>NC_044352.1:25644938-26248688 GCF_007364275.1 Archocentrus centrarchus | reverse complement strand
TATTCATGTATTGAACACGACTCCGTCCACCTCCATCTTTCTCACTTTATAATGGCAACAGGAGTCTGCCCCACTTATCTACATGTGTTTGGTCAATTTATAACATAGATATGCCTTTTAATATTTCTTTTTGGACTTCAGGTTTGCCCCTACTGAATCAAATGACATGCCAAAGCACCTCCCTTTGGAATGCACGTGTAAAAAAAATAATAAATAATGTGTAATGACCATGTAAGAAAGGAAAGTTGTATAATGCAGTACACTATCTTTAACAATAATTACAAAGAAGAAGAAACATTGTTTACATAAAAAAAGGATACTTACATATTAAATTGTGTATATTTTGTTTATTTTATGACAAATTTTATTTTAAAAAAGCTCAAAGGTATTTGTGTCTCCTGTGAATTGTTTTTTTTTTTTTTACACTTTCTTGAGTTGGACCTTCCTCCCTTCATCTCCTCCATCTCACTCTTTCCTCTCTTTCCCATTCTGCTTTTTTACCCTTTAGCTACCATTTCATGTCTCAGATCAAACACTTGTTGCAGCTGAATTTTTTTTTTGTAGTGGTCACTTTCTTGAATATCAATATCCACATTCATGTTAAAAGTGTTAACTTGGCCATTTCACAGATAATAGCCAGTGTGGGCAGAAGGAAACCTCCAGGGGGACGAGAGAAAAAAAAAAAATCCCACTGAAATTTTTCAAGATTCATGCGTTACAGCAGCTTATCATTCGGCTCCTTTCTCGACCTCTTACACCCTCCTCCCATCATCCTCCTTCTCCCTCTCTGATGTCAGTGTCCCACTGGGTCCTGTAGTAACTGTCTGTCAGTCATTTTCGTTTAGTGTTTGTAGTCAGCACCTCCTCCCTGATCCATTATAAATAGCTGTAAGTGGCACAGCACTCCCTCCATGCCATCACTCAGCGCTCCGTCAATTAGACTTCACCTAATTAATCTGGCCGGTTGCTCAGAATAAATATAAAGGTACACAAAACAGTCACATTGGCTGAATGTAAAATCCTAGTAGACTATCATTATTAAAAAAAAAATGACTGAGCATATCAAAGGTAACTTAATTTTTTTAAATGTGTTTATTTAATGAGACATGCTGAATCATTTTGTTTGCTTAATTAGAGCAACAGGGAAGCAGGACTTAGCCCCAGCTGATTTACGTCAGATTTTTATTTGATTTGACAGCCAGTGCTATTTATAATTCAGGAGTTTTCAAGGGTGCACCGGGGATTCTTCAAGGTCTTAATATCGGTGATGTAATCTACACCTAGTTTTTTAAATTGCTAGTCAAAATAAATATAGTGAGGGCTGAACGCCCTTATTAGCACTAGAATTTGACCTTTTTGGCACATTGGGAACTTTTTTAGGAATGTATGCTTTTGTATTTCCAGGATCTTTCATTAGGTTTAATGAGGGTTTGTCAGGGCACTCTCTACTCATTAGAGTCTGTTAGCAGATGATTAGCCAATAGCGTACCAAGGCTGTACCCATGGAGCCAAAGTGGCTCCGATGTAGATGTGTGTCATAGCTCTTGCTCAGGTAGGGAACATGCAACACATGAAGACTTCTGCTTCATCAAGTTACACAAACTACACATGCATGGCAACATACAGTCATTGACTGACACTTCATTCAGTCTGCATGTGGGATTTCTTAGAGATATAACGGAATGAAAACATTCATTTTAGAATAAGCCTGTTTTTAGTTGCTGGTTGAATCTCTGGGTGATTAAATTTCCAGGTCTCTTAGCCAGAACCGACATTAGTAATTACTGACACCTTTAAGAAAAATGTTATTTATCCATCCATCCACTCCACTTATCCAATTAAGGGTAGTGGGTTTTGGGGGGCTGGGGGGGGGTGCCTATCCTGGCTGAAGTGATGAGTTCTAATTGGTATGGTGTTATGACTTTCCCATCAAAAACTGGCAAGTGGAATATGTTTATATCCTATCTTTTCATTTTTAATACATTTTGATTATTTCTGAATATTTTGGGTGGAAGTCTGGGGTTGTTCCCTCATATATATATATGTGTGTGTGTGTGTGTATATATATATATATATATATATATATATATATATATATATATATATATATAAGGATTGGCCCATTCTGATGGTGTATTCTTCAGTGCAAATGAGACTTATGTTGTTTACTTCATGATGAACAAACAATTTTATTTTGGTATTCAGCCTGGGTCTGTTTACATCTCAGAAAGTTTCTAAACCAACAGACTGTGTGAGTTTTCACATTCTGGTGTTATTAGAGTCGGTATAATTGGCTGTCTATCTTCCAGAATAGGAACCTGAATTACTTCATGCCAGAAAATTTCCCCTGGTGGATTCACTGCTGTCTGGATTTTATGCGCCCTGATAAACCAGAGGCTATTAATACCTCAAAGATTTTCAAGGGGCAAACAAGGGCAAACAAGGATTAAAGTTATGAAATGAAGAGAATTTTTATTTATGTTAAATATGCAATTTAAGTTGCACCTCTCATTGCATTGATATTCACACCTTTGATAGTATATTAGTCTATCAGAGTTCTGTTACTTTGTAGTGTCTGTTCTAAAAGGGGTCATATGTTCTGTAACATTACATCTTGATATCTCAAGTGTGACCTCTTATGCTGCCAAAAAAATTAAAAGCCTCAGTTTACCTCATCCTGAAAACAAAGATCCCTAATTACCAGTGGTCTGCTCCAGTTTTAGGACATTAAAATCCAATTCAGGAATTTAGCGTAGAATGGTTGATGATTTCTTTGAAATCTGTGAACTTCTTCTTTTCTCAGCTGGAGAAAACATAATGCAGCTTTTGCATAACTGAGCTGCATTCTCACACTGAAAGAGGATAACAATGAGATTTAATTACTGGTAATTGTGCTACAATGACTGAAATTAAAACTGTAATAGCCTTAGTGTGGTAATTTTCTAGTGAGGAACGCTGTAACAATAAACCATTCCAGTGTCAGTTTCTGTGGTCTTGGAGACAGCGCAGCAAAAAGAAAGACCTTTGTCTAATTAGAGACTCAGTCAGCAACCACCTGCCCTGTTAAAGTGCTCCATGGGCCACTTTGACCTCTGACCCCACCCTGATTGGTAGCAAACAGAAGCTTCCGCAGTGTTTCTGAAAGAGCTATCATTACATCTAAACTGTCATTGCTGAATGTGTAAACTGCATAATACCTGTCACACTCTTTCTCACGCTGCCTAGTCACAACTTGTCTAGACATCCTCATGCTCCCCCGACACATACCCATTCCAAATCCCGTTAACGCCGCCAGCCTGCGCCACAATAACCTACATTCCACAGTAATCACACTCGCTGACACTGGCGTGTGAGGATGTTGGACGTGCGACAGAAAAAAAAAAATTGGTAGCAAATCCCGGGGACAGAGCACGAGGGTGGTGGCAGGCTGCTGACACTCATTGAGGGGAGGGTGAGAGGGAGGGAGAACATTCTTTTTTTTTTTTAAGTGCTTCCAAATCTTTTCTGGAAAAGGAGGATATGCATTTCGGAGTACCATATTGCTGTGGCGGTGCTCCAAGCTTCTGTCAGCTTTGAGAACAAAAAGAAAGAAAAGGTTCCAAGCTGACTGAGCCACACAGAGAGATGAAGACACGGTCATTGTAGGAACAGTTATTTGTGACGTTTATTTTTGATTTACACAGCTGTGGTTACATCTGAGCTTAAAGAGAAAAGACTCATTACAATCTTTGACCAGTGTGTGTTTGTGTATAAGTCAGAAGAATTAGAAAACAATGTTATGTGCACCTTTATGGCTGACACAACTGTTTTTATGTCTGACAGATTCCTGATAGCACTGTGCTGATACATGGATTCTCATTAGTTTGACAAAATAATTCTTTTCTTCTGTTTTACTTTTAGGGAATCATTTTCAGCACCACAGTTTCTCAAGTTGTCTTATAACAGTCCAATTGAATTCTACAACCCAGTTACTTCAGACAATTATGTGACATTTTGTGTCACAATCATATTAGTCTGTCCCAAATACAAACCCAGTTCCAAAAACATTGGGACAATTTGTAAAACGATAATAAAAGAAAGCAATGATTTGCTAATCTTATAAACTCAAATGTTATTCACAGTAGAACATATAAAACATATTAAATGTTTAAACTGAGAAAACATGTTCAGAAAAATATTAGCTCATTTTGAATTTGACGGCAGCGAAATGGCAAAAAAAAAAAAAAAAAAAGTTGGGACAGGGCCGTCCTTACCACTGTGCAGCATCCCCTCTTTTTTTTAACAACTGTAAGTAAACATCTGGGAACTGAGGAGAGCAGTAGCTGGACTCTTGGGAGAGGAACTGAACTGAGGTTGTATTACACAGGTGACACAATATGCTATTTTGTAAACATTCCCCATATGCATATGTGTACTTTTTTAATATTGCAGGATATTTTTTATAACTGGTAGAAAATGATTTTTGATACCACTCTGACAGTCAGACAAGACTACACTGTTAAGGCCTCAAGGGAAAGAGAAATGAATTGCCCCAGTTTGGGGGATTTCCTCATATCTTTCTATCAAATGCAATAGGAATCAGTTCAAAAATACAGACTAAGACAACAGCAGACATGCAACACAGACAAAAGGAAAGCAAGAACACCGGGTGGATGTGCATGCGCCCGTATGCACAGATGCTGGCAGCACCAGAGATCAGATTTTGGCTGCTTTCCTTCTTCTCTGGGAGCTGATGCAGGCATCCCCGACTGACACGCCTTGTGCATCTCCTCCCATCAACAGGAATAAATCATAATCAGTTTCATCCGTGTCATTAGAAAAACTACCACCACCCAGCCGGCATTACAAATTGGTACTGAATAGGAAGATGGTGAGCAAATAGAGGAAATTTGTAGCCAACATGTTTGCATAATGTTTTTTTTTCAATAAGTATCAGGAAATGGATCTGCCCATTTAACCATGCAATTAGTGTTAAATAGGAATGACTGCCGGATTGGGCGCATGTGCCTTTACTACTGATATAATCACAATAACCTCTATAGTAAAATGTGGGGGTGACACCTCTGGGACTCCCCTGCTATCTCTCTCTCTCTCTCTCTCTCTGTCTCTCTCTCTCTCTCTGTGTACGTCCGTGAATTACTCGTGGATGCAAGATGACGTCACTTTTCCTTGAGCTAACCTAAGCTTACATCACCGGACTGGAATATAAGATGCTGCTTGACATATTCTGCAGGGACTGATACAGACAAGAAATTCGGGGGAGGGGGGGGGGGGGGGCTGATGTATTTCCAGGAAATTAAATATCCTGGATATCATATAATAAACAGAAATGCTTTATCACTGCAGAACTAAACTTACCACAGTCTTTGTCCTTTAAGTAAAGTTTCTAAAAATTACTTTTTTGCTCTAGCACTTCCAAAACCACTCTTGCAAAATGTCATTTTATCATTAAAAAATGCAATAAAGACAGTTTCTAATTTCTAGGACTCAGCCACGCTCCTCTAATCTCGGTGAAAGGTGACAGACCTGCGGGGAAATTTGTTAAGACGACAATTCACCAGACGATACGGTGATGACGGTGTTATTGTGTAAGATAAGAGTTTTTTTTTTTTCTACCTCATATTCCAGTGGTGGATATGGCGACCGCCGCGGGTGCTGTGTAACAGCCCTGCGCACCGGAGCCAACCATTATGAGAGAGAGAGGCTGTAGAGATGCAAGCAGTAGGGGGAGGGGTGGAAAAGGAGAGAGGAGGAGAGCGTGATTGTGTGTGTGTGTATGTGTGTGTGTGTGTGTGTGTGTGTGTGTGGATGGATAGTAGCCTGCCACCGCCACTGCTAGAGGAGCGCGCACACACATACATGCAGACACACAACACATACACACATACACTCTGAAGGCTAGTGTGTGAGCCAGTCAGCCAGTCAGTCAGTGTGAGTGTGTGAGCCATGTTGGATGTGAATGAACGGGAGGAGAGATGCTGTTGCCGCGCCGCTCCTAACGCTCAGACCTCCAGCTCCACGGACCACAGCGGGTAGATGCCAACTCTCCAGGCCGACAGAGAGACGGGGGAGCCTGGGGGAAGGTGTCGGGCGGTGCTGGCGGTCCTGGAACTGGCCACATAGCCGGAACGAGGGAGAGAGAGAAGTAACGGGGAGAAGGGAAGGTACACTCGTGAGAGAAAGAGAGAATAGGCAGAGGTGGAAGAGGGAGAAAGGAGGGGAGATACAGAGAAAGGAAAAGACTAAATGGCTGCACCGCTACCGGGCTTTACCCCGCTCCTGCTCTCATCTCTGGCACTCCACCTGCTTCTCCTCGGCCCTTTGTTCGCCTTCACCCCGGGGACGGTGAATACAGGAGGAGTTTCCAACAGATGGACCCCGGGCCTCTGCTATCGAGACGCCGGTAAAGTGAGCCATCAGCATCAGCAACACCAGTGCGAAGAGGCAAGGGAGTCGCCGAGAGGCAGCTGGAATCTACGCCCAAGCAGGTGGACCGTGGAGCGGATACAGAGTGAGGAATGCTCTGGGGTGCAGCGCGCAGGAGAGACGCTGGGAGGAAATCAGCTGGATGGAGCGGAGGGGACGCAGAAAGAAGGGCTGAAAGAAGTCGGGACGTTTTGGAAGACTGCATACGGCCCCCCGGCTCCATGGCCACCTACTCTCGAACTCCACCCCGGTATTAGGAGCAGGTTGAACTCCGATGGCGTCGGTGGAAGAGAGAGAGTGGAAGGAGGAAGGCAGGGTAGGAAGGGCGTTGTTTCACCTCCCACTTCACCTGTTTCCACCCCCTTGCCGGTTCAAAACGGCAAAAAACGGGCAGTACAAAGGACTAGAGCGTGCGCGCAACGGTGGCCGGCGTCGCGACCACACCTCGCCAAACGTGGTGCCGCCAGAGCCTTTGTGCACGCCTCTGGCCTGTACGGGGCACCCGGAAGTGGAGGGAGGAGATGGGGAGAGGTGTGTGAGAGGGCTCCTGAGGTGAACAGACTGCTCGTTACATGGTGCTCCCCTACACACTGGCCATACCCCGACAAACAAGCCCTCTCCGTGGCCAACACTCCCTCACCTGGCCTCTTTCCAGCCGGTTCCTCTCGCTGCATTCATCCTTTTTCTGGATACATTTCACCACACTCTGATGCTTCAAACCACACATTAAAATTCAAGCTCACTTTTACCAACACTTCAGACTGTATCCGGGCATCACAATTGGATTGCATGTGTAATTTTCATAACATTCAGCAACGACCAGTTTACAGGAACGGCAACAGCGAGAAGAGCTTTTATGGCTCAGTAAGCGTGAACAGGAGGCCCGGTAATTGTTCTCATTTGGGCTGGCATAATGTTATCGATCCCAACAAGAAGAGGGAGAAGGGTGATGATAGCGGGTTGACGGGGTGCATTAGAGAGAATGAACGAGGGCCGAGAAGTGGGGGAGATAAGGGGAAGGAAGCGTACAGGTGTAGCACGCTGGCAGAGATTAGCCACGGTACCGGGGCGCATCTCTGTTGTTGGTTACCTCCTCTCTGTGAAGCAAGGTCTAAACGTGCCAGAATTAATCATAAAGGGAAGGAAAAGGATGAGAGTAGAGAGGTAAATTATGGAAGAGGAGGAGGAATGAATCATGGCAACAAACACATCAATTTATCTAATTATCCGGATAATGGTTTGCCTTTTCTGATACTGACGCTCTCATGTAGTACTAATAATGAGCTTCAGCAGGGGAAATCAGTACCAGCAGCTAAGGGGCAGAGAAGTCAAACCCGGGGAGAGAGCAGGGAGGACAGGGTGGATCCCAGTGCTTGCTTTGGTTATTTAGACAGAGAAGAAATGGGGGATGGATATTTAGCCGAATTTACGATACCCAAGGGAAGCATAGCTCAGAGGAATCTCCTCATTCAATTTACCCTCAGCAGCATCACAGAGACGCCTTGCCAACAGTTTCCATCCAACAAAATCACCATTCCTAAAACCGCGTCAAAATATTCTGGCTCAGAAGGTAACACGCCCACTCAAACAGAAACAGACGATAGTGCAGAGAGTGGAAGACTAATCACAGCGCTCCGTCTATCTGCTGAAAAAGTGAGAGCAACTTCAGAGACAGAGTATCCCGGTGACTCAGGCTTTTCCTCGCCTGCTAAGTTTCCCGTTACATCTCCCAGTCACTCAGCAACAGCAATGCAGCCACATCTTCTCACGCAGCCTGATCACACTACAACAAAGTACCTCTCGTTTTTCTCGGAAATTAACCTGACCACGTGGCAGGTGGACTCTCCGCGTTCGCTTCACTTCCCCCATGTGGAGGATGTGCTTTCAGCACGACGGACAGCTCCCCTAGACGCTGGGCGCGTGTTTTTGTGGAGCACGTTCAACACTAACAATAATAATAATAACAAGGAAGTGGAGAGAGGCGACGAGGTAAATGGATATGAGTCTGAAATAGAAAAATCGCTGTGGCATGACCAAACACAACAGCAAGATCTGTGGGAAAGCGCACTGAGAGAGATGGTTCACTCAGGCTGCGCTGGCAGCATTTCTACTGACTGTTCAGCTACCGAGCGCGACGACGGTGCACATATGCAATTAAAATCCGGTAAGCAAGTGCCATTAGAGCCCGAAAGTGTCAGACAGTCAAATGGGCGGCAGATGGGAGCTGAAGGAGAAAGGGAGAAGGATGCGGTGAGGGAGGAAGAGGGTTTCGAGGGGTCTGCTGTTGCTGCTGCCTCTGTTTGGGGAGGAAAATTACAGGTGGGGGAGGGCCAGAGAGAGGCGCGGCTGATGGGAGTGAGAGAACCAGGGGCAAAGGAGGAAGAGGAGGAGTGGGAGAGGGAAAGGAGAATAACAAAGGCAAGCCAGGCAGAAGAGAGAGAAACTGAGGGAGAGAAGGGTCAGGATAGGGGCAGTAGCACCACCATCACACAGCCAGATGGCAAAATAGGGAAGAAAGAAAGCCAGGGGCATGAAAGCCACTGGGGAGGAGAGAGGGGGGAGGGGGAGGAAGAGAAAAGGCACAGTTCAAGGGGAGAGAGGAGCCTGGAACAACTGATAATAGTAGCAGATGATGAAACCTCACAGGGAGAAAGGGAGAGGAAGATTTCCATGCCATGGTCTCGCTCTAGACGTGCAGCCAACAGGCATCCCCATTTCTCCCAGTACACCTACCAAGTACATGTAGCTGAAAACCAGCCACCTGGCACCTCAGTGATTATCATGTCCGCCTCAGACCCAGATGCTGGAGATGCTGGCAGGATGAGCTACACAATGGCTCCACTGATGAACAGTCGATCATCTGACTACTTTCACATCCACCCAGACACGGGTCTCATCACCACCACTCAGATTCTTGACCGAGAGCATATGGATCTGCATTACTTCAGAGTCACAGCGACTGATCATGGCTCCCCTCGCCTCTCTGGCACCACAATGGTGGCCATTACTGTTTCAGACCGGAATGATCACTCTCCTATATTTGAGCAGTCAGAGTACAGGGAGACGATTAGGGAAAACGTAGAGGAAGGCTATCCCATACTACAGCTGAGAGCAACAGATTCAGACTCCCCGACCAATGCCAATATTCGTTACCGGTTTGTGGGTGACTCGGCTACAATGGCACGGGCGGCCTTTGAGATTGACCCACGCTCTGGCCTCATTACCACCCGTGGATCGGTGGACCGGGAAACAAACGAACACTACACACTGCAGGTGGAGGCCAGTGACCAGGGGAAGGATCCAGGGCCACGCTCTGCTACTGTTAAAGTTTTCATCACCGTGCTGGATGAAAATGACAATGTGCCACAGTTCAGTGAAAAACGCTATGTCGTGGCAGTGAAGGAGGATGTCAGGCCTCATTCTGAAATTCTCCGTGTCAGTGCCACAGACCGTGACAAAGATAGCAATGCTGCTGTTCACTACAACATCATCAGCGGTAACAGCCGTGGACAGTTTTCAATTGACAGTGTCACTGGTGAGATCCAGGTGGTGGCACCACTAGACTATGAAGCCGAACGAGAGTATACACTCCGTGTTCGTGCACAGGACAATGGGCGGCCACCTCTCTCCAACAACACTGGAATTGTCAGTGTCCAAGTGACAGATGTCAATGATAACCCACCTATATTTGTCTCCACACCATTTCAGGCATCCGTGCTTGAGAGTGCCCCAATTGGTAGTTCAATCCTCCACATCCAAGCCATTGATACAGATTCTGGTGACAATGCCCGCCTGGAGTACAGGTTAACCGGCACAAGCTCTGACACGCCATTTGTTATCAATGCTGCAACAGGCTGGGTCACTGTCAGCTCCATTCTTGACAGAGAATCTGTGGAGCACTATTTCTTTGGCGTGGAGGCCAGAGATTACGGCATGCCGCCCCTTTCTGCTACAGCCAGTGTTACTATCACAGTGATGGATGTTAATGACAACCGCCCCGAGTTCCTCCAAAAGGAGTACTATGTTAGACTGAATGAGGATGCAGTGGTTGGGACCAGTGTAGTGACTGTCACAGCTGTGGATCGTGATGTCAACAGTGCAGTGACCTACCAGATAACAGGAGGAAACACCAGAAACCGCTTTGCTATAAGCACAGCGGGAGGGGGTGGGCTTCTGTCCTTAGCTCTCCCACTGGACTACAAACAGGAGCGCCGTTACGTTCTCACTGTCACTGCCTCAGACAGAACCCTCCATGACACCTGTCAGGTGCACATCAACATCACAGATGCCAACACACACCGTCCTGTTTTCCAAAGTGCCCATTACTCTGTTAGTGTGAATGAGGACCAGCCACCTGGAAGCACCATAGTTGTGATCAGTGCCACAGATGATGATGTTGGCGAAAACGCTCGAATCACATACTTCCTTGAGGACAATATCCCACAATTCCGCATCGACCCAGCAACAGGAGCCATAACACTCCAGGCTGAGCTTGACTATGAGGACCAGATGACCTACACTTTGGCTATAACAGCTAAAGATAACGGCATACCACAGAAATCAGACACAACGTATGTTGAGGTGAATGTCAATGATGTTAATGACAATGCACCTCAGTTCCTCAGTCCCAGATATCAGGGGACAGTGAGTGAAGATGCCCCTTCCTACACTAGCATTCTCCAAATTTCAGCTACTGATCGTGATGCACACGCCAATGGTCGTGTTCAGTACACCTTCCAAAACGGCGAGGACGGGGGTGGAGACTTTACCATTGAACCAAAATCTGGCATCGTCCGAAATAGCAGGCGTTTGGATCGTGAGAACGTGCCATTCTATGAGCTCACTGCTTATGCCGTTGATCGCGGTGTTCCCCCTCAACAAACCCCGGTCCACATCCAGGTGACCGTCCTTGATGTGAATGACAATGCTCCTGTTTTCCCTGCTGATGACTTTGAGGTTTTAGTAAAAGAAAACAGTGCTGTGGGTTCTGTGGTAGCCCAGATCACAGCTACTGACCCCGATGAGGGTGCCAATGCTCAGATCATGTACCAAATTGTAGAGGGCAACATCCCTGAGATCTTCCAGATGGACATCTTTTCAGGAGAGCTCACATCACTCATTGATCTTGACTATGAGACCCGCAATGAGTATGTCATTGTAGTCCAGGCCACATCAGCACCTTTAGTCAGCCGGGCTACTGTCCGAATCCGACTGGTGGACCAGAACGACAACAGGCCAACTCTACAAGACTTTCAAATTATCTTCAACAACTTTGTGTCCAATCGGTCCAACAGTTTCCCCAGCGGGGTAATTGGGAGGGTACCTGCCCACGATCCTGATGTGTCAGACAGACTGTACTACACCATCGAAAGGGGGAATGAGCTTCACCTGCTGCTCCTGAATCACACCAGCGGAGAGATCCGACTGAGCCGAAAACTGGATAACAACAGGCCGCTGGTGGCTCCCATGCTGATCTCCGTCACGGGTAAGAGACCATGAAGGGAAAAAAAGTGAGGAGAGGAAAGGAGGATGCATGTGTGTGTGTGTGTGTGCAGTCTGTTTAGGTTGCTCTGTAGCGTTATTCAGTGTAAAAAACACTGTGAAGATAAGGAGTCCAACTCCACAGGTTTGTATGTGAGTGAGGAAGTGGGATGATAAGGCTGTATGTCACATGGCTGAGCTTTGTGCATCGTTTCTACATTTTCTTTTTGTGTCTTTTTCTTGTCAAAGATAAGTTTTTTTAAAAAATGTTTCAAGTGGGCTTTCTGAAACACATCCCATGTGCATGTATGTTGTGCTGATTGAACGAGTTATTGGAGCTGAAGTAAAAAAAGAGTAGTATAGATATACTGATAAAAGAGAAATACTGATAGAAGCTGAGTTTCAAACAGTTTTAAAATGTGGTGAGAAAGGCATGTGTTTTGTGTCATGTGGATCTTCTGTGAGAAAAACACAACTGAGCAGTGAAAAATATTCAATGGCATTTCTTCCAGTGTGAGATGGGATGCTGATGATCATTTTTAGTGTGCTCGCACATCTAGTCTTTATATCAGTCAGCATGGTTGCCTATTTTCAAGACATGCTGTTGCAAGTAGTTGGTGTAAAATGGGTGTTTTTATTCTGGGGATGGCAATCACATTTTTCTTGGTGGAGCAGGAGCTGTGTAGTTATGAGCAGCGATCAATATCACAGCGCTGCAAACACGGTTTGATTGGCAGGATCTAAGTGCAGTCCAAGTTGCCTTAGCAATTTTGCACAATTAAAAATCTACTGAGCAGGGAAACAAGAACCTGCATGACTCTGACAGGAAGAGTCAGATATCCCATTAAATTGTCTTACTGCTTCGCAAACGTGACGTCTGTTCTGATGAAATATGTCACAGGATCAGCCTTTGCCAGCTTCTCAACTTAACTCGTTAATCATGCACCGTGGATGGCACTGAAGAATATTAAACTCAATTTCTTGGCTTTTTTTTAACTTAATATTTTAAGCTATATTTTTTCCCACTTTGTTGATTGTTTGTGTGCATTTCTCAACTTTGGCTTAAAAATAAAGCCCTTTTAGGAAGTCTGTAAAGATACTGATGTTATTGATCAAAGCCTTGGAAACAAACAAAAAAAAGGAAGAGAAAAAGAAACGAGTGCAGCATTGTTGTTTTGAGGACCTGGATAGTGCTGTGTTTGTATTCTGTCACAAAGCATTAGTAGAAGAATGCCGGCTTGGGACTGTGTGTGGCCTCCTACCCTATTTATGCTGTTCTGATACGAGCCTCACCAGTGATGATGCTGGTTTATACATATTCCATTTGATGTCATTCTGGATGAGTGAGTGAAGAGAGTATCATGTGAGCTAGTGAGGCATCCATCGAGTGAGCGAAGAAAGAAGTGAGTGAGTGAAGAAATTAGTAAATTAACACAAAAGAGACCAATGAATGAGTGATGGGGTCGGAGGTGATGGCATGAACAAGGCTGAGTAAATGAGTGCAAAAGCAAATTAGCTTCTGTGCTCATACCCAGAGCTGCGTGCATGAGATAACTATATTAAGGATATCTGTTCTCACTGATGTCATACGGGTCCAAGAACAGAGGAAACTGTCTGAATCAGAGCATTTAGAGCAGTCTGAAGCTTCAACTTTTAGCCCACTGGGATAACTTCTACATATACTGACAGTGTAACTGCGTATGAGCTCAAAAACCCAGAATTCACACTATTTGAAAATTAAAATGCAATGTCATGTTCTTAACATACATATTTTCCTAACAACTGCTCTTTTGGTAGAAGAGATATAATAGACTGTCCTAGGATGATGTTGTGGCCTGAATTATTATCTTGCTCCACCCCCCCGTTGCTGGGAATTTACTGTCACACCCAATTTAAACTCAGTATTAAAAAAAACATTAACAAAGGCCAAATTAGTCCATAAAATAAGTAACTTTGTAAATCAGTTAAAGAGTGAGCAAAACTGCAAATGAACAAAGGAATGAATGAGAAGTGTGCATGTGTAACACCTGAACTAACTAGTGATTAAATAAGAGGAACAGTGAGTGAAAAGGTCCGCAAGCAAGTGTGTGTGTGTGTGTGTGTGTGTGTGTGTGTGTGTGTGTGTGTGTGTGTGCGTGCGTGCCATAAACTGTATGCATATGTGTATATTTGTGTGCGCCGGCCTTTGTCTCCACCTGCATCTCTCGATGTGCATTCAGCTCGCTTGAACCAGACGTATGGATTCATTTCCAATTTTCTGACTATTTGTCTCCCACCACGAGCATGCTTTACCCTCCCTCACCATTTCTTTCCTTCCCCTCTCTCCATTGCTCCAGGATTTGACAGTTATGAGATTATAATGAAACAACAGTCAGCCAGAGTCAAGCTCGGAGCAAAGCTGTCACTTTCATTGTGTGCTGTGTGTTATCTGTGACTGCCCGTCCCTCCTCTACCCACCACTTTCTTCTTCTCCTTTATTCTACCCATCTTTGGATGGATGAATGAGTTCTTCATTTTTATCCTTTGTATTTCTCCCTCCTAATAATTCCTCTGACCATTTCTTCATTTTTTTTCTTCCATTAGCCATCTTCTTCTTTAGTTTCTACCTTTTTCTTTCCCTCGGTCCATCTCACATCTGTCGTGCCCCTCTTGCCTGTTTCCCTCTTTTCCCTTCCACCATATTCACTCCTCCTCTTCAGTTTCCCTCCTGGTGTTCCTCACCTAACTCTCATGGGTTATTTCTCTTCCATGGCATAATCTTTTCAGCTCTGCTCTTCACTCCATTTCTCCTGTTTTCACTTTCCTTCTTTCCTCTCCTCGTGTGTGGTTGTGCATGCTCTGAATGCCTGAATGTGTTGTATACTATCAGCAGGCATGTGCAAGTGTGGTTTATGTGTGCGCTTGAACCGAATTTCTTTTTTTTTTTTTTTTTTTTACCCCATTCGTGCTTGTGCATTATTTGTGTTTGTACAGCACTTCTGTGTGCTTCTGTGTTCATAAGTATGTGTGGGTACTCTCAGGTGGCTCAAAGCATTGCACTTGAGGGTGTATTCATATCTTCTCAATGAATAATATCTATGTACACCAGAGTTCTGGGACATCTCTCCTCTCTTTGCCTGTCTTGCTTCCTTAGTTCCTCACTCTTCCGTACTTTCTTCCCTCACTGTCTTTGTCTTCCCTTTTCATTTCACTCTCATGCTCTCAATCTCTTCTCACTCTTATTCTCTCTTTGACGGTTTGTCGGTTCTCAAGATAATTCTTGTTGTTTATGGTGCGCAGCGATTAAACACAGCATTCATGTGCGTGCTGACAACAGTTTAAGCACACACAAACACACATGCATGAAACTGGCTTTAGGGTCAGCTGGTTGTGGCAGTAACCGTGCTGTTTGGCACCCCAAAAGGATCAGCTCAAGGTGCCCTTGAGCAAAGCAACCCCCAACTGCTCCAGTAGCCAGCAGCAGAGACTGTGCTTATACTGGCAGACTCCCAGTAGTGAATGTGTGTAGCAGTTTGACTGCACAGCAGAGCTTTACTGGGACAGAAAAAAGAGCCTAACTAGACTTCTCTGGGCAAAGGAAGGTTGGAGCAAAGACACTACGGTGCCGTTTACCTCAGCAGACAATTTGAAATGGCACAGTAAAACCTCTGGTGTATATTATAAAATGAATGACAGCTAAAGTTTATTAAAGGTCCCGTTATTATATGCATATTGGTTTTTAATGCTGAAATTACTCAGACTAAATTATGTACTGCTTGTGCTGTAAAAGCAAAAAAATGACCTAAATGAGGCTATAAATCAATATACAGCTAAGGAGTTGGTGATAATTATTGGTGTGTTTGTCACTGTATACACTTTGTCTCTGGGTTATTAATTTTGAAATTAAGGACATATGGGGAACAAAATGAAATGGTAATGATGTAGTGACACAGACATTGTAAGTTGGGACGGTTCGTGCTGTAGGTTCTGTGGGTGGGTGGACAACTGACACGATAGCATGCTATTAATTATGATTGTGGTATATTCCACACATGCATGCACTGGTCACTTCATTAGTTGCATCAATGCTGCTTTAATTTTTCATGGCATAGGTTCAGTAAGTTTGAGATGGTTTGAGCTTTGTGACATGTTTAAGCAGCCATCAGAAGATGGGCAGTGTGGTCATAAAGGGATAGATAGCAATGCTCATGCAGGCTGTGGGATTTAAGCAATGCTCAATCAGTACAAAGGAGCTTAAAGCGTGCCAAAAAATATCCCCGACACCATTATACCACCACCAGCCTGCTTTCACTCCAAATTCTGAACTTACCATCCAAATGTCGCAGCAGAAATGGAGACTCATCAGATAGGCATCAGTTTCCTGTTTTTAGCTGACAGGGGTGGCTGCCAGTGTTGTCTTTTGCTGCTGCAGCCCATCTGCTTCAAGGCTTGATGTGGTGTTGTACTCAGAGATGCCGTTCTGCATATTCTAGTTGTAATGAGTTGTTATTTGAGTTACTATTGCTTTCCTCTCAGCTGGAAGCAGTATGGCCATTCTGCTCTGACCTCTGGCATCAACAAGGCATTTTCACTCAGAGAACTGCCGCTCACTGAATATTTTCTCTTATTCGGATCATTCTCTGTAAACACCAGAGATGGTTGTGCTGGAAAATCCCAGCAGATCAGCAGTTTCTGAAATACTCAGACCAGCCCTTCTGGCACTGGTAAACATACCGCATTCAAAGTCACCATAATCACTTTTCTTCCCCATTCTGGTGCTCAGTTTGAACTAACAAGCCAAACTCACATTAGATTAAATCAACATGCCCAACATGAACATACATACATAAGTTTAATTTATTATATATGGTGTCATAAATAAACATGCATCAAATAAGTACAAAACAGTGAACATATATATAGGTCACTGCACTGATGTTAACTAGAATCTTATAGCTGAATACGTCGATGGTTCATGCATGCATGGAGGTCAGCTGAGAAAGTTAAATGCCCAAAAGCATATATATGTTCTGAATTATATTTATTTTACATAATAATGTGTTTTTACAGAGTGCTATAACCCTGGAGGGAAAAGAAGATGAGAATGGAGTCGCCATCATTCTCAATTCATTGTGGTAGTTGATGTCATGGTTAAAATAAATTTTTCCCTCTTTCTATTTATTTATTGCCTTTCCTATTTTTTAGATTCCACAGAGAAACAAGGTTTTTAGTGAAGCAGGAGAATTTCAATTCAAAACGCAAGACATACTGCAGGACAGAGGTTCTCAAACTCTTTCCAGCATGCCCCACTTCTCACGATGAAATCTTTTCTCTACAAAACAATTTCTGTCACTTTTATGTGTCTTCCAGGAATGAACCTAATAAATATCTTCCTCTATGAGATTGACTGACTCATGAGTCAGCCTTGGAGTGAAGCTTTGTGTCACAACCTGGCTCAGATGGGCCGTAACTAAAAGGAAAGACACACTGTTTTCAGCAGTTTATCAAGCGCAGCCAAAAAATAAAGCTTGAAGATCAGAAAAATCTGTAGTGCAGCATCTGATTTAGAGTGAAATCTAGTGTGTGTGTGTGTGTGTGTGGTAAGGTGCAGAAAAACTAAATAAAAGGACAAAACTTAAGAGAGACTGAAAAGATATAACCATGAGGTAGCAAAGCAGAAGAGCCGGAGATATTGGAGCATCAGTTTTATAGACTGGGAACACTGGGTGTCATCCAGGTGTTTCCAGTAGATCAGTACATCAGGTACCAGGGGTCAAACACTTTTGCCTTCAGACATATTTGGATCAAGTCATACAAATTAGTAATTATCTAGCATAAAATCAGCTTGATTACTTCCTCCTGTGGTCGTCTGATAACGGGAAGCCATGCTGATGTTTTTTGCTAAACCATGCTTATCGCCCCAAAGAGCTTGAGAGAGGATAAAGACACACATGGAGCATGAAAGTGTACAAAATGGGCCCAAACCCATATCATCATGACTACATAACACCAAAGTTCACTTAGCATCCACACTGAACTACATATACAATACATAGCTAACCACAATGCAGCAGTTGCACTTCAGAAAAACTTTCACCAACCCATTAAAATCCATTAGATGTGCTCTGTCTCCGTCTCAGGGTCAGGCTGTGGAGTCTGACGTATTTTCCTTTCTTTTCAGAGTGATGCAGAGCCAGATGGCAGGTTTCTCTGGTAGGTAATTAGTGTCACGTAATCATGACATTCAACCTGTAATCTGGACAGATTTTTGCACTGGCCAGTCTCTGTCCTATTTTTCATATCCGTATGCTTTTGAGCTTCTCGTAAATGTAACTGTGTCATAATTGGAGATACAGGGAAATACGGGCGGTGACTGGTTCTGATATAAGACAAATGTCTGTGTAAAGCCGTCTGTACAGGAACATTAATCTGATTTCATGCAGTGGATTTTTTCGCTAAGTGAATGTCGGAGATATTTAGTGGTGGATGGGTCGGGAGCCGTGACACCATCACAGAGTTAACTGCTTGATGGGATTGTCTTACAGGAAATTAGGCTTCAACTTAAAGAACTGGCTTGGGTGGTTTTATGCAATATAAACAGATTAATGAGTCACAGTTGTGTCTTTTCCTCAGCTTTCATATTTGCAGGATTTGCAGTCAAGGACCTCTCAAATGTCAGGTTACTTTGCAGTCATGCAGCTCTGCAGGTTGTCACCTGGGAACTGCCCTTTATGAATGAAGTCCACTTGATAAATATCTTTTTGCTAACAATGTGGTTTGAGTGGCAGAATAACTGCTACAAAATAGTGATAAACAAGGCATCATTATACACAGGGGGATTGCTGAGAACGTGAAAGAATATTCTGACAGACATTTTTACGCAGTTGAGAGCATAACAAATTCGTGCTCCCCACTGAGAGACTTGCAGCTGCTCTGGGAATCCTCTGTTACTGAAATCTGCTTTTTACACCTTTTTTTTTGCCACCTACACTCATTCTGAGCAGACTAACATAAAAATCTGTCCACTTCAAAGCCTCTTAATAATATACCTTCTTATATTGAAGACACAAAGTTCTTATCCATCAATATCTGTCTGAAAAGAGCTTGAAATAACACAATTTTCAGGTTGAAACTGATGTAGATTAACCTTTTTTAATGGAGAAGTGAAAATCAAACCTTCACGCACAGCCAATTTCTCCAAAAACCACTTCAGCACTCAGCCCTCCACAAGTGTTTCTTTTTTTTTTTTTTTTTTTTTTTTGTCTGTAACAATTTCTTTGTGGTGAAGAAGAGACTCAGAACTCATTAGAAGTGCATCACAAACTCCAAGATATACGGGGTTTATTACCCAAAGACCAAGTCTCCTACCTTTGAGGCATGAAAGAGCCAAAAACGAATTACAAGATTTCATAAACAGGGTTTTTTTTTTGTTTTTTTTTTACGACTTGTTTATGCTCATCTGAGGCTAAAGCAGAAACTGGAACAGGAATAGGGTAGAACTTCAGTGCTATGTTTAGCATTGAATCATCAATAAATCATTACCACATTAGGTTTACGACTCTAACATGATTATTGTAAACAAACAAGATCACTGCAAGCGGAGAAGGTGGACAGTAACCCAGCCTCTAGAGACACAGAGTTGGATTTGAAAAGGCTGCAGGAGGCTGTTTGCTGCTGCCTTCAATACAGTTCAGCTTTGCTGTCTCAGGTCATGTTTTATCATGTTAACACTCCCATAATTGGACTGAGATTTGACCTTATGCACACATATTTGCCATTAACTGGGACTCCCGATCCACTGTGATCACAATGGTGCATAATAATTGCATCACTGAATTATTGGCCAAAGAATTGTGAACTGCAAGGAAATGACACATATTGCTGCTCTTGTAAACAGTTTTAATTGGTAGTCACGTGCTGCTGTTTGCGTTCTGTGATTCTCTGGGTGTGTTCGGGTTAGTCGAATTTTGGCTTGGGTCTAATTATCCTCGCATTAATTTGTATTTGGGCCTAGTATATGTCAACATGTTCCCCCAGAGGTCTGTTTTGGATTGTCGTCCATGTCATAAGGAGGATTGTGTCAGGATTACATTTTCCGCTGTGAAAGCGTTTTTTCAGCTTTTCTGTGCCGTCTTTTGATTGATGGTGCAGCACTGAGAAAAGACACATTCCCGCATTGATCCTTTAGTGCAATCAGACTAATAAGTCAACACACAGACTTTTTTAAGTGTTTTTGAATGATTTCTCAATCATATAGTATCAGCATGTCTTTTTGTACATAAGTAATGCTGTCACCGTTTCTTACATGTGTGTTTGTGTGGCTGTTTTCTCCCATATGGAATCTTAATAAAGTCTGAAGCTGGATTTGAAAAGATAAAGTTATACGTACAAATCTGGTTTACTTCAGAACAGATGTCTATAACTTGGGGATTTATTATCTCATGTAACTAACCCTTATGTTAACTAGGTAAGTGGCCACACCTGGAGCATTTTCTATTTGCATTTTGCTGGTTAAGCTCCTATCTGTTTCTCCATCTGCCACATTGGGGGGTGGGGGCTGGTGGGGGAAGCTGGATGCTTGTGTTTGTGTAAGTTTTGACTTGCAGAATGATTTGAAAAACTGCACTAAAAAAGCCCCACTTCTGGCGACAGTGCAGTTGAAGGATTCACAGGGAGCCAGGGTCTTCTACCGACAGTGTAGTTTCCATCATTTTTGCTCTTTAAGTTGAACGCTCCCAAAGCTGAAAGCCAATAATTATACTTAAAAACATTAGTGTGCATTCTCTCTACATGTGTTTGAATGATTGGCATACATAAGTAAGAATCACAGTTGTCCTTTTTTGCTGCACATACTGTGCTGAGTAGACCATTACTGCTGCACTATTGCACCGCCCCACAAGAGCAATTGTTTGGAAAATTTAAATTTGGGGTCTTTTCAGCTGAGAGAAGGCCCTACCAGTGATAACAGCAATGAAAAGCTTCTACAGACACACCCAACTTCAGGAGCTACGTTTAATAAGGCAGCTACTGTGCAGCCCATAATGCTATGTTCCAAAATACCAAATTATTTAACATAAAAACAGCACTGGGCAGTGCCCGCAAAGCACAAATAATTAATAGCATTGCTTTCCTTTGATTCCAATTCAAACCTAATGTTTCTGTTGTTGCACATCTGAGAGAGAGTGCAAAAAAAAAAAAAGACAGATGCACGATGGAGGATGATGGCTACTGCTCCAAACAGCTGCTAACCAATGTCACATCTGCATTTTAGAGAGGTCACTGCAGATTTGTTTCTAAGTACAATAAACATGAGAGTGTGTGCAAATGTGATACGGGCTAAAAGTGAGAGCCGTTACATGTGAGGAGTCGAAGTGCATCTGGTTGAATGCAAAGGATTAGAGCTTCTGTTGTAAAAGGGCGGTTTAACCCATTATGCTGCTGTGGCTGCTGTGTGTGTGTTTTTTTCTCTTCATGCTGTGTTCCACTTTACACTGAAAATAATGAGTGCCTGGACCTCAGGGGCAGAAAGGCTTTAACAAACAAACAGAACACAGAAATCAGCTGTCAAGCCAGCGCCTGGGTGCATGTGATTGGTAGTGATGCATACCTGCTATTGTTTTACGCTTGTATTATTTTATCAGTATTAATATATGAGCTACCTCTCCATCTGTTTATTATTTTATTTGTGTGCGAGTGCCACTTTGCCCGTCCGTACTGTTACGCTCTCTCTGGGAGGCAGAGTCATTACTTTTAGGTGATTGTGCTTCAGACGGTCTTTCTGCGCTCTTTTAGCAACTTCAGAGAATTTGTGCGTGTTCAAAAAGGGCACCATTTGTTCAGCAGCTACCGTGCCTATTTATTTTCCCAACCTGAGGGCATCTTACGCAGCTTTAAAAGTCCACACAATTTTTGTTACACGGCGTTTCAAAATTTCAGCCTGCCCTTGTATTTATTTATATTTGTTAGGGCTCCTCCACAGTGGAGAGGGAGGAAAAGGGGCAAACAGAAGGATGTGACAACACAGTGTGAAATGGGATTTAAACCCTTGTGGTTGTGAATACATGGACTGTGAAGTAATGGGCTGAAGGCACCATGACAGCATTTAGCATTTCGGAGATGTGGCATATGGCTTTTGTTCAGTGTAAATCCAATTTGACTGTTTTTGGGTGTTGCATGGTTGCTGTAATATATCTCCCCTTTTGGTTTTTTTTTTTTTTTTTCTTTTAATCTCAGCTCCTTTTATAGTGCCCAGAGTGCACACAGTTTGAGCCAGACATTTAACAATGGCAGTGTTAATGCCATATGTGAATGGCTGAACCATGCACGGATTTGAACTACTAAACCTGGCAGTGTTACGTAGCATCCACACCCATAGCCACAAGGAAAATTAAAAGAAAAAAATGTATGTAAAATGTATCGCTGCATATACAAGCACTAAGATCCTCCACTCAGAGTTCATGTTTTAAAATGACGATGAAATGTCCATTCGTAAATTTTCAGCTAGTAGCTGAATCACCTTGTTGGTGCAAAAATATCATTTTATGCCTCTCGAACATTTTTTTGTATATTCAATTAAAGAAATGAGAACAAATGATGTGTTTTAGCGACAGGCTGCAAGGACACCTCAAACACCCCAATTCCTGTGAAAATGGTCAAGTAGAAGGACTGGACTGAAAATGAGTGAAAAAGCAGCCAGTGTCTAAAGAAAAACTTTGAAAGACCTGGAGCACTACTGCTTAAGACCACTTTAAAGACTACAATAAAGTCTGGCTCCTTGGAAGCAAAATATAAAGAAATGAGGGGTGGCTCGAGACTTTTGCACAGCACTGTATGTCTCCACATAAGCCAGAGCCTGTTGTACATACTAATATTCACTCAAATTCTATTTATAATTTTCCTCAGCCCGTCCCCTCAGCTTCTGCAGGGCAACCAGGACAGCCTTCCGTAACACCTGTGTGTTTTGTGATGTTTTCAGAAAAGAAAAATGAAGTCCATCCAAGCAGTGTCGCCAAACCTTTGGTGTTGTGACTCTCCTCTTTAAAGGAAAATGGCAGGGCCCTGCTTTGTGGCCTATCCTTCTGCCCTGTATTGCAGCTATTAAAAATGCTTCTAGGACTGTTTTTTAACTCCAGCCATGGGCTTCAATTGTATGCTGCTTTGCAGACTATTTCCATCCGGATTTCCAGGAAGCGAGCTCAGGATGCTCTGACATTCAAGATGCTTTGAGTGTGCTATTAGTCAGGCTACCTGGTGCAGTGAGATAGCACTGAACCCCTTCAACCCTGTGAAAGGCTGGGGACCCACAAAGCATCTTAGAACTGGAGCACCGATCGGAGACCAGCCTCTCTTTCACGGTGTGTTCATGTTCAGGAATCCATGGGACCATGCTGATGATTCCAGATCAGTGTGTTTATTCTTGGAGTCTTTATGCATACCATCCCCAAGCTCTCCACCCTCTTTGAAGTGCAGACACACGTGGGGAGAAATGCTGGCTCAAAGCCCAAAGGAGCCATGAAAGCTTGCGAACGCGTCTCTAAGTTGTTATTTACAAAATGCTTTGTTTTCCCATGGTCCTAACGAAGTTAAAATAACCTTCCATTTGTGGTGTTTTCAGTTTGGAGATTATAAATGTTTTATTGTTTCCGTCCAAGCTAAAGTGGACTGGCATGAAGCTAGGATGATGCATTAGTTATGACTTCCTGGCTTACTGGGGAAGATCACCTTTACTCACCTCTCACCAACAAATCCTCCTCCTTAATCAAGTGGCAGCACGAAGGGGTTCGAGTCAACATTACCCATCAGAGTCACAGAGATATGATTGACATCAGGGAGTTGTGGTGGGAATTTAAAGGACAGCAAGTGACTTGTCATGTTTGATAAAATGCTGCTTTTATGCACTGGATTGTGTTTGAATTTGAGATGAATTTATTGATGTTAGATTGAACTGAATGGCTGAGTATATGTGTCAGGCCTGAGGCAAAGTAAAGAATTCCTGAATAAACACAGCGGAAATGTACTTTGACACAAGCTGGATTCGACTCCAACTGCCCAGATTTCCCACTGATTTATTGGTTGTAACTTTTCTGCTTTAGCCAGGCTCCAGTTAGGATGCCAGGTCATGTACCTGCGTACAGCTGACCTTACAGAAGGAGGTGATTAGTGAAATGGCCTGGTCTGTCAGGAAGCGGGCAGGGTTTGCTGTCTTAATTGGCCGTAATGGTTGCGCATGCTGAATTGTTGCTTTTTTAGCCTCAAAGTGTCTTTGTAGAGGAATGTGTGAAGAGCCTCTTGGTAGTGCATGTTACCCAAATTACTTGCAGTCACAAAAAGGAGCCAAATGAAGCTATTTTATGTGTATATTTATGTCACGCCTGCCAGATTCAGTGCAGAATGTATTGTCTGCTGGGGGCTGATGCTAAAAAACCATCAAGACAAACATGCAGTGATTCTTTTGAGTTTTTTTTCATTTGAGGCTGTTAAATGACTTGTCAAATGTTCCTGTTTGAATGGCACTGTCGGTCCCCTGTGGGCCACTGAAGGCGATTCTGAGGAGGTACTGAAAATATTCAGCATCTCTGGCAGATGACACTGTATTTTTTTTTTTCCTGTCAGAAAACAGTTGAGCACACAGTTTGCAGGAGACTAACATGATATGACTATTACTCTCAAAGCAGTGTGCCAGCAAATAACACGAAGCACTCAAGAGTTGCACCAAGTCTTTGTGGTGCAAACTCACCGTTTGCCTGTCAATATAATCAATAATTGTTTGAAAGGAGTTCTCTGTGTGTGTACAGTATGTGTGTACATTTACTTCTGCCTTTTTACGAAATGTTTTTGGAAAGAGGAAAATGTGCCATGTTCTCACTCCTTGAAAGAGCTGTTTGAGGTTTAAGATGAGGTTTTATGTTTGTGTTTAAGCGTAGAATTAGACTAGTAACTTTCTTCGGCTAAAGGTGTAATTTACAAATTTTACAGATAATTTTTTTTCTGAAGAGGGGAAAAAAAAAAAAATAAAAACAGCCAAATCTGCAGATTAGCAAGCTTTGGCTGAGCTGGAATGGATATTGTTAAACCTTTGAGCTGAACTCCCGAGCTGGGCTAGCATCCAGACACGGATCCTTTGAATCAATCTTTCTCATCTTGCTCTCAGCAACATTCAAATTTTTACCTACTGGATACAAGACATCACTGAAAGCACATTCTCCGTGTTTGAGCAGCTGAGGCTTAAGTTCATCACCTCGTGTCACACATGTCTGAGTTGCTCGTTGGATCGGGATTGGCTTCCAAACTAGTTGTAATGACACAAATCCTGCCCAAAGGTACATGGCTTAAAAATCAGACTTCATAAGAGAGCCTGGATTAATTTAAAAACGGTCTCCTAATGTCAAATGCTGAACATACAGCGTTAAGAACGTGTGTGTTTGAGATTGGATACTACTCGAGCAGATTATCCCGGGTCCTTTCATAGATCCCTGTCTCATTTCAATGACAATGGGAGATCAGTGTCAATTAGTGGTGTGTCTTTGCATTGTGATCCGGAGAGGCGATAATAAAGCTGGCTTCTAGCCCCAGAAGACGAGGTGACATTTAATTACTTCACCTAATGTATCGTGTATGCCCTGTACTGTATGAATGTATCAGTCTGTTTTATCCAAATGTATACATTATTTTCTCCTTATGTCCCATTAAAATGTCCCCTGAAGATTTTTGGTAGGTTTCCTCCTCTTTCCACTCATCCCTCTGGCTGTTCATTTGTTATGATGGGCTCTGGATTTGAGTGTGTGTATGTGTGCATGTGATTGTACATGTGTGTGTGTGTGTGTCTGTGTGAGATAGAGGTCAGTGGGGAGTGAGGCTCTTCATAATCCGGTAATCAAACCAGCTGCCACCAGACCCAACCCCCAGGCTCCATACATCCCTCCGTCCGTTCTCGCTCCCGCTGTATGTCCTCCTCCATTTATTCATTTTTTTTTCTGACAGTTTTAGCTTCAGTGTTTTTCTTCCTTTTGATGTCTTTTTTTCTTTTCACTTTAGGGAAATGCCAAACAACAATATATAAATAGAAATGTAAATAAATAAGTTATTTGATTTCATTCCTTTTTTGAATTAAATTTGCATCATATAAATGCAGTTAATAGCATCCTGATGTATTTTTTGCTATAGCAATAATAAAAATTCCTTTTTATTTACAGTAGCACCAACAAATCAAACCATAATCTCTCCTTTTTTATTAATCCCCGGATAAAAGCCCTCATTCTCTCGCTCTTCTTTATCATTTTTCTTTTGCTTTGTCCAATTTTAATAAACCTTCTTTGCGCGCCTTCACCCTCCACCGCCTCTCTGTCCTCCTGCTCGTGTCCATGTCACATCTTCTCTCTGTCTTTTTCATCCCTCACCCCCCCATCCACAATGATCTTTCCTTTTTTTTCCTTTCTTTCCTGTCTTTTTTTGGTATGGACACCACTCATGCATTGCTTTCTTATACTTTCAATTCCTTTGTATGATCATTTGCCCTGGTTGTGTACATTTGTATTCCTGTATAGCTTATTTGCCAGCTTGTTGCACCAAATTGCTTTACAGTGTAAAGCATAGCCCAGCTCTATATCCAGTGTAGATTAAACACATCTCGTGTCAGTGGATGAAATGGGTGTTGTTCTGTTTGTGAGGGTTGTGACCTGCTGCGACTCCAATGAGCTCATTTTGCAGACTCCCAGCAGCAGGAGTGAGCTGTTGAATTTGTAACTTAAGCTTCGTGCAGGAAGAGGCTGGAACCTCTTTTCTCTTACTTACTGTAACACACGATAATGAATTGCATCATCCTTACTCGAGACTGAAATGAACCTCAGAGGATTCAGCACTTTTATATTGCAAATCTCATATCAACCACGTGTTATGCCTGGCATGTAGGTCCACAGATGATGACTGAATACATTCATACTGCATTACTAAGTGTCTACAGCCAAGCTGTTTGATCTGCAGGGTTGTAGTGGAACTAAGAAGAGCAAAAAGAAAAAGCAGCACTAAAATGCTTTGTGCCATCCTGTCTACATGAGGATTAAGTGGGTCTCAATGAGACCCAATGCAAAAAAGAGTTTATATTGAGCTACAGTATCTGCTGACAATGTTCAAAATCACTGTCTGCAAAATACTCTTATTGTATTAAATCTACTGCTCTGAACTTGTTGAAGCTTAGGTGGTTCTTCTTATTAGTGGTTATTGTTAAATATTTAAGGCAACATGAATTATTACACAAACCAAGGATTGTAATACTCTAAAAAGACAGTGTGAGGCTTCTGTGCTTTGTATTTCTAACCATAAATACCACAGTAGGTCAGTCACATTTTAATGTTGCCTATGCAAGTAGTCCACCTCTTTCCTCCAGTGCTTACCCGGACACAGCAATCGAGCAGGCCACGAATCCCTGTACGTCACCCAATAACAGCCCATCTGACTGCCAGGCTATCCTATTTTTTAAATTTTTTTTACATTTTTCCTTGGGGGCTCACTAATTTAAGTTGCTTAAGCTTGCCTGCTAGTTGCTGCTGCCTCTGCTGCCCATCTTTCACCCCAGCTCCTTCTCATGCAATAACTGACATAATCAGTGTCATATCTGTTGTCATGGCTGCCTGCCCTGTTTTGTACCCCGGGGTCTTTGTGCTGCTGTCCCTTCATTTCCAGGTTTCCATCTTTATTTATTTAAATTTTGTTGTGGACATAAAAAATTAAAATATTTATTAAAATTATTCAAGTTAGGTGGCATCAAAGTGCCCTGTAATATTTATGCACTGTAGATTAAAAAAAATAAGAAAAACAACTGTTGTCTACTCTGGCCTCTAAGGTTGCAACGATTCATCGATGTAATCGATGACATCAACTACAAAAATTAGTCGATGTGGAATTTCAGCGTCAAAGCATCATATTTTAAAACATAGACATTTATACCATATTTTAAAACCCATCCATCTATTTTCTTCCGCTTACACGTATCATGTGATTTTGTAACTGCAATACACTACAGGAAGATATGGGGGCAGTATCTGGTTGTTAAGTGATGACGTAGAATTCCATTTCCGGGTCCAGGATAAGCGGAAGTGAATGGATGGATGGATAGATGGATGTTGTTTCAAACTCGTATTTTTATGGGTCATTTTAATTGTGAGAAGAGACAACAAAGTGATATTAAGAGGTGGGCAGGCTTGAACAGGTGAGGTAAGATTGAAATAATCGTTGACTAATCGACTAATTGATAAAATAATTGACAGATTATTCGACTACCAAAATAATCTTTAGTTGCAGCACTAATATGCTCCATAGGCATTCTCTTTTTCTTCAAAACCTGCAATCATAGAACAAAGGCACTGATACACTGACACATAATTACATTTTAAAGAGGTCAAGTAAAGAGAGTTAAACATTAACTGTAAATGATATCATAAAGAACTTTATCTAAACTATCCAATAACCAGAGAACATTTTAGGTCAAAACTTGTATTCAATCCATGAAGTGACAGGGTCTCAGATAGTGTTCCTTGCTAGACATTAAGACATCTAAGTTTCCGCCTCTTGATGCAAGTGACTAGCAATTGTTTTCTGTTTATATTTATGAATTATAAACAGAACTTGGATTCTGTGTAGGCAAAACTAAAATTAACTCAAGCAGAAATAGAACGGCAGTCAGCAGAGCCCACAATAAAATTTCCTTTGTGTCGATACTATGCTCTAATAGATACCACCCAATGCCGTCAGTAAGTTTTGGTGTTAGTTGTGTGTCACTGGGTTTATTTCTTACTCTACAGGAGTGAATCATTTTTTGACCCTATAATTTTTAGCATTCCGGATCATTAGAGCTGAAGTCCTCCTTGGATTATGAACAAACTTAAGATCATGTTGCACCCTAATTCTTTTTAGAGGATTCCGACTTATCCTCATGTGGTTAGTTGCAAATATTTGGAATATTGTGCCTATCTCAGAATAGTAAAGAATGCTTAAAAATTCCTGGATCCAGATTATGATCCAGATCACCACCAAAATGTAATCAATTGTTCCTTGTACCACCCCAACAACTCCAGAAATAGAAACCCATTCATAACTGTCTTAGTTATCCTGCTAACAGACAAACAGACAGACTGATGTGAGTGGAAACATAACCTCCCTCCACCTATTGGTGGGTGAGGTAATAAAACCATCTTTTATCAAAACCAGCTAATGAACATTGCCAACAGCTAAATTCTGTCTTCAGTCTGGTAAAAAACTTAGTTTTTGTGTTATTATAAACACCACACCTCTGCTAGTTTCAGTTACCTGTGAGCTTCTCTCTCACTCTTAATCAATTTGAGTAACATAAAATTACATTATGTTTCCTTTTACTGCTCTAAAATTACATTAAGGCTTCTTTTACCGCTCCAGGTTGTGAGTGCTTTTTTCCTGATTTCCGGAAGTGGCCTCTTCCAGCATTTTGACTTTTAATACAGCTTCAAGCATGACTTTGTTCATTTCAGTGACAAAATCATTTTCTTTCTGACTTAAGGGCACCATTAATTGTAAAATGTCATGATTGCAGTCAAATACCAAACAGTTTTGGAAATAATCCTGGATTTTTCTTTAACGTATTTCTCTGTCTTGTGTGATAACACATCGCATGAGGTAACATAGAGTCTTGCCTGCCTGCTTGTCTACACTCATCTCTGCTGACATGGTTGTGACTGCTTCCTCTTCTGTCTTAGTATTTGTGATTCATCCCTGACCTTCTGTATTTGTCTCAGTTCTTTCTCACCTTTTCAAGCTTCCTCTCAAAGTCTCTCTTTTTGCTCTTTGCACTGTCCACAACTTAATCCCTAACTCACTTTTTTAACTTCCTCTTCTATCCATTCACCTAACTGGCTGTCCTCCGCTTTCTTCTTCAACTCTTCAGATGGTGTCCACAGCATTTCGGCCCAGTGTGTTCTCCGCGTCCTCATTATCACAGAGGACATGTTGGGCAGCAGTGTCACTGTCCGCCTTCAGAACATGTCCCAGGAGCACTTCCTGTCACCGCTGCTGGGAACCTTCCTGGAAGGTGTGTCCGCAGTTCTCTCGGTTCCTGTCGAGGATGTTTTCATCTTCAACATTCAGCCGGATCTGGATGCAGCACCCGGAGGGATCCTGAATGTCAGCTTCTCTGCTGCTTTGCCGGGTGGACATTTTTTCCCCTCTGAGGCCCTGGAGGAGCAGCTGTACCTGAACAGGCCGAAGCTTACGTCACTGACACAGATGGAGGTTAGTACATGTGCAAAACGATGCACGCAGGAATCACACTTCTGAGTGTTTCATGTTAGTGTGTGTGTCAACTTTAACCCCTTCACTACGCCACAGAGACAAAAATGTTGGGAAGCATATGAATCAAATTTAAGCCTCTCTCATGTGGTGTTTCGGAGTGATTCAAAGCGTAGTCCTTTTTGCTGTATTAAAAATGAGTATGCTGTGAGATTATGGAATATGCCTTTAATATGATCAGTTCAAAACTTTCTTTTTGTGAATGCATTTAATAATAGGATTACACTCCTATATGCTACATATCTGCTGCATAAAACTGCAGTAAACATTTATGAGATATATCATATTTCTTGAAATTATTTATTTGCAAATGTACTGACTTATTCATTCACTTGATAAAAGTAATGACAGTAGGGCCTATATGACAGGGAAATATTCATTAGGCACACCTGTTTAACTGTGCATTAATGCAAGCATCTAATCAGCCAATCACATGGAGCTCCTCAGTGCATTAAGGTATGTAAACATAGACAAGTCGACCTCCTGAAGTTCAAACTGAGCATCAGAATGGGAAAGAAAGGTGATTTAAGTGTCTTTGAACATGGCAGGTTTGTTGGTGCCGGGCAGGCTCGTCTGAATATTTCACACTCTGATGATCTACTGGGATTTTCCCACACAATCATCTCTAGGGTTTACAGAGGATGGCCTGAAAAAAGAGAAAATACCCAGTGAGCCGCAGGTCTCTGGGTGAAAATGCTTTTTTGATGCCAGAGGTCAGACGAGAACTGCCAGAATACTTTGAGCTGAAAAGAAGGTAACCAACTAAGAACAGGAAACTGAGGCTACAGTTAGCAAAATTAGACAATAGGGGATTGGAAAAATGTTGCCTGGTGTGATGAGTCTTAATTTCTGCTGCAACATTCAGATAGCAGGGTCAGAATTTGGTGTAAACAAAATCAAAGCATGGCTCCATCCTACCTTGTATGTTGCTTGTGGTATAATGGTATGGGGGTTATTTTCTTGGCACACTTTGGGCATCTTGGCCCTGAACATTATTTAAATGCCGCAGCCTACCTGAGTATTGTTGCTGACCACGTCTATCCCTTTATGACCACAGTGTACTCATCTTTGATGGGTGCCTTCAGCAGGATAACCCACCTTGTCCCAAAATCCATATCAAACTGGTTTCTTTAGCATAATATAGTAGAGCTGCTGTGGCACAGCAACCGTGTGACTTTATAGAACAATAGGCAGATATGACCACTATATGTTCTCATGCATGAAATCAGGAACATCTGGACATGCACATCAGTTATGTAATGTTTACACAACCCAAGGGAATCTGTACAGCGAGAGAGGGAGAAGCAGAAGGTGAAACCAGAGGAAGAAAAGATTTATAAAGGGCTGAGAGAGAGCCCAGTGGCGAGGGCAGAGTGCCGATGACCTCTTAACAGGCACTGTTGCACAAACACACAAAAACACATGCAAACAGAATCTTGGCTAAAAAAAAACACACAAAGACACAATCTAGTGAATATATCTGGTCCACTGGCCTTAACAGCACGCAGCAGCTGTAAATATGCTTTTTAGGAAAGTGACTGGTTATGCAAAGAAAAACAGCACACTGTTCTGATGGTGTCCAAGGAAGCATGTGAAATGACTGACAGCTGGGAATTATTAGACCTGTGTCGACGTTTCAGAGAGATTGTTGATACGACTGAGTATTTACCGAAGTACTAAAGAGACCTGTGGGTGTATTTCTTGAGATGCCACACATGTTTTATATTATGGGTGTTTGTATATTCTATATTATTTTGTAGAGCTTGTATTTTATGCCATATTTGTTGCAGTTTCGAGATGTTTTGAGTTTGTATGGCTGCTGCCTTGGCCAGGCTTTGCTCGTAAAAGAGATTTGATCTGAATGGGACTTCCTGGTTAAATAAAGGTTTTAATAATAATGTTCAAAGTAAATGACTCTTTTGATACCCTATTCTTATACTAATAATACATTAGTACTATGTCTATGCACAGAACCTGCATCATGAGTCACAAGTCACTTTATTATGAGTCCTGCGTGAGGATCTCTGAAAGATCTAAGATTAGATCCTTGCCTCATGCTTCACGTTTCTCCTGCCATCACTCCAGGTTCTGCCATTCGATGACAACGTATGTTTGCGGGAGCCGTGCCAGAACTACATGAAGTGCATCTCGGTGCTGCGTTTCAACAGCTCTGCCCCCTTCATCTCCTCACCCTCCATCTTGTTCCGGCCCATCCACCCAATCGCAGGACTACGCTGCCGCTGCCCAGTGGGATTCACGGGTGATTACTGCGAGACAGAGATCAACCTGTGCTACTCCAACCCCTGTCTGAATGGAGGGGTGTGCGCCCGCAGAGAGGGAGGGTACACCTGTATCTGCCGTGAAGACTACACAGGTGAGTAGAGAGCAAGTGTGTCTGTGTGCGTGTGCTGTGTATTTTTGCAGCGGTGGATAAGAGCATGCGTAAAAAATCGGTTTGTGTGTGTGGGAATGATGATGATAAATTATAGTGCTTGTATATATTTGTTTCAATCAAATGTAGAATAAGCCCAGCTTAATATTCATTAGAAATCATTCGTATCTAACCAACTGTCCTCCGTACTGATCACTCTAGTTGTCCACCTGCACCACACACTGTACTTGCCTTGGATTCAGTGTCTGCAGGGTATTCGTTTAACTGGTTAACATTTCCAGTGAGTCTGCTTTAATAAAGCTGACACTAAGTTGGAAATGTGGTTAAGAAAATAAAAGATTTCGACAGTCTTGTGAGTTTACTAGAAGACACACTGTGCAACATGGACCTTATCAAGCTTGGAGTGACATCAAGGTTTAATGCACACTGTTCAACCACTACACCAGCATGGTGTTACTGTCTGAATCACAGGCAAAGCTGCTCTTTCTCAACATGCTGTGTCCTACCTGGCGCAGTCTTTATAACAGCTGAAGGACACATCATACAAACAAGGCTTCTGCTGCCCACCACCTAGCCAGATTTTCTTTTGTTTTCATTTTTCCTGTTGGTTCATCAGTAGACATACAGTGCTGTGCAAAAGTCTTGAGCCCCCTCTCTTTTCTTTATATGTTGCTTCCAATGAACTGCAATTTCTAGTAAATTTTAAAGTGGTTTTGTATAATAGTTTTTCAGGCTTTCTGAACATCTTTCAAAGTTTTCTTTGAACATTGGTTGCTTTTTCTTGTACCCACTTATATATATCATTTTTTATGTTAAGATACTTAAGACTGACCTATTAATCATTTAAGTATTAAAAAGGCACCTAACTCAAGGGATGAGCCAGTGTTGTGTCCACACATAACAGACAACTCGGCAAAGAAGCAGTTTTAAATTGTATTGTTATACACTTTGTTACTAGCAGCCTTTTGCAAAAGCACATTGTTTGTTTTCATTTCTTTAGCTGAACCTGCAAAACACGTCAACAATAACACAGTTTGGTGTGCACAAAATAATATCTCTATCTCAGCATGGTGGGTGTGCAGTGTGTCTTTAAAAAAAATCTAAAGAAACTGGACAAGTGGAGGATAAAAGAAGAAACGGTAGACTTAAAAACTACAGCAGATAAACAGTGTCTGGAAGTCATGTCCTTAACAAAATCCATCAAAGAGCTGACACAGGACCTGAGAGATGCATCCGGCCCTTCATTTGATCCATCTGCTTTTCACTGAAGCCTCATCAGGAATGGTCTCAGTGGAAGGGTGGCTGTAAAGAAGCCATTCTTAAGGAAGGGAGACAGGGAGAAAAGGTTGAGGTATACCAAATCAGATCCGGATAACAGCAGTTAATAGGATGCCAAACACATTTCTTCATCTTTGTTACTATTTCCTATTTTAAGCAGCAGGAGAAAAAAACCTTAAGAAAAAAACAGCAAAAATGTTGGTGAAGTTTGTGAGACTATATGCTGCCAGTACTTCAGTTTTTAAACTTTCCCAGCCCTGGTCTCACAGCTTCTGCTTCTATTGTGCCATAACAGCCACTTTTAAACTGCGTCACCTCCATCATGTATTTTGGATCTTCACCTCTTCTTCACCTTTCCTGCTCTTTGGCGTCTCATCGATCTGCTGAACTTTTAACCTCCTCTGCTCTCTCCTCCTGTTCTCTCTCCTGTCCTGGTTATAAAAGGAATGCAATCTGCATGTGACAAACTCCATCCCATTTCTGATGTGATTATTACATATTTAACATGCTATTTATCAACTTATTTTATACATTGACTCAACCAATTATTCAACAAATATCTAATTGCAGAAATTAAAATGATTAATGCACTAATTCATGCCATAAGAGCAAAGCAGTCATCAAAGTCAATACTGAATGTCGGCTACAAGCCAATATTTAATGCAGTCGCAGATGTACATAAATCCTACTGGATTCTGTCCACTTTCCACCTAATGAGGTACCTTTTATCACTGAAACTATTTTTTTTTGCACGGTTTTCTGTTTTCTTCTGTTTGTTGTCTTCACTAAAGCCAAAATTGTGTCTAAACAACAGACACAGCATTTTCATTTTGGTACAAGCTGCTTGAGTTTTGCAGTCGGCTCAGTGTTGGACTTTTCCTCCTCATCGTTTTGCAGACTGCAAAGTCACAGGTTTTAAAGAGGACAGTACATAAAGGGGGAAGTATTAACAGAATATAAAGAAAAAATTAAACCGCCGACATGGGCAAGACTACACCAATTAGAGGTGTATAAATGTGCAAATTCCCATTTTTCTAATAAAATATAAAGAGATGAGGGGTGGCTCAAGACTACAATACTGCAGTTGTCAAGATATTTAATTTTAACCACATATGAGACTCTCATAGCTACGTTAGAGGAAAAGCCAAGGCTCAAAACAGGATCCTGATCCTGTGAGGACCATGACTCTTTGTTAAAAATAATAATAACAGCTATCCATCTGCATCATGAGTGACACCACAAATGCTAGATCCATATGAGAACAGCTGGCCCCGACAGCATTTTCAAACACATTCAGCTATTTAGCTCATTTATAGAGCACAGAGAGTGTGTGACATCATCGTAAACACTGTATACAGATACTTCAAACAACATACCACTACTATTTTGGGGACTAGATTTACTTGTACTCTAATAATTGGACTATCAATCTTTTTAATGACAGTTTTAATGAGTTTTACCCATTCACAGTCTAAAGAGCCTAGTCCTTTCGCACAGCACTGTAGGTCACAGCATCAGTCCCATTGTGGGATGGTTCTGTCCCACATGTCAGTTCTCTGTGGTCCCAGGACTGCTTCAACAACCAACAATTTTTAAAGTGCGACACAGGACCTCAATTTTGGAGCCATGACCAAAGAAAATGCTTCTTTTATGCTTTTATGTTGATCTTTTTTGTGAAACTGATTTTTTTTTTTTATGTGTCTTCTTGTTCAGTGGCACGCAGAAAGTCACACTGATCTTTGGAAAGTTGATGAAATGTTTTGATTTTTAAAGTTAGGTCGTTAAAATAAATGTACAGTAATGACAGACTGATTGATAGGTGTCTGTATGTGTGTGTGTGTGTGTGTGTGTGTGTGTGTGTGTGTGTGTGTGTGTGTGGGGGGCTTGTGTGGTCAGAATTGATTTCTTTGCCGCATTGGTTGGTGGTGGCCACAGAGAAGAAGAGAGGTGTGTTTTGAAAGGAAAAGAATGGAGTGTGTGTATTTGTCTGTTTGTGTCTGAATGTAGTCTTTAATGCTACGCTGGAAAACTAAACCTGACTCCCTGTGCCTCTTTGTTCATGTCCCACACTGACTTCTGTTTTGATCTGTGCTGTTTTCTCTCTTTTGTCATGTTGAGCTGAACAACATGAAAACACACACACTGCCTCCTGGGAGAGCTTTTTCCTCCTCGGCACTCTACCTGTTACATAGTCTTTTATACTCACACATACTCACATGTACACACTACCACCACTGCCACGCTTACTGTTTTCTAATTTGTTGCCTTTTCATGCAAACTCTAACACACACACACACACACACACACACACACACACACACACACACACACACACACACACACACACACACACACACACACACACACACACACACAGAGTGCTTCATTCTTTCTCACCTTTCCCAATACACCAGACTCATTTCAACGCGACTCCGATTTTTCCTGTCCCTTCATACTGCTGCATTGGCTCAGCGATTGAATGGATGTGGGAGAGGGTAGAAGCTATGAATGTCAGCGTGCGTGTCTGGGGGATATTTCACATTGCCTTTTATTCCGAATCAAAAGAGAGCTGGGGGAGTGAAGCAACACTTTTCTTTCATGAGTGAGACAGAGCGTTTTCTGAACTCCCACTGAGGCAGACCAAAAAAAAAAAAGAAAGAAAAGAGATGAGCAGAGAGATAGGAAATGAGCAAAGGAGAAATGGAGGTAGAAAGAGATGGAAAATGAGAGGGTGGGAGACAAAAAGTTGAGTTTGAGTATGATGGAAAAGGAGAGAGAGATGGAGGGAGGTGAGAAAGTTTAAGAAAGAGAGAAAAACGTTAAACAAGGATGAAAGGAACTTGAAGAGGAAGAGGTATTAAAATCACAAGGAGGAGTAAAGATGTTTTTATAGATCATTGGATTTTGGCTGGTATCAGAGAGAAATTTGGAACTGAAATGGAAATAGAAATTTTTGACCCATGTTTACAGCATCTACAAGAACAGAGAACATGTGAGTGAGGGAAGAGAGGGTGGACAGAAAGAAATGACACAAACCGTGAAAGATTGGACAGGAAAGATGGAAAAAGAAGACAGTAAAGCTTAAAAGATGAAGGAAAAGAAGCAGAAGGACGGCCATGACAGCAATATGAGATTTGGGAGACGGATGAGCTCACTGAGAATAACACGGGAGTAGAGCTATAGGGGGAAAAATGGGATGAGAGAGATCTATGAGAGACTGGGATAGAGCAGCGAGAGATGGAGTGAAGGAAATCAGATGGATTCTGGGCAGTCATTGTTGTGCTTTTGCTGCGTAGGCGTCGGGTGTTACCGTGTCTAGTCAATGCCCCGGGGCTAGTGGGAAGAAGAAGAGAAGGAATACAACAACTAAACAAGGACGAATTGATTCCCAAACACAGAACTCTCCAGATATTTCCCGACTAAGTTTGTGCTACTGCTCATTTGGGTTTTCAGTTTTCCATCCAGCCATTATCCATCCCCTCGTACGGTCTTTGCAGCTTTGAATTGGGTTTCCCTGAATGTCTGTGGATTGCTCACACAGGCAGGAGGTAAGCCTGAGGTTTTGACCGAAAACTTTCTTTTTACACTGAGGGGAAAACCTAAAAGTTGAAAACAGCAGCATCCAACAGATCTGAGTCAGATGTGATCTCTGAACAGCTGCGCTGTTTCTTCGGGGTAGGTGGAGCACAGTATGCCTATCACAAGGAGCACATGGTCCCCCCCCTCCGAAAAGTCGTATCTTTATCATGAATGAGATTCTTCACCCTCTTCACCAATAAGGCAAAAACTTTCAAAGGTTCTCATAGTACATGTAACCTCAGGCTAACCTTTCTCTAAACTCCACTTTTAACCCCGGGATAAGTCATACCTGACACTTTGAAGGTGGGTTACTGCTGCTTTTTACCCAAGCTGTGTAGAAAGGTTCACACTACCTTTGTGGTGCCAACTTCAGAGCTATAGCACTAAAAAAAATAGTGTGAAATACTGCATCAGCGGGGGTCATGTACTATTCAACTGAGTACTGAATCCCCGGGGTTAGCCCGGGGGGTTTACATAAAACTGTGACATACTATATGTTAAACCCTGTGGGTTAGACTCTAAGATTAAACTATTTTAGATTTTAAAAAAAAGCAGGATTTTATGTCGACTTTGCTAACTAACCCTTTTCACAGAGGACATTTAAGATCTTTGGGTGTTTCTAATAACAATAATGACTTTCCTGCACCCAAGTTTGCCCGGTAACAGTACCCATTTATTTTACCACCTACTTTCTTTTCTTACTGTTACATGTTCAAATTCTTCTTGGAAAAATATTAATGAACTCTCGTTATAGTCTCTTGTCCGAGTCCTACCAATGCTACTGAGCTTCGTGCCCCCCCCCCCAACACATACATGGTGACAGCAGAGGAAACGAACTACAAGAGAAACAGTAGCAAATCAAGTTAATAAATTGCAACCATTAAAATGTGGAAGTCTGTGGAGAAACAGAATCCTTTATCGAGCCTTCTGAATAAATTTGTGTTTTTAGAGAAGATGTCTGATTTTAACAACTGGAGCTACAAATACTGCTAACAAATGAGACCATATTTGATAGGCTAACATCTGATTTACACCACTCAAAATTAGGATCATATTTCCCATTAGCCTTCTACACATATCAAAGATTTTTTTTATTTGAATAGCAAACTTTTTGTGTCCTGGCATCTTCATCCTTAAGTAGTATCAGTTTAAAATGGGAGTAGAGCAACTCGGTAAGCTACTTTCTCACATTTAACCTCTGACCTCTTCTTCAAGGTCAATAGATTGATCTGAAGGTCAAAGCTTTACAGAGCTATTTAAAACTATGTTTCTTTCTTTTTTGGAGAAAACTTGCACTTTACACTTGTTTTTACTGCACTACAAACTTCTTAAGTTTAAAAAGAACAAAGAAAAGAAAATGAATATATACATAATATAATACTGTTCCTTTAAAAGTAAATACTGCCCAGAGAGTGAGCTGCCTCGGCTGAGGTTTGCGCTCTCGGAGTGCTTCTTGTTTCTTTTACCTCTTATATTATTAAGCACTCCTCTTAAACTAGACTTTATTCTGAGCTGCAGGTTTTGGTGATAAAAAGTAGACAAAAGGAGACATTTACACTAACTATAGCAATCTAATCTTTTTTGTTTTTGCTCATTTTCCAAGGTGACATATGTAGCATGGAAATTATAGTTCTTATTTTCACTTGTACAAAACTCAGCTGAAGCTCTCTGTGTTTCTATTCATAAAAAAGAAAGAAATATTTCTTGCCTCAAGCACTCATTTCTTTGAAAAACATGCTAAGCTTACTGCGCTGACAGGGATGAGCAACAGTCATTAACCCTGAAAACAGGGAAAAGACCTCAGTGGTATAAAGACAAGTTCCCGCTACACCTTGAAGGCAGAGATAACAGCTGACTAAAAGAGACGATATCTGATCCTTCTTACAAAGTGAAGGAAAATAGACTCAGAAGTGATAAAGATTGATGCACATTATGCAGATTTAGTAAGATATACTACACCTCGGAGAGTTGGGAGATGCAAAGAGGAGATGACAGAAAGAGAGAAATTGGCGTGGCTGCAGACTAAATAAATTCGTGAAAAAGATAAAATGGGGAGAGATGGCATAGGTAGAAATTACTTGGTTGTGGGGAAGCGATTTGTATGTTACATCGAGAAACAGAAGAAGAGGGAAGGAGACGGAGAAGAAATGCGGTAGGCAGAGGTGGGATTAGTTTTGGATGTGATAAAGAAGATATGCATGTTCCACTGAGAAATTCAATCCAGCTGACAGGGATGAGAAACAGAGTACATACTAAGAACAAATTAGCTATGTGAAGCTTGTGAAGAATGATCCTAGCGTACAAGTGAGTTTTAGCTTTTTGGAGGAGGTGGAGAAGGTTTAAAAGTTAAAGAAAATGAAAGAGGAGTGAGTGACTGAGAGAGAGAGTGGGCTGCAGCGAGATAGGCTGTGAGACTAAATTAGTTTGGTTATGGAAAGAGAGAAAATAAAGTTATTGGAAGGAAAGGACAATGAGGTGGAGTGAATTAGTTTTAGTTTTAGTTTTAGTTTAGTATATTCCTCATAGGCATGCATGGTTCACATCTATCCTGCTGTATCATGGGAAGAAAATCAGTAGTTCTCCTTAAATCACCTTGACTCCACAAGAAGAGAAAGAATCCCTAATGTTGGACATTTGAGGCTCAAGAACATTAAAGAGTTCATCCATGCTCCTGGAGGACACTGCATTTATTTGGTTTCTTGTTTTAATCACACCTTTTAATTGACAGATACTGAGAACTGTTATTATCTACATCGTATTACAGCAAACAATTTTAGTCGTAGGTATTAGTGTCGTCCTGATACTACCCAGAAAATACCCAGAAAAATGCTCAATACTCAATACCATTTTGACAAAAACACAAAAACTTGAGAGGCATTTTTTTAATATTAAGATTAAAACAGTACAAACAGTAAGATCAATGACTGCACTGTTTTTAAACTCACATAACTGTAAGATATATATATATATATATATATATATATGTATATATATATATATCTATCATTGAATGGTTTCTGTCCTCTGGGTGCTAAACTTCAAGCTCAAGGATGACATGAACACCTAAAACAGCTCCAGAATCAGCCATCTGAATAGCTGCTGTTCCGCTGTCCTACATACCTGTTTACTGTATCACACATGCTGGAGCAGAAAGAGCACCAAAGACTGCTTTGTGAAGAAGAGCTAATCCAACTGGAATCTGAAGTGTGAATTACAGTATTTCACAGTCGCTAAAACACTAAACCCCATTCCCTCAACTAACTAAACGAACTTCCCGAATCACACACTCTTTTGGCCAAACCGTGAACACAGTTCAGGCACTTAGCTACATCCGGTGCAACTCAATCACTCTCTTTTGTGCAACAGCGAATACATTCTCGGTCACTAAACACACTTCACACGTGTGTTGCTGAACCTTAAACACAGTCACACTCACTGAACACATTGCTGCAAAACCGTAAACACTGGCAGCAGAATGCGAACACAGCTCCAACACCGCTGTCAGCTGTCACACACAGCAACTCACAATTTAACACAATTTGACCAATGATGTGACCAGACCAACTGGGCAGGATAAAAGTCAGTTTAGTGTGCAGGTGGCACATGTGCATCTACAATGGACAGACACATACAGAGAGGCAGAGAAGGAAGAGTGCATGTGAGAGGTGGCGGACGAGGAGGAAGAGGAGGAAGAGGACGAAGATGACCGAGAAAACAAACCATGTCCTCGTCCACGGGATGACATCTGAGCAGATTCTCTGTGGCAGCATCTTCAGGACATTCACTGTTCCATGCTGTACAACATTTGACACACAGTATGCCACACTGCAAGTACTGTGATGTTCATTACAGTGCAATGTCCACTGGCAATATACATTCGTAAGTGCACTCCCCCTTTCCCAGAATTGAACAACCACCACATGTGGGTCGCAGGAGCGCCCTTTTCATGCAACATGTGGAAGTCCCTAGCCAGCGGGCTGGCAGTGTCACCCTCTGTGCAGCCATTGGTAACTGGGGGGGGGTGGGGGTCCTCCACCGTCATGCTAACCTGGGGCCATACAACACCGGACATCTCTTCACATTTCTGGGTGGTCTACAGGATTGCATGGCTGCGTGTGAACAGCTGGATGAGCAAGCAGTGCCTCCGTAATACGTCATAATTTGGGACAATGTGAACTTTCACTGTGCCGTCCAGATATGCGAGTGGTTCGCAAACAATCAGCACTACATGAACGTGTTCCATCCACCTTCCATCCCCTTCCTCAATCCAATAGAGGAGTTTTTCTCTGTGTGGAGGTGGAAGATGTTCGACCGGCAGCCCTACACCGGAGAGAATATATTGGAGGCAATGGAACATGCATGTGACAATGTTACACTGTAAACCCGGGTAAGTTGAATCTACTTAAAAAACCAAGGTAACTCGTTGCCTTAAATTTTTTAAGTAATGAAACAGTTCATTTAACTCAGCTTGTTAAGTAAGCACTACTTCATTTCCAATTGAACTAAATTGTATGTTTTAATTGCCCAAACTTATCTTTTATAGTTCATGAAAAAATAAAATCTCTTTTGATCAGTCAATTCCCCTATCCTTTTCATGGTTGTGTGGGTGTGGAGCCTATCCCAGCTGACAAGGCAGTAAGATGCAGGATACATCCTGTACAGGTCACCAATCTGTTGCAGGGCTGACACAGACAACCATTCACACCTGTGGGCAATTTAGAGAGATCAATTAACATAACCCCAGTAACTGCATGTCTTCAGATTGTGGGAGGAAACCCATACAGACACAGGGAGAACATGCAAACTCCACACAGCAAGAGTCCCGGGCTAAGGTGGAATTGAACCCAGGCAGCCGTGCTAACCACCACACCACTATGCTGCCCAGTAACACAAATATTTTTTACAGTGTTGAACTGTGTCTGTTTAAATTTGGTAAATAAACATGATAAAACTCAGCCCTGCTGAACACTGGTACATTAACATTTACAAATAACATTTGTCCATGGAACAATTAAAAAAAACTATACGAGAGAGTGAACAAAAACACCAAATGTCTACTATTCCAAACGGCGAGAGACCTGGGCCAAGCCGGAATTGAACCCAGACCTTTTAGATGGCATTCTACCTGTAAGGTAGCAGTGCTAACCATCATGCCACCATGCAGCTGCGCATTAAGTCAGTCTGTTAAAACTGGTATAAACTAGATTTTTAGCAGGTGCAAAACTTGATCATATTAACTTGTTTGAACTCAAACACATGATTACAATAAGATAGACCATCAAAAAGTACAGTCTACTCAGCATTAACAAGTAATGTTCACATTCTAGGTAATTTTAAGTAATATGAACTCAGTATTTTTAAGTGGAATCAAAATTTGGGTTTACAGTGTACTGTAGAGTCCTGTCAAGGCTGGATTCGGCACAAAGGGGGGGTTTCCCCTGTTGCCTGGCAAGAAACCACATTGCCTGTGATGTGGATGAGGTCCTCTGACCGGACCCCACACAGAGACATGACGGTGCAGACTGAATCTGTGTCCTACAGTGCTGTGCTTTTCATGTACTTTTTATTTTTATTTTTTTGTTTACATTCAGCACTGTCATGTCAATCCAACTATGGCAGTGTTTCACTGTATACATTTAAAATAAACATTTTCTGTTGACTACATGCCCTGCATGCTGTGTCTTAAATGATTTGATGTAGTGTGTAACAGATGGTCTTTGTGAATAGATTTATTACTTGATGTGTGTGACCACAGTGTTTGGTTTTGCACAAAGGTAACTGCTTTTCTGCAGTGATTATTTGATTTTAACGGGAAAGTCTGGGATTTGGGGAAATTAGCTTGAGTTTTTGGATTTGTGTTTAAGGTTTTGGGAAAATGGGTGGTGGACTCAGGAAATGTGAGTTAGCAGTTCCGAAATACTTCAATAACAGGGTGCACACGAGCGGTACACAAATTAAAATTTTATGAGAAGTCTTAAGTGAATTCTAAACCAAGAATCTGTGGATTATTCTCCAAGGGGAACATTTTAAGGGAAGCAGGAAAAAGTATTAGCCTAACTTGCTACGCTCCCAAAGACAGAAAAAACCCTTAAAGTTTGCACAGATGACAAAAAAGCAATACAAATGAAAACTAAATTAGTTTTAGAAAGATAAGACACAGCGCGAGACTTGACAAGGAAAATGAATTATGCGTCAAAGACAAGCGCCTTAACGATAAGACAATGGCAATATTTGAAGAAAAACTGATGAGAGGTTGTAAAAGGTGGAATTAAGATCACTTACCAGAGTGGGGAGGAAAAGACATGGTGCTGAAGACTGTGTATATCATGCAAGAGATAAAGTTAAGAGAAAGAATACATTTGACAAAAGAGAATGAGATGAGTTAGAAATAGGAGTTTTAGAAGTTTTAGGAGAGCGCTGAACTGGGAGAGAAAGAGAGCAAAGAGAGCAGAGTTTTATGGTGAGAGTACGAAAGAGATGGAGAAAATGGTATAAGATGAATTATTTATAGTGACATACGTTTTAGAGGTCATTAATAGAATAAATGATTTTGTGTGTGTTTGTGTGTGTGTGTGTGTGACAGAGGAAACAGATAATAAAGTGTTTGCCAGAGCAATAAGACCAATTGGTTTCTGGAATAAGCACAGATAGCACAAGAGGATAGAAAATAGAGGAAATAGAGACATGTAATATATATAACATAATAGAATAGAGGTAATGGAAAAGTGCAGGGGGACGTGATTTGTGGAGTTGAGTGGGCTAAACGCATTAAACAGTGTGAGAGGAAGGAAAGGAGAGGCTAAATTAGTTTTAGGAAGATAAGTTGGGGAGCAGGAGGAAAGAGGAGGAAGTTCACATACCCCGGCTCCTCTCTGGTGTTACACATGTGTATAAACAGTCAGGATTTCTTCATGTGAGCATAATTGCAAATGTGACAACTGTAATTCAGAGTCATTTCTGGTGATTCCAACATTTACTTACTCTCTAACGCGAGTATAGATAGTACTGGTAGGTTTACGACTTCAGTCATTAGGATCTTTCAGGTATGTTGCCTGTTCTGTTTGTACCACCTTCCTTTCAGTGGTCCATGCAGAAGTCTGCAAGTGTGTGACTTTAGGCCCACCATCAGGTCTGTTCACCATTTTCTACTTCACCAAATAAAATAAATTGAGAAGGTCCAGCTGATTCTAATCGTGTACAAACTCTGTCAAACTTAATGATTTTCAACTAAAATGCAGTTGCAGCTTTAAAAGTTAGATTAATATATAAACAATTCTTATATTTAAAATTATTATAATCTTTCCAGTTGTTTTTGAGGCTCTTAATTTGGGGGGTGAGGTGGGGGTGTAAAATTAGCTGCAATTCCTAAACAGTTAATGCAGTGCTTTTGCTAAAACCCATGAATTAAAGCTGAAAGTCTTCACATCGTGATTTCAAATCTACTGTGGTGGTGTACAAAAAAAAGGTGTAATTGTTCAAGAACTTATGGACCTAACTGTATTTATTTCACTTGAAAATATATAATTTCATAAAATATGATTAATTTTATCTCATAAATTATTTTTTAAACTGACTTTGTGTCATTTTTTTTCAGTCTCCCAAAATAACCTCCACTGGGCTGATAACTGGTACAGATGCCAATATTTTTTAGTTAGTTTATTATTTGAGCTTTCCTTCTTGGAAAACATTTTCAGTGTGAGTGTCTTTTGTCACTTTTTCACACTAACTTTGAACGAGCACAGATTCAACCATAAAAATGTAAAAAGTGGATCCTAGAAATATGGACTGAAAAATACAAGTCAACATTTGGCCAATAAATCTGTGCATACCTGATAATTACTACATTAATTTACAAAGTAACTCATTCATGTAATCTGTGACATTGAACACAAAAGTTCCAGTTTCTGTTTGCACGCTTATAGGTTGATATTCAAACTCATTCAGATGAGGACGTAACACTGCAAAATCATAAAAAAAAGAAAAAAAGAAAATGTACGGTGCAAGAAAAAAGAGGAACAGAAAAAGACAGAGAGGGAGGCCTGGAGGGTGCAGAGAGAAGGTTAAAGAGAATCAAAAATCAATGTGGGAAGTGATGGTTATCAATGCCCATGATCTGATCTTTTAAAAAAGGAGAAAACAGCGAGGCAAGAGAGAATTGTGACAGAGCTGGAAGTAGATGAAAGCTGAAATGGGATTACTGAAAAAGGAAGAACACATGAAGAAAACGAGGAGCATCAAACAAAAGGGGAAAAATGCATAAGAAGAAAAGTGAAGAAAAAGTGAAAAAAAGCTTTGAGGAAAAACACGTTTGCACGGGAGGGAAAGACGGTGACTGTGTAACAGAAATAAGTAAATAGCAAGTAAACTAATAAACAAGATAGAGCAGAGGAAGAGAAATATGAAAGGTCAGGAAAACAATATGAAAAAATATACAATATTAATCAAAGATGCCTGAAGGAAAAAAAGAAAGGAGAAACGTACTGTAGAGACTGAAGAGGAGGAGAAAAATTGAGGGAGAAGGAGGACATCTAAAAAGTGCAAATCAAAGCTGCTACGTAAGGAACTAACAAATTAAAATTTCTTCACCACTGACACAACACAAAATCTGTTGAATGTGCCCAGTGGATGTTGTTTGAGTCAGCACGGGCAACGACTGAGGACTGAATCCAGTCCAAAAATCAGTCTGTGTGGATTTCAGTTAAAGAAGTGAGCGTGGAAGCCTGATTTTCATCTCTGCTTGAGGCTAGCAGCTCAAGGCTACATTAGATGCGCTGCTGGTGGAGTTGAATTCTGGGTAATAGAGGGACCAGGGCTTTATTTAATTTTTTTTTCCTAAGAAAGAGACAATATCTCCCTCATCTATTGTGAGTCTGCGGTGTTACACTGTTGGAGCGCTCTTCTCACCAAAGGCACGCACTGCAGCGCTATCATACATGCACATCTTGAGCTGCATGACACACAGTGAATAATGGAACAAATAAGACGCTATGACAGAAGCTTTCCTTTGGATGGCACATCTCAGAAAATGATGGAGCTGGAGTCACCTGATGACATCATCCTGATTCACATCCCCAAGCTTTGATTTCCAGTCTCAGCAGCCTGTATGGTCCTATTTCCTCCAGTGAGTCACTTTAGAGTTCTGGCTTTCCTGTTAGATTTGGCCCTTTTTATGAATTTTAAAACAGCAGTAATAGCCTTTCAGCTTTGTCTCTTTGTGTAATGCTGAGCTGCAGGGCCACCTGCCAGTCAAACACTTTCTGTATGTGGTGTTATTTGCTTTGTTCCGCTGTTGTTGTGGCAGTTTATTCAGAGTGAATGAATAATGATAAATGAGCCATCACTTCTTGCACGCAAGAGAGTTTTTTCTAAGAATTCATTCCCACTGAGTGAATACTACTTATAAGATCATTCATAAATAGTATCAGCATAATTGAAAATGTAGATGCAATTTTGCTATTATTCAATATCGCTACTTAATATCAGATATGAGAACACATCACAAATTGGAGCATACGTTTCACTAAATGAGGAATTTTCTCATGGGGTTGTATAGGCAAAAAAAAAAGGAAGCAAAAGCAAGACCTACAGTATAGAGGTGATACAACAGGAAGAAGCGGGGGGGGGGGGGGGGGGGGGGGGGGGGGGGGCAACTGGAACGTGTTGGCCTCAAGGGATGCACCATGTGTTGGGGTGGAGGCGGAGGGTTATAGGGTGGGCTATTGGGCGGAGCGAACTAAGATGCCGGCGGTGGTTGAAGAATACTGGCTTTGATGAATAAAACATCTGAATGAATGAAGGGGTGGTGTGAATGCATTAAGCCCAGCATAGAGGGAGGTTAAGAAAAAAAGAAGATGGTATAAGATGAAGGGAGGAAGGAGAAAAGGAAGAGCAAAGCATGGAGCGGTTTATATATAGAGAGATAAGGTGGAAGTTAGAAAAGGAAGGAAGAAACAAAGAGCACAAGGAGGATGTAGGGAGGGGAGGAAACGATGAGGTGAATGGAAATAGTGCTCTGCTTCAAAGAACAAAGGCAAGATGGAAGCGGAGAGAAGTTTTCAGACTTGATTTTTAATTTATTTCTTTTTTTTTTGTTGTTGCTTAGTTTATGAAAAGTGGGCAGAAGCAGACAAGTCTTTAAAAATAGAATGACATATGAAAAGGTTCCGCTTTTTAAATGATAAAAGTAGAAAAATGTACCTAAGTATCAAAACTGAAATTAGACATTATAACGTATCCATGTGAATCCAACTTTTCTAAAATAGGAAGATTTACTGTGTTTCTCTGATTCATTTCACTTTCAGGCGTTGCACAAAGACGACTTTGTAAAAATAGGGGTTTTTTTTGCTGTTTTCTGGTCATTTTATCAACTGAAAAAACCAAAAAACAAAAAAGGTGTTGCAGCCCTGCTTCGACTGTTTAATCTCATTCAGGGCAACCAGTAGCTCCAGCAGACTGGCGTGCATTACCGTTCCTAAAATGTATACAACAAAGCATGAAATGCACTTGTTACTTTTTTACCAGTGGGAAATGTGCATGACGCCTAATTGTGTGCGTGCGTGCGTGCTTCTTTGTTTGGCTACATGTCTGTATTAAGTAAGCGGTGTCTTATTTGTGTGGGCGTGTGCATTCCCGTTCTTGTACGCTCATTAAAAACCATCTGTGCATGTTCGTGAAGTGTTTGTGGGGAATTTTAAGTGCTACCTTGCTATCGGACACCCACGGTTTAGCAATCGCTTGACCTTTGTGCCTCTGTGTGAGTTAAAATGCAGAGCCAAATGAGGAATTGCACTCGCTCTGTCCTGCTTTAGTTCTGTGTGTGTGTGTGTGTGTGTGTGTGTGTGTGTGCGTGTGTGTGTGTGTGTGTGTGTGTGTGTGTGTGTGTGTGTGTTCTGCTGCTGTTGATCAGTCTAAGTGCCTTTGTCAAGTGGACGCCTTCACCGTCTGGGCAGAAGACCATTGTTGAGTCAGTCTGAGATCACATCTGCTCTGCTTTACGCCTTCTAATTCCAGCATGAGTGGGTCTGTGTGTATCTGATGGGATTTTTGTGTCAGCAAATTTGATTTTTGATACTGTATAAGTGCACACAATGGCTGTTTTCTTCTTCCTGTCACTCTTCCATCATCAGTTTACTTTCAGTCAGCTTAGTGAGCATAATAAATACACATGTGTAGGTGTGTGTGTGTGTCTCTGTGTGTGTGTGTGTGTGTGTGTGTGTGTGTGTGTGTGTGTGTGTGTTTTTGCAGGTGTCTGTAGTTAGAAGTCTCACTGCGTCCATAATTCATGAGTATTAATGTCTATTTATTTATTTTAATATTAATGAGGGGGTCTATACGGATGAGTGGCTGCAACGGACAAAGGCAGGAAAATGGTGCTGTGTTAGTGTGTGTTGTGTGTTGTGTGTCTGTGGGGTTTCTCGGTTTAATTGGTTCCCTGTTGTGTGCACTTACATAGAAGTATATGTTTAACGTGAGAGTGGAGAGAGGATAAGAGAAATCTAAACAAGGGCAGACAGATGTGATAATTTGAATGTCCTTGGGCTGTTGTAGGCTGGGCTGGGTGTTTGACTGGGCTTCTTGCTGCATGTCTGTGTGTGCGTGTGCATGTGAGTGTGTTTGCCCATCCTCAGGGTGATTTGGTGGTGTGTGAGAGAGTATGTTTGTCAGCCAAAACCGGCAGACATCGGCTGCCCGGTGGCACATGGGGGAAGGTGGTGTGGGAAAATGGGTTGGATGAAATGAATAAACTGATAAAATGACTGATAGAGCAGTTATGGATTTGAAGAGCTTGGTTAGGAAGTGGAGGACAGGCAGATGTTGGAGAAATGGAGGAAGGGGGTAATGGCAGGGGAAAGATGATATATTAAGCAATTTATACCATTAATTCTTATGCAAGCATAAAGTGCTTTATCACTGTTCAATTCAGGTTATGTTGTATGTGTCACGAGTAATCAGTGTGAGTGTGTATCGAGTCGGACTGCATGTACTTTTAAAGCTTTTCTTGTCTTTGTGTTTCTGACTGTCAGTGCATTTGTGTGTGTGGTCATGACTCACCCTCAAGTATCTGTGGATGCCTTATGCTGTGTGCGTCAGATATTATTTGTATCTGCGGAAAGGTGAAGACGTTTATTGACTTACAGCCACAGTAAGTTGTGTGTGTGTGTGTGTCTGTGTGTTACTATTAAGATGTGAGGACTGCGCCAGTGGGTACGTTGGCACAAACTAAAAGCAGCGCAAACATAGTGCCAACAGAGACAGTTACATGATAAAACCCGACAGCCTCGAGGGCAGGAGCGATGATCCATGTGTGTTTGCACGCTTGCGCATGAGCGTCCGTGCATGCGTGTGTGTGTGTGTGTGTGTGAGAGAGAGAGAGAGAGAGACAGAAAGAAGAAGAAAGGACATGAGATTGGTGTGTGTGTGTGTGTGTGTATTTGCATTCATTATTTATATGTTTGGTTATGTGTTTTTGTTTGTTTATTTGGTATCTTCCTGGGCTTGCTTGTGTGTGTGTGTGTGTGTGTGTGTTTGGAGCCGTCAGCAGGTTCTAAAGTGGGTCCTCAAGGAGCCATCTGTCTTAAGGCTAGTTTCAAACCCCGTCTGCTCTGGTTATATGGAGGCCACTGGGTGTAGGTGTTTTTTTGTATGCAGCTGCTAAATGTCAGAAAATGTGTGTGTCCAAATATGCTTTAGGAAACGTGAAAGCCTCAAAGAGAGAATGTTTTCCTTCATACCATTTTATGTGGTTGATTGAATATGTGCTTCTGTGTGTGTGTGTGTGTGTGTGTGTGTTGTGTGGGTGTTTATACCTCTGGAGACCGACGCTTCTTTGACTGGCAGCCAAATCTGTTTATTCTTGTCTGTAGATTTGTTCACGTTGTTTTTGTTATTCAGAATTTAAGTCAACAGAAAAATACCCCCCCCCCCCCTTTTTTTTCCTAGCATAATTTTAACTCCAAATACTACACACCTAGACTGTTGTTGTTGACAGGTGAAATCTTGCAGCTGTAATTTTTTTATATATTTTTTTTATACATCCAGCTTGTGTTTGTGTGAGCGATGGCAAATGCTAGTCCTGTGCAACAATTCCTTTTATTACTGCTTCTCAGGAATCAGCACCCTGCTGCTTCCATCTTCTAATCAGGGAATAATTTACATGTAATGCTCTCGGTGAATGCATTTGACTGCTTGATAGGAAAGGAAACTCTCAATAGACATAACGTGTCCTTCACTGAGGGTAAGGAACGTCTGCAAAGCAGCAGTGAGTGTGAAGACTGATTGCATCTCTGAATGTACATTGTATTTCAGATATATACAGTATATATATATATATATATATATATATATATATTAGTCCTAATTTAAATGTTAAACTCAAAATTGTATCCACTTTCAGTATTTAGTTGTGCTTTTGCTCTTTTGCAGAATAAAACCTGACAGTTTAGATTTACTATAATAAAACAAAGACCCCAGAACAGGAACTGATATAAAAGCCAGAACAGCTTTCATTACTGAGCATTACTCTTCACTCAGGCTTCTGGAGACTGTGGGAGTCATCGCAGACAGTATGTTGGTATATCCACAGGCACTGAGTAAAAATGCCAGTTTACAATCCTTTTTACACCACTATCACACTCCTACCTTTGTGCACTAAACATGATGGACCCCATCTGAGCCAAAGAAATACACCACACAATCAAAAATGGTGCTAACAATGATCAGGAGGCCTTTTGTGATGTTTTTTTTTTTTTTTCACTTGCAGTTTTATGCTGAAGAGCAGTAACATTTTCCTGCAGTTCAGTGAGGTTGACATTATACATTATGTGATCACAGATGTATTCATGGTTGTTGCACTGAGTTCCTGTATTTTAAATACAGTTTTACTCAGGATGGAATTTGTGAAAATAACACAGGGGAAGATTTTTTATTTTTTCCTCCTCTTTTAAGCACATCCTCAAATCACTAGACAGGAAGCAGTGACCCTGTTCCATTTGTGTTCAACAGCAGACTTTTAGACCTTGAGAGTCAATAAATATCTGAAAATGACTTAGCACACTAATGTGCTACAGCACATTTCTATCCCCACCGGGGATAAAGAATAATTTAGCAGAGGCAGGGACGTCTAGACCAGGGTGGGAGAAATCCCCCTGTCCCCCTCGGCAAATTGCACCCTGGTCTTATTGAAATATTGTTTTTTGATTGCTCATATGAAGGGCAGCATGATGGTGTGGTGTTTAGCACTGCTGCCTCACAGCAAGAAGGTCCTGGGTTCAAATCCACCATCTGGCTGGGGCCTTTCTGGGTGAAGTTTGTATGTTCTCTCCAGGTCTGTGTGGGTTCTCCCTGGGTTCTCTGGCTTCCTCCCACAGTCCAAAGACATGCAGTTAGTGGGGTTAGGTTAATTGGTGATTCTAAATTGCCCATAGGTGTGAATGTGAGAGTGAGTGGATGTCTTTCCCTCTGTGTTAGCCCTGCGACAGGCTGGCGACCTATCCTGGGTGTTGAACAGGTGTAACTATTTAAGTGGCCCGTGAGTCTACATAAAGAGTTCGGTTTTCACTCCTCTCATTTGCTGTCTGTCTCACCGTGTGTTTCACCCTCTTCTCACAAAAGTGAAGTTACATTGAGTATAACAGATTGGGTTAATTTGTCTGTGTGGGCTGATATTGGTGCCAAACTTATAAAAGTCAAGTTAAAATATCTGCGATTTGTACACCAGCACACCTGAATGTGGCAACAGTGGTGATGCTAGAACCTCTCCCGTCTTGCTGATAAGATTACAGCCGCCTGTCGACACTGAGGAGACAGACAACCCCCCCGTCTCCAGCTAATGCATCACAAGGCGATGATGTAGCATTATGAATCGATCCCAGACTCTAACTGTAACACACTGACTGTGCAAAATTTCTAAAAGTATCTGAGAGTTTGGTGTTTATATGTGTTCTTTATGAGTAAGCACACTTTGTTGATTTATTTATTTAATGTGGAAATTTTGAGTCATTTAAACCCTGAGGGAGTGAAGTAAAAGAGTAAACTGTGCACAGAAAACAGCAATAAATTAATAGTAAGTGCATTTTTGATGTTGATGTGGCAAATAAAACAAGCAGTACACACAAAATATTCCTGCAATACTTGCAACACGGTGAGAAAAACATGTTTTACACTTACACGGTGATTCATATTTACCGCTCATTATTCCTGTCATCCTTAGATCAGTAGATTATTCAAATCAAGACTGTTTTATTTCAACAATAATCAAGCATTTATTGCATTTCAGTAGAGCTCCACTGTTCTGAGCAATGCTTTGTTGCACAGCACCTGTGTGTTTTGATGGACCTGCCAATGAGAGCAGTGAGGTCAGAACCTGAATATTAATTGCCTGAAATCCCTGTGAAACAAGCATCGAAATGGCAAAAATGCCAGGATACTGATGGGAAAAATCTTTCTTTTTTTTTTTTTGATGGTAGCTTTTTATATTACAGAAAACAATTGTGGACATGTTCATTTATATCAAGCATGTTTATTTCTGAATCTGTTGCATGGCTATTTTCACCTAAATCCAGAAACTGCGAGTGTAAGTTTGATGATCTTCTGCTCAATCACTTGAGGGATTTATGTATTTTTCAGTTGGTTTATTTTGATAACAAACTTTGACTTTTCTTCTTCTGCGTCAGGTGACCGTTGTGAGTTTGACCGGCGGCAGGGCAGGTGCATGCCAGGTGTGTGTCGTAACGGAGGGACGTGTCGGGAGCTTTCAGGTGGGGGTTTCCGATGCGAGTGTCCTGCAGGAGGCTATGAGCGTCCGTACTGCACGGTCACTGCCCGGTCTTTCCCGCCTAAGTCCTTTGTCATGTTCCGGGGCCTCAGACAGAGATTTCACCTCTCCATCTCGTTAACGTGAGTAGACCGAGTAAGCGTTCTATCATTTTGTTTGTCTCTCTTCTTCTGTATTTTTTTTTTTTGTCTTGATTTTTACCTTGTCTGCTGTTCTTGGTCCTTTTTTCAGTTCACATCAGTCATAGCAAGGCTGGATAGACCACTCTCTGATTCCCTCTTACAGTGTCTACACTTTTCTTTAATCTATTTTTTTTTTTTTTTATTATATCATCTCCATCTTTGCGATTGATTCTTTTATTCATGCTTTCCTGTATGCTGCCTCTACTTCTCTTCAGTAAGAAGTGTGGTTTCTCCTTTCACTCGTAGCTCCTTTGCTTTCTCTCTTCCTCCTCTGTGTTCCTATCTTACATCTGACCGACCACCCTTTCAGTTTTGCACGTTTATGCAAAGTTCAGTGACCTCACGGTCTTTTTAATATGCAAGTTACTAACTAACAAAAAATGTGACATTAATTTCAAATGCCTTGTTAATACTTAAAACCACAGACTGTACATGAAAGATGGCCATGCCACCAAGATGTGACATTCTGATTAGAGGACCCCTCTTCTGAAACTTCAAGTTTAACATTAGAGCTGTTGCCATTTTGTTTTGGAGAACGTGACTATATTTGAATGAGAAGATGAAGTTTCTGAGCCAGCTCAGTTAGCAAGCTGCACACAGTCATGGTTAAAAAAAAAACAACCAAACAAACAAAGTGCTCCCTGTTTCAGTTAAAAGATTTTGTGTATCAGGAGTTAATAAAAAATCATCATGATCCTTATCAGGTCTTAAAATTAGGTAATAAACAACAAACCACAAGGCTTCTGGGACAGTGTCTTTTGGAAAGATGAGGCCAAAGTGGAGATTTCTGGCCATAACGCACAGTGCTCAAACACCTCATACTAACTATCAAGCACAGTGGTGAAGGGATGATGGTTTGGGTACCTTGCAGTCATGGAGTCGACTATAAACTCCTCTGTGTATGTACCAAAGTATTCTAGAGTCGCATGTGAGGACATTTGTCCAATAGCTGAAGCTTGGCCCAAACTGAAGTCCAAACTTGAAATGCTGTGGCTCTTAAGAGGGCTGTGTATAAATGAATGAAACCTCAATGATCTGAAGCAACATCGTAAAGAAGAGTTGGCCAATGATGTGAGAGACTGATAAAATTGTACAGAAAGCGATTACTTTATGTTATTGCTGCTAAAGGTTTCTGCAAGCTACTGAATCATTATTTTTTTATGCACTATTTATGTTGCCCTGATGGCTCTGCTCTACTCATTTACAATAGCCAAACACCTCTGAGTCTTTGTACAGTTAAACCTCCACTACTTGCGGACATACACTGCCTACCACTCACTTTACCCCCTAGGACAGGGGTGGGCAATTCCAGGCCTCGAGGGCCGGTGTCCTGCAGGTTTTAGATGTGTCCCTGATGCAACACACCTGAATCAAATGGCTGAATTACCTCCTCAGTATGCAGTCAAGTTCTCCAGAGCCCTGCTAATGGCTTCTATATGTGATTCAGATGTGTTGGCTCAGGAACACATCTAAAACATGCAGGACACCGGCCCTCGAGGCCTGGAGTTGCCCACCCCTGCCCTAGGAAGTTCTCAGAAAAGGGGCGAAAACAGGGTGGCATCCTGGTAAAGACTTACCTGAAATCTGTTAGATGGACTAATTGTAATACTATTACAAATGTGTTGCCACCTTCTCTGCTCTCTGGTGCCGGTCCAGAGTCAGATGCCTCCTGTTTCTTTGGAACCTACAGGTGAAGCCTCCACCTGTCCGAGGGTGGGTGTAGTCCTACAAAGGCAGCGTGAATCATGGAAATCTTAGCTTGCTGAGACATGCTCCTGTTAGTACTAGCACGATCACACTTTGGATGGATCCCCTGAGCACCAGTTCGCAGGCAAACAAAAATTTAATCTTAAATTATTTTTGTGCAGCGTTTGTAACTAGTCTCCTCTCCCTCAGTACTCTGTGCTGTATTCTGTATTCGATACAGTTTGATATCGATGTATCATCCACCAAAACACAGTAAGGATTTTAACCATGATTTTGCTGACTTATGTTAACATGTAATCTTGTGTAGAGATATGACCGTGTTTTAATTGTTGGTGATTTTAACATCCATGTTTGTTGAGAGTCTGGACCACTAGTAAAAGACTCCCTCGCTCTTAAGTTTGATCGCCGAACATTTATGGACACAAAACAAATTAGACTCACATTCAGCTGTGTTTACAATCTGATCACCACCAACAAAAGCCGGCTCCTCGGTGCAGCACAGTGCTGAAAACTTGAAGTCACATGGTCCAATTTTGTATTCTGATTGGTTCTAGGGACATGGAGGCTTTTGCAGGAGGTGGGAAGTGGTGTTTTGAGGCTTTTGGTAATTCAGATTACTCAGAGACGGGTATTTAATGGGTTATGATGCAACATGATTGATTGATGTATAGTACGTGTGGAAAGGATTCCGTAAATATCATTACTTCATTTTTGATGGAGGTGACGTTTAGCGGCTTTTGCAATTGAACTCTTCATATTTTTTCCTCCGCACTAGGCTAGTCTTGATGGAAAGCTCTGGCAGGTCAGATGTGGCGTTTACAGTCGACGTTCACTTCCTAGATTCTGGAGTAACCTGCCGCTTAATATTCATACCGATGTCTACCCAGTCTTTTAAATCCCATCTTAGAACTCACTTTATTAGCTTGGCTTTTAATTCAAGTTCAGTTTGAGTCCCATCAGGTTTTTTCTATGTTGTGGTGTCTTTTTGTTTTAGTTTGTTTTTGGTCACGTTTATTGTATTTGTTTTTATTATATATATATATATATATATATATATATATATATATATATATATATATATATATATATATATATATATATATATATATATATATATATATATATAATTTACTAAGTTTATAATTTAAACAGGGGAACTGACATTTACATACAAGAGCATTTTTGAAATACTTTTTGCTTGGCTTGTTACTTAACCACAGCTCTTAAGCATGTTTTCCTTTGGTTTAATATTTTGTGCCTGAGAACATATGTAATGCTAATGTTGTGGCAGAGGTCAGTGACTTCTTTTAACCATCCAAAATCGTTTTTCAGTTGCTACTCGCCTCTAGACATACCAGGCTCACGAGAGATTTGAAGTGGTTCTTAAGAGTGGTCAGGCAGGGTTATAGGATGGATGGTTGCCATGGGTGATGTCGTCTAATGATAGTTGCTAGGGTGATGTTGCCCATGGGGTTGTTGCTAGGCTGATGTGGCTACGTGGAGTGGTTGCTGTGAGACACTGTGGTCATTTGTATTGCTTGCTAAATGAGCATCATTGGTGTATAAAAGCACTACATGTGGTTTCTTCTGTTGATTTGTGGTCACCATTAGTCAAGTTAAGGAATGAAGTGTGAAGGGCAGGTTTCCTTCTTAAAGAGAAGGTTTTGTGTTAACATTTCTCTGTGTGTTGCTGATGGTTTAAAAATCCCAAACTGGGTGGAAAGATCTGGGTGAAAAAAGTAATTAATATTCTCTGTTCTTTCAGAATGTCAGTCAAGCAGTTCTTGAGAAAGGCAAAGTTTCTTTTGAACAAATACTGAGGTGTCTTTTTCAGCACTGCCCAGCTTCCACGTTCACTCAAACCCAGTCAGAGCTCTGAGATTTGTAACTAGTTTGTAGCCCTGTCTGTATGGCACCTCCAAGCAACAATCTCCAGGGCTGAAAAATGAAGCCAGTGTGCCAAAAGCTGCAGTTTTTTGAGTGGCCACTAGAGGCTGAGAACTTTAGAACCTGCTACAAAAAGCTCTGCAGCTAATTTGCCTCATCATAACAACTGTATGAAGGGTGATTTTTTTTAGAATGATTTTTTTATTAGTTATTGTTACTAAACTGCATTAAGGCTTAAGTATGTAGTTACATTTTTAATGCAATTAAAATCAAATAAATTTTATGGCTTGCTTTGTTCCTAATAGTATTATTCTCCCAGAAGCTTGTGCTCCCATTTTTGTGAAGGAAATTCTTGTATTTTATTTATATGTCACCAAATTGGAAGTATCCTTTTTTTCTTCATGCCTTAATTGGCTGACCTCTGGCAACTTTTGGTCGCTAGGGAAAAAAATTTAACTTTGTGACAGCAAGCAACCTCCAGCAACCACTTGCCAACCAGTGACTGGTCTCTAAGCATACGTGACTGGGGTTTTAGCAATCAATTTCACAGTGACTCCCAGCAACTACTCATACCTGATCAGGGAATACTCACCTTCCCCTGGTTAAAAGGTGGTTGCCATCTGGTCTCCAGGCTTGCGACTGGGGCCTTACCTAAACAAAACATGCTAGCATTAGCTGACAACTTACCCCTCCACACTTTCATCTGAATATGCTCACTTTTGGCTCCAAATCAACAATATGGCAATATGCTAATGCTGAGACTTCAAGGCAAGGGTTCACAAACTAATGTGTGACAGCCCATTGGCTATGTCCATGTGCAGTCCAGGGATGACATATTATATGGCAGAATAAATACACATGACTTGGATTGTGAACTTTCCCCCTACTCAGAGTTAAATTTAGGCTCCTGGTTCATGGGCTAATTGAGGGTAAAACAGATTTCCTTCACAATTAAAAAAAAATATATATATTTTTTTTTATGTCTCCATAGCTGTAACTGCATACAAACACATAGTGTGTGTCTGTGTGTGTGTTTTTTTCCTCAGCTCTGCTTGAAATTGGCTGCTAAGCTAAAGGAGTTTAAGGAATAAAAATTATCATAAACACATGATGTTCTGCCTTGTAGTTTATTGCTTTTGGGAACAAGTCACCTCATATTAATTTGTTTAATGCCGTTCTTGGCTGCATATAATGAATTTCTACAAACAGTAATAACACTGACAAAAACAGACACGCTGAACTTATAAAACATGCTTCTGTGCATTTATTTGCTCCTTCGGTCCCTCTGTGTCTCTGCTTGGCTGACTCCACACATAATCTCCAGTTATTCTATCAAAGCTCAGGTTACAATAATTATTTTGGGCTATTTCTGGTGGCACGTACAGATTAGATATGCATACTAGATATGTTGCCACGGTGCAGTTGGAGCTACAGCAAAGAAGGCACATATCTGCTACCAAATAACCCGGGGTTTATTTTAGACAATGGCAGCATTCTCAGATAACACGGGTATAATGTTAATGGAAATGGCGATAAGATGCTCTTCTTTCCTTACAAGTCTACACTGCAGGAATGACAACCCAAGAATATAAAATGCAGATATGATATTTTTAACTCAACAAAATAGGAAACGGTATGAATATTTTTCTTCGACAACTTAAAACAGTTTGAAAAAGCGGACATTTATAACCACGCTGCTCTGGGGCTTCTTTTCTGTAGCCGATCCTGACCTTTTACATTTGTGACTGGATTTATTTGACTCTCCAGCGCGGTTGGGTTGCATCCAATTTTTGACACCACTGAACCTTTCTGAAGGCAGAGAAACCTTGAATAAAAATTTCAGGGCCCTGCAGGTGCTGTTTGCCAGCAAACGTACAAATTTTAGTGTAGGAATTTCAAATTGACGGGCTCAGTTGAATGAAGTAGAGAAAATAGTCAAACTGTTCTGGTATTTTATTTAAGACAAAATGAGGGTACTTTTTAATGTGGACATTTTATGCAGTGCGAATCATTTCTGTATCTTGCCACCAGGACAGAGTGTTTTTCATCTGCTCTGTGCAAAATAGACTTCTGTATGTGTCTGAGCAGCTGAGGGAGAGGAAGACTCCAGCAGCATAGTTTATTAACTCTAGCATTGTCTGAATACCTTTTGTTCTTCCACACTAAGCAGGAGTCATTTTTGTTCTGTTGTGTGAAACTAGTTTGTTTTTTTTTTCCTATTGCTTGCTGTGTCAGGGTGAAGAATATCATTTAGAATGTATCGTATTTATATCATATAAACATGTACAAGGTTGGTGAAAAGAAAGTACACCCTCTGTCAATTTTGAAGGTTTTACTTATCAGGACATAATAAAAATCCTTATCAAGTCTTAAAATGATTTAAATATGACCTCAGATGAACAACAGTACATGGCATATTACACCATGTCATTATTTATTTAACAATTACTTCAAACCAAGCCCCCAGTAGGTATGAGGTGTTTACTCTAACTTAGTGCGTTTGGTAAGTTTGCAATAAGCCGGGCGACTAAATGGCATTTGATGCCATAGGAAAAGCTTACACAGTACTTTTCTACAGTACATGAGCACTCAAAGGGCTTTATACAACATGCCTCATTCACACCCATTCATACAGGCACTTCTATATCTTTCCCAAGGATACTTTGGCATGCAGACTGGAGCAGCCAGGAGTTGACCCATCTTCATTCTGATTAGTAGATGATCTGCTCTGCTTCCTCTGTAGGGGACGCTCATTTCGGAAATGCTCATATGGGTCGTGTAGGAACAAACAACTGATAATGTCATTCAGATTGGAGGGTGTGTTTTTCTTATAGTGCTGTAATGAACTTTAATATTTAATGTGCATGCATTTTAATTCCTACGGAAGCAGTAAGGGTGTGTTTATTTTTTCACACAGTGCTACTTCATTTTAACTGACTTTTTGTTAAATAAATGATAATACGGTGTAATATGTCACATGTTGTTGCTCATCTGAGGTTGTATTTACCTAATTTTAAGACCTGGTGAGGACCAGATGATCAGCAGATAATTTAAGTTCGGATAATTGACTGAGGGTGTACTTTCTTTTTACCATGACTGTATAACAAATTGCACTTTACTGCATACAGAATTTGTCAGTAAACTTCACATTTCTCTGTGTTGGCATCTTTTAGATTTGCCACCCTGGAAAATAGCGGTCTTCTCTTCTATAATGGACGCTTCAATGAGAAACATGACTTCATCGCCTTAGAGATCCAAGAGGGACAAGTGGTGTTCAAATATTCCACAGGTATTGTATCTTTCTGTGTGTGGTTGTGCTACACATGTGTTCTATAATGTAATTGTATTTATAGGAAACTTTGTGAGATCATATGTTTGGTGTTGTAAATTTTTCTGTGGCTCACGAACATATGCAGCAGACCCATAAAACAAACTTCCCTCCCGGGACAATAAAGTCCATGTGTGGACTGAGGTAATGACTGATGCTGCTTTGGTCTTTACAAACAGCGCTTACAGAGGTTTGGGGTAATTGTGCATATTGTATATATATTTGCAGCATTTATACCCTTGAAACATGAGGATACACTTAAGAGATATAATAGTAATGAATATAATACATTTTAATGACACAAACTTCATCCACCTGCCTGTAGGTGAATCGTCCACCCAGGTGAGTCCCTTCCTTCCTGGGGGTGTGAGTGACGGAAACTGGCATACAGTTCACATTCACTACTACAACAAGGTGGGTTTGCATCTCAATCCCTGTGTGCCCTACACCCAGTTTCATTTTGATTCTTGCATTTGAGCTTGCATTTTACATTACCACTGTCTATTTGGGAAAGTTTTTTTAAATTTTATTTTACAGTTTGTATATTTTACTTGTTTTTAGTTGTACTTTTGTTGCGTCGGCAGAACAGTTTCTCAGCCTTCGTGCCGACAAAGCACTTTGAATTGAGCTGAAGTGTTTGTGTGTGTACAATTATGTGGGCGTCTGCATGTCATCATTTTTATTCATGCATATTCGCCGCACATCTCCTTTAATTTTCTTCATGTTCTTTCATTTTCCTCAGCCTGCTACACGTTATGTGAGTATGAGTGTGTCTCAGTGCACATACACTTCCTCTTTTCTTAGCTTCTTTTTATCCATCTGTCTTTCTTTCACCAGCAGACAGTAAGGGAGGAATGAATGTGTTCGCCTTTCTAGCTCTTAGTCTGTGCTCTTGTGCAGAAGCAGTGTTTATTTCTTCCTCTATGTCCTACTAACAAAAACTTTCCCTTTTTTCTTCTTTGCATTATGTGCAGTAACAGTGCAAATACTAATCTGATGTGTTGAATCTGATGTAGTGTATAATGCAGTGATGTGAACTCTAGAGCTCATGAAGGCTCTTGTATTTCTTTCATGTTGACTGATTTTCTGTTTTCTCTTGGACTGTCTGCATGTTCAGCCCAAGCGCAGTATGAGTGGTGAAGCTCAGGGTCCATCAGATGAGAAGATCGCTGTAGTGAGCGTCGATGACTGTGACACAGCTTTGTCACTTCGCTTTGGCACCCAGCTTGGAAATTACAGCTGTGCTGCGCAGGGCAAACAAACCAGCAGCAAGAAGTAAGTTTTTCTTTGTTTGTTTGTTTTTTTTTTTTTATCAGTTCTTAACTTTTTTGATTATTGATGCATTTATTGTTAAGTGACTTAAAAACATCACATCTGGAAAAATACATCATGATATCTGGTTATGACTGTGAAATGATAACGCAACTACATTCGCAGTCAGAACAGAGTCACTCGCAACAGACTGCATATAATAGATGGATTTAACTGTAACAGTTAACACTAGCACTGCTAAAGGGGTCATTTTGAGCCCTTTGCATTTCAGTAAGGAGAGATCGTTAGGAGGAATTGAACATGACTTAGTGATGAGAGGAATTAGGGCAGGTCCCCCCAGGAGTCTAGACGCTGGTGGTGTTGAAGACCAAGATGAAGGCTTGGAAGGAGCTCTTGGGTGGTGGGTTGCACGAATGAGTCTGAAAGGGAGAATGACAGATGAACAGTGGTATTTAAAATAAGCTGGATGGAGGCCGGTTGGCTCAAGGAAGGCCTGCAGAAAGATGATTGGACTAGAAGTGATGAAGTCAGCACTGAGTTTGACAGTGTGGGAAAGTGGAAGAGATGTAAAACAGAGAAGCAGCCAAACACCTGGGAAAGTAGGCAGATAAGTGATTACAGATCCTTCCTTATTGAACTTATGCCTAAGCTTCTTCTGACCCCTGTAGAAATATATACATATATAAAAGGCTCTGTAGTTATTAGATAAAATCTGAATAATTGCTGCAGTTCTGAATGGGTTGTGAATGGGATATTGAGCCATGGCAGAGCGGGGCAGGGGGCAAGACTGAACACATGGAGAACCATGTGGGTTGCCCACTGTGCAGAGCAGTAGGACAACTGTAGCTGAACTGAGCGAAGTCCATAGAGTAGAGTACTAATCTGAGCAAATAAAGAGTGAAATCAAAAGCAGAGCAGCCTAATCAGATTTTAAACATCAGTGTTTAAAAAATGATTTTTGCAGTGAATTCAGTCGAGGTGTTTTAAATAGAAGCAGAAGCTAAAACCTTTAAACTTGTAGTTAAAGACATTTCTCAGTAGTGACACAATGAAGCAGAACATAGCAGGAACACAGTGCAATACTGTGGCTTGTTCTGTAGTATATATGTCTGTGTACCTGTACTGAGATAGTTGTGCTTCATCTGGAATGAATTTATGACATTTTTGGTCAACGTATGGAATAAATACTGTATGATCAATAAAAAATCTCAATGAAAAAACATTAGGCTGAATTCTATCCATCCATTTTCTTCCGCTTATTCGGGGCCAGGTCGCAGAGGCAGCAGCCTAAGCAGAGAAGCCCAAATCTCCCTCTCCCCATCCAGTGGTACACCAAGGTGTTCCCAGGCCATCTGAGAGATATAATCTCTCCAGCATGTCCTGGGTCTGCCTCAGGGCCTCCTAACGGTACGACATACCCGGAACATCTCACCCAAGAGGCACCCAGGAGGCATCCTAGTCGGATGCCCGAACCAATGGCTCCTTTTGATGTGGAGGAGCAGTGGCACTACTATGAGCCCCTCCCAAATGGCTGCACTCCTCACCCTTCGGAGGAAGCTCATTTCTGCCGCTTGTATTCGCAATCTCCTTCTTTCAGACACTACCCAAAGCTCATGACCATAGCTGAGGGTAGGCGGGTAAATTGACAGCTTCACTTTCACACTCAGCTCCCTCTTCACCACAACAGACCGGTGCAGCATCCGCATCACTGCAGCCACACCCCCGATCCGTCTGTCAATCTCCCGCTCCTGTCACCCGTCACTCGTGAACAAGACCCTGAGATACTTGAACTCCTCCACCTGGGTCAGCAACTCGTCCCTGAGCCAGAGTGGGAACTCCACTCGTTTCCGGCAGAAGACAAGGGCCTCAGATTTAGAGGTGCTAATTTTCATGCCAGCCACTTCACACTTGGCTGCAAACCATTCCACTGTGAGCTAGAGGCCACCACCTGATGAAGCCAACAGGACTGCATCATCCGCAAAGAGCAGAGATGAGATTCTGAGGCCAGGTGGAAACCTTCTTACACTTGGCCATGCCTAGAAATTCTGTCCATAAAAATTATGAACAGAATTGGTGACAAAGGGCAGTCTTGGCGGAGTCCAACACCCACAGGAAGCGAGTCCGACTTATTGCCTGCAATATAGACCAAGCTCTCGCTCCGCAACAACGGGCCAGACACCCATACTCCTTTCCAGCACTCTTTCATAGACCTTACTGGGGAGGCTGAGGAGTGTGATCGCCCAATAGTTGGAGCACACCCTCCAGTCCTCCTTCTGAAAGATGGGGACCACCACCCTGGTCTGCCAATCCAGTGGCATTGCCCCAGATCTCTATGTGACATTGCAGAGGTGTGTCAACCAAGACAGCCCTACAACATCCGGAACCTTCAGGAATTCAGGGCGAATCCCCCTAGGTTGAATTCCTGCAGGTAAATTTGTTCTGTTGTGTTCAGCATTGCAAATGAAGGACTGAATAGTCACTGACCCTAAGCTGTGCGAAGTGTTTGCACAGGATTTACCAGCTTCTTTGCAAAGACAACTTTCATTAAACATAATCTGTGACTGAACAGAGGCTTAAGAGATATTCAAAGATAATTTCCACTAAGTAGAAAACCAATAAAGCTGGTTAGTATGTGCAGTAGAGCCGTCTATGAGCAACACGCTGGGCAGCTGGCAGCTAGTGGGATGTAGCTTGCTAGATTTAAGGTATCAAAAGGTAAACTATGCAAAGTGACTGATGGTAGCAGTATTATATTGGTATACGTGTGCGTTCGCTGAGCTTGGCTTTGGTGCCTGTGTTCTCTTAACTGCCAATTAAAGACTCACAGATTTGAAATGCTAAAGTTAAAACAATATTTATTCTGGCTTGTAAACAGATGTCGTGGAAAATTGCCTCCAACAAAGATTTATGTTTTGAAAAGAAAACAAAAATATGTTACATGTGATTCAAACAATTGCATCTGTTAAAAACATGCTGAAATTTTTTTAAATCAGACAGGATCGGGGTGATGAGGTGACTAGCAGAACTCTGTGGGGGGCCTCAGGCTTTAATGAGGCACGACTCTTTGACGTCTTTATGCTCCTTCCTGTCTGTCTGTATCTCTCTGATGGTCTCGTTACTAGTCGGCTCATTCTGCTGCATGGATATGTTCATTTCTTTTCATTATCTCTGCTCGTCTCTCCGCCTCTCTCACACAGTCTCATAGGTGCGACTAAAAGATCCAGATTGCTGGTTTTAAATGCGCTGCACTGCTGAGCTTTGCCTGTTCTATCTGACCTTGTCAAAGTTTTGTTCAGTCTTTTTTCAGCTACGTTTTGTGTGTGTCTAACAAATAAATGTCTCCATATACAGTATACTTACAAGTGAACACACACACACACACACACAGTGCATCCACACACGCACTAAAAGAGCAGCCTGTCATAGTGTTGATGCCTGGCCTCGCCTCTGTAAGCTGTAATCACGTTTGCTGTGTCTGTCAGCACTGAGGCTGAGCAAAGAGAAGACGGATCAAAGAGGAAGGCCAAAGACTAACACGTCAACACTCTTCCTCCACTCCTTTTCCATTTCTCCAATAAAAACTCTCCCTCCTCTGGCTCAGTCTTGACTCGTCTAATGATGTTCTCTGCTGATATTTGCTGTAACTCGTTATTAATCTCGTGTTTATTTGATTCAGCCACCTTTTGTTTCTTTGACGTTTTGATTCATATTCCACTCTTGCTTGGAAAGCAGCACGTGTCGATAAAGCGATCTAAAGAAAAGAAATCTCAATATGACAACACGACATTTTCCTTCTCTTTGGTTCTTTTCACTTGCGCAGTCCCTTAACTGTCATTTCCTATCCCCCAAATTTTTGTCCTTGTATTCCTGCTTTCCTTCCCTATACCCGTCTGTTTTGTCATCTGCCTTTACTCCTCTCTCTCTCTCTCTCTCTCTCGACATTTGGTGTAACTCACACTTAATCTCTTGTTTGTTCATCTGTCTTCTGAGTTGAATCCACGTGTCCCTTTTGTCATAGCCATTTTTTTTCCACCCTCCTTTTGATGCAAGCGACTCCGCTATTTGTTGAACATCCACCACCTTTCATTGCTGGATTGGGTCTCCTTTCTCCTCCTTTACTGCTACGTCTCCTCTCAAAGCATTTGCTGTAACTCCTATTTAATCTTCTGTTTATTCATCTGTCTCTCCATCTGTCTTTTCTTTCTCAGTTTATTTTTTTCCACTCTCTCTCTCTCTCTCTCTCTCTCTCTCTCTCTCTCTCTCTCTCTCTGTCCCTCTCTCTGTCTCTCTCTCCCCTGTTTCCACGTTTACCTTAAAAAACACCATCATCTCATGTATCCTCCACATCTGCTGCTTTTCTCTGATCTTGATTCTGAATGATGACACATTTCATTTACCTCTGATGACACATTTAATCTCTAGGTTTGTTTAATCCCTTTGCCTCTCTTATACCATCTTTCGTGTTTTTTTCTTACCCTTTCTTCCTTCATCGCCCTCTCCTCTCACCTCCCCTCCATCCTTGAAAAATAATGCTGCATTTCTTCCATAACCCCATTTCTTCTTCACTACATTTACTCTTATTCTTTTGTATCTTTTCTTAGATCTCTGGACCTGACTGGTCCATTATTTCTGGGTGGAGTCCCTAATGTGCCCGACAACTTCCCCTTTGGCACCAGGGAATTTATCGGTTGCATGAAAGAGCTGCACATTGACAACAAACCACTGGATATGGCTGGATTTATCGCCAATAATGGAACGCTTCCCGGTCAGTGATGTGAACCATGTTTGTTGTCCTTGAAACATGAATTACTTTGCATTTGTAACATTTAGCACCTTGGCAAGGGCCTCTTGGCCCGTCTTGTGACATAACATGTACAAATGATTGTATTTAAATGAAGCATCTTTTGAAGGTTTGTGTGCTACTTTGTAACCGTTTCAAAATATTATTGAAAATAATAATAACATCATTGCGCTGAACTTGGATTTTCACTGATGACTGGGTGCTTGCATTACATTTTTTAATTATAGTTTTCCTGATCGCTTTGATGCAATTCTCACAATAGGAACCTCATTCTCAGCACTCTTAATGCAGTTCTCAAAACAGTTAAGGCCTTTTTCATAAAACAGACTCACCTGTGCGAAACAGTCAAAACCAATGAATAAAAACCTTTTACCACTGTTTTAAAACTTAGACACCTTCCTTTTTTATTTTTATCTGAACCTTACTGACTTTGGAAAGATTACTACAAAAATGGGGGCCTAATGTGGAGTAAAAAGAGAAAGGAAAAAATTATGCATCAGAAAATAGTCAAAGAAAATACACAATCTGAGAACACAGCACACCTACTGTATAATCCAGTCTACATACATTCATTAGCCACTTCGTTAGGTATGCCTGTTCAACTGCTCATTAATGCAAATATCTAATCAGCCAATCATATATCAGCAACCTAAAGCATTTAGGCATGTAAATATGGTCAAGACAGCCTGCTGAAGTTCAAACTGAGCATCAGAATGGGGGGAAAGGTGATTCAATGTGGTTGCTGGTGTCAGACAGGCTCATCTGAGTATTTCAAAAACTGCTGATCTACTGGGATTTTCCCACACAACCATCTCTATGGTTTACAGAGAGTGGTCCAAAAAAGAGCAAATATCTACTGAGTGGCAGTTCTCTGGGTGAAAATACCTTGTTGATGTCAGAGGTCAGAGGAAAAATGGCCAAATTTCTTTGAGCTGATAGGAAGGCAACAGTAACACAATCAACCACTTGCTACATGTAAGGTATGCAGAAGAGCATCTCTGAATACATAGCAGACCTTGATGCAGAGGGGCTAGAGCAGCAGAAGACCGCACTGTGTGCCAATCCTGTCAACTAAGAATAGGAAACTGAGATTACAATTTGAAAAATGCCGTACTGCAATGGCCTCCACTGTCACCAGATCTCAGTTCAGGAGAGCACCTTTGGGATGTGGTTGAAGGGGAAATTTGGGTGACCAGCTGACAAATCTGCAGCAACTGTGTGATGCTGTCATGTCAATATGGATCAAATCTCTGAGGAATGTTTCCAGCACATTGTTGAATTTATGCCACAAAAAATTAGGGCAGCTCTGAAGGCAAAAGGGGGACCAACCCATTACTTGCAAGGTGCACCTATTAATGAGTGTGTGTGTGTGTATATAGTTTGCTTGTGTGCAAAAGTACTAACTGTTTTGATGAGTTTTTGAGATTCAGATGAGAAGTGCTTCAACACAGGAACAAATATCTTTTGAAGTGTGTGTAGAACCTATAGCAGTGTGTACAAAAACAATGAAAGAGACTAACGTGGGTGGGGGAATGTGTTACTGATTTGAGAACTGCATTAAGAGTAGAGAGAATGACGCCTTTGATGTGAGAATCGCACCAAAGCAATTGAGAAAAACTGTATAAATGAAATGAAAGGAATGCATTTGTTATACACTGCCTGCCAAAAAGAAAGTCACCACCTGGATTTAACTAAGCACATAGGTACGAGCCTCCTATTGGATAATTACTGCATGGGCAATTATCTTTCAGCTGGCAACAAGTTATTTAACCCCAACTGGTGCAATGAGTTGCTTCTCATTTCTTAAACAATCATGTCGAAAGTCATCGCGTGGTCGTGGAAAAGATGTCAGTCTGTTTGAGAAGGGTCATATCATTGGCATGCATCAAGCAGAGAAAACATCTAAGGAGATTTCAGAAACTACTAAAATTGGATTAAGAACTGTCCAGCGCATTATTAAAAACTGGAAGGATAGTGGGGACCCATCGTCTTCGAGGAAGAAATGTGGTCAGAAAAAAATCCTGAATGATCGCGATCGGCGATCACTTAAATGTTTGGTGAAATCAAATCGAAGAAAAACAACAGTAGCACTCAGGGCTATGTTTAAGAGTGAAAGTAAGAGCAGCCTTTCCACATGCACAATACAAAGGGAACTCAAGAGATTGGGACTGAACAGCCGTGTAGCCTTAAGAAAACCACTAATCAGTGAGGCTAACCGGAAAAAAAGGCTTCAATTTGCTAGGGAGCATAAAGGTTGGCCTCTGGAGCAATGGAAGAAGGTCACATGGTCTGAGAGTCTAGATTTACCCTGTTCCAGAGTGATGGGCGCATCAGGGTAAAAAGAGAGGCAGGTGAAGTGATGCACCCATCATGCCTAGTGCCTACTGTACAAGCCTGTGGGAGCCTCTGGGGTTGCTGCAGTTGGTCAGGTCTAGGTTCAGCAACATTATATGCTCAAAGAATGAGGTCAGCTGACTACCTGAATATACTGAATGACCAGGTTATTCCAACAATGGATGTTTTCTTCCCTGATGGCACGGGCATATTCCAAGATGACAATGCCAGGATTCATCGAACTCGAATTGTGAAAGAGTGGTTCTGGGAGCATGAGACATCATTTTCACACATGGATTGGCCTCCACAGAGTCCAGACCTCAACCCCGTTGAGAATCTTTAGGATGTGTTGAAGAAGGCTTTGCACAGTGGTCAGAATCTGCCATCATCACTGCAAGATCTTGGTGAAAATAAATGCGACACTGGATGGAAATAAATCTTGTGACTTTGCAGAAGCTTATCAAAATGCATGCCGTAATCAAAGCTAAAGGCGGTCCAACAAAATATTTTTTTGGTGGTGACTTTTTTTTGGCCAGGCAGTGTATATTGTTGTTTTACTGTGGGACTATGTGGAACTGTTTGGGGGTCTTCATACAGATATTTTTGAAGACTGCTGACAATAAGTTTTACGACCCCATCTTATTATTTTATACACATGATAACATCAGTTTCACATTTCAAGCCTTATTTTGTTGCACAATAATTCTCTGTGTTTTAATAGTAGAACTTATCATGGGTATCCTGCAAAGATAACTAGACTGAAAACATTAAACACTCTGAATTAGAAACTGACTGATATACTGCAGACTGATACTGCTATCCCATATTTTAAAAATCTGATATTCGATATATTGTCGATTTTTTTTTCCATGCATACCAAACATAAACAGATTTCCCAATCATTTGTTATTTGTAGTTAATTATTTACTCGTTTACTCTCTGCCTGACTAGCTGGTTGTTGCATCTTTGGCGCTCCAAATACTCTGCCAAATGGAAAGTTGCAGATTGCCCTCTGATGGAAACATGGTGCAACGCTCATAACATGGTTAAAGGGTGTTTCATCTCTTCTTTACTTTTTACATTTTAATTCATCGGTCATAAATGCTGATACGTGGAACGATAAATAGCAAATATCAGTCGTTAATATCGGCCTGCCAATAAATCAGTTTGACTCTATTTTGATTATGCACTTGTGTAAGTGAGGAAGATGTTATAAAACTGAAAGTGACAGCAGGAAGATTTATCAGATACCTTTAGTGATTCCTGCTGCTTCTGATAGGCTGCAGTGCCAAACACCCCTTCTGTAAGTCCAACCCCTGTCAGAACGGAGGAACCTGCAGGGTGAGCTGGGAGACTTTCTCCTGTGACTGTCCCTTAGGATACGGAGGGAAGGACTGCAGCCACGGTAAGAGGCCATATTTTTTCTTATCCTGACGTCCTACAGTTCACGCTGCTTTTGTAACTAATAGTAATTTTGTAACAGTAATAGCAACCTTTAACAATGTTTTAACAATGTCACTTTTTGGGGCCACTTCAGTAATTATTAGTCATATAATTGCTGGCAGAATGAGTGGTTTCTGTCTCAGTGGTGATCACAGTGGCCATGGTTTTCAGGTGTTTCAAAGGCCTTTATTTTCTTGCTGTAATTATAATAATGCCTCTTTAATTAGTTCACAACTTACCATTGCTTACATTCTCCAGGTAACACTTTTTTACTTGAGTGGTGTTTCCGTGAATGTTGACCTACATAATATGAATGTATTGACTTAAATAAAAAGGGAAAATTGATGATGGAAAACTGAAGTCCAACACACTGAGCTAAGAATGAATTTAGCATGTGAGACAATTGTTGCTGGATATCTGGCTTTATTTTCTGTGTATAATTGAACTTTAATAAACCTTAAGAGCTTTCCCAGTCACGAGTGGACATTTGGTGGCCCAGGTGGTTTAAAGACAAGTTTTGCTCATTTATTTTTACTGGCATGTCTTGATTGCGAGCTCAGACGTCCAACTCTAAGGGGAAATAAAGCGGCGAGATGCACTTGAGGGGAAAATAAATAAATAAATAAAACCCATGTTCATTGATCTCAGTGACAAATGTTCACAAGTTCTGGGATTTATTTTGTACTTGAGAGACTGCAATGTAACATATGTTTCATCACTTAATTTTTGGAGGATTTTATGCCTTTAATTGGTAATTAAACAACAGAAAAAGAGAGCTATTCGGGCCTGATGTGCATTGAAAATCCCATCATGCCCATGCAGACAGTCTGTTTGTCCTTAACCTCCAATCCACTAGCAAAGTTTATTGATCCAGTCGTCTAAATGTGCTACCATCTAAAAATGAATGATTCACAATAATTATGTCACGGGCTGGGAGTTGTACCATCTGGAGATTGTTTTGTATATTTCAGCACTTTTTATTTGCACTTTTTCTCTCCATCTCAGTGATGACACACGTACATCGCTTTCTGGGTAACAGCGCCCTCTGGTGGGACCTGAAGAATGACGTAACCATCTCTGCGCCGTGGTACCTCGGCCTGGTGTTTAGAACCAGAGCGCGTGAGGGGACTCTGCTGCAGGCCCAGGCTGGCCAGTACATCAGCCTGGTGTTCCAGGTGGGCACACACACACACATGTTGTGATCTTTAATCTTTAACATTTAAGAAGCAAGGCTGAGATGGTTTGGACATGCACAGAGGAGGGGCACCTGGGATATACTGGGCAGAGGATGTTAAAGATGGAGCTGCCAAGCGGGAGAAAAAGACGATGAGAAGAATCATAGATGTAGTGAAGGAGAACACTTGTATGTGCGTGTGCGTGTGTGTGTGTGTGTGTGTGTGTGTGTGCATGTGCGTGCATGTGTGTGTGTGTGTGGGTGTGTGTGTGTGTGGGCGGGGGGGGGGGGGGGACAGAGGATGATGCTGGGGATATGGAGAGAGACAAATTTAGAGGGCTTCTAAAGGGAGCAGTATTAGTGCCAAATGAAGTATTCAGTAGTTCCCATAATAACAAATTAATCTACATCTAAGATTATTGTCCTCTTTCAAATGACACCAGCCTCAATGGAGGATCACATTTCTTAAATCTGTTCATTTCTGATGTTTAAGGACATTTTTGTGCTTCGCGCTCTGAAACACTGACTGCTGGTTTTTATTTGTCTGTCAAAGAGGATAAATGGTGTCCTTTCCTTTCACCAACCTTCCACCTTTGCCAGAAGCTCAAAAAGCTTTAACTGCATTTAGGCTAAAACCCAGTTTGATCTTGTGCTTTAAATCTGAGCTGAACATTTAAAGCTCAGGCTTACCAGCTGCTCCAATCCGGTGTAACAAATATTATGTTGGCTGCTAAATGTGTTAGCAGCATTCACACTGATCAGAGGAATCATATTTATTCCTCTGTTTATTGGATCTATTTGCTATTTTTATGTAAATCTATTAACATAAATACCTTGAATTGCTATAAATGTATATAGTTTAAATTTCAGATGCTAAATCCAAAGAGCGTTTTAAATTAGCAGAATCTTGGTGGAAGCTGAGCCAAGACGCTGGATTTCACGCTCTTACACACAGTCGCACACATGCAGGTACACACGTGCAGGTACACATATACAGTTACACACATACAGTTTTCCTCACTCTCCCTGTTTTCGTTATTTTGTTTTTTCTTTTCACGTGCTTTGCTAACACTTATTCTTCTCTTTCATCAGGTAGTAAATGGTCAGCTGGTCTTTTCAGTGACCCGCGGTTCAACCAGACCCGTGCGTTTGCGGTTGGATCAGGTTCAAGTGGCAGATGGTCAGTGGCACGACCTCCAGCTGGAGCTGCGAGACGTTCGCAGTGGCCGCGAGACTCGCTATGTCGCAACACTGCGGCTTGATTTTGGACTCTATCAGGTAGTGCAAATTAGGATATGAATCTCAAAGAGGGGTTTTTAATACAATTTTAATGTCCGGCTAAAAGGGAACACACTTACAGTAGAGACACATAACGCAGTGGAATTTTTTTAAGGGGAGGAAATTCAAGTCCTTAAATAGTGTTAAAAACGAAGTATTAAATTTATCCTGTAAGTATTATTTAAATGAATAACAAGGTTTTTGTCATATCTGCTTTATGAAATCAATAAGACTTAATTTGCCTTAACAATTAATTTTCTGGTAGCACCAAGCATAACAGATTCCCAACTATAACTGACTGTGTTCAAATTAAAAGAGGCAGTTTTTTTTTTTTTTTAGCTGTAATTCTCAATTTATATTGTCTGATTAAAATCTGCAGCTATGAGATGGACAATATTATTCAGCCTAATCACCAGAGAAGTAGGCAATTGAGCTTTTAAAAGAATTAAATAATAGAGGCAAGTGATCATATTTAATTTCCATATTTAATCCAGAATGTCCCCACATGCACAGATTTCTCTCTCACTTCCTGCTTCGAGTCAAAGCGGTGAAGGAGAGTACTGAAAAACACGTGTGTCAATATTGTGTACCATAAAAACTAAATAAATCAATAAACAATCAATGTTATTAATGCTTTTTATTATTAGGCTGAACAACTGCCTAAAATAAGCATTTTTTTTTAACTATGAAAACTTTTTGATGTTAGCAAACAAATTCCACAACAACAGTTGCCTTAAGGTGCTTTATACTGTAAATGAAAGATGCTGCTCTGGTGGACATTTCTCTCTAATAATCAGACGATCACCTGTGAGCAACAGTGGGCGAAGGTGGGAAGGAAGAGAACTCCCTTTTAACAGGAGGAAACCTCGGGCAGAGCCAGGCTCAGGGAGAGGCAGGCATGTGGAAGAGAGCACACAGAGTCAGGGTCAAAATGTGGGGGCAAAAGGTGAGTGCAGAAGAAATGCTCAGTACATCACAGGAAGTCCTCCAGCAGCTTGAGCCTGTAGTACCATAAGAAACAGATCGTTCAGGGTCACCTGATCCAGCCCTACTGTAACTGTACGCTTTCTCGAAATGCGAAGTTTTATGTTTGAAAAGGTTGAAGAGGAAATGGCGAGGTTTTGGTGTTCTCGGTCAACAGGTGCTTAATAAAGTTCTCATCTCTGTTTCTGAATGCACTGCTCTGCAGAATGAAATTAATAGCTGAAGTTTTAATATCAGAACATAACTGCCGTTTATTTGTCTTAATTTTCCTTCCTAATTTTATTGGCCACCATTATATTCAGCCCCACATGCAAATAGTCTTTGTAACGTTCCAGAAATTATTTCACAAAAATTTTAGAGCAAAGTTTATCCCTCAAGTGCATTTCATTATCACGACTTACTGCCGCCATTAGCTTTTTTTCAAGTCATTCAGGAGAAGATGCAAATATGTGATGCACAACTTTGTATATTTTGTGAAAAAGTAAACAAGGATAAATCTTGTTGTCTTCCTATCTCTTTATTTCTCACCCCATTATTATTTCTCCTTCCTTCCTTTCTTTGCCTAACAATCCTTGAAAGTATTATGCAGCAACCTGCCTTTTTAAAACAAATACAAAGCCTATCTCAAAGAAACACACACACGTACATACATATAAATGTTTATAGCATATACAGGTTTTTTCTATAATCCTGCATAGAGTCAGACTCCCCAAGATGTGGGCTCCTAATCCTCGTTTCCCTAATCTCCGGTGTATTATTGTGTCAGATTGTACCGGATGATGTCTGTTTGATGTTTATGTGCGTGCGTGCGCTCGTACAATGTATGTGCATGTACATATGTGGCAGTACCATGAGCACAGAGAAGCGCGCACACATTCACGGTCTGTATTCTAATCATCTTTGGCTCGGTTTAAGCAGAAACAAACAAGCCTTTGTTGTGTTTTTATGTTGTGCTATTTCTTAAATCATCTGCCAACAACTTATGTCTTTCATCTTTTCCCTGCAGTTCTGTGGGCTATTCTCCAAAGTGCATCAAGTAACACTCTGAGTAAATGGTGCAGAAAACATTTTAAATATGGAATTACGAAACAATTAAACGGCGTTTGCCTTTGAAAGGGGTTTGGCATGTGTGCCGCTCTTATCAGACATATCTCAGCCTCCATTTTAGCATCTTCCACTGCTGCTGAAACGGTGATGAATGCGGCTCATTGATTTTACTTTCATGGTCCTTGCAAGCCAAGTTGCCTGTCAACATTTCTTCACAGTTCTGCCAGAGTTATCACTCGAGCATTGACCTTCTCCGCAGTGATTGCATATTATGGTTTTCTTCTATTTAATGAAGCCAATCATTCAGTCGAATCCTTTTCGCACTCCTCTCCCCTCCCCTTCTATTTGACTGTCACAAGCCTCATAATAACCCGGCTCTGCTCAGTGATGTATCAGTAAATAAAAATATAGAGGTTTTTGAAAATCAATAATCCTTCCAAGAAAAGAAAAGGACATTCTTATCTTCTTCACTTAAATTTGGTATAAACCGATAAAATAAGCACATCATCTTTTTATTACATTTTTGCAGATGCTAATGGTCACTTTCCTTTACTTGTAACTATTTTTTTTTATCCTTAATAGCACTGAGTGTGTTTACAGCTATTAATAATCATATTCTTTGCCTTTGCTATCTCCATCTGTTCCCCCACCTCTTTCTCTCTTTCCCCATTAGGGAACAGTGATAGTGGGAAATGAGATTCATGGATTGAAGGTGAAACATCTGCATGTTGGAGGAGTGTTGGGCTCCGGGGAGGTTCAGAATGGAATAAGAGGATGCATACAGGTGAGGATGGAGTTTTTCACACCTACAGTGAAGACATAAAAATCAACAAAAAAAAATGACTCAGGGGTAGGCCAGTGAATACATTAATAAAGCTGCTGTTGTTTTGTGTATTGTGTCAAGGCAAAATGACCCTCGCTTTCTCTTCTTACAGGGCGTTCGTTTGGGTGTGAGACCGGACGCCCCCACTCTGCCCCGCCCGTCTAGAGCTGTCAAAGTAGAGACTGGCTGCAGTGTTGGTAATCCCTGCATCTCATCTCCCTGTCCAGCTCACAGTCGTTGTTCCGACCAGTGGGAGCGGCACACGTGTGTATGTGAACCTGGTGAGTGAACAGGCAGGTGGTGTGGGCTTTGTAGGTGAGTTTGAGGAGGAACAAAGCAAGATGCATATGTCCGTTCCCTGTTGTGAACTGGCATGTGATATCTAGGGGGTCTCCAGTGACTGGCCAGTTTCAGGAAAACTTTTTGATAAGGAAAACAGATTAAATTAAATTAAATAGAAGCGTTATTTTCAAGTTCTTACGGTACAGTTACACTAGGGAAACAAGTGGTTGGAGACCGCAGCATGACTGAAATTATTGTGACCATGTGCAACAAAGTTGTGATCTCATTGCCTTTGAGGTGGTTGTTTCGAAGATGTCATCTTCTTGTTGTCTACGCTGCAACTTTGGTTGCGATAATTACTCCACATAAAACAGCAATAAGATGGAGTCAGGCTGTTATCAGTCTGCTATCAGTTTGCGATTGCAGGGGGTTGGCAATTACAGTACATGCATGTCTGTTTGTGACAATATGACAACTGATAAATCCTCAAAAATCACAAGTCTGTTGCCACCCGTTGCAAATGTGTTGCTGTCCACATGTGCAAAAATTCACTGGTCACATTCAGAGTCCACCCAGAACCAGCCATAGATTTGAAACAGAAATTCAGAAATTACTAGTGACGTAGTTGCTGCAAAAAGGTGATTTAACTGCAAAATGGCATGCGCACCTGGCAACCTTGCTTTACTGTATGTAGGAATATAACTAGAAACATTGGAAAACCAGCTGAGTCGAGTCCCTTAGTGCAAAGAGATGCGTCACAGAGCGCTCATCAGTGCAGACTGACTCAGATTGATTGCAGTGTGTTGGCAAACTGTCTGAGAGTGATTGCAGTCAGTACGAGTCAACCCACCATCATTTGGAGACAAGTTGCCTCCCGCCAGGCGACCTGTCCATTGATTGAAAGTGGTCACGCAGAGGTTGAGGGTGTTGCACTTACACATTGCAACTGCTCGTAATCAGGAGCTGAAGATGAAAAAAAAATTCAATGCAATCACAAGGCAACCAACAATTTTCCCTAGTTGCAAGGAGGTTGCAATTTTATTTTTCTTCGAGTGTGACATTAGATCTGAACCATTACAGCGCAGTGGGTAACTTTTTTTGGCCTTATGATTTTTTTTTTTTCTGGCTAAACTGTGCATCAGATTGTTTTGTGAAGTAACGTTCATGTCTTACCCCAAATGTTTAAGACTGGTTCACCATTTTTGTCATCCTGCCTGAACTAACATCAGGCAAATGTAGAATGCATACAACAGACAGAATTTAAGGCTTGGAACTGCTGGGTAATAATTTATATTATTTTTTGACTTTACCAATGAATGCATTCAATAAATTTCACACAGCCAAAAACTATTTTCCACTTCAGTTGTACAAGTTAAATTGCATGTGCACTAGCCTCTGAGCCAGGGCAAGGCGCCTAACATTTTGAGCACTGTGGACAGAGTGAAAGGTGAAAGAACCTGGCTTAGTGAGAAACACAAAAAAAGGGGAGTAATTATAATGTGTCCATATGCGTAGGTGTCTGCCAATGCTGTAACTGGGTTAAACTGATATTTGGGTTTGCATAATGAGGCCCCATCCACCTGAGACCAAGAGAAAGAGACCAAATGCAGGCTAACTTCCAAAATCTCCTTAGTAAGGTGAATATAATGAGGCAGAATTAATGTGGTGGAGAAGAATATGATTAAACGAGAAGGAGAAGGGTGGAGGAATGGAGAGACAAATGAGAGAGAAAGGAAAGTATACACTGTATGGAGAGAAGCAGGGAGAAAAAGAAAACAATAGAAAGATGAAAAATGCAGAGGAGGAACAAAGAGAGTGAAAATGTTAATGATTAATGAACAGTAAAAAGGCGGGTGGCAGAAATAGTGTTAAAAAAAAGTTTGGAGGCAAGAGAAAAAAGAGGGCGCGAGAAAGTCAAATCAAACAGTCTGAAAACACTGGTGACACGTTTGGGAATATATGTACACAGAGATGCACTTAGAAGCAAGAGAAAATTAACATGACAGTTGCACACGCGAGAGGGTAGCATGAAAGAAGAACAGCGTAAAGAGTGATATTCGATATTTATTTGGTGCTTTATTGGCGGCAATGCATGCAATAGAAGCGCTTCAGCTCTAAAAGCATTGAAGAAACATGCAAGACGAACTGAACTGGTGGTGATTAAGAGATTATTTATATTATGGATAAAGGAGCTTGGCTAGCAAATTAGGAGGAAAAAGAACCGTGTGAAAGACGGAGAGCAAAAGTTGCCTATCCCCTTTTTCAGATTAGTTTGTCAGGATATTGATGCTCTTTTTCTCAACATCAGTCACCTTCCTTCTGCCTGGATAGATAGCCATATTTTCTGTGCACACATCAAAAAAGTGTCTAAAACTACAGTACTTTTTTTGCCTTTTTTTTATTTGATAGTGCAACAGTGAGGAGTAGACAGGAAAGCTATGCAGCAAAGGGCTGCGGCTCAGACTCAGACTGTTGACGTTCAGCCTTAAGGCGTATGGTTGCCAGTTCATGGTGTGAGCTAATCTGGCACCCAATCTAGGTACCTCATTTTATTGTGAAACTCCAATATTTGTTTCAGATTAAGAGGAAATCATGTAATATAAAGCAAACATTCAAAGAAACAGTGGATTATAATCAAGCAGCAACCTTTAGGGCTGAGAAATGAAGCTGAAGTTCAACAAGTGGCCACTTGAGGCTGCCTCCAAATGCAGGTCAATGCTCACAGGCCCAATGCTGAAATGACTGGATAAGCTACTTTCTTTCTTTACAGCAAAATAAATAAAAAAATAAAAATACATCTGTTTACAGCCTAGAAGTACAAAGAAATATTTAAAACATTTTTTATAAATAATAATTATTATTATTTGCTAATAACTCATTTGTGAAAGGATCAAAGATCTGAAAGGTTTTAATGTGTTTGTTGTGAGTTTGCGTTATTTCAAGCATTTTTTTTATTTGCTAGCCAAAATTCAAAAATCAAGTTAGTGAATTTAAGCTTTACTTTCTCTAAATATGGCCAAATGATAAAGTCAAGCATTTAAAATGGTAGTCCACAAACCACATGGTGAACTTTTATGTACATTTTATGGTTATGACACAAAACAAACAGGAAAAGTGATGGTCTTCACTCTCATTTTTGGTTTTTCTGCATTTTTCTGTTCCCTGGGCTATAAATGCATCCAAAACCCATGGAGGACAACCAGTCCGTCCGTCCGTCCGTCCGTCCATCCATCCATCAATCTTAACCACTTAGGCTTCAGTCACACAGGCCTAGAGACCAGTTGGCTGCCCCCTGTATGTATTCCCTTAGTCAGGGATCCTCACAGGTGAGTTGAAGCAGAGACACATCTAAAACCTGCAGGACACCGGCTCTCGAGGCCTGGATGTGAGGATCCCTGCCTTACTGTAAGTGGTTACTGGAGGTTGCAGGCTGTCACTAGGTGAAATTGGTCGCAACTAAGGTGCTGACCCAAAAAACTGTGAATGCTTTGGTTGTTAGCATATTGCCGCAGTCAGCTGTAGCTTGTATGAAAGGTACCATGTTGTCTGCAGACACTCACCATTAACTCTTTGAGCGGCAGTGAAGCTTGAAAAAGTGCAACACAAACCAGGAATGGAGAACATTCTCCTTCAAAAGTAAAAGTTGCGCTACTGCTTACCGCTACTGCCAACACATTTCAAAAGGCGAAACTTTTACTTTGAAGCCGAACTGTCTCCTTTTACGGTTTACATTGCAGTCAGGCCTGAGTGATGGAGCTTTTGCAGTCGATTTCACAGAGACTGCCAGCCACCCAACTCTCCAGCCGTTCATGGAATACACATTTTTCCCTAGCGACTGGTGATTGCCAGATCATTGCTGTCTGGTGTTTAGGTCCGTGTGACTGGGGCCTTGTGCAGTTCAGGGTTGGGGTAGACCCTGGGACAGATCGCCCGTCTACTGCAGGGCTAAATCAGAGAGATGGACAACCATTAGTCAATTTAGAATCACCTGGAGTCAGGAGTAGCCAGAGAGGATCCATACAGCCATAGGGAGATCATGCAAACTCAAGCCAGAAAGACTCGAACCGGCCAGCCCAGGACTTTCTTTCTATGAAACAGCAGCGCTAACCACTGCTATTCTGTAGTGTAGGATGTGATTAGACAGGCATGTTACGCCATAAAAACACACAAGCAAAATGGGTCACATTTGTCAAAAATCAGACTGATTTTGCCTCGTAAGGAAAAGCAGCAAGCTTGAAATGAGATTCATGAGATTGGTGTGTTGGGCTTTTTAGCCAAAGATGTCTGCCTGCAAGGTCAAACTAGCTCAGCACACAAGAAACAAACAAATAAATATATCAACTTGCATCACTCACTCCTCTGTGGAAAAAGAAGGAAAGAACATCACTTGTAGCACCCCAAAGTCTTCTGCATAGACTTCTACCGCAGCAGCTAATTTTAGAAGGCAGAAGTAAGTAATGAAAAGTTGCCCAAGAAAGAAAAAGTGATGAAAATGAGGGTGAACCTTGAGGGAGTGAAAGAAGAGTGAGGGTGTGACTTTGTGGAGGATATAGTGCACTGAAGATAGAGAGCCTCAGGCCTGACAGCATGGGAGAGGAAGCAGAGAAGCACTGCTATCCCTGTAGCATCCTGCACCAGCCCGCAAGCTAATGCTAACACCTTGACTTATTAACTTGGAACACGCGCTCAGGATGGGCGCGCACACACAGAGATGCACTCACACCGTGACTCAACCACACACACACATACAGCATTTCCACAAACTTCATATGCGTGCACTTATTTACTGTACACACATGCGCTCTCATTATCATTACATTTCATCAGCACAATGAGCATTAAAAATTGAGACTGTTAGAGAATGAATGCCGCTTAGAGACAAATCAAAGTTTAATAACAGCAGAGAGAGAAAGAAGTAGATGTGCACCCTGAATAATTCCCTTTCATGTGTGTGTTTGTGTGTTTTGGCCTGGCGCTGAAGCTGGCTTAATGGGTCTCATGTAACTGACAGTGCATCTGACTTTGTGCAACACTACCTCCTAGAAGAAACATACCGTCTCTCTATCGCACGCGCACGCACACACACACACACACACACACACACACACACACACACACACACACACACACACTTGAACAAGGTTCTGCATGACAAAGCAAATATCTGCCTTCACAACTCCTCACTGTGTGTGTGTGTGTGTGTGCGCGCACGCGCGCGTGTGCGCGTGTGTGTGTGTGTGCGCGCGCGTGTGCGTGTGCGTGTGTGTGTGTGTGTGTGTGCGCGCGTGCGTGTGTGCATGTTTGTGAGTAAGCATACAGTATGTATGGCTTTATGTGTATGCTGCCTCCAGCTGCTTCAGGCTAATTCACTGCTGTGAAAAATTAGATCTAATATGAAAAATTGCAGCCATGTTGATTTATGTCCATTTGAGTTCTGGGAACCATTTAGAAACCAACACGATCATATGCAGAAATCACAGTTTGAGAGCAGGAACTCTTGTAACTGCTTTTACTGCAACAGGGAGTCATTTATCAGTGTTTTTACCTTTTGTCAAGTTGTTAGAGACTGTAAACAAGTGGCAAATAAATATTTCTTTAAATAGAGTTTGACAGGGGAAGAACATTGTGTGTGGTTGTTGTTTTGGGCGTGGTGTGCAGCTGCAGTATATTAAGCTCCATCCCTCTGGGAAAAGTGGTAGAGATTTATGAGTTTCGAGTTGTATTTCCTGTGTTCTAACCTATAGTAGATGTCAGATCCACAGGGTGCTGAATCAGGGTAAAGTTGTTCACTGTGACAAATGGCTCCTCAACTGGAAGTGTCATTTATTGATCAGATGTGATATAAAAATAAGAAATGTACAGGTACACCACTGTTATATAAATAGTGTACTGGATATACTGTATAATGTTTACTTCTTTAATCAAATATATCTCTGAAATGGTTGTTGCTGAGTCTCCAACTCGGTCACAACATCTGCAGCAAAATGTTTGCTTCAGCGGCAAAGCCAGAAAATCACTATAGGCAGTGTAGTAACTCTGGTAACGGTAACTTATAATTTGTAAAAGCAGGGATGATGCTCATGTAGAAGCATATGGTGACTCATTTACAATAACCTTTTTTTGCTTTGAATATTGTTTTGTACTTAAAGGATTTCACTAATTATTCAAGACCTCAGAATATTTTTGTTCTATCAATATATATGTGTATATACGTAATATCACAAGAAAGAGCAGAAAGCTCAATTTTTAACACTGATGTGAAAACATTTATTGCTGGGATATTTTGTCATAGTGTTAATGTAACCCTCAGTTTATTAAAAAAACCCATAAATGGTTGCCAAAGTTAATCTTTTTAAATTGTGTGTCCTAAAATGTGTCCTTGTGGCAACAACAGCCATTGCGAAAGGGTTCCACAATAAAGTTCTGATTAATGAATGCATTTACTGCATTTAATTCCTCATATAATATCTGATCCATGTTTCTCACTGGTCTGGCGCAACCTCTATTCTGCATGGAAACAACGCTGACATCTGCCTGTCTAAGGTTCAGTTTTTGGCATCATATCGCAACCAGTTTAGATCAGAGCGATGACGTCGGGGTATCGACCGTTTGCTGGGTATTTGCTAATCGACCTTTTGATGCAAGGCAGGTAGCACACAGTGAGTCGCCTTTCCACAGAAAGTTCCTGTAAAAACAAGTGATGAGACTCAGCGGTTCTGCACATGTAACTAAAAAAAAAACAGCAAAACACAAACTGAACTAAAGGCGCGGTGCATATATGAAAGAGCACTTTGGTTCTTTCATCGTGAGCCATCATTGTGAGGTAGTCACTGAGCTCAGTGCTCAGTATGATCATTTTGTTTTGGAAATTTCGACATGCACAATCTTCCCTCTGTCAGAAAAGACAGTTGGATACACAGAGGATGAATGGATGGTTCAGTGAACAGATGACTCATTGGTCTTTCCTGATTGTAGTCCTGTGGAGAAGTCAAGCCGATGTTGGTTTACGGAAAAGTCAGACACAAAGCTGTGACTCACGCTGAATGTGTGTAGAGCTCGAGAAGCATAACTTTTCAAATAAACTCCAGCACCCCGACTGTGAAAGATGAAAACATATGCACGCCACTCTTTGTTCTTCAGGCCCGGCCCTCTCCCTCGCTCTCGTGTTGTTATGAGAAGGCTAAGCATCTGAAAACAGCCAAGGCCGTTGTCGTCTCCCTCTTTCAGTTGCCATGGTGAAAGTGTAAAGACGTATAGGGCTGATAGAAGATGATTGAGAGTGAGCGCATGTGTGTACTTATGTGCGTGTATGTGTGTTTAAGGGAGAGCAGCAGAAATGGAGAACAATAAAATCAAAATAAGCACAATATTTGTGTGCATTTGTGTGTATTCCTGTGATCTTACCTGCGTGTATTTGTTGTTAAAAGAAAAAATGGAAAGTGAACAATGGATGTAATTATCTTCACTATGTGAAGGTTGGAGGCAAATCAGGGCCAGTGTCTGTTTTTTTTTTTTTTTATAAATTATATAGCGTGTGTGGGTTTGTTTATTTCACAGAGAGCAGAAAAAGTTAGAGAGCGATGTATTTTCAGAAAAAGGATTCATTTGAATGCTAGTGTAAAGCAAAAGCCAAGGCCACACGCTTGAAAGCCGAGCGCATTTCTGCATTTTCTTTAGACAGACAAGTGAAGGCAGAACTCACACATGTTTGTCAGCTTCACAGATAGGAATGCAGACCTCAGCAAGCTGCACACACATCAGGCACTCACACTTCGATCTGCAGAGATGTCCTTCTGTTCAGTGCTGGTAAATTAAAAAAAGAGAGCTTGAAAGCCAAGATGGCTTAGGACAGGAAAGCAGGCATTTGTTGATCAGTCTGGGTTTCTGGGTAAAATATGATAAAAACATTTTCACTGGATGGTTAATATTGATATGAATATTAACATGACAGCATTGTTTCAGTTTTGTTTGTTTCTTTTTAACGCTATCGGGTAAGAATGTAGAATTTCTGAAACTCTGGTTTATGACAGACTTGGCTGCACTTTGTGTTTATTACTAATTAGCAGATCTTGAAACAAATACCTTCAATCCCAACATCAGCCATACACACATTCAGTAAAAGCATGAGTCTGTGTTCCAGGCATTTGTCATATATTTATTATATATAAATATGTGATAACCACATTTTACTGAAACACACATTAATAAACAAATGGAGCTATATTAAGTAAATGGAGCCCATCCATCCGTCCATCCATCCATCCATCCATCCATCCATCCATCCATCCATCCATCCATCCATCCAGGGGGGATTCTAGGATCAAACCTTTATGGGCCCCAGCCCACCTGTCATAATTTCAGTGCCTTGTATTTAATATTATTGATATATAACAGAATTTGCTGCTTCCAAAAGTTTACGTTTGCAAACCTCAATTCAGTTGAGTACAAATTAGAATGTTACCTTTAAAAGCAGCCTAATTAGTTGGATGACCTATTGCAGTGCAGAATGACTCAGAATGAATAATCACAGATTTCAATATAAATGTATGTATTCCACATATTTTAGGGTGGAACAATTTGTGACAAAGCAGATAAGAGGAGAAACATGCACAACATTGTTTCAGTGTCTTAACCACATGCAACAGAGGTAGTCCATCAAATCATCAAGCAATTAAAGTAGCATTTGAATCATGACAGTGGCCTCTCCATACATCTGGACAAGAAGCAAACTGGTCAGAGATTTGCTTTGACATTAAAGTTTCTGAATTCATACAAACGCTCCCTTACTCAGCACAGAGCATCGTGCACCCCGATTGTGGAGAATAGATTTGTAGTCTGCCACATCAGTATAGTGGCAGCCATCCTGTTCAAGCTATGAGAAATATGAATGCTGTAAAATGCTAATATTCATTTTTTCTGTGCTACTGGAGAGCACACAAAGCACCCATGAGAATATAAAACAATGATTGTTTTTCCATCTAACTTCACCATCTTGTACAGTCTCTCTGTCCTCTTTCTCTATCCTCCTCACTCCTTTGCACTGACAATAACAAACATTGTATTCACCTAGAAAATAACAACAATATAATCTATAATTATTATTACATATAACACACTGCTTAGTTCTGTGAAATCATCATCAATGAATGTGGGTAAAACAGAACCTACATTGACTTAATAACTTTTGACTCTAAAAACTAATAAAAGGTACAAACTGATCCATATCAATTTCTAGCAATATTCAAACCGAATACAGGCTGCTGCTGCTGGCCATTGACGGGTAACATAATTTTGACTTGCTCTAGCCTGGATCTGGAGCTGAACTGTAAACAAACAATGAAGCCCAATCGAACCAGAATAGAAATGGAAGTCTTTAATAAATTAAAAAATATAAACTGTACTAAAGTACATCAGCTGGCTGGCATATGGCAGCAGACTAATGGCTTTGAAAGCTAACAATCTCCAGTGATCTAGCCTACATTAGCTAACGTTTTTGACGCTATTTAGAGAACAAATACACATAAGCATACTCTTTTGAAGTCCCAGCAATGTCCCCACATTATCAGAACACTTTGTACTTTGCCATATTTCAGGTAAAGTGTTTTAAATCGCCACTGCTGACTTGTGTCATGAAATTACCTCTTTATCTTCTTTCAGCTGCAGCAATGAAAGTCTGATTTATTAATGACAAACCTGCTGTTGAAGCAGCAACACCTCTGTGTGAGTGACTGTATCGTCATGACATCAGGAACACGGTTAAACCTGTTTTTATTCTCCAGTAGACGAGTTGGCAAAACATAACATAACAGAAGACAATGTCAAAAAACAATACTAAAATGCAATATGATTACTCTTATTACCATAGTAGGAGTGCTATGATGAAATTTAGATGTGCCTGAAAGGGTCAAAAGACTAAACTCACCCATCCATCCATCCGTCCATCCGTCCATCCATCCATCCATCCAATCAGGGTGCAAATGAAACCCCAATCAACAAAATTATTTTACTGTAGTAAATTGCTGTTTTTTTTTTCTTTCGGCTCTGGTTTTATGAATTGGATTCATTATTAATTATTCAAGTCAAAAGCTTCATTTTTATTCTTCATTAGAGTGTGTGGAATGATTTTTTTGGATTAATTGCTTTTATTTCTAGTCTAACACGAGTGTAGATTCTTGTGTTGCTGCATAGTCCTTTATTTAATCCTCCTATTAAAAAGGGTTCCCTAATGACTAAATAGCACAATTATGCTCTTTTTAAATTAAAAGCAGGTCTGGGTGAGAGGCCTTCACTATTTGTGCTCAGCACACCTCAAAGTATGCATGAAGCTCTCTGCTTTAGTCATTAGATTAAAGAAGGGTTTTATGTGCTGGCCTGCATTACCATACTGTATAGGAGGCGGGCGTGTTTGTGTGGAGTGTCTCGGGATTGCATTGAAGTGTGTGATGGCTTCGTTCATCATGCTGCCATGAGTATACCTTGGGAGTGTGTGCGTTGTACCTTGTGTTGAAGTGGCTTGTTCAGCTGTGGTGGAGTGTACTGTCTTTGCTTTTACTGTACCACATTTCTGTGCTGTTATGAAAAATAGATGTTTACACTTTCTTTTCTGATGACATCACAATTTGCTGTCTTTCTACATACATAGTGTTTGTTATCTTTTTATAACTCGACAGTGTTTTTGTAGATTTATACCTGAAAATGGGTGAAGGTCCAGACAAAAGAGCGGTTCAGAAGACCCCTTATGGAAATAGAAACCAGGGAACAGTTTACCCTGCCTGGGATAGAGTTACCAGGGCCACACCCTGGAGCTAGGCCTGGGGAGGGAGCTTGAGGGAGAGCGTCTGGTGGCCGGGCTTAGCCCGTGGTGCCCGGCTGGGTGCAGCCTGAAGAGATGACATGGGCCCGTCCTCCTGTAGGCCTATCACCCGCAGAAGGTGTCGTAGGGGTCGGGTGCAGTGTGAGTCTGGCGGTGGCCAAGGACGGAGGCCCTGGCAGACTGATCCCTGGCTACCAAGACTGGCTATACCTGAAAATCAGGGGGCTGTTATGGAAAGGAATTATCAAAAGCACACTAAGACAGAAGCTAATTACAATAACATCATATCGATATATGTTCTTGTTGTTTAAAGATTTATGCTGTAAAATCATTCCACCATGGAAAAAGAACACTTCAAAGTGATCACCAAAAGCCCAAAATTACATGACATTCATGCCCATGAGGTGTGGGTGACCACAAGTGTATATCTGTATAGCAAGGGTAACGTTTCCTTGATGCTACTCTTGTACTTGTTTTGAAATTTTTTAAAAAAAGAGCAAAACTTTGGTGTTTTTCTCAAGAGGTGGTGGTAATTTTCTTTCAGAGGAAGTGTTGTGTTCATGTTTCAGTTGATGACAGTGTAGCAGTGCACAGTTGCGGCATGTTTTCCAGTGGCTCGCCCAGCCGAAGTGTGTCAGGAGAATGACATTTGTGATAATCGCTGTTTGATGTTTGAGATGTTTACTTGTGAGCTGACAGGTTATTATGTGTGGTACACAGATGGAAAACACAGTGATGCTCTGCATATTAAGATCTCAGTCTTTTTTGTGTTGTGCTTTTATTTCATGAAATTACTTGAAAGGGAGGTTCTTTACACACTTTTTGACTAAGAGTGTTTTTATTATATTCTGTAGATGATTATCTTATCAAAATAAAATCAGTTTTTATCCTCCCGCGATAAATAAAGTGGGAGGATGCTGTTGACTGCCTGTTCATCCATCCAGTGGTCAGTTCATGAGGTTTTACTTTTCTACTAGTTTATAAACTCCAAAACCACAAGGAGTTGAGCCATGAAATTTGGCAAATGTGTTCTTTACTCTTCAGAGATGCACAATACAATATTCATATTCCTGGATGTTTAGTACCCTTTGTGCACTCCGGCTGTATTTACCTGAACTGGAGAATAAACAACATGGAGGATTTCAGGCTGCTAATGCCATGATAATATATGCTAATGATATAAAGCCTCTCTCTCATGCCTGATTGGCTTAGCCATCTGATTGACCATTATTGACTGAAAAGGAGAAAGTGGGGATTCCCCATATCTAGCAACTGACCTAGGCCACAGAATAGCTGGTAGTAGTTAGACAGTAGTATGTGCAGTATGTACTTTCTCTAATGTGATTACCATGGAACTTTTTTTGTCTGTTCGAGGGCATGGTTTCCAAAAATCTTTGTAGAAATGTTAAAGAATATCAGAATATCAATCTCTTACAACATGCTTAAAATCATTTTGATTTAATGAGTATTGTTAATATAGAAAACATATTTTTGCTGGAATATGTATTATATCTTTACTAAGCCAGAGGTGACTAAAAATATTCCAAAGCAAAGAAAAAAAATGGAAACAAGTTTTTTTATTCTGCTGAAGCTTTTTGACATGTCTCTTTATCTCTGTCAGGTTACTATGGGAAAGGCTGCACTGATGCCTGTCATCTGAATCCATGTGAAAATGAGTCTCACTGCCACAGGAAGCCCACCTCTTCCCATGGATATATTTGTGACTGTGGAGACAACCACTATGGGCAGTATTGCCAGCACAGGTACATATACAAACGGCCACACAAGTGACGTAACATTTGAACTTCAGGTTACCTACGAGGTGCCAACGCACTCTACAGCTCTTTGTAATCTATAGCCCATCTAAGCTCTGTTGAGTTATGTGTGTGTCTTGGTAGCTTTAGTTCAGCCTTGTTGCCCCACATCTCCAGCGTTCCATGTAATCCACTGGGGGATGAGCGCAGTCTCAAGTCGTAATACACACACACACACACACACACACACACACAAGTGTGTTTTGCTATCTTTGTGGGGAATTTCCATTGACTTCCATTCATTTCTACAGCCTAAACCTTACCTTTACCCTTTTCCTAACCCTAACCATCACATACCTAACCCTAACCCTAACCTAAACTCAATTCATACCTTAGCCCTAACTCTGACCCCTGACCCAAAAACAGGGTTTCCCCTTGTGGGGACAAGGTTCCAGTCCCCACAAGGAGCAATTGGTCCCCACAACGTAGTATATGTCAAGAAAATTGTCCCCACAAGGTATTATAAACATACGCACACACACACACACACACACACACACACACACACACACACACACACACACACACACACACACACACACACACACACACACACACTCTAAGGTTATCTGTGGTTATGTTAAACTGTGTGAAGTAAGCGTGACCCTGACCTGACCCCGTCCCTTCTTCCTGCCTGTGAAATCCACACAGCTTAAGATTTATCTCATGATCTGCTCATTGTGTGAGCTCGTGTCCCCCATGGTCGTCTTTGATCTAGTGTGTGTGTTTTTCACAAAGACACACATTTTCTTCTGCTGATGAAATATCTGTCTACGAGTCTGTTTCCCCCAGAAATTCAAAGTGGCTTTAATGGCATGAAAGATTTAGAAATATTGTTCTCATATCGTAGAGTTTGTCCAAATATTTGATGAGTACACAGTGAAAATTGTATGAAATTTAAACCAACATGAAAATTGGATCTATATTAATTTTACACAGTTTTTGCAACAAAACATATGCATGCATCTGCACATAGTTCTTCCTCTTTTTTTTCCTAATAAACCAAATCGCTCATTAATCATCTTTGCATCATGAGTGTGCCTCATTTTCCTTTTTGTTAAGTTGCCACCATGCACTGAAGGATGATAAAATCAGTTATGGATTAACATTTTATATTATGGCTTCTTTCATATGAGGGGTTGCTGATTTTTATCATTTTAGTTTAAGGTTTTATGCCTTGTCAGAGTACTTTTAAAGTGTTCTGAACCCGGGTGAGCTCATTATATTTTATAGAGGACTACTTTTTTATGGCTCTATTTGTATTTGTAAACCTATACCATTTCCTATAAGTATGTCAGACATTATGAAATATTATAATGTAATTAATAATGGTTATCAATCATTTTTATGCAAAAAGGAGTTAACCCGACTCACCTCTGTTAACTGAGCTTTTTTCATCGTCACTATCTGCCTCAAGGCTGCTCCAGTAATAAATCGTTCTGCTGTAGGTCTGTTAGTCACGGTTCCCTGCAAAACAATGCAGTGATAATGTTAAAAGCATAAATGTATTTCCGGGCTCATAAATGACCCTAACTTACCAATATCCTTGTCACACTAATGAGCCATTTCCTGTAAAATAAAAAATAAAATAAATAAATAAAAGTTCAGATGGCTAACATCTTGAAATAGAGAAAATGTAAAAGTTTTAGCAGTTTTAAAGCTAACATGAAAAATAATCTTAAATGACTCGCCAGTTTGAACACATTTCTCATTTAGGAAAGACCCCTACTAGGCACATATTCATCAAAGCACAGCTGGAGCAGCTTCCGCTAAAAGCCCTGTCTTTGTTTCTGTGCACCCTGAGTTATGATCAGACAAAGTATTTTGCATTTAAGATGCCAAAAATACACAACAGGGAGAGACAATCTTGATATTCTGTTAGGCTCACTTACGTCTGATTTTTGCACTCCGAGAGGTTCCACGAGGTGCAATTAAGGGGGGTGCACGACGGTATGCATTAAGTGTGAGAGGCACTCATCTCCTCAGTGAACCATTAGACATTAGAGACCAGGAGGAAAGCACATTAAGTGAGATGTGAGCAAATGATGAGTGAACATAAAAAATGTTATTTTTATGGAGCCAAAATTCAGTTGCAGTTTAGTAGGATGGGAAAAAAGGATTTTAAAATGAATGAATGAATGAGTACCAAACCTAATAAATGATTTAAATGGGTGAGAAGGATCTCTTCTCTGGTAGATTACTGTTCAACGTGTGGCTGTGCCAGCAAAAATGAGTTCTTGATGCTTAAGTGTTTTAAGTTTGTGGGTGTATCGGAAGTCTAATACACATCCTTAATCTTATTGTTAAAAGCCTGCCTATACATTTTGTATAATATCTTCTTTCTGTGACGCAGCGTATGCAAATGTGCACATTCTTGTAATGTTTGTATGTTTACCTTTGTCTGTCAATATTAATACCCCCCCCAGTTCAATCCCTTCCATGGCTTCCTCCATTTCATACTTTTTTCCATCTCTTTGTTCCCACTAATTATCTCGAAGTCAAAGGGAACATCGAATCCTTTGAAGAATGAATAAAAGTTTTTGACAGGCTGTGCTGCTCAGTTGGTGTTTTTCTCTTTTATCTAATCTACCCTGTGTTAATGGCTTTGTTTCTGTGTGTGCGTGTAGGATTGATCATCAGTGTCCCAGGGGTTGGTGGGGATCTCCAACCTGTGGACCGTGTCACTGTGACACCAATAAAGGCTTCGATCCTGACTGTAACAAGACCAGCGGACAGTGTCAGTGCAAGGTAACCACACAAAGACACACAAAACCGGCAGCGCACACTCTGCAGCTTTCATGCGTGGTTTGAATGCTAACTTGTATATTATGTCATAAAGTGCATAGAAAGATCTAACTGAAATACTCCAAGTCTTGTATTAGAGGGTTATCAGAGGTTAACACAGGGAGAACTGTTTGCATGTTCTTCCTGTGGGTTCGCGGTTTTCCTCTGGGTATTCCTGCTTCCTCCTACAGACCAAAAGCATGCAGTGTTAAGCTAATTGGTTGTAGGCGTGGATGTGTGAGTGTTTGGTTGTCTGTCTCTTTGTGTTAGCCCTGCGATGGGCTGGTGACCTGCCCAGTGTGTATCCCATCTCTCATCCTATGATAGCTGCGACTGGCGCCATCCTATGACCCTAAGTTTGATAAGAAATTGGATGAATGGATGAGTAGTTGTTGTATTACATAATTGATGGAGGTAAAAAAAAAGAAGAGTAAATATGGCCCTTTTGGTATAAAGATAAATATTTTAAACTGTCATGTTTAAAATGTATAACTCTGTTGATGACGTAGACCCCCAGCCACCCAGGAAACACCTCTCAGGTTGATAGGCTAATCCAGATGTGCAGACACCAACCATGATATGATGATCATCCCCACATATTGAAATCTCTGATCTGTAAATGTGTGCATGTGTGTATTGATATGCTTGTGTGCAGCCACTATGTTTAACTGTTTTATCTTGGCTTTAATCAGATTTTTTGACCCTAATCGTTAATCTGTGTGATTTTTCCCTAAAGCCACTCCTGATAGCTACTGTACACGGTGCACACATGATCACAGATGAGTCCAAGCATTAGATGTGGGAGTTTTACTGAGCAGTCGCTATATTGAATTTCAGCTGGCAGGAACTATGTGCATGGGATAAACAATGAGTGTGTCTAAAATGAGGTGTCTTTTCTCTGTAGTTGATCACTGTGTTGATTTGAGAATCACGTTAAATACATTGGTGATGTTGCACCATCATCCATAGGGAAAAATGAGTATTCCCGAACTGGTTGGAAGTGGTTGCTGGCAGTTGGAAGGGAAAAATGTGTATTTCCAAGTGAGTTGTGGCGAGTGTTTGCTGGCTGTCACTGGGTGTGTGAGTGGAGCCTTAAATGTACTCTGTATTCTCAAGCTGAGCAAACTTTTTTTTTTTAATTCACTGTATAAATCTCACACTAATGCATGGTGACATGATTGTAACACATTGTTAATTTGTATGGTTGAGACTGATTTGTGCGCAGTTGCCTTTGCATACCCTGTCCTTGTGTGTGTTCAGGAGTTCCACTACCGTCTGCGTAACTCTGACACCTGCCTGCCATGTGACTGCTACCCGGTGGGGTCTTTCTCACGGGCATGTGACCCCGAGTCAGGCCAGTGTCAGTGCAGGCCTGGCGTAATCGGTCGCCAGTGCAACGCATGCGACAACCCGTTTGCAGAGGTCACAAATTCGGGCTGTGAAGGTGAGAACAAGAAGCAGCTCAGTTCAGAGTTTGTCATTTGTTTTTGTCAACTTTTAGCTGCTTTTCTAAGAAATCAAATAAAAAAACAGTGAGCGTCAGTGGGGACTCTGAACTTTGAGTCTGCTTATTTTCATATTTCAGATTTGGGAAAATTATGCATCTCACTGTTGCCTGTTGAGATTACTCCTGTTTACACAGCAGGGGGCTACAGCATTCATTCATTCATCTGCTGGTGTGCTCAGCATCACATCTCAGGCATCAGCGCTTGGGGGTGAAAAAGAAATTGAATAAATAACTTCAGTAATTCTAAAACTCTGCCTGAAGGCAAGCAATATTAGTGTGAGGGAGTCAATCACTTGTAGAAAACAGTTTGTTCTAAAAGCTGCTTTGTGTATTAAAAGTGCTTCACTGACTTGATGAAAAAGAACCAAATGAATGAAAAAAAAAAATCAGCTGTTTTTTCCAAGTTGGATTTAGTATGAAACCTTTTCGTGGCGTCATATTTTCTAAAAGTTGTCAGAACAATTTCATCGTCTGCATGTCTTTTGTGGTAAACTGCAGATAACTTTAAACAAGGAGTGTGATTTTTAAGATGGGTTCAAAAGCACTCAGAGTAAATTATATGTCGAGACAAAGAGACGTGAATGAAAATAATGTGCCACTTGTGAGCTTTTACCATATTTACCTATCATTGTGTAATCACAGGATTCCAGTTTCGACACTGTTCTGTCTTTTTTTGAAAATGGTCATGTTTGTCAAGCCTCTGCCCGAGTCTGGAGACACAAAGAAACTGTTAATTATATTCATCGTCTATTTAACAGCTTCCAGTCGATTCTCTCACCCTTTTCTTCCTATTATGTGCAGCTTTGTTAGTTCCAGCGTCCCCACTTGTAATTACTTCTTTTAGTGAGATGCCGCTGTTTTATTCTCTCACAATCATTTACATTTTCTTTGCCGCAAGTCAAAAGAAGAACTTTTTTTTTTTTTTACATTAAGAGTGATGTTTGTTATGTTTTTAAATGGAAAAGGTTGTTGAACTGATAAGGGTTTTAATTAATGTTCTCTCTGCAGTCATTTATGATGGGTGTCCAAAGACCATTACTCAGGGGATCTGGTGGCCACGTACCAAGTTTAACCTGCCTGCTGCAGTGCCCTGCCCCAAAGGCTCTGTCGGTCCGTACACATTAACACAAATGCATTCAAACACAGTGATATGGATGCACGTATTAATGCATTATTCATGCCAAGTCCTTGTGAGAAGACATTTGTAAAAATTCATGTTTCTCCTCCTTGCAGGTGCTGCCATTAGACACTGTGATGTGGAGAGAGGCTGGTTGGAGCCAGACCTTTATAACTGCACTTCACCTCCATTTGTGGAGCTCAGTGCCGCTGTATGTAGACTGCTAATGATCATGGGCAAATCTGTAAATATAATAACAGCAATTTAAGGGCATACCAGTGGTGTGGCGATTAGCAGTGTTGCCTCACAGCAAAAATGTCCTTGGTTCAAATCCAGGCTGGGGCCTCTCTGTGTGGAGCTCTCCCCGTGGTTGTGCAGGTTCTCTCCGGGTGCTCAGATGTCCTCCCACAGTCCAAAACCTGTGTGGGTTAGATTAACTGGTGATTCTAAACTGGCCGTAGGTGTGAATGGTCGTCTGTCTCTTTGTGTTAGCCCTGCAAAAAAATGGCAACCTGTCCGGGGTGTATCTGGCCTCTTGCCCTACGACAGCTGGAATATATCCCAGCTACATGCATGGATATACTCCAGCATACCATTTTTAGCTCGGCTGTTTCAAAGAATAAAGTCGAGCTATTGTCATAGCCTTGGCGTCTGCGTCAGTGTCTATGCCACAAAAATTTTAACATTGGCCATAAATTAAGAACGATGTGACCTAGGATGATCAAATTCACACCATAGAGGCATATTGTTCAAGCTTCACACACTTCTTCAGTGACTTTACTATAACAGCACTTTGACCCACCCCTCCTCATTCACCACAGCTGCTCAGTGGTGCTCTTGTTAGAGATGGACTAAAAATGCCTCATAGCCCCTCCAGTTTATTTGAACGCTTGCACCTGCTTCTCTTTAACACACAGAAGTCCAGTGATTAAAAAGTTAGTTCTGAACATCTAAATTAAAAATTTTCTGCTGCAGGAATATTTAAATTAGGTTTGAGTTAATTTTCTTTTTTAAACAGTCACTATTATTTTTAATATGCAGCTGAAATGCTTTCTCAGTCATTACCAATTTCATTCCTGTCTTGAAATAATCCTTCAGTCTGAAAGTTATTCAAGGACAGATTTGCCTTTTGAACAGACAGCTGAAATGCTCTTACATGCAAATATGTCATCTGGCATTAAATCTCTTTATTCATTTCTTAAATGTTTTTCCTGCTTCTGGATCTCTGTGTAGCTCGATTCCCTGGAGCGCAATGAGACAGAGCTGAACACCATCATGGAGAAGAAGCTTGCCCACCAGCTCCGCGATGTAACCGAGGCTACCGCCCGGCTCTATGGCAATGACCTGCAGATAGCTGAGCGACTGCTGTCCCGCCTCCTTACATTTGAGACCCAACAGAGCGGCTTCGGGCTCACCGCCACCCAGGATGCACACTTCAATGAGGTAAAAATTACATCTTTTTGAAAATTTCTTCACACTCTGTTTGTGTCCGTGTATTGTACACTGATGTTTCAGCAGGCGGGAGAAATGTGATGAGGAGGGAGGTGCTGGAAACAAATGAAGGGGCTGTTTAGTGGCTCTTAGGATCCTTTCTGATCGGAATCTAAGGGACATGTTGGAAAAGAGCGGACACCAGCATAGAAACAATTCATCAAACACCATCATGAGCAGTTCAAAGATAATTTGTTGGTATATTGATAAAATGTCACATTTATTGACCAGATATCGAAAGTATAGATAAAATGCAAGTTTTGAAAGTTTTTTGGGAGAACACGGTAGATGGAGAGGTGTGAAAGTAGATTTCTTTTTTTTTTTTTTTTTTATGTGTGAAAATCAGAATATGTTCTTCTAAAACTCGCTTTACTGGCCGGCTTTATCAGAATGTCAGTGGAAACTCAACAAGCCGATCACTAAGGAGAGCATCCATCTAACTACTGTAAATGTGTCTCTCTTTGAATGCTCTATTGGGAGAAATTATTAATAATATCTGCTCTGTTGGTGCGAAATTAAATATCACAATGAAACATTGAGTACGTTAAAACTTTCTGGAGTTATTCAGACTTTCTATTACTATACTACTGCCACCAGCAGCTACAAATCTGCACAGGATCTCCCAGAAGACATAAAATAGCTTCTGTTATTTAAAACTCTAGATGTGATTGATATACTGTACCATTATGGGGTACAGACCCAGTGACTAGACATTACAACAAGATGTCTTTTCTCAGAAATGGGACGTAACGTTGCTATGGTGATGTGGTGACAGTAACTCGTGAAATATTGCACCCATGTCATCTCCGCATATTAACTGACAGAATCTCGTTTTTACCTGATACGATGCCTTCAGCTGAGGATGCATGAGCTGACAGACGAGCATTTAAAAATGTTGGCGTTCTGACATAAAGGAGGTAACAGACATCACTGTTTTATTTCGCCATAAATATTTAGGCTTATATATCAAAACTGGCTGACAGCGAATGAGCTGTTCCCGTTCCATACATCAGAAATAAGTGGCTGAAGAATCCAGGAATGCAGGAATCCCACCTCCTGCTAGCTCCGGTTTGCAGCCACGTGTGTCAGTAATTTCCTAATTGCTTGCTGACATGAAACTGACAGCTCACTTGCTTATAATACTTTACTGCGGTAGTTACACTTATTCTCATTCATGAGGTGAATTTAAATTGTAATTTCTGCGGGAAATTTCCTCTCCGTGTCACTCAAACGGTTGTAATAGTCGTAAAGTATCGTGTGGAATTTCTGTTCGAAACGAGCAGTTTTTCTCAGGGTTATTAATAATGATCTCACCACATTTTCCCTCTTTAATCTTTAACTGATGAGTTAGTTCCAGCTTTTTTTTTTTTTTTTTTTTTTAATGCAGCCAGGGTGTGATTCATTCACTTTAATTAGGGACTATAGTGGGCAATAAAAAAGATGCATTTTTCTCCAGTACAGTATCCACAGCTGACACTGGGATGCAATTCATAATTTATGCTAACAGGGAGGATTTTGGGCCACCCAATGGTATCTGTAGCTGTGCTGAAGCAGACCAGCTAGCAATAGAAAGTGAGTGGTTGTGATTTATTCTCACATAGTCCGAGCAAAAAATGTCACATGCGACTGTTTAGATGTAAAATTCCCCTAATGCACGCCGGCTGTGTTTTGCCCGTGACATTTGCTTTGTTAGTCCATACTGTATAAGACATTTGAACTAGTCCTGGTTTAAGGTGCGGTCTTTATGCTCCATCCGAGCTGCACACCTTGTGGCTAAGAGACAGAAAATGCACGCCAACCCACTGGAGTAAGACTTCACTATGTCATCTTATGAAGGAAAAAAGTAATCTTAAATCAGTGTAGCTGAATTTGCTGCGGCACTCGAAGGTATCACAGTTTGAACATCACACCAAACATACAGCGCACGCACACACACACAAGCAGTTGCTATGGCGACCTGGTAGCAGCATTAATGATGTCTTCTACTGAGTGAAAACAAAAACCTTTTCCTGCCTGTCATTTCATTGAACCTGACAGTCAGTCGGAAACACGGCCATTAGGATTGGTTAGCGGGTTTGTAGTGTCACAAAGCCAGTCTACTGTATGTTGGCGCATTAGCACATTAATGGCTGCCGTCAGCTCGGCTCACCTGACTTGTAACCTCAGCCTCTGCCGCTAAAACTGTTGCACTGACTGCATCTCAAGTTATAATGAGGTAGCTTTGTTTTATTGTGGCATCACTGAAGGGAAGCTACAAGCTGCCCCTTTTTTTTTTTTTCCCTCAACAATGGAAAATATATATCTGATAATACTTGACACATTTCAAACAACGGCAGCTATTAAGGCCAGACGAACAAGTAATGCTGAACACGGTTACTATAGTAACCCAGTGGCGGTGATAGAGCCCTGTGGCTTCGGGAGAAATGGAGGAAAGTAGAGTTACATCAGGTATGTAGCGGTGACTGGAAGAAGATGAAAACCTTTCATATTCAAGCTGTGATCAAATCCATGAATACTGCTCTGCTGATGCATGGATGTGACCGCGCTGTGACAGAATCTTAAAATGTAGTTGTAGTTTTTCTTAAATGAAGAAAGAGAAGTGCTGAAGAGCTGAATTTAAAAAGACAATTTTTAAAATTGCATGTTACAAAAAAAAAAAATTGGTCTCTGTGTGGCAAGAATTATATGTTAACCTGTCATCCATGCTGCCTTTGTCAATCTCTCTCTGTGTTTCTGTCATCTGCTGCCTTTAAAATTGTTCTTTTTCATCCTCCTTTTTTCTCGCCCTGTTTCTTTTCAATAAAGTTTATACAGGCTCTTGCGGCATGCACGGGCGCTGAGCTCAAGAGCCACCGATTTTCCCTTTTGCAATTTTTCCAGTTTCCAATTTTCCAGTTTTCTCTACGGCACAGATGAGGTTTAACTGGGCGTGTTTTCTAAGAGCACAGCAAGCACTTTTATTCAGAGACTAATTTATTCATAGCAGTCTTCTGACCCTCTTTGAGCCAAGATATCTCACTACACATGCAGCAGCACTCACAGAGGTCATCTTCAAAAAGTCAGCAGGAACATTAAGAGAGAGAGAAGTTCACTTCTAATATACATACAGTAACTTGACTCAATAACGTCTTAAGAACAGTGAAATGATAAGAAGCACAAAAAACTAGAATGATCCCTTTTTTTTATACTGTCACACAATTTATTTTGTCCTTTCTCCCACCTCCAACACTCCCTATCTTCTCTCCATTTTTCCATCTCATCACAACTTTTCACCTCCCTGCCTCTGCGCCTTCTCTCTCTTATTTTCTCTTTTTTCTGCCCTTTTCACTCACTCATGCACAATCCCTCTTTGCGATTCTCCTCCCCCTTAACAGTTCACTGCGTTCTTCATATACGGCACCGCATGTACCTTCCCTTGTTTGTCTGACGGTTGTGTCGTATGTGTTTTTTCTTTCTTTTTTTCTCCCCAGAGCAATATATGACACCGCAGTGCTTTATTGGGTCTAGTGCAGTCTGACCGTAAGGAATCAAAATTCCTCACTCTCTCTCTCTTTCACTGTTATTACTCTTTGTTCAGTCCTCCTACCAAGGCTGTGCAGTCCAGACTAATCTCTGAGAGGCCTCCATCCATAGTCACCAATCCTCTGTAAAAAAGCAGTGACATGGGAGCACTGATGGTGGTGAAGCTTGTTCTAATTGGGGTCAAGACTTGTTCGAGTTTCAGCTTGGAATTTTTATCACTGTTGTGCTCAAAGCAGCCGGACAAAAGGCGTGACAATGAGGCCTGTGTCTCCTTTCCTCAGCCAGAACCAGATTCTCATGTTCTGACCTTTTATTCCTCATTTTCCTCCCTCTCTTAATCTTTACTGTCTGAATCATCTCCCTGTGCGCCTTCACCATCTCTATTTTCTGTATCTTATGTCTGTCCTTCCACAAATTGGTGTTTTATATAGTTATGTAGTGTGTGTGTGTGTGTGTGTGTGTGTGTGTGTTTTAAAATGAGTTCCATTATTGATCCTAAAAAATGTCCAAAACAAGTAGATAAATAATTAAAAACAATGTTACCATCAGAGGGACACTTTGATAGATTGTAGCAGTATTTATATATTGTTGTCAGTATAATAATAATTCTGTTGGGATGGGCTAAAAATTATTTTAAAAATTTTTTATTTCTAGTAGATAATACAAACAACATCTTTCAGATACAAAAGGCACTTCACGAAAAAAAAAAAAAAGATAAAAAGAACAATGGAAATGAATGTTTGGTAACAAGAAACTGGCGGTCGTCATAATCCAGCCACACAGCCTCAGCAGGCTTCGTGTAGTCTTCCAGTCATATGCAAACTAAAACACTCTGTTGCCTTAAAGTCTTGGAACAACAGCTCTGATAATAGAAGCCATCAGAGGATTAAGTCTTTTTTCTGTTAGCAGAAAACATTGTAACTGACTGTCCCTGGTGAAAGTCTTGTGGCTAAATGTTTGGCTTTTGTGAAAATGAACAATTCATCTTTTTTGTTAAATCTTTAACCAGTGTTTTAATAGTTGTGTCCCTCTGTGTAGGACAAAAGAACTTAACTCTCTCTCTCTCTCTCTCTCTCTCTCTCTCTCTCTCTATATATATATATATATATATATATATATATATATATATATATATATTAGGGGTGGGACTTTAACGCGTTAATTTCGATTAATTAATTATGGGGAAATTAACGCGTTAAAAATTTTAACGCATTTTAATCGCACTTTGCACCGTGGAACGTTTCTCAGTGCACGAGTTAATTTTTTTAATTGAGTCCCACCCCTAATATATATATATATTAGGGGTGGGACTCAATTAAAAAAATTAATCGAATTAATTACAAGCTTTGTAATTAATTAATCGAAATTAATCGCATTTTAATCGCATTTCAATATTTGACATGAGAAATATTAATTTAAGTTTAGTTGATGAATAAATCAATATACATAAGCTTAAACTTTAAAATTTTGTTCATTTTCCCACCAGTCTGCTACACAGACCAACGAAGGGTGGAAGTGCTCCTGTGATAAGCAAACTCCTGAAATTAAAGTTAAGCATCATAACTGGATAGTTTTATTCAACATTAATGTCTCACTTGTTATAGTTGGAAATTAATCATTAGCTCAGCTGTATTCCTTGATGTTGAAATGTGTTATGCTTGTTTTAACAGCTTATTTTGAATTAAAGACTTAAAATTAAACCACAAAAAGGAGAAAAAGTTCGTTCTCCGTTTAACCAGCTGTTTTTACACAGCTGTGCTTCACACTCACGGTTGCTAGGCGACATGAGCTACGCAGAGGTGACGGCAGCTGATATGAAGGCTAGCCGCTCACTTCCGGCCTTTGTGGTGTTCGTGGGCTGTGAAAGACGTGGGCCGGGTCCTTCGCAGGATGCGGCCCCTAATTTGGACATTGTGCGTCGATATAATCTGTATGCCTGGAACTCGCGCACTGAGAAACGTTCCACGGTGCAAAGTGCGATTAAAATGCGTTAAAATTTTTAACGCGTTAATTTCCCCGTAATTAATTAATCGAAATTAACGCGTTAAAGTCCCACCTCTAATATATATATATATATATATATATATATTTTTTTTTTTTTTTTTTTTTTGAGTTTTCTGTCTGTTTTCCTGTTCCACTATCTCAGATAATATTTAATATTTCTTAATGGTTCTTAATAACTGTCCTCGGAGACAATGCACTAAAGCACCCCCTGAGAAGTCATGTTACTTTAATGGGTTCTTTTTTTAGTTTTGTTTCCCTTTTACTAATTCCTAATCCTTCTGCTGCTGCCAGAACGTCCTGCGAGGCTGCAGTGTGCTGTTGGGTCCTAGTACCTCTGGGCTTTGGCGGGCTCTCGCTCAGAGTCAGAACCACATCCCAGGCAGCGGTCCGGGAGCGCTGATGGAGCTGCTGGAGCAGTACGCCAAGAATCTGGCTCAGAACATGAAACTCACCTACCTCAACCCCGTGGCGCTGGTTGCTCCCAACATCGGTGAGTGTGGACTGCATATGCAGTGTGCAGACATGCAGACGTGATACAATAATTAATAATCACTAGTCAGACCCAAAATTAAACGAGACAGTAATAAAATCTTAATCTTTACAAATGATATGCTGCATTTTTCTCACAATACTGTAAATCAGTGCTGTGAAATCAGCCATAATGAGTCATTGTAAAGCATGAGATGAACAGCACTAATGCGAATGATGATGATGGCACAGCCAGAATGTTGGCAGCACCACAGAGAGAGATGGATTTCACACTCCCACTCAGACAGCAGCTAATGCTTTCAGCACATGCACAAACTCCCCCCGAAGCACTGCAGCGCTGGCCAACATACATCATTTAGATGTACAGATGCCAAACATACACATCATCACACACGTGCTGGAATTTAACATTACTGGACATGCAGGCTCCTAAGAGTCAAGGTTATTAAAGTTTTATGCAGTTGCTGCCATCCCTTGTGCGCTTCGCTCTAATCCACATTTTTCTGTCACTTTCACAGTGTCAGAAATGCTGTTAGATAATCTGCACCACATACAACAAGGCGAGGTGTTGAAATAGCAGCAGCGGCAGCTTTGGCAGGGATCAAGCCACTGACAATGAATTTCACACTCAGTTAATACTCTTAACTGAACGATTGAATTCCTTTAAAAATACTTTTCACCCAAAACTCATCAAAGTTGCCAGCCACTGAATTTTGCCTGAGCAGCTTCTTCCAGTGTAGTTTGGTCACACAGAAACCACAATCTCCTGTCATGCCAGTCTTGGCCAGTATTGACTTGACACACACATTTCTTTATCTTTGTGAATCTCTTTGTTAGTTAACCTGTGTTTGCTTTGGAGTTCTTACAAAATCCTGTCTTTTAACTCTGAATTGAAGCCAGATGATGAGCACAGTGAAGGCAAAGTAATGAGAAACATGACTGACAGAAATGTTTTCACTGCAACACACACACGCACGCACGCACACACACCTACGTACACGCACAGTTGATGCTGTGGGTAAACATGACTAACATGGGAAAGAATATGGATGAATATTTATTAAGGTTTTTGTTGTCGTTGATGATGCTGGCAATAAAAACACACATTTGCCTTTTCTTAAGTTCTTAAATTTTACATCAGCATTATCAGATAAACTTTCTTGCTCTTCACACCAGTAGGCAAGCACACACACACATGCACACACACATGCACGTGTTTTTCTCCTCTCTCTGTATTGAGGGCTGTTTGTTGGATCAAGTGTTTAATCATTATTGAACACTCCATATTGATGCACTTCTAAAATTGTGTGTGTGTGTGTGTGTGTGCGTGTGTGTGTGTGTGTGTCTGTGCGTGTGTGTGTGTGTGTTTATGGATTTTTATATTCTCTCATCCTACTGAATCACAAACACAGAACAAATGTTATAAAAGTGAAAATTGTTGTGTGGTTGAATCAAAGTAAAAAACTAAACTTTGAATAAAACTGTCAAATTGAGTAATGGTACGAGCCATCTCAGATTACTTTTACTGTCTCAGTGGAAGCTGATTTGATGCTTGATGGCATAAAAGAGGATACAGGTGCTGATTAGGGCTCCGCAATCATGGTCAAAATGATAATTACAATCATTTTGTCCAATATTGCGATTTGTCACAATTTGTCAGTTGTAAATGTAAACAGAATATTGCTTCAGTATCTTTACATCTATAGAAATGTTTCCATCAAATTAATATTGGTCCTCCTCATTCACCTAAATTCACTGTACCAAAAACCCCAACACAGAACTGAATTCAGCAGGGCACATTCCTCCTAATCTGTATAAATTAATCTTTGAGGGCAAATAATGTCTTTCACACTGTTCATTCTACCTCCATGATGGATGTGGATAAAACTTGTAGCAAAGTATTACACAGCTGTGAGATTCCTCTCTTTCTCCCCTGCAGCATTTTGCTTATATGTTTTGCCACTTTAGAAGAATAACTAAGGAGATGGTAACACAGCTTTTGTGCAGTGTGTTGACCATTTGTTACTCACCGTGTTTATTGGAAACGTGTTGTTGGTGACTTCAGTGCATCTTTGTGAGCTGGATGGATACGCTGGCATGCTCACTGTTAAGGATGTCTGAGCTGATGTTGGATGATTCACGTCAGCAACCTCTGCACTGTTTTCCTTGGCCTGTATTGATTATAGTGCAGTTTGTGGTGGCTTTTCAGGCAATTGAATTTTGTTGTATATCTGTCTTTTAACATTGTGGTACTCGTGGGTGCAGGGAACAGCTGTGATTTGACACATACAAGCACTAATTTAGGGAGTGCTTGATTTGCTTTTGCTTTGCATTTCAGTTGGTTTAGCACACATTTTAAATATCGCTTGATCATGCTCATTTAGCCAAAATCATGACTCAGATTAAAATTGGATTGATTTAAATCAGTAGTCAAGTCCAGCTTTTATCAACCGGCCAATGTGAAGCCATTTCTTTCTCTGTATCACTTTAAGATTTGAATTCATGCTTTTGTCACAACTAGTTTAGATTACTGCAGTGCACTTTAGGTTGGGCTGAACCAGACATTTACTTTCAGATTGATTTTAAAATTCATTTATTTGTTTTTAAATGTCTTCATGGCCTTGCCCCACCACATCTCTCTGACCTGTTTCAACGTCCCCCTCACGCTCACTCAGATCAGCTGACCAAAGACAAAGAGGGCGCTGAGAGGTGACCTCGCTTTTGCAGTTGCCGCCCTAAAACTGTGAAATGATCTCCCTTTGCACTTCAGGAAGGCTTAATCACTCTCTGCCTTTAAATCCTCTCTTAAAAACACATTTCTTCTCTTTGGCTTTTAACTCAGTCTGAGACATTGGCCCTTGTTGTTTTAAATTGTTTTAACTGCGGTTTTATTTTATTTTATTTTTAATGTTTTATTGTTTGCTCTGTGGTCCACTTCCGATCCTCACATGCCCATTGTTGGTGCTTTCGGCAGGTAACAGGGGTCAGCTTGGACACCTTGACTGGTCTGCAGCTGTGCGGCCCCATATACAGTACAACAAACTACAGTATTCTGACACCTTTGTATCAGAAGCAGCATTAACATTTCTGGCAATTTGAGCTACAGTAGCTCATCTGTTGGATTGAACCACACGGGGCAGCCTTCACTCCCAGTGTGCATCGATGAGCCTTGCCCACCCATGACCCTGTCGCTGGTTCACCACTGTTCATTCCTTTTAATAGATACTGACCATTGCAGGCCGGCAACGCCCCACAAGACCTGCAGTTTTGGCGATGCTCTGACCCAGTCGTCTAGCCATCAGAATTTGTCCCTCGTCAAACTCGCTCAAACACATCAACTGCCTCATATAACATCAATTATTGAATATTGCCCTTATCTGCCCTTTAAAGTCTTCTTTTTCTCCTCTGACTGACATCTGTGGCATTTATTTTGTCCAAAAATGTGATTATGTTTGTTTATTGCTGCATGTTTGTTCAGTCATGAACCTGGACCGTGTGGAGAACCACACCCATGTACGGCGCCGTTTCCCGCGCTACCACACCACCATGTTTCGGGCTCAGACTTTATGGGATCCCTACACCCATGTGATACTGCCCCCTGCTGCCCTAGTGCCACAAAGGCAGCGGCAGCACAACTGGAAGGAGAAGGAGCGGACAGAAAAAGAACGTAAGAAGAGACGCGTAAACTGAATAAAGGTTTTCAGAGTGTTTTGAGCTGAAGCCAAGAAAATGTTCTCATTCAAACTTTTCAATTTCAGCCTCAGCTCCTCAGAACACCGCTTCAGCACCTGTCAGCATCTCGGCCAATCAGACGGGAGAATACACTGCAGCAAGACGCACTGTTTCGCTGCCTGAGGCACCCATAACCATCGTGATCCTGCTGATCTACAAAAGTCTGGGCGCTGCCCTCCCTCCCAAGTACCATACAGACAGAAGAGGAGTGAGGTGGGAAGCTATAACACTTAGAATGCTAAAAATCTCATTATTGCAACTCTAAAAACCTCTAATGATTTATACCCATGTGTCTTTTATTTGGTGGAAATCAGTAGGCCAAAATTGCTTTTAAACGTGAGCATCACATCATTAAACAGAGATAATTATCTTTCAATTTTAACAACTTGCTGGGATTTTTTTCTTTTTTAATTCTGTGATTATAATTCATGCTATTGATCATTTAGTATCTAACGATGGAAAAAAAGGCTGAAAAAGATCCATCGCTGAAGCTTAAACTCACATCTTCAGGTTGCTCATTTGTATGAGCAACCATGAAAGATACGCGATTCTCTGCTGGATGAAACATCCAAAATGGCATCAAATCTTTACAACTTGAACATGTTTGGCATCTTTTCTCAATAAAAGCTGTCATACAGTATGAGTAACACCAGGAGTTCAGCAGAGTATCAGGACTAATTCAAGGGCTCTTTTCTCTGTTTTAATCATGCTGCCTTTACCTTGTTTTCTCTCCTCTTCTGCTGTTCCTCACTTCTCCTTTGGGCCTAATTAACAAGTAACAAGCTGTCCACTTTTCAGCTGGTGTCAATAATCAGTCATTTGTGTCTCATCTGGTTTACAAAACCCATTCCTCCCTCTTTCTTTTTTCTTTCTTAACTGTGTTTCTGCCTTTTTTAGAGTCCTAACCGGGATATCAAACTCTGCTTTCTGTCTGATCTGGAGGATGTGCTGTAACTTCTGTACTGTCTCTCCCTCAGGCTTCCCAGACATCCAGTAATGAACTCCCCGGTGGTCACTATCTCTGTCTACAACAACCAGACGTTTGTGGGCGGACAGTTGGAGCAGCCCATCTTACTGGAGTTCAAGCTGCTAGAGACTGCCAATCGCAGCAAGCCTCTGTGTGTACAGTGGAACCACAGCAGCCCGTGAGTACATAACATGTGATGTTTCACACTGTATTGATACTGTCTATACAACTGAAGTCCAGGGTACTGTGATACATCACTGCATGGCTTTAACATGCATTACTGTGTAGATGTGGGAAATACAAATTTGAAATTTGCGAAAGGTAAAGTAGTTGTCATAAAACTACAATATCTTAACATCAAAATATAAAGTTATTTTGAGTGCAGGTTTTGTCTTGCTTGTTTTAAAGTGTGAAATACATCAGCATTCAGGCTTTCTTGCTCTGCTGTTGAGGCAGCTGCTCTGGGTTTACTGCAGAGCTCTCACAGAAAGAAAAGCACCGATGTAACTATTGACAATAAGAAGTGAAGCGTCCACTGCAGTAAGTCGGGATGCACAATAACAAGGTTTAGAACTGGTCTGTCGAACAAGATTTGTTTGCTGAGGAAGTGTGGACATGGATATTAAACATATGAATTTGTGTTATGTGTTATCGTTACCACTGTAAAAGCTAAAGCTATTTAAAAACTAGCCAAAGGAGCGCCTTCGTTCACATGAAGATCTGCTTCTAAAATACAAAGCTTTAAATCAGTCCAGATCACTATAGCCAAAAGAAGATTATTTATAATGCCACTAATTTTCACTCTGTGACCACTTTTTTAGGTACATGTTTTCAATACAAATGTCTAATCAGCCAATCACATGGGAGCAACTCGGTACATTTAGTTGGTCAACATGGTCAAGACAACCTGCTGAAGTTTAAACTGATCATCAGAATGGGGAAGAAAGATGATTAAAGTGTGAATGTGGCATGGTTGTTGGTGCCACATGTGCTGGTCTGAATATTTCAGAAACTGCTGATCTGCTGGGATTTTCCCACACAGAGATATCTAGGATTTACAGAGAGGATCATCCAAAAAAGATAAAATACCCAGTGAGCGGCAGTTTTCCGGGTGAAAATACCTTGTTGAGGCCAGATGTCAGACTGCTTCAAGCTGACTGGAAGGTAACAGTAACTGAAAAAGCCACTCATTGCAACCAAGGTATGCAGAAGAGCATCTCTGAAAACACAACATATCCAACCTTAAAGCAGATGGGCTACAGCAGCAGAAGACCAAACCACATAGGTTCCACTCCTATCAGCTAAGAACAAGATATTGATTTGATTTGCACACGGCTACCATTGTCACCAAAACTGGATGATAGAAGATTGAAAAAGCATTGAGTCTCAATTTCTCCTGTGATATTGTATTTGGATGGTAGGGTCAGAATTTGGCATAAACAACCTTGTATCAACGGTTCAGGCTGGTGGTGGCGTAATGGTGTGAGGGATATTTTTGTAGCACTCTTGGGCTCCTCTGTACCAACACCACAGCCTTCCCTCAGGATTGTTGGTGACCACATCCATCCTTATATGACTACAGTGTATCCGTCTTCTGATGGCTGCTCCCAGCAGCAGATCCTCATCATGGATGAGCAGCTGACAAACCTGCAACTATGTGATGCTATGATGTCAACATGGACCAAAATCAGTGAGGGATGTTTCCAGCACCAGCCAAATCTGAGCCACAAATAATTAAGGCAGTTCTGAAGGCAAAAATGGGTCCAATCCAGTACCAACAGGGTGCACCTAATAAAGTGTCCAGTGAGTTTATTTTGGGCAGAATGGCTCTGTTCTTCTCTAATTATGGGAAAATGTCAGTGTGGACGCCAGCAGCAGGATCGCTAGTACAGAAGTCTAGTCATCTTTCTTGAAAGTTTGATTATTAACTCCCCGTTCTGTCTCTGCAGGTATGAGATCGGAGGCTGCTGGACGGTGAGAGACTGTATGGTGGTGTACAGAAACACGTCTCATGTGCGCTGTCAGTGCCAGAGACTGGGCACCTTTGGTGTGCTGATGGACAGTTCGCAGAGAGAGGTTAGTGATCAGCTACTTATTCTTAATCAAGATAAATCAAGATTTCAATCCTCTACCCTTTCTGTAGTGATGAAGCATTTCCCCTCAGTGAACCTTTTACTTCACCATGTCTGCCACATTGTCACAAGCCTGTTTTTTTTTTTTTTTTTACATTTAACAGTCTCAGCTGGTAATTGCCCAATCTGAAGAGAAAAAAACGTCTGGAACTGTAAACGAACAAATCCTGACTGACATTCAGAAGGCTACAGAAAGGCCTTGTTACAGCTGTAGAAGATTTCTACAGCTTAATGTAAACCTGTTGCCCAGCACTCCCCAGCATACTAAGTTGATGCTGTATTAGATATTGAGACAGGGAGCGTGTGGAATCAGAAACCCATTGTCTTATGATGACAATTTAAATTTTCTCCAAACTCAAAAGAGTTAATAGTTATATGAAATTAAGTAATTCATCATCATTAGTCCCATGGTATGAGGGGTATCTTATTCTCCTTCATCTGAGATGCTGTGGGGAAACCCAGTTTGCCCAAATGAAATTCTGCTGGTGTCTGCTGTGTTTACTGGCAGCAGAGGCTTTCAGAGGAAGCTCAGGCAGTGATGAATCGATTTGATGCTCTGGTTTCCCCCGACAGATAAGCTCGCTCTGCTAGTTGGTTTGGTTTGTTGTCTGATTCCTCGATTTTAATTAGTATTTTGAGGTTTTTTTCCTGAAAGGCATTTAAAGACTAACTTACCTTTCATGAGCTTTTTTTTCTAAAGATCATGCACTTTCTTGTCATGCAAATATTGTCAGCTCCCATTGAAGGCAGATGGGAGAGGGCAGACAGAGATGCAGACTAAAGTAGCAGCGTTTCAGCCTGTTGATGATGATGATTCATCTTCTGGCTTTTCTCAGTGTTTATCCTTTATGTTTGTGTCTGTCTTGCGTTGCAGTTTCTTTTCTCAGTAAGTTTCCCCCTCATTTCTTCTTTCTCCTTTCCTTTCACTCCGCGTACCAAAAATGATAAATCCACTAACAAGTTCTCTTTATCTCCTCCCTCCTTGTTCCCCTTCTCTCTGTGAGTAGCAGTTGGAGGGCGATCTGGAGACATTGGCCCTGGTCACATACTCTTCTTTGTCCATCTCCATGCTTGCTCTTCTTCTCACTGTCCTGGTGCTCTCCTGTCTGCGGGGCCTCAAGTCTAACACCAGAAGCATCCATTCAAACACAGCAGCAGCCATGTTTTTATCAGAGCTGGTGTTTCTGCTTGGGGTCAATCAGACTGAACAACAGGTATGTACTGGCAGGGGGGGGGGGGGGGGGGGGGGGGGCTTTCTGCATCCATCACTGTTCTGTGTTGCCTATAGCTTTATTTCCTTTTTCACACCACTAGTGAGTCCAGTCAGTCACCACTTTTTCCAGTGTACAGCCATAGTAAAAACAAAGCACACCCTCTGTCAAGTCTAAGGTTTTACATATTTGACTGGATCATTGCATCACCTTGATTCTTTTCTTTTTTAGTCATTCTGTTGTAGATTTGCTGCTGTGTTTGTGATCATTGTCCTGTTGCATGACCCAGTTTGGGCTAAGGATTGGCTGTTGGACAGCTCACATTTGACTCTAGAATACTTTAGTATACCGAGGAGTTCATGTTTGACTCAATAACTGCAAGGTTTCCAGGTCCTATGGCTGCAAAACAAGCCTGACCCTCCACCGCTGTGCTTGACGGTTTGTATGAAATGTTGGTGCTGATATGCTGTGTTTCATGGTGCTGTGCATCATGGCCAGATTTCTCCAAGCTGGTTGCTTGTACATTCAGTTGTCAGCATCCTCTTCTGATAGGTCCATATCTTTGATAAAGACCACGTTCTTTGCCTCAGGGCACGAGTTGTTATTTTTCTAGCGGTAGGCTTGATCAAGTTTGTTTTGCCCACTGAGTAATTCTTGGTCCATTTGTTTGCAGTAGTGCATTGCAGTAGTTCTTTTTTAATTTATCAGACAGAGGTTGTATTTATATTTTTCAGATTGTTTGGAAATGGGATTATAATCCATCCCAGACTGATGGGCAGTAACAATTAGATCATTGTTGATGTCTTTCCTCCCTGGCATTCAGGTGTTAACACACACCTGAATGCTCCAGAGCAGCAAACTAGCAAATTGCCAAAACTTGTGCTTTTTATAGAGGTGTTCATACTTGCAGGTGATCAGTTAATCAAATGCATTTGATTAGCAGCACTTGGCTGCGGCTTGCCCTCTTAATTCCTATGGAAGCACTAAAGGTGTAATAATAATAATAATAATAATAATTATTATTATTTTGCTTTAAGTCTTTTTTATTTTTCCTCTTCCTCTGCATTTTCTCTTGCTTCCTTCATTTCTCCTGACTGCCATATCTCTCAGTTTTGTTACATTACAAGCGTGATGTTTAAGTGTGTTTAAAGAGCAGCGTGTGTTGTCAAGAGGGTACTCCAAATATGTGCTCACTCAGCATGAAATCCAATTAATTAATCTTTATCCCCCACATATTCGACACTGCTGCTCTTACAGTGCGACTGGTTACTTCTAGCTGAACAATATGTTCTCTGATTCATGTACTCCATGCTTGGGAGAGCATGTTTATGTGCTTATGTGCATATTTTAGTCTTTCCATGTTTTTTGTGTGGCTGGTAGTGTTTGCTTTTTGTGGGAGGGTGAGATTCATCAGCTGGCTGTATTACTGCCAAGGCTGCTGCTTTTTCTGTGTCATCTTTGGTCCTTCTTGGAAATTTAGACTGAGCTTCTTTTACCCTCTGGGGCTTAAATGTCTATTTTTCTTAATTCTAATAGTTCGGAGTTACATTAATTTTTAGAGTCTATTTCATAAGAGAAAGAAGCTGTTCATGCACTGGAATCTGATAATAAGTGATTTTGATGGCACAGTCATATTTGATATAAACATCTTTGAGACAAACTTTAATTTAATGCATGTCTGTAATTGTTTGACTAGGTCATCATTTCTAAACTGACAACCTCAAGACCCACTTGCATGGGGTATTATATGTGTTTAAGTGTCTGTCTTGAGTGCAGGGTGCAGTCTCACATTTTAGAAAACCAGCTTATAGAAGCTCACATGGACTCAGAGGAGGGTTGTTCATTAAACTGAGTGTTCAGTGAACCTGAACAATTTTGACAGAGGACATCAAAGCAAATCTGATGTCAGTCTTAAGGCAAAAAAAGAATTGACTGCTTAAGCTTTTTAAAACTGTAATCTACAGGACTTTACAAAAGGCTTGAGCCACCTCTCATTTCTTTATATTTTGCTTCCCAAGGAGCCAGACTTTCTTGTCATCTTTTTTAAAGGTTTTGAGCAGTAGTTCTCCAGGCTTTCAGAAGCTCTTCCAGAGTTTTAATTTGGACATTGGCTGTTTTTCACTTATTTTTAAGGGATGAACCAGTGTTGTGTCTACACATAGCAGACAAGTTAGCAAACAACCAGTCTGAAATGGTATGTTTAGGCTCTTTGATACTAGCAGCCTCTCATAAAAACAGATCATTTGTTCCCATTTCTGAGTCTATGAGAAATGGCATTGATAACAAAGTTTGACAGGCATAAAATAGTATCTTTACACCAAAAGGTGATTCCTAAAGAGCTATTAGCCAAAAACCTGGCATATCTCAAAATAGAGTGCAGTGTGTCCTAATAAAAAAAAAAAAAAAAACTGGACAAGTGGAAGACAAAAGAAGAAGTGCAGGCCTAAAAATCTATCTACAGCAGATGAGCAGTATCTGAAAGCTGTCAGCTTAAGAAACAGGAAAAATCCAGCAAAAAAACTGACATGGGACCTGACACAGAACATCTGGCCCTTCAGTTGATCCATCTACTGCTGGCCTCATCAGAAACAATGGATGGCTGTCAAGAAGCCATCCTTAAAGAAGGGAAACAGGCAGAGAAGGCCGAAGAATGCCAAGTTACACAAGGGCTGAACTGTGGCAGCAGATTTGATGAAGAGATGAATCCAAATTTATAATTTGTGGTTCAAATCATCGTTGATATGTATGGAGAAGGTCAGGAGAGGGGTCCAACAGTGAGTAACGGCAGTAATCTGTAAAACACAGTGGAGCCTCGGTCATGGTTTAGGGCTGCATTTCAGTAGTGTTGGAGATCTTGTCAAGACTATGAATGAATTATGAATGCAGGATGTGTCATCAGAGTTTGATCCACCATGCAGTACCATCTAGAAAGCGTTTGATTGGTAACAGCTTAATTTTTCAACATGACAATGATCCCAAACACAGTGCCAATGCAGTGAAAACATACCTGGAAAGAAAAACACACATCAGTCGTGGATTGGCCTCCCCACAGCCTGGACCTCAACATTACTGAAGCAGTGTTGGGTCATCTTGACAGAGAACAGAACAAAACATCGAAAGAAGAACTTTGAGAACTATTCCTGTGTACTATATATTTCCATTTACTTTGCACTTGGCTCAAGACTTTTGCACACTACTGTACCTTATCTTGTCTGTATATCAGTTAAAACACATTTGCCTACAAATGCACATCACATCATTTGTTTTCTGTTTATTTTGTTATACTTAAACGTATCCAAGCTTCACGTTGAAACCTGCCCGTCAGGTTCCTCAGACATCTCGAAGCGCTGCTGCAGCTTCAAGCTGTTTCCTGAGGCTGGTTTAGATTCGCTTCATACTTAAACAAACAGCACTGCAATTCTCTTAGAAGATGTTGACTTGCTGTTTCAAAGTGCTGTAATTCAGTGGCACTTGAGTTTGAATGGCATCGTCCTCATCTGGTCAAACAAATCAATTCAGACTAAAGGGCTCCGAAGTTCAAATAAACCACTCCAGCCATTCTTGAATGCAGCCTGAAGGTAATTTCTCAGGAAGCCAAAATGTTAATGCTCTGCATTATTCATGGGGAAGCTGAGTATCACTGCCAAACCAAACAGCAGCGTCTAACCAAAGATGATTTTGAAGTTTATCTCCTGCCTTTACTGATGATATGCAATCCATGTGCGCTTTGGCAGATTACATCATCCTTTCAGCGTTCATGCAGCGTCTCAGTTATTATAAGAAAGATAAAGTTTTCTATGTGGATCAGTACTGTTTCAGAAGAAAAAGAGACATAGATTAACCATCACCTGACACACCAGATGGTTTGTTAAACAGAACCATCTGAGAAGTCGTCCTTGGAAACTGTTTGGGAAAGGGTAGGCATGCACTTGGCAGGTATTTGGGTGTGCCATCTGTCCGTCACCATCGACCGTTGGCAGTCAATCAACACATTTGTTTTTGAACAAATAATCAATTCCCTCTGTTGTTGCCATAGGCTTTTATAAATCACACCCACAGATACCAGTAGATCCTCATAGGATGCTGATTGTGACCGTGGATTGGAAGTAAGGTCATAGCTTGAAGCCAAGTGCAGTTTGGCTTCATTCAAACTAATAATTCTCCTTAAAAAAGGAGTTAGCGTTATTTTTGTTTTCCTCCTGTTTTTATTGTTGCAAATGCATCGTGTTCACTGAAAGCCGTTAAACGTCTACAGTTGCAATTAGTATAAAAGCAACATTACCTGTTTGGGCATTATTTACCTTCCTCTGCAGATGGTGCGCACTTTCATATCCATAATCATAATTAAAAGACTCTCTTGGGTGTTATTGGTAAAATTCAGCTCTCTTACAACAGCTCATACAATTTTTTTTATTCTTTTCCTTGACAAATTGTCACATGCTTTCATTAGCTCTATTCATTAGATGCATTAGTAATTTAATCATGTATGGCTGTTATTTCATTGCTGGCACCTGCTTAGCTGTAATAAAGACTTGTTGGTTGGTTGCCAAGACATCTGTATTTCAGCTGTCGCACAGTCCGTGCAAAGGATTTTGTTTTTTTACTTTTCCCTGCTCTTTTCCTCCTTCACCCACCCCACTCACCCCCTTAATCCTTCTTTGTCCCTTTCCTCCCGCCACCTACAACTTCCTGCTCCTTCCCTTTTCTTCTGTCCCCTCTTTTTGCTTTTTTAATAACTTTTTTTTAATGTCTCCCCTCAGTTCCTGTGTACCGTTGTCGCCATCCTGCTGCATTACTTCTTCATGTCCACGTTCGCCTGGATGTTCGTGGAGGGTCTTCATATCTACCGCATGCAAACAGAGCAACGCAACATTAACTACGGAGCCATGAGGTTCTATTACGCCATTGGCTGGGGCGTCCCCGCCATTATCACAGGTAACACAGTCATGTTGACATGTCTACACGCGTGCAGGCATACAAGCTGTGATATAGCTTAGAAACATGTCTGCACATCCATGTAAATACAGAGTCACAACTTGTTCTTGGTGCAGTTACACAATGATGATTTTCTTATATGAGCACAGTCTCACACACACACACACACACACACACACACACACACACACACACACACAGTCTGAGTCTGGCTGTGTAGATAAGGTGTCCTATTGACATTTGGATTAAACAGGTTTCAGTGGCATTTTATAACGGAGACAGTAAAGCAGAGATACTAATGCAAGCAATTTCTGCCATGACACAGTGTATGCAAGTCATATCTTTCTGCTTTCTTCGCTGTCCCCTTCACACACACACACACACACACACACACACACACACACACACACACACACACACACACACACACACACACACACACACACACACACACACACACGCAGATTGGTAGTTTGCATCCAGGCTCATAACATGCTGTCAGCTTCCCTTTATCTGTCGCTGTTTGTGTCACTGTCTCTCACACGCACACGCACACACACACACACGCGCATGCATGCACGCGCACACACACGTACGCACAGACTGCAGACTGCTGTCTCTCCTTGCCTCAAGAATGGATGTCTCCCATCATCATAAACACACATTAGCACACGTCTCTTGTCTGAGGCTCAGAGGTGTGTTTGTCTGTCTTTCTGTCTTTGTTCAGGCTTTTTTTCTTCTTTTGCAGTTTAATTCAAATGTTCTTTTTAGCCACACCAGTCAAAACACTGACATTGTTGTCCAAACAAGGATACATGACAGTTAACGATATCACAGTGAAAGCCACAAATCTCCTACCAAACATGTCTGGCACTAATATGGAGGTCTGGGGCCTCAGGTTTTGTACCAAATCCATACCTTAAGTGTATGTACACACACACAGAAAAAAGAATTTGACCCCTAAAAAGATAATTATTTAACTTGAGGTGAAACCGTCTCAGTATATCCACGCTTAACACAAGGAAAAGGCAAGCCAGACTTTCATGAATCCTGCCACCTGCCACATCCTGTCATTATCCTGCACATCAGCTGTGGTGCACTCGAGAGCTGACCGTCAGCATCATTAGCATGCAGCCTGATCCTCTCCTGACTGACAGTTGGAAGAATTAAATGTCTCTTTGGCAGAACTTTTGTTTGTGAACTTGAGAGGGTGAAACTTTTGTGGCTCTGAGTTGGAATAATGCATTATAAAGGTCATATGATGTTATGAGGTTGAATTAAACAGAGAAATGATGGCTTGTGCCTTTACTGTTTAATTGTTGCAGCCATTTAGTCCAATCTGAAGACCCAAACATGTAACCAGACATTTATTGAGTGATTTTTACCTAAAAACTTTACTAAAAACATACCCAGAATTCATAGGTGTGTTATTCTGATTCTGGCATGCTGTCACTGTCTCAATCTTTGAGGTTGCTGTGTCTCTGTGAATGACAGCAGAGGACATCACAGAGTTGATCTCCCTGTCTGATCTGACTCTATATCTCTTTGCTTTAGGCCTGGCAGTAGGCTTGGACCCGGAGGGTTATGGGAACCCAGACTTCTGTTGGATCTCAATCTATGACAAACTAATCTGGAGCTTCGCTGGTCCCATCGGCATCGTCATACTGGTAAGCATTTCCCTGTTTGGCTGATACACCGCAGTGAATTCTACATGCACACAAACTAAAATGAAATTTCAGCTCTTCTTTCTAGACTAAAGCTAAGCACTTTCTCAAATGAACATTGGTTTGAAGCTAATTTCAGGATTCCCATCTTGTGAATTGCTGGCTGGGTTTTTAAAATTAGCCGTCATGAGTTCCAGCTCTCCAAATGGATTTTAGAAAGGCGACCCACTTAAACTCGATCATTTGATTTAGTCCTTTCAAAATTTCACTTAGATTAGATGCTGTGGTCTAAGTGAATGATTACAGTGTAGTAATCAGCATTGTACACATACCTGTGAGTCCACCTCTGCTGTGACTTTATTAAGTGATCTGCTACTTTAATACAAGAAGAAAAAGTTTTCTTAAGAGAGCTGAATGACTTAGTCTTTAATAAATGTATCTTTTCCCTCGTACGTGACTATTTTATCTGCATTGATTTTTGTCCCAGTCATTGCTAATGGCTGTGGTGGATTAGCTGGAATGCATTAAAATGTTTTCTGTATTGATCTCTCACTCTTCAGTTGAACGGAAGCCTTTTCATGATTGTGGCCAAGATGTCCTGTAACCCATCTCAGAAGGAGACCAAGAAGCTCCCAGTCATGTGAGTGCCTGCGATGACACTAGTCTCACTTTAAAAAAGTGACCGACGGCTATTTTCCACAGTGCAGTCTTTTTTAATGTTTTGGGCTCTTTCAGGCTTCAAAGGGTCCTATATAAAATTCCATAGTTAAAGTTTCTCTAAAGTCATCTTTTGAGTTTAAACTGCTTGATAAGAATTTGTTTGCACTTCCTGTGGTTTCTCGCCTGTCCTCCATTAGTATGGCTTCTCTTTTCTGTCTCTATATTTCTGCATTACCCTCATCATGATGATGTATAGTGAGAACATTATTATTGTGTTGTAACTAAAAGTATAGAGCAGTATCATGCCGCAGACATCGGGTGTATCGGTCAGTGTATCACAGATCCATTCTGGTGAATCCAGTTCTAATCTTTTTCTCCTCCATTGCCCTCTTTGCTTCTGTCCGTCTCTCTGCAGCGCCACTATCCGCAATGCCTTCTTGCTGCTGCTGGTGGCCACCTCCACCTGGCTCTGTGGTCTGATGGCTGTGAATAACAGCATCCTGGCTTTCTACTACATATTTAATGTCCTCTGCCTAGTGCAGGTACGAACAAAGTGTGATCAGATAGTATGATCTGTTTCTGTAGCTGGATCCTGACAAAGTGAAACCTTGAATTTTGTTTGCTCTATCTTTTTACACCTCTTCATCATTTTTTTCCCAGGGTCTGTCGGTGATGCTCGTCTTCACTGTGTTCAATTCAGAAGTTCAGGAGGCCTGGAGAGTTGCCTGTTTGGGTAAGAAGAGTCCTGGAGAAGATCCACCAAGACCACCGCAGAGCACAGTAAGTCCAGCTTACACCAATATCCACTTTTGGAGTATGTTTATACTGCTACAGGTAAAGCTGAACATCTTTTGTCATTTTGGTTCTTGAATTAGCCTCTCTATGAATTCATTAACAAGGCACATTAGCAGCAAGCATGCAAAAAAGTATACCAAAATAAAAAATAAAAAATAATTGTAATCATTTAAAAGAACTGCAGTGCTGGAAGGAAATCATTATGATTGCACAGTGATGACAGGCTAAGTGAATCTAAGGTTGTAATGTGAAGGCATAAATATTCCAACATGATCCTTTTACTATGTTTTCTCCTACTGCAGCCTCTCGCTGTGTCCATTACTAGACAGCACAATAGCCCTCCTGCCCTGCATTTCTCCTTCCCTCTATCCTTCCATCAATCTTTCCTGTCGTCCCTCTGTCCTCTCCAACTGCCCTCAGGGTTTGCAGCTGACCCACATAAAACATTATACCAACCAGTGGATCCCTGCCTGCTCTTTAGCCCGCTTTTGCAAAAGCGTTGTGCAGTGCCTATTTAATGATGCGTGTGTGTGTGCGTGTGTGCGCATCTTTACCATCTTTTCTGTTTGAACTTTGTGTATGTGTTGTGCATGTTCCATATTTCCTTGAAATCTCTTTCATTGCAGTGAACCCCATACAGTTTGTTGCATGTGAGTGTGTGTGTGTGTGTGTGTGTGTGTGTGTGTGTGTGTGTGTGTGTGTGTGTGTGTGTGTGTGTGTGTGTGTGTGTGTGTGTGTGTGTGTGTGTTTGTGTGTGTGTGTGTGTGTGTGTGTACTGTTTCATTATCCTTTTTGCAAATACAAAAAAACTAAATTTAAACATGCTGAATCCTGAGTTTGGTTTTTGAACCTGATTTCTGATTGCTGAGCTGAACACCTTTAACATTTCATCTTGTCACGGCACACTGGGGCAGGACCCAGACCCAATGCTGGGGCAGGACCCAGACCCAATGCTGGGGCTGGACCCAGACCCCAGGTTGCTGCAGGTCCCAGACCCCAGGTTGCTGCAGGTCCCAGACCCCACGCTGGGGCAGGACCCAGACCCCGCGCCGGGACAGGACCCAGACCCCACGCCAGGACAGGTCCCAGACCCCACGCCAGGACAGGTCCCAGACCCCAGGTTGCTGCAGGTCCCAGACCCCACGCTGCTGCAGGTCCCAGACACCACGCTGGGGCAGGACCCAGACCCAACACTGGGGCAGGACCCAGACCCCAGGTTGCTGCAGGTCCCAGACCCCAGGTTGCTGCAGGTCCCAGACCCCACGCTGGGGCAGGACCCAGACCCCTCGCCGGGTCAGGACCCAGACCCCACGCCGGGACAGGTCCCAGACCCCACGCCGGGACAGGACCCAGACCCCAGGTTGCTGCAGGTCCCAGACCCCACGCTGGGGCAGGACCCAGACCCCACGCTGGGACAGGACCCAGACCCCAGGTTGCTGCAGGACCCGGACCCCAGGTTGCTGCAGGACCCGGACCCCAGGTTGCTGCAGGTCCTGGACCCCACACTGGGGCAGGACGCGGACCCCACGCTGGGGCAGGACGCAGACCCCACGCTTCGGCAGGACGCGGACCCCAGGCTGCCGCAGGACCTGGACCCCAGGCTGCCGCAGGACTCGGACCCCAGGCTGCCGCAGGTCCCAGACCCCAGGCTGCCGCAGGTCCCAGACCCCAGCCTGTCTTGCCTTCGAAACCACAGCCATCCACATCCTCTGCTGCCGGGACCTCTGACTTATTGGGAGAAAAAATCTTGGGCAATCATGGAGGACAGACAGCACAGCTAGAAGCAGAAAAGGCTGTCTTGCTCCAAGAAACAGAGCAGCTGATAGCAATGCTTGAAGCTGGGGAAAAGGACATTGAAAAAAATAAAAGCAGCTTTTCATCAAGAAGTTACTGAAAAAGACGGGATATACACCGGTGTTTCACTGACAATTGAACAACTGGAAGCAGCAGGCAACAGGGAAAAAGAACAAAAAAATTAAGACAGAGAAGCTGTTGGCACAACAGGTTGATGAAAATAACGCTCTTAAAGATGAGCTGGCCCAGGCCCAAAAGAAAGCTGAGGAGGAAAAACATCAGAGGGAGGAGGACATGTCACGTGTCCTGGCTGAGCACAGCAAAATAACCTCAATGATGAGAGCAGCAGAAATGAAGGCCCAGGAAGACCTCAAAAATGAAAGACTACAATGGCTCCAGGAAAAGTCCTCCCATCCAGGCAGCTCTAAGATCACTAAAGGAGTCCACTGACAAGAATATGGAAGAGAAAGACAAATTTATAGCTGATGTAACGAGCCAAGTCAATCATATAGAGGAGGCTCAGACAAAAAAAAAAAAAGAAGAGATCTTTGTGGAAGAGATTTCTCCACCTATTTAAAAGATCCTGAAGGATCCTGTCAGGACTCGAGGAGGAAGAGGACACACAAGCGGTGGCTGATGAAAGCAAGGTGCAAGTTTATTTACAGTGATCGATAAAGGTGCAAAGACAAGGGGGTCCAGGGAGGCGAGGGGGGAGGCGGCTGAAGCGGGTCGAGAGGCTGAAGGAATTCCCAGGTGGTGAGGGGCCAGCTGTGGTACGGCGTGGAACGGCGGGTTGACGAAAGCCGGGGTTCCGAAAGGACGAGCAGGAACTGACACGGGGATCTGAAAAAGGAGCGAACACGAAGAGCAGGTAAGTAATATAAATCCACGAAAGCGAGAGTCACACAAGAGAGCCGGTACTAACTGAGAAGTAGTCAATGATCCAGCGAAGAGTGATGGTCTGCTGGCAGCTTAAAAAGACCCTGCCTGATGGCTTGATCCGTAGCAGGTGTGGTGATCTCCGCCCTAGGGAGGCGGAGACACCGGAACCTCCGCTGTGGCCCGCAGGACAAACACACATGTATACAGACACACACACACGCAGACCCTCCCCCTAGGTTATGACAGTACCCCCTCCTCAACGGGAGCCTCCTGGCGACCGAAACTTCTCGGGATGGCGCCGCCGGAACTCCCGCACCATGGCCGCATCCAGAATGTTAGCTCGGGACACCCAGGATCGCTCTTCGGGACCGTAGCCCTCCCAGTCCACCAAGAACTGATAACCCCGCCCCCGACGGCGGGCGTCCATAATGCGACGGACGGTGTAGATCCGCTGGCCATCGAGAAAACGGGCAGGAGGAGGTGAGGCAGCTGGAGGGCACAAAGGACTGGTGGCAACAGGCTTAAGTTGGGAGACATGGAAGACGTTATGGATGCGCATGGTACGAGGGAGTTTGAGGCGGACAGACACAGGGTTAACGATGGAGTCGATCTCGAAGGGCCCCAGGAAGGTGGGGGCCAGTTTCCTAGACTCGGCACGGACTGGAACATTTTTCGTGGAGAGCCATACCTTTTGGCCTGGTTGGTAGTCCGGCGCAGGGGTCCGATGGCGATCAGCGATGCGTTTGTTTTGCTCCTTCGTCCGGAGCAGAGCTGCGCGGGTGGACCTCCATAGCCGGCGACAGCGGCGAAGGTGATGCTGGACGGAGGGAATGGTGAGATCCTCCTCGATGGCAGGGAGGAGTGGCGGTTGGAAACCCAAGGAGGCCTCGAAGGGGGACACCCCTGTGGCGGAGGAGGAGAGAGAGTTATGTGCATACTCAACCCACGCCAAGTGGGAACTCCAGGTGGCCTGATTGGTGGACGCCACGCATCGTAATGCTGCCTCCAACTCCTGGTTGGCCCGTTCCGTCTGCCCATTTGTCTGAGGATGGTAACCAGAGGAGAGGCTCACCTTGGCTCCGAGAGATGTACAGAACTCCTTCCAGACCTGAGATGTGAACTGGGGCCCCCGATCCGACACGATGTCTTCAGGAATCCCATGGAGCCGAAAAACGTGGGTGGTGAGAAGCCGGGCCGTCTCCAAGGCGGAGGGGAGCTTGGGTAGCGCAACGAAGTGGGTGGCCTTGGAAAACCGGTCGATAATGGTCAGGACCACGGTGTTTCCTTCAGAGGGAGGAAGTCCTGTGACGAAGTCCAGAGCTATGTGAGACCACGGTCGCTTAGGGGTGGGTAAGGGCCGGAGGAGACCTGATGGAGGTGACAGAGAAGGTTTATTTTGTGCACAAACGCTGCATGCTGCCACGTACTCACGGGTATCCTTAATCAATGTAGGCCACCAGAAATAACGCTGGAGGAAGGCCACAGTGCGATTGGCCCCGGGATGGCACGTGAATTTGGCTGCGTGTCCCCATTGCAGTACGCGGCTTCGCACTCGAGAGGGAACATAAAGGCGGTTGGGGGGTCCCGTCCCAGGATCTGGTTCAGTCTGTAGAGCTGCCTGAATGGCGGATTCGATCTCCCAGGTGATGGCTCCAATGATGCAAGAGGGAGGCAAGACAAACTCTGGCTGCGAGGAGGAGTCCGTGGAGCTGAACTGTCGGGACAGAGCGTCGGGCTTGACATTCCGTGATCCAGGTCTATAAGAGATAGTAAAGTTAAATCGGGTAAAAAACAAGGCCCACCTGGCCTGCCGGGGTTTCAAACGTCTGGCGGTTCGCAGATAGGCCAGGTTCTTGTGATCAGTCCAGACCAAGAAGGGATGCGTCGCGCCCTCCAGCCAGTGCCGCCATTCCTCCAAGGCTAGTTTGATGGCCAGCAGCTCCCGGTCCCCTACGTCGTAATTCCGTTCTGCCGGGGAGAGGCGGCGAGAGAAGAAGGCGCAGGGTCGGAGGCTACCCATGGACTGTTGGGACAACACTGCCCCTACCCCCACGTCGGACGCGTCCACCTCCACGACGAATGAGTTGGATAGGTCAGGTTGGATGAGGATGGGTGCGGAGGCAAACCGACCCTTCAGGAGCGCGAAAGCCTCTGCAGCGGCGGGGGTCCATCTGAAAGGAATCTTGGGAGAGGTGAGAGAGGTCAGAGCATGGGTGATGGAGCTGTAATCTTTAATGAAGCGGCGGTAGAAATTGGCGAAGCCCAGAAAACGCTGCAGCTGTTTCCGATCCGCTGGCTCGGGCCAATCCAGGACCGCTTGTACCTTAACTGGGTCCGCCTTGATCTGCCCTTTACCAATAATGTATCCCAAGAACGCCGTGGACTCCACATGAAACTCGCACTTCTCCCCCTTCACGAACAGACGATTCTCCAGTAACCGCTGCAACACCTGCCGCACATGTCCCTGATGCTCCTGTAATGAGGATGAGAAGATCAAAATATCATCGAGATAGACAAACACAAAATGATTGATGAAGTCCCGGAGTATGTCGTTTACGAGGGCCTGGAACACAGCTGGCGCGTTGGTTAGGCCGAAGGGCATGACAAGATACTCGAAGTGGCCGAGGTGAGTGTTGAAGGCAGTCTTCCACTCGTCTCCCTGCCGGATCCGGACGAGATGGTAAGCGTTCCGGAGATCCAGTTTGGTGAAGATGGCTGCCCCCTGCAGGAGCTCAAAGGCAGAGGTGAGAAGTGGCAAAGGATATTTGTTGCGCACAGTGATTTCGTTCAGACCGCGGTAGTCAATACAGGGCCGGAGGGTCTTGTCCTTCTTGGCCACGAAGAAAAACCCCGCGCCCATGGGAGAGGTGGAGGGTCGAATCAGACCGGACGCCCGAGCTTCGGTGATATATTTTTCCATGGCATCCCGTTCCTGCGGAGAGATGCTGTAGAGGCGGCTGGAGGGGTAGGGCGCCCCCGGGATGAGGTCGATGGCGCAGTCGTAAGGCCGGTGGGGAGGCAGGGAAACAGCCCGGTCCTTATTGAATACTTCAGCGAGGTCGTGATAGATCGAGGGGACGCCGGACAGGTCAGGTGGGGTCCCCTCCCCCAAATCGGTGGACCGAGGGAGAGAGGGAGTTGCGGATCTGAGGCAGCGCTGGTGGCACCGCTCACTCCAACCCGAGATGCTGCGATTCGCCCAGTTGATCTGTGGATTGTGCAGTTGCAACCAGGGAAAGCCGAGGACGATGGGCGTCTGTGCAGAGTCAAACAGGTAAAAGGAGAGCCGTTCAGAGTGATTACCCGACAGAGTCACAGAAAGCGGTTGGGTCTTATGAGTGATTTCAGAAAGCTTGGCGCCGTCCAGAGCGGAGACCAGGAGAGGCGTGGGTAGCGCTGTGGATGGAACACCCCACTGCTGGGCGAGGGCACGGTCCATGAGATTTTTCTCAGCTCCGGAATCGAGGAGTGCCAAGACTGTGTGACTGCCTGATGGAAGATTTATCCTTGTCTGAAGCGTGAATCTGGGCAGGGAGGAGCATGCGTTAGCTTGACCCGCCAGTATCCCCACCATTACTGACGGGCGCGGTCTTTTGGGCAAACAGGGCATGACGCGATGTAGTGGCCCTTTTTGCCACAGTAGATGCACTCCCCCGCCTCCCATCTCCGTCGTCGCTCAGAGAGAGACAGCCGTGCGCGGCCGAGTTGCATGGGTTGCTCCTCCGCGCCGCAAGGGGGCGCCGTAGCCGGGCTGTCGTCCGCTAGGAGGCTCCTCCGGTCCGCGGAAACCGCCCGGCGAGGGGCATGCTGGGAGTTGTAGTTCCTCGGAGTCCGTCGTGCTCTCAGGCGGTCATCTACATGGATACACAATGAAATCACGGCCTCCAAGGACTGAGGCAAATCCCTAGTGGCAAGTTCATACTTGAGATCATCATTAATATTGTTCAGGAATACTCCCCTGAGCGCCTTTTCCTCCCAGCTGGCCTCCTCCGCGAGGATCCGGAAATCCACGGAGAAATCCGCCATGCTCTGTTGTCCCTGCCGCAGGCTGAGCAACTTCTGGGATGCGGATTCGGGGCTGGTTCCTTTATCAAACACCTCCTTAAATCGAGACAAGAACGCATGGAAAGACAGATCGGGGTTTCCCCGTAACACAGCGTGCCCCCACTCTAATGCTCTACCGCGGAACAGATTGACCATAAAACCAATCTTTGCACAATCAGAAGCGTAGGCATTTCTCTGTTGCCGGAAAACGAGGGAACATTGGGTGAGGAAACCTCCACATTTCCCTAACTCACCGCGGAACACCTCCGGGATGGGCAGGGCTTTCTCCAACGCTACGGCGGGCTCGGTCGCGGAAGCCAAACCAGCCGGCGGATCTGTCGGCGGAGGGGATAAATCCTGGTGACGGGGCGTAGCGGATGACATGGTGGATTCCAACATACCTCGGAGATCGGCGAGCTGTTGGGTGGCTGCGCCCAGCTGACTGGAAACCAGACGGAGCATATGGTCGTGACGCTGGAGGGTTTCCTCTTGAATAGCCAGGGCCCGATGAACCGGATCAGCGTCCGCGGTGTCCGGTTTTGGCTGGATCATTCTGTCAGGACTCGAGGAGGAAGAGGACACACAAGCGGTGGCTGATGAAAGCAAGGTGCAAGTTTATTTACAGTGATCGATAAAGGTGCAAAGACAAGGGGGTCCAGGGAGGCGAGGGGGGAGGCGGCTGAAGCGGGTCGAGAGGCTGAAGGAATTCCCAGGTGGTGAGGGGCCAGCTGTGGTACGGCGTGGAACGGCGGGTTGACGAAAGCCGGGGTTCCGAAAGGACGAGCAGGAACTGACACGGGGATCTGAAAAAGGAGCGAACACGAAGAGCAGGTAAGTAATATAAATCCACGAAAGCGAGAGTCACACAAGAGAGCCGGTACTAACTGAGAAGTAGTCAATGATCCAGCAAAGAGTGATGGTCTGCTGGCAGCTTAAAAAGACCCTGCCTGATGGCTTGATCCGTAGCAGGTGTGGTGATCTCCGCCCTAGGGAGGCGGAGACACCGGAACCTCCGCTGTGGCCCGCAGGACAAACACACATGTATACAGACACACACACACGCAGACCCTCCCCCTAGGTTATGACAGATCCCATAAATTTCTCTACCACCGAGCTAACAACTAGCCCCAACTGGTCGCGGCAGATGACCGCCCCTCCCTGAGCCTGGTTCTGCCGAAGGTTTCTTCCTGTAAAAAGGGAGTTTTTCCTTCCCACCGTCGCCAAGTGCTTGCTCATAGGGGGTTGTTTTGACTACTGGGTTTTCTGTGTAATTATTGTAGGGTCTCACAAGATAAAGCACCTTGAGGTGACTCCCCTCAAGGTGCTTTTGATACTAAGGTAAAGACCCAACAATTACACAGAAAACCCAACAGTTAAAACAATAGTAATCACATCAATAATTCTTGATGTGATTTGGGGCTCAATAAATAAAATTGAACTGGACCAAAACAGAGCAGTGTTAAATTCAAATATCAATAAAACAATTGGCTAGAAAAAAAAATAAAAAATTGCCTTGTCCTGTCTTGTTTTTTTATGTCCTGTAATTAGGGTCACATTTCCTGTTTGGGTGCAACGGCTGAATTATTTGCAGCAGCTGCTTCTCCGAGGAGCAGTGCTGTTTACCCACCGTCAGAAGATTGTCTGTAACCTTCACTAATACTGTTTCTGTACTGCGATGAATCTGAAACCTGATTGGAACTCTTCAAACAAACCATTCCTCTCCAAATGATCAGTTTCAATGATTTTTGAGAGGAGAGGAAGGTTCAAGATTGGCCTATAATTAGCTCAGATAGTTGGGTCAAGTGATGACTTTTTAAGTAACGGTTTAATTACTGCCACTTTAAAAGTCGGTGGTACACAGCCAGTAGACATGTTGATGGTTTGGAGTAAGTAACTATTGAAGTTTACTCTGAAAGATCAACTGGACTGGAACAAATACCAGCAGTGTTGAAAGCAGCTGATCGTTGAGATGGTTATGAATAAGTTTTTCTCTAATGCTTAAACTTTTATTTGGGAAGAAATTTACAAAAATCACTAGAAAAAAGCATTTCCTGCAGAAAATGCATTGGGAATGCTGAATGATTTGAGCTGCAATGCCTACAAATGCATAAAATACCTAAACCATAATTTCACCTCAACAAACCTGTCTGAGAGCTGTTGCTTAGTGATAGGCCTGCCCGTGCGAGGGCCTGCCCACAAAATGAAAGGTTGGTTACTAGTTCGGAAACTCTTAACCCCGTCCAAATAAGCACGCAGAACACGAACAGGACACAGCATGTGCAACCTTTGTTCTTCATCAGAAAAAAAATGGTAAATAGACCAGTTCTTATATAGCACTTTTCTACTCTGAGCACTCAAAGCGCTTATAGAACACGTTTAATTAAGCCATTCACACCAGCTCTACCATATGTAACTAAGCTAAGCGCTTATATAGCGCTTTTTTTTTGTCTAACATTCACGCACATTCATACTCCAATGCTTGCATTGGACAGCAACTTGGGGTTCAATATGTTGCCCAAGGATACTTTGGCATGCAGCCCAGAATTGAACCACCAACCTTCCGATTAGTAGATGACCTGGTCTACCTCCTGAGCTACAGCTACCCCCAAAAAGGGTGTGGGAAGAATGCTGTCAAGGTAATAGGCACATATGACCCAAGTTGGGCTCTGCTGCTTTCTCTGCAGACTGCTGCCATTACTTTAAGGACCAGCGCGGTGATGCGCACGCACGCACACCGCTGCACGATGGCGCTCCCAGCTTAAACTCAGAGAGCGGAAAAAATGATTTCACACCAAGCCACAAGGCTTTAAAAAAATGACAAACAAGAAAATGAAAGTCAGTTTATGGATAATTTCAGTTACTTTTAGTTAGTTCTGTAAACTCACAATTCAGTTTTATTTAGTTATCGTTTTTTCCTTTTATTTATAGTTTTTATTTATTTCAGTTAACGACAATGTTTTTTCAATTTCAGTTTTCGTTATTTCGTTCGTTTTCGATAACTATGATAACCCTGCTAGCAGGACCAGGCACAGTGAGGGTCACCCATCTGTTTAGCATGTTTTTCTATGTAAGAAGAAAGAGATGACAGAAAAGGAAAATGCTGTGCAGCTACAAAAAGTGAAGTCAGATTTTTATCATTACATTTTTTTTAATTGTTTTAAGCTGTCTTGAGGCCTTAAAACTAATTTTGACATTATCTTCTCTTCATCACCTCTATCTCAGCCTCAGGATTAAAGAGTATGTTTATTTAATAAGTACAATCACAGAGGACAAAGTCTCCCAACTTTCTCTTAAATAGATTGTGTCTTTGTGCTCAGTTTTTTTGGCTGCAAACATATTTGTCCCTGTTTGTTCACTGTCTTCATTCCCTCACATCCATTCCAATAGTTTCAGCAGTCTCCCTCCAGGAATTTGCTGACATTTGTGAGTCCTTATATTGATGCTTTGATTATTATTCCTGATTGTTATTCCCTAACTGATAAAGTAGCGAAAAGCAGCCCTAAGCGCACAAGGACTATCCCTGTCATGCTGAGTTTGTGTGTGTGTGTGTGTGTGTGTGTGTGTGTGTGTGTGTGTGTGTGTGTGTGTGTGTGTGTGTGTGTGTGTGTGTGTGTGTGTGTGTGAAAGACAGAGTGTGAGAGTGTGTTCTTTCCACCCTTTTAACCCCCATTTCCTCCAAAGCTCTTCCTATCTATCACTGAGTCATCTGGGGCAAAATTCAAGACTATTATTACGCACACTATGCTGTTTTTAGCTTTGATGGATTAGATGTATGAATGACCACCTATTAGTGTTCTTTAGCCTGTCTGAGTGATGCCTTATGATACATTATTTTGTGATTTCAGTGATTAGCAGATAACAGAAGTCCCGTCACGTCTCAAAGACTTATGTCTGCCATGCCTAGCCTCCTTTTAGTTATTATCATTATCTTAAGATGCTGACAGAAAAATGATGGAACACAGGTTGAAAACTGGGACTGTTTTGAGTGCTCTATCAGTAATCAGCTATTTTCTCAACCCTGTCATGTGTGTTTGTGCGTGCTCAGGCTCAGAACCCCTATCACAACGCTTCTCTGTTAGAGCAGAGCGGGCTGCACCGCATCACACTGGGAACCTCCACCATCTCCTCTGTCAGCTCTGCCAGGTACCTGCACATACATTAACGCACGCACGGATGCATACGTGTCACAACTTTTATCAACAAACTAAGAATTATTTTGGCTTGCAAATGGTTTAATTCCATAAAATTTAACAACAGTAAATTGATGCTTACAAAAGGATAACTCATCATTCGAGTAGGAATCTGGTTCTCTGGTTTTGGATAAAATTGCTCCAGGGAGGAAATTCCCTGCCTACTAAAAACCCTGTTGTTCATTTTGTGGGTCAGTGGGGTAAAGATGAAGAAGATTGGATTGAACAATGTGCCGTACTGCATGTAGAGCAACACTAATGCTCCCTGAGAGTGGCTGTTAATGTCTTCATGCCTCAGTGATTGTCTGTATTTATGTCTTGGCCTATATGAAGAGATCACACTGGTATATGTGTTTGTGAGGACGGTCTCTTTTTAAAAATATGTACTGGCCTGTTTTTGTATTGTTTGTCTTGTATTTGTGAGTTTTTCCGAACTTCTCTTCTTCTTCCCTGTTAGAGAAAACCTTTTGGCTCGTCAGACACTTGAACAGAACATCGTCCACACTGGTGCGACAGACCTGGATGTAGCCATGTTCCACAGAGATGGGGGTGAATATGCACAGACATATGCACAATGAGCAAACGTGAATGCATGCACACAAACACCTTGTCTCTGCATGCATTCAATTAAAGATCAAGCACATTTACCAATAATGTAGAATAGCAGCACATCAACTCTATCTTTTTCTCACCCCCCCCTTCCTTTTTAAATCTTCCCTGCTCTTTCCTTCTCCCCATCTTCATCCAGGTGAAGATTCAGACTCAGACTCAGATCTCTCTATGGAGGAGGAGCGCAGTCTCTCCATCCCTTCCTCTGAAAGCGAGGACAACGTCCGTCTCCGTGGCCGCATCCAGCGGCGATTCAAGCGCTCCAATCACAGCGAGCGTCTGCTCACAGAGCCCGCCAACAACAGCACCAAAGGTAGACAATCAAAATGTTCTGAAAAGTCATACGGTGTGTCAGCACATAACATTTCATTTATTTGTTTTTTCATGACTTTTTACAAACAATGCTCCTCCGAAAAGGTTTTTAAATTTCAAATTATCATGTTTGAAAGGTAATTTAACTTTACAAGGAGCTCCTTTGTAGAGTAATAAAGCTTTAGCCAGTTTGAATTCACAGCAATTACAAGGACACATATTCAGTGTGCAGACTCAAGGCAGCAGCAAAGCATTATGACTTCAACAGAAACTTTTAAAACAGCTCCTGCAGCATATTTCAATTATCTGCAATAAATCTCTATGTTTAATATGTGTCTCCACAACAAGGCTAACTGCACTTTTGAAGGTCTGTGAAACAGCAATTAAATCATTTGCATTACACAAACATGCACGATGTGTAAGCAACATAGCACCCACCTACAGGAAGAGGAAATGTCAGTGCAGGTATACAGCAATCAATATCTCCCTTCTACCGATACACAACAACAAGTTCATCATGCATAATATATGAGCTTACGCACTTCACAGCGTGTGACATAAATGTCATGCAAGTACAGTTTTCGTGAAAGGTTTCACAATGAGAAAATGCCAAATATGTGCAAATCTATGAATCGATATAACTAATCAATTCTTAACTTAATAAGCCATCGGGATCACATGAACTCTGCTCAGAGTCAAACCAGAGCGCAGCTGTCGCTCAATAGAGGAGGGCAAGATCCAGATGGCCGGCACAGGCCGATCAATACATCAGTGCAGTCAAACTGAGAGGCCTGAAAGATTTGGGCTTTTTACTGAAAGGTCACAAGTCTGAAGGCGTCCACTTCTTTGTGACATAGAATTAACCCCTGCATCACCGCAGTGTTTAAGGATGTTTTATTAATAGCCTGTTACTGATGGTTTTTGTTGTTGCTGTTGTTGTAGTTGTTTTTGTTTTATTTACAGCTACAGCAGGCTTGCTGATCTTAAAGTCTGAAAAAGATGGAAGCATTTGATGTATCAGTGTCAGTTGCTCTCATGCATGTTATAGCACAGAGGGAATACTGATTACTTCATTTCTTGATGGTTTTGACAATGGATTATTTCAGAAGTTAATCAGCAAACAAAACTGTAAAATATTCTTTGCTTCCCTTCGCATAAATTTGACAATTAATAAGTGAGGAATGTGCTGCATGAAGATGTCACCTGTGGCTCAGAAAAGATTCCTTTAAAAAAGTAATTTTAACATTAATTCATGGTGGCAGGAATCTTTAAAGTGCTCGACCATCTGCGCTTTTGACAAATCTAAAATCTCCACCGCCTCCCTTATGGGACTCCAGATGACACGGATTGGTGTGAAGGGCTGGTTTTGTCACAGAAAGAGAAAACTCCGCCGCTTGCTGCACTCCGTCTCATTTTTCTTAAATCAGTTTGTGCTGTAAACATTAAAAGCGTGAATTCGTGGGTCATTTGCAGTGGTCTGAAAAATGTCCTATTTGACACTTTTAATTAGCCTTGGCTGTGATTTGATAATGAACATATGCTATTTTGTGTACTGACAACTGCTATTAGTTGCAGACATCTGTTTTCGTGTTCATGTGGCAATAAAATGCTGATGTCAAATTACAAAGATAAGAATGTGATCCGTTAGAATATAGCTTTTTATGGCTGTTTTTGTTGGCCGTAATAATAAAAAAATTTTACTGATGACTGCAGTAGTACTGATTTAGACTACTTTCCCATAAGCTCTCCTTTTTTGTTACTATTTTCTACTCAGTGACCTGTCAGTATTTGTCAGTAACTGCAGCGTGTTTTCTCTTTCTGTGCGTGACAGACCTGGATGGCAATGACCTCTTGTCCTACTGGCCAGCTTTGGAGGAGTGTGAAGCTCGCACTCTGCAGAAGTGGGGCTCAGAGCGCCCCCTGGGGGCAGATTACAGTAAGGACGCGGCAAATAACAACCAGCTAGACGCAGCGCTCACCAGTGGAGACGAGAACGGCCTCACCCAGCCACACAGACACCGCAAGGGTGAGAGAGACAGATAAACACACGTGAACAACTAAACACAATCTGAAGGGTGCACACATACTTTGGATTTTCCCTCGTTTTTTTCTTTTATTTCTAAATACAGCTTTAGTCACTCATGTAAGATACAAAAAGCAATCTGCAAAACAATAATAAACATTAATCTAATGTTGACAGACTGTAACCAATTTTATTTCTTCCTCTTTAAAAAGGTCATTGATTGTCAGCCAGACTGTGCCTTTGAATATCAGTGTCTGGTCTGAGTATCCTAAATCCATTATCTTCTTCATCCTATTAGCTAATGAGTGTGTCCAGATATCCTGTCTGAGTAATGCAGTTCGGTCATCAGAATGAAAATGTGACATTTTGCCAAGAGGAAGATGGAGGAGGTCTCAGCAGCATGAGCTGAATCAGCAGAGCATAATTTAAACCAAAGTTCAATAAATGAGAATTTATCTGCTGTTTGTGCAGTTTGTCTTGTATGCAGGTTGATTATTTCAGTACATGTTACAGATGACCCAGAGACCCTTCACATTTTAAAATATGAAGATTGAACTCTCAAATATTTTTTTTCAGGCATTTGCTTTCATTTATAAACTGATGGTTATCTTGTTATGATTTATACTTTGATAGCCACGTGGGTATTACCTACAGAAGATTTGTATCCTCACATAACTCATAAGTTCAGTCAACCAAATGCTCCTTGTGAATATAAATAAGACTGTTATAGTTATAGTCTAAATCTGGCCTTAAAATCATGGGTGGTACATTAATGCTGTATACACTCACTGGCCACTTTGTTAGGTACACCTTGCTGGTACCAGGTCGGACCCCTTTTGCCTTCACAACAGCCTTCTTCACAGCATGCTGTTCCTGAAAATATTCCTCAGAAATTTTGGTCCATATTGACATGATGGCATCACACAGTTGCTGCAGATTTGTCAGCTGCACTTCAATGATCCAAATCTCCTGTTCCACCACATCCCAAAGGTGCTTCATTGGACTGAGATCTGGTGCCTGTGGAGGTCATTTGAGTACAGTGAACTCATTGTCATGTTCAAGAAACCAGTTTGAGATGATCTGTTTAATGTTACACTGCACATTATCCTGCTGAAAGCAGCCATCAGACGATGGCAACAGTTTAAACAATGTAGTAAGGGGCCCAAATATGCCAGGAAAATATCCCCCACACCATTACACCACCAGCAGCAGCAGCCTGGTGGTGGTGTAATGGTGTAATCTTCTGTTGTCCAAGTTTGGTGAGCCCTTGCAAACTGTAGCCCCAATTTCCTGTTCTTATCTGACTGCAGTGGCACCCAGGGTGGTCCTCTGCTGCTGGAGCACACCTGCTTCAAGGTTGTGAGTTCAGAGATGCCCTTCTGCATACCTTGGTTGCAATGAGTGGTTATCTGAGTTAGTGTTACCTTCCTATCAACTTGAAGCAGTCTGGCCATTCTCCTCTGGCTTCTGGCATCAACAAGGTATTCTCTGTCAATCCTAACAGTGGCTGTGTGGGAAAATCCAAGCAAGATCAGCCCATCTGGCTCCAACACCCATGCTACGTTCAAAGTCACTTAAACCACCTTTTTCCCCCATTCTGATGCTCAGTTTGAGCATCATTGTGAACAAGTCTACATGCCTGTCAGGTGATTGGCTGGTCAATTTGTGTTAACAGTTGAACAGGTATACATAGCAAAGCGGCTAGTGAGTGTATACAAGCCAATTTGTATACTCAGTATACGGTGCATGCAGAGAGGATACATTTCGCATGTGCACATGTAGAAACAAAGGCACATGCAGAGATGAGCTGAGAGTGAGTGAGTCAGAAAAAGAAATGAGTGCAGATCCGGAAATCACTCCTGTAGCCTGAAAGAATGAGTGACATTTTAGGGAACGAATTAGCATACAAGACACATATATTCATATACCCACAAAGGAACACGCACATAGACATATAGAAGTGGTTAAATGCAAGATGTCCTGCTTTTGGTAAATGTGATAAATGTGTGACTCAGACTGATGGTTGATCCAATCATCTGCCCAGTATTTTTTGACAGTGACTGACTGTGAGCACAAAATACAAGGCTCAGAAAGCTTAGATTTCTCTGAAAACTCTTTGCATGCTCAGGTTTCTTGATGTGACAGGATGAAGCCATGGACTGTGATAGAATGGTCTAGTATGGTACATCCAGCAACCTAATTAAATCTTGTCTCTTCTACAGGTTTGTCCTTCTTTCTCCATTTCTACCACTTACACCTTCCTCTTTTCTCCTTGTGTTTTTATTGTCGTGTCCAAGGTATCCTTAAGAACCGTCTTGGCTGTCCTCCAGCACTCCAGGGTCTTTCCAGTATGGGTCGGGTCCCCAGTGAGCTCAACTGGTATCGAACCTCTACTCTCGGCCACAGAGGCGTTCCCGCTGCCTCATATGGTCGCATGTACTCTGCCACAGCTGGTGCCAGTGGAGGTTCTGGCTCTCTCTCCCAGCCAGCTTCCCGCTACTCCTCTAGGGAGCACCTGGACTCGCTTGCTCGGAGGCAGCTATCCAGGGATCCACTAGGGAGGCAGACAGTTGGGGGGTCAAGGGACCGGTTGGACTCCCGGGGCTCCAGGGACAACTTGGACCTCTTACCCAGGAGGAGAGAGCTGGGGATGGGGCAGGGGTCAATGCTAGGGAGCCTGGATCATCAGCGAGTCTCATTATCCAGGGAGAACTTGGCAGGATCCAGGGACAGATTGGACAACCACCATACTAGCACCTTCCACGGATCGAGGGAGGATGTGAGTGGAAATGGAGGAGCTGTTGGAATCGGGATGGAGGGATACCTCAGCGGATCAAGGTTGCAGCTAAATACGCTGACTCGGCGGCAGGGCTCATCCCGGGAGCACTTAGGAGAAGCACTTGTGAGCAGTAGATCAAGGGAACAACTTGACACCAATGGAATGGGAGCCCAGGCTCAGCCGTGTCGGGAGTGGCTTCGTAGTCTGCCACCCCGCCAGCCCTCACACCCTGATCAGCCTCCCTCTTCTTCTCCTCCTCCCCCAATATCTGAGGAGCCCCAGCAAGAGCAGCTACCTCCTTCAGCTCACGCCAGAGGGCGACTGGACTCAGCACCTTCATGTAGGTTTCCCGGTCAGACCGTCCCCCAGGTCGCAGGTCCAAATCCAAACCCCTTGGTTCGACAACCATCCAGTGAACACCTGGATATTCTTTCCTCAATTTTAGCATCCTTCAATTCCTCTGTCCTCACTCCTCCCCCTGCTGCCCCTAACCCCGGTCCTAACGGCTCCGTCCACGGGCCCTCCCTCTCCCCGTCCCAGTCTGCCACCTCCCATAGCATATCTGAAGTCTCCCCTGACTCAGAGTAAGTCCTTCTGAGTGGAAACTCTGCCTCAACCCACTCTCCTTCTGTCCCATTCTGACATACATCATCTTCTCTTTCTCTTTTTATCCTCATATCATCTTGAACTTTTGACTTGTTCTGTTTTTAGGCTGCCTTCATCTCAACTTTCCTCAACTCCTTCAGTAGTTTTCCTATTTTTCAGCTTCTTCATCATCTCTTCCCTCGTGTCTCAGTCTATTTTGTTTTATTCTCCACCTCCCTCCTCTCTCTGTGTCCTCTTGCGTGTACAGCTCATTTCCATTTTACTTCAGTATTTTCACTGTGAACTAGAATTTACAATTAGTGAAGTGTTGTACAGGCTTAGCGATGACTCATTTTTCTTTCCTTCACCTTAGAACCAACAGAAGTGAAGGACAGTCTTGATGACAGCCTCCATATCCCTTAATGCATTGCTACAGTGCTGGGGCCAAAAAGGTCATGGATGGACCTGGAACATTGGAGGACAAGAAACAAAACTGAGACAGAGGAAACGCAGAGACAAAAAAGACGGAGAAAACAGCCAATGACAGCACTGATTCAAGAGAGGCTGTGGGCGGCTTGTACTGTGTAAATCAAGTTTTTTGAGTGTCACCGCCTACAGCAAACTATGATGGTTCTATGGACGATGAGTCAACCACCTCTACTACCTAAAAACTGTTAAAGACAAACACAAACTCCTCAGATTTCAAACGTTAGCCTGAACCAGACAAGATCCGTCAAAATGAGAAAAAAAAAAAAAAGCAACTGTAAATAACATTTTTATACATTTTGTATCTTTTTCATTGGAGATGAAGAAGAAATCTCTTGTGATGTTTGTTTTTTTTTAATGACTGTGCCCATGTGAGGTTGTGAGTGAGGTTGTGTGAGTGCAGTCTTGGTCGTTGCTGAGGGGGAAATCCCCACCACCACCACCACCACGCCCCCCGCAAAGAAAAAAAAAATCCCCAAATTTCTCCCTGAAAACGGTTTTCCTTAGAAACTTTTCCTCACACCCATCAACTTTATGTATAGTGACAGGGGTCTGGCAATAGAATCAAATGAGATTATTGAAACCGTGAGATGTGGTTGAAGGGGGAAAATATCAAAGCAGGAGGAAGTGATTGTAAATAGAGGAAGGAGTTATTTTAAGAGATTTGATGGAGCAAGATGATTGTGCAGAGAAAGACTGAAGGTTCAAAGTTGGTGGTTCAACTGTTAAAAAGCTCAGTCACGAGTCTCAACGTATCAACTCTTTCGGGAGATTGTGCTGTATATGAATGTGACCTTGTCACCTATCTGTGTATCTTTGTGCGTGGTGCTATCTGAACCAGACCATATCAGGCCGCTGATATTACAAGACCATATCTTTAGTGTTCTGGAGACCCGGTGGGTGACGGCTGATATCTCTGTCTGCCTCTCCAGATGAGGCTGTATCGTGTAAGAAACATTTAAATCCCCTCAAAGTTTCTTACACTTTGATGCATCCGACTCAGCCTGCCTCAAGGGACGACACGGGAGCAGCTGAACCTCGAGACTCGTTCATTAAAGCTTCTCATTGCAGAAGTTCTGTGCAAAACTAAGCCAAAGGGTCTTAAAATCTGTTTGAAACACTCACAGTCGTCTGTTTTCTCTGATGGAAATGATTTGCGCAGGGTGTGAAAGCTATAATTGTGGCTCGGTTTTGTTTAAATCGTGATATTTTTAAGTAACTGTGCCAGTGAGTCTAAAGTGAAAATTTGTTTCATGAGGCCATAGATCAGCGCTACTACATAACTCACTGTGTTTGGTATTTTATTTTGTCTGCGTAACGCATAAGCAGGCGGATTTTCATGTGGGAAGAGAGCGGATAAGAGCCACCATAACATGCTCAGATATTTGTTTGATGACATGAAAGTATGTTCACAGCATGGTGCCAACCTGAATATTTAAATTGCTTAAGAAAACCCTTTAAATATGTGAGAAATTCTACAGGAAAGAAGCTTGTGCTTCAAATCTAAACAGGCTGAGAAACATTTGTCATGAGCACACCAAAAAAAAAAAAATGTTAATACAGATTTTCTTCTCATTTAGAGGGTTTTACAAAGATGAATTATCTTTCAAGATCTGGCAAAGCTTCTGCAGATTGCACAGGGGTGAAGAGGTGTCAGCTGTGTCAGTGCTAAAAGCCTCTAAGTGGTTTTGAAATGCAGGTCTTTCCATCAGCAGCTGCACCTTTCTCACAGATGTTGGAGGTAGCCCCGAGTTCAGGCCTTAAGGTAACAACACATGGGCATTTTCAGCAGTGGAGACAGGGAGATGTAGGAAGGGATTGTGGCTAACATATTTTTTCCTAAAGAAAAGCACAGCGGCTCATAAAGACTGAAGGCAAAATGGGAATTCAGTGTTGCCAACATGTGTTGTGCACGTCCTTGGGCAAAGTGCGCTGTGACAGTCGAATGTGAATGCAAAAAAGAAGGCTAAAATATTGCATAAGAGACAAGAATAAAACAAACGATACAAAACCAGACAAGGTTGCAAGGAGAGCAAATTGGGTCAGAAAACATGACTGCAGAAATGTAGCCGCAGGGAGGAAGGCGTGGATGTTACTCATCACAGAGCAATAGAGGGGGGGAAAAAAAGCAGTAGATGGAAATGTTCATAGTGGAAATAAACACACGCCTCACAAATAAGTGCATATCTGCCTGCTCTGACCGCTGCTCCGTCAGTCCCGTGTCCCTGAGACGTGACAAGCAAACCTATGTGTGACAGTATTATTGCCAAAAAAAAATGCTCCCGAGTGCAGAGGAACACCACCCACCAGCCTGTTAGACTGAAAATCCTGTTTTCTTCTGCATCTATATTTTTCTTCTGCTGACCTTAACACCTTCAACTTTGAAAGACATGAGATTTACTTTATTTATTGATAATTTATTGACACTGTATTGGTTATTTATTTTTGCCATTTGAATGAGAGGATATTGCTGAGGAAGCTTGTGCTTTGTGTGTGCGCGTGTGCGTTAATGTTTTTGTCGTATGTAACGTTTCTTATCATCCGAGTCTCACGGCAACAAATCCACAGATGGACGGCAAGAAAAGAGAGGAATCTGAATCCAAATCTGAAGAGTTCAGTCAGTATTTCAACTGGATTTGTTGTCCAATCTTGACAACATCATAACTGGTAACCTGTCTGCTTTGACACGTAATAACACAGGACTCTAACTTCAGGTTTAACATAGTTTGGAGGAGTGGGAGCCACAGAGGTGAAGGCAGACAAACAAACAAGCAAAAATTAGATTAGAGACAGAAGGAAAGAAACAGAGAGGTGGAGAGATGATGGGAGATTGTGTTTGTTAGCTTGTGTGTTCCTTATTGGATGCCTTCTATCTTGCTGTCTGGATGGAAACAGCTGTTCCCCTGTTACCGCGGAAACAAGAGAAATGTTGGACATTAAAAAAAAAAAACAGACTTATTCCTACAAGGCTTTGTGTGTTTCTGATTATTCTGTCTGGGAGGCACAAAGAGGTTTGCTGTTTCATATTCATACCAGCAGACATCTTCAGGTGTGAAAAAGCGAGTAGAGGAAACATCCTGTGACGGGGAGGACACGGTTTTTTTCTCTAGAAGACTCTCAAAGTATTCTGTCACATTCAGAGACATCAGAGGAGCGCAGAGATGTTCAGCTGCCACCTTGAGACGTTCGGCTCGAGAGACGAGACATCAGAAGTGCTTGCATAAATCTTAGATTTTTAACCTGCAGAGGGCTGAAGCAAAAGCTCATCAGTGCCCGGTTTTTAATCCTACCACTTGGTCACAGCCAGGTTCATTAGACACTGATGTGCAGTAGTAAAGATAAAAATATTTGATCTAAAACGTAGGGCCCAAAGGGGAAAAAATGGACAGTTTTGGAAATATGCATCTTGCCAAAAGTTGGCTGTGAAGATCAGTACTGCTCTCCTGAGTGTGTAAGCTGGCTTAAAGCAGGGGGAAACCAGGCATTTTCCAAAGTGCTTCATCTATTCTCTAAGTGTCTCAACTGTACTGGAGGCCTAAGGAGCATTCATCAAAAAGATAATTGCCTCTTCTGGTGTTTTGATCATCAGTGGGTACTCCTACTTATTTTACCACAGATAATCTCAAAGAGTTTTGAACATTTTCATGGCACCAGGCAAGCTTACAGTCCCAGTATAGAAGCAGCTGCATTTTAAATATGGGCAAAAGAACGTGGGCACAGGGCAAACTGACCCTCTGCCCGGGAACTCTGGTGTATTTGCAGTTTGGGGTTTTCTTCGCTATAAAAATAATACTTCAGACAATAGCACATTTCCAACTCAGTGGTCACACTTTGGGTAAAGTTTAACACTAGCCATGTGCGCAAAGTGACAGCTATGAAGAAATCTTACAATCCCAGCTGTGGATAAAGTTGACTGATTTGACCTGTAAACACCATCAAAGCCCTTTGGGGTTATCATGCAGAATCAGCACAGAGGCACATCTCTGTAGCCACGTTTTAAGCATACATACTGGGCCACCTACACATTCCACCCACAGGGCCTGCTGGGACATGGAAATCCATGCCAGGAAGCTGCCAGCACAGTTTTTGTGCTGATGTTAATGCCAGAGGAGGTTTGGAGCTCTGCAGTTATTGAGTCAGTTGGAGAGCGTTGGAGACTTTTATGCGCCACAGGACTCTGTAACTTTACGTGGTCTGCCACTGTGGCTGAGTTACTGTGATATCTAAACACTTCCACTTTGCAATAATACCAGTTATATGTTTCTCCCACTTATTTATTCAGCCAACTTCAGTGTAGTACCAAAAAAAATGGACATTTACTTACATATCAAAAACAAAGCGTACATATTCACGTTAGCATGCACTACAAAAGCTTGTTAAAAGATTGTCCTTTTAGGAATGTCACTTTTTCATGTGTAGTGTGTGCATGTCGTCTCAATACATCCTTTAAAATAACCTAGACTGAGAAAATAATACTGCCTTAAACAATCAATGAAAATTGATTTTGTATCCCGGGGATAGATTGTGATGGATGACAGATGAAACAGGGTTGTTATTAGAAACTGTTTCAACAAGGTGCACAAAGTAACACTGCAGTTGTCTATACTGTTGTGTAGCTGTATAAGATTAGTTAAAAATACTTTAAATGTTCCTCTCACAACTGTTAGAATGGGGGGGGGGATTTAGAAAGAAATCACATTGCAGAGGGATGGTTGGTGTGATTCTTACTATCAGCAGCGATGTAAAAATGTAGAAAAAAATTGTTCCATGGCATACAGACAAAACAATACAAGAACAACACAAACACTCTAGAAAATAGAAATATTTAAGCTCATCAACCAGTCGGGACAGATGTTTTCTCAGCTTCGTCGCTGCTGCTGGAGGAAGATGGCGGCACGTCCTCGCCCATTCTCTTCAGCTTGGCCTTGTAGTAGGCCTTTTTCATCCTGAAGGCTTTCTCCTTCTGCTGGGCCGCTCTCCTCTTCTCCCTCACCAGGTCCTGCTCCCATGCCAGCACCTTCATCCTATTCTCCCACTCCAGGATCTTCATCTGCTGTTGCTGCTCCAGAGCCTCGGATATCTGCTGGTGCTCCAGTCTCGATATGCCTGTGGAGTCGTGCTGAGCTGCGCGCCGACTGGCGTCTTCCGTCTTGCTGCCTGACGGTTGGAGATGCTGGCTGCTAAGCCTGGAGGTGCCTGCGAGGTCAGAGTTCAAAAACTAGACTGAGGTCTGTACTACAAAGCAAGACATGAGGTTTGCAAGGCAACTTTTGATTTACTTTCTTTGCTTCCAAGGCTGTTAAACACCAGCATTGCAGTTTAAAGAATAAGGCTAAAATAAAACTAATAATTAAAATAATTCATTATTATACTTCCCGATAAGCCTGCTGTCTTACAGTTTTTCTGGTCTTTAGCCTGGATTATATTTTGAAATTCCTCATATTTTTTAGGATAATAGTTTGTCCTTCTTGAGAAAAATATGCAGCTTTGTGCTTGTTCATTTAGTCATCTGATGCCAGCACAGCTGTGCTTATTGTTAGCTGGCTTGGCTGCATATGTTGAATGTACTTTGTAGTACAGGTCACAGGTATCAGCTGATTTTCACAGAGTTCATATGTGTCTCAAATTTACTAGAGAGAAGAAGGCTGTTCTTTATAAATATGTGAAGGTTTGATAATAAAAAAAAATAAATAAAAACAATTCCACAGCCAGGCCAGCAGCTCTGTGAGACTATACCTAGGCACAGTCAGCATCATAATATAATAATATAACACTATAATTTTCAGAAGCATGCACAGCCTTGTCTCACCCCCTCCTTTCTAGGGTAAAAGTATATCCATTTATTTTAATATTGGCAGTGGGATGGTCATTACAATGCCTGGATAGTTTTAATAATTGTATCACGAAATCCAAATATATGCAGGGAAAATTCCAATTTACTGAGTCAAATGCCTTTTCTGCATCTACCCCTATCAGGATTGCTTAAAAGTGCTGTCAGATTCTGATCCGCCATGTGATGCCACCTGGAAAGCATCTGATTGGCAACAGTTTCATCTGTCAGCATGAAACACACACACACACACACACACGCTGTCAATGCAGTAAAAGCATACTTGGATAGAAAAACATAGCCTGGAGAATTATTCCTGAAGACTACTTAAAGAAATGACAGCAGAATGGGAGCTTTCAGGCCCCTCTTCTGTGGAACCAGCTCCCTCTCTGGATTCGGGAGACGGACACCCTCTGTGCTGGATGTGTTTGAAAATAATGGCTGCCTGGTTCTGCCGGAGGTTTCTCCATGTTAAACGGGAGTTTTTCCTTCCCACTGTTGCCAAGTGCTTGCTCATACGCTCAGACTGTTGGGTTTTCCCTGTATTACTGTACCTTACAATATAAAGCACCTTGAGGCAACTGTTGTTGTGATTTGGTGCTATATAAATAAATGAAAATTGAATTGAAGGGAGTTCAGGCTGTGTTGAAGAATAAAGGTGATCATACCAAATACTGACTTTCAAGCTTGTTAGAATTGTACAAACTCTGTTTTTGCCTCATATACTCTACTTCCATGTATGTTTGTGCATTTCAGTAAATCCCTGCACCCATTTCCCTAACAAAATATAAAGAAATGAGAGATGGCTCAAGATTTTTGCACAGTACTGTAGTTGTCAAAATATTTTATTTTAACCACAGAGCTAAACTAGAGGAAAAGCTGAGGGATCAACTAAACAGGATCCATCCTGTGAGTACCATGAATCTTGGTAACAAAACATTGAACAGCGATCCGTCTGCATCACAAGCGACACGACAAATGACAGATCCAAATGAGAACAGCAGAGATTCTTCCACACTGGCCATTAATTTCAAACACATCCAGCTATTTAGTCTCTTATTTATAGTGCACAGAGAGTGTGTGACATCATCATAAACACTGTATGCAGACACTTTAAACACCATACCACTGCTCTTTTGGAGAGTATTACTTGAACTCTAATAATTGGACTATCAATCTTGTTAATGACAGTAATTTATTTAGGTTGGTCACATGGGCTGCTTCTTCCCATTCACAGTCTAAAGAGCCTAGTCCTTTTAATGAGTATCCAACATTAAAGCCATCTCTGCAGCAAAACAGCTGTAACTTATCGTGGTCTGTGTATAATTACACTCTTTCCTCCTCACCCTCAGTAATGTTAACCGAACCAATTATCTCATTCAGCTCAAGGTTATTGTTTCTTAATTAAGAGTGGAGTATTAATCAAATTAATAGTAGAATATTCCAATATGTGCCAACAGAAAACTCGCTGTGCAAAGGTTTCCAGGCAACACATGCTCGAGCAGCTTGTGGGCCTTTATTTGTGGGTACCTGGTGCTGTGAAGTAGGTAGCAGGAAATGCCACATCCTGTAGCTCTGCATTGTGGGAGGTGGAGTTTGTAGAGGGGCTGTGGTGCAGATCTGACCAGTCGCTGCCTGTTATTCTGTCCAAGGCGTCACGCTGGAGGCAGATGGCCACTTGCTCCTTGCTGTCCTCTGCCTAAGAAGGAGGCGGAACATTTGGTATTTCTAGCATTAATGCTTCTTTATCAATCTGAGGTGTCACGACCAGCTCCAGGTTAACCCCCAAATAAACTGAAACCAAAACTTTCAATAATTACCTGGTTCATGCTGCCGTTCACCTGCCCAATGGCATTTGTCATCAGCAAATTGCCTGATAATAATAATAAAAAAAAAAAAAAAGGTTTAAGGAGGCAGACAGGGAGGGACTGCAGGTACGTGTGTATCAGAAAAATTAACAAAGAGCGCCTCCCTCTGGTGGACAGAGGAGCAACACCACCTTTCCACAAACACTGTGTCCAAAGCACCTTACACCGATATTACTGCCCATATTTGTGGTGTATGGTAGCAACTGATACTAATAAAAGTGTAAATGATATTTGAGCATGTCCAAAGCAAATTTAAAAAGTAAAAAAGTCCACAAAGTAAGTACAGTCAGTAAACAAGCTCAAGGTTGAGTTCTCTAAATGGAATCCAGCAGAGGTGGGAAGTAACGAAGTACAAATACTTCGTTACTGTACTTAAGTAGATTTTTTAGGTATCTGTACTTTATTTGAGTATTTATTTTTCTGAGTACTTTTTACTTTTACTCCCTACATTTTTACACAAGTATCGGTACTTTCTACTTCTTACATTTTCAAAACAGACTCGTTACTTTTTAACACGTCAGGGAGAAGTTTGCGTTTCCGGTCAGTGCGCCGTCAGTCATCAAGCGATCTGAGCCTAAACGGAGGAATATTAACATATAGGAGACAATCGTACTGGCGTATCCTCCATCACCGGGGCTTATCGGGTACTAAGGGATTAAATACACAAACCCATGTAATTAATGTCTCATTTATAGCGCTATAATCAGGAATCACAGCGGGCCGGACCGAATCCGTAAATTATGCTCGCGGCACATAAACAGCTTAGCTAGCGCTACTGAAGAGGAGCGAGCATGAAGGGAATAACGTGTGGCAGGTAAATGCAACGTTTTTAAATGCTCAACAAATATCAGCAAACACACAAAGTGTCTGCAGTTTGTCACACAGTGTGTCTACTAGCTAAAAGAAGAGCTGCTGTATTTCAGGGAGAGCAAAGAGAGAGAAGTTCACTCAGAGATGGAGAAAGGGGACAGGAGAGGACGAAGAGAGGCTAGAATTAAAGGTAAGGACTGGAAAATAAACAGAAGTATGCTGACTTTGTGTTATTCAAAGATTGTATGAAAATACTGCAGTTTAGTACGTAATAAACAGGTTATCTTGTTGTACTGTATTTACAGTAAAGCTCTGTGTTGGTGCACTTTGTGTTCATGGTCAGAGTTACAGGTTACATCAGTGCAGCAGAGATGAGTTTGAATCAAAGCTGCTGATGCTGAGATCACTGAATCTAACATTTCTACAGCCTGTATGCTGTCAGTGTAGGGGATGGAGATCAGCTCAGAGAGCTGTGAAATACTGGGTTACATCTTTGTGTTAATTCAGTTCATCCACACAGAGCAGTAAACCTCAGAGCAGCAGCAGGTCAGCTGATCACAGCCTGCACACCAACATCATTTACTGCAGCTCACAATAGAAAGTTGTGATTCTTCTCCCCATGCAGAGCCACTACAGCTGATCTTAGGGTTCCTCCACCTTCTGAATCCCACTGTAACCCCTGAGTATCCTCATGTTGGTGTTTAGGTGGAGACACAGTCACCCTCTACTATGGAGGACACAGAGAACAGAGCTGTGTTTAAATTCCCTTTCACAGTTTGTGATTCAAGCTGAGTACATTCATTAGAATTAAAATTTAGATTGGAATAACGTTTGTGTTCTCATGTATTATTTTATATTATTACAATAATATATAATAAGGTTCAGTTAGCTTTACACAAAAATAGCAGGTAGAAACGTCCTCCAAAGAGCTACTTTTACTTTCTTACTTTGAGTAAATTTCAGAGCCTGTACTTTTTTACTTTTACTTAAGTAAAGAACTTGAACCAGTACTTCGACTTTTACCAAAGTATTTTTTAACACAAGTACTTGTACTTCTACTTAAGTACAGAATGTCAGTACTTTTGCCACCTCTGGAATCCAGTGGAAAATTTAAAAACTGTACACTTTAACATTAAATGCAGGGGTTATTCACTCGGCTTCCAGGCTGGCTGCATTATACTGTAGGACACTGTGCCTGCTGGGTAAACTGACATGGCTTTGTGGAGATAATAGTATCATGAAAACGGGGAGCTGGCACTAAAATGAGCACTCTCTTTAGTAGCAAGTGAGCATTTTATATAATCTGCATGGCCTGACCCTTTAAACAGGTGAATATTGGGGTTTATGAGAGCTACCTCCGGTCGCTCTCTTATTCATAAAGTTGTCTCCACAGTGGGTAGCTGCACATGTTTGATTAGGCAGATTTTTTTTAGTATGTTAGTATGTCAAAATTTTGACATACTAACCCAAAATTTTGATTTACAGACAGCATAATTTTTTTCTTTTCCGTGTCAGAAACAAGCTTCCATACCTTCCTGACACAACCCCAAAGGGATTTGTGTCTCCTCTGGGAATCCTTTGCTTGTTATACAAATGTATAAACCACTACACTGTTACACACAGTTCAACGTTTCATACCAATGCTCTCAGGTTATTAAATGCCATCAAATACAACACATCTTTGTAGAAATTGTAAATAATTATTATGATAAGGTAAACAAAACAATTTAGAGTTATATGAAGGTGTTAAAGGTTTTTTTTAATGTTTCCTAAAATGCTAAAGTGCACTAAAAAAATGAAAACAAACAAAGGCTGAACTTTTCAGTTAAAGTGAATAATCACAGATTCGTTTTTCCTACTTGGTCAAAATTACACACTTACCCCCCAAACATAGTTTACAGGTTTAGTTTATTCATGAACACTGAATGTTCTTTGCATATGAGATATTAGTGAGATATGATTATTGCGTTTTCTTCATGGATTTGCAGCTTTTTGTAAAATAAACACAAACATCCTTACAGTCTTACTTTAATTAATTGCCTTAATTCAATTCATTGGTTAACCCCTTGTAGTGGGGCCAAACTAATGCACCTTATATTCATTGTATTATAAGAATGTATTTAGTCATTATATCTTAATGACAACATAGCTGTTACCCCAAGAGGAGGTCTTATTCAGTAGTCTCTGGATGCAGACTGCTGCTCCTTACTGTTGTTTTTCAGCTATAATGATACATCATATAAAACCTGAAATAAAGTCAGTCAAGACCTACACTATATAAAATAAGATGTACTCAGTGATTTCCTGATAACCGGACGTCCTGGGACAGATGTTATTACATTGTAGTCTAGACTAATGTAGCCAAACACACGCCCACCAACGACAATATAATTTTATAATTACTCAAGCTGAAACAGACAGCAATGAATCAGTTATTACAACAAGCAATGCATATAGTGCTTTAACACTTTCTGGCATTGCTTTTATTTTCCAGCTGGATAAACTGGAAGTGACCCACCTTCCAGCAGCTTGCGGACCGCCGCTTTGTGGCCAGCTCCCCCTGCGTGGCTGGTAAGAGCAGCCTCGCCCATGGTCTGAAGTTTGATTGATTTACAACAGGCCCTACATCGGGCGAAATGAATGTCCTGGACGTCCTTAACCAGCCAGTCCTTGTAAACGTCCTTTGCGAGCCAGGAATCTTGGAATTTACATTTCCCAGGCATAGTTAGCTCCAAAGTTAGCCGGACCGCTACCTCACACAGCTGGGAGCAATCTCTTACCTTTCACTGCCTCGTGATGCGTTTAAGGGCTCTCCGAGGATTTAAAGAGACGATTGTGCTGTTGCGCATCTTGCCTTTTTGGCACAAGATTACAAAATATGTTACATTAAACATTAAGATAGGTGACGTGACTTTACACTTATGTATCCAAAATCCCACTACATTAGGCGAAGCGTGAGAAAGTGCAAAAACCGCATTACTGCAGGTGCAGCTGTGGTATTAAAAATGATAATAATAGCTTTGGTAAAGCAAAACAAGATAAAGTAAAGAGTTCAGAAACTTAGAGTAGGTATCCTATTTGATATTTTAAAATCAATGCCTATGACTGAGGCTACTGACCTAGTTTTATCGACAATCTTTAAAGGCAGCACAACTTAAGGGCTGTCTCTCACGTGCGCCGATTTCGCCAATGAAAACATGGCTACCCTCGTACTAGCCAATCAGCGTTGAGCAACCCAGTAGTGCAGCTTGATTGGTTAAAACGCGGCAGGAAAGCCTGGACAGAAACACATGGGTAGTCCCAGACTGCCTTTGGTGGACCTAAATAGTGACTTAATACTTGTGTTTGAACACTTTCCTGCACCGAGAGTGTGTGTAAGTAGGCATGTAGCGATATTATTGTTTACCTGTCAAGGTTTTCGGTCGTTGGATATCTTATTCTTTACCAAACAACACCAGACGAACTCCTGCTGTTAGCTTGTTTTGCTAATTTTAAGGTTAATGTTCACTCAGCACTCGATTTCACTGCCCGTTTTCCGTCTTCTCTGAATCCTAACATGTTTTACAGTGTAAGTTGTAAGTTGAAACTGTAGAGCTTCCGGGCTCCATTCATAATGTGCCTGTGGTCTTCTTCTTTTGGCTGGTCCCTTAGGGCTCGCCACAGCGGATCATCTTCTTCCCCATCCCTATAAATGTGCCTTTGGTGACAGTTGTTTTTGAGTTATTAAGAGATGGAGACAGTGGCCCTGGTTGCGCCAGTCACAGCTTTGGAGTTCCTTCAGAATGCATTCCTGCTTAAAGGTTAGTGGCAGTATTTGTGCTCGGCATACAAGACAGCAAGTGATTATTCTTGTGATGCACTGTTGTGTTTTCCACAGTGCTCCTATATTGATTACATTTTTGTTAAAGTGTAACTTCTAACTTCCAACACTTCTTCATTTTGTATCTGCGTGACGTTCTGTTAGTAACTCTGTTTGGTATGTTGGTTAGCTTGACACACACACACACACACACACACACACACACACACACACACACACACACACACACACACACACACACACACAGACATAATCCTTTTCTTTTCTGGCAGGTGAGGGTCCAGTCTTGACGGTGTACAGACTCCAACCTCACCCTAAAGTCTGTGTCTCCCAGAGTGTCCTCCAACATTACCGGATCCATGGAGTAAGACCCAGAGGTCAGGAAGCTGTGCCACGACAGAGCAATTGTCAGTATGAGCTAACAGGGTTTTTTTTGGCTATTCTCTTATGTCTTGTTTAGTTTTATTATTTTTATTATATGTTAGTATATATGGAAAATGAGTAACAGAGTGATATAGTTAAAGATGAGCAAATCTGGAGCCAAGAATAGATCACTTTTGTTGTCATTGGCAGATGATAAAATAATTGAAAATAAAGTATAAGCAGTGATAGGGATATTTGCAAGGCCTTTACACGAATCCGAAAGATTCGGAATTTTGTGTCGTTTTTACCCAATGCATCCAGTGTTAAACGGCCTTTAGATTAAATTGAGGGTATATGCATTACTTTTTATTCACCTAAAGCCTCTAGTTATTTTTGCTTTATTTTTAACATGCGTACATTTTTGGCTCTTAATCCCCAGCACTGACCACTACAGAGCCAACCTTCTGTGACCTTGCAGTATTTGGAGGCAAAGCTGTGAGGCTTTTAAGGCTTCATGTGGAGGATGGGGAAGAGTATTCTCACCTGGAGGTCCTGGGTCCTCTCATGGAGCTACAGGACTGGGCCCTGGATGTCCGCTGGCTCTCTGGAGACAGTCAATCAGTGTTGGTTGTGGCTCTTGCCCATAACAGTGCTCTTCTCTTGGATGGCGTAACAGGAAATGCCCTGGCTCAGCATTCCTGTCTGGAGGGGTGCTTGCTGTATTCTGCTCTCCTTCTGGTTCATGAATCCTGGGTGGATACTGTCATAGTTGGGGGGGACTGTGTTCAATCAGCTGGTTCTCTGGAAGCCTGGAGGAGGAAAGGACAAAAGTAGCAATCCCAAATCCAAAGCTCCAATTGAACGACGTCTACTGGGCCACACCGGAGTCATTTTCAGAATCTCTTACCTCCAGGAGAAAGGATATTTAGCTTCAGCCTCTGATGACCGCAGTGTGAGGATATGGGGTGTTGGTGCTTTAGGTGGGCCTGAAGGGAAATGTGGGGACTTGAACCCAGTTTGTTTAAGGGTCCTATATGGACATCAGGCCAGGGTGTTCTCAGTCCGTCTCTCATCAGGGAATGTATTCAGTGCTGGAGAAGATGGGGCTTGCTTAGTCTGGGACTGGGCTGAAGGTGGGAAGGTGGTTCGCATGTTGAAGGGACATCGAGCAGGGGGTGTTCGTGCACTGGCAGTCAGTGAGGGAGATGAAGCAAGATGGGTGGCTACAGGAGGGGCGGATGGAGGGGTTAGGCTGTGGAAAGTGGAGGGCAACGAGAAGAAACAGAGTATAGAGGAGGAGGCAGTGGCAGAGAAGCTAACTGACCTGAAATTTCCTGGTCAAGGCCTGCCTAAAGCAGTTTGTATAGCAGGAGAAGAGGATGAAAATACGAGCTGGAGTCGGTGTAAGTTTGTAGTTTGCACTGACAAAGGAATAGTTTACCAATATAGTGCTGGAAAGTGGGAGGTAGTGTGGCATGGGACTCCTGAGTTTCAGTCCTACTGTGTGATGGAAACAGTAACAATCAGTGTGAAAGAGTCAACCACCACAGCTGATTTGTGTGCTGTGGGAAACCTTAGTGGGTGCTTACAAGTCTTTCCCGTGTCTCATTCTCCGTCTGGGATTCCACTTACATGTGGATCAGGGAAGATCCATACTCTTATTTGGCACAAGGGAAAAGAATGTGCATATTTGCTAGCTTCAGGTGCTGAAGGACTTGTCTATCGCTGGCGTGTAGAGACAAAGTTAAATGAATCCTATTCTTTAACTCTCAGCATCACTGCTCTGCCTTCTTTCTTCCTCCCTCCATGCGCTAAACGCTGGCTTACAGCTGCAGTGCGCCTCCAGTCCAGGTCACAGGAGGTGCTTTGGGTGTGTGGAGACAGGAGAGGATCCCTACTTCTGTTTCAGGAAAGGGAAACATCAAAGCAAAGAAAAGGAGATGATGAGGAGACAAATGAGGAATCACTGACAGACAGTAAACAAAGTGATTATGAGGAAGGGAGGGCTGAGGGAAATGGAGGTGGTGGAGATGGGAACAGCAGAATGATGGAGAATGAAGAAAGCAAAGAGATGTGTGACCGGTTGCTGCATCCTTTGAGCTGTCTGTTTGGGGTGCATGGAAAACAAGGTGTAACCTCAGTGTTTGAGTACCAAGGCCTGTTCTACAGCACTGGCAGGGACGGCTGTGTTAGAGTTTTTAGAGTGCATTCATCTCCCCCAGAAAACCTTGAAGAAAGTAGACACAATAATACTGCAGAAAGGAGTGAAGAGAATGAAGAAAGGCTTCGACTGGAGGTTCTCAGGGTCCAGCGTGCCTGCAAGGGAATGGAGTGGCTGGAGAGGATTTTAATTCTTGAACCTGAAAAAACAGAGGAGGAGGAGGAGGAAGAAGAGGGCACAGAGGAATGTGAAGAGATGTATAACAAAGAACACAATTTGAAGGAGGAAGGCAGAGAAGCCAGATTTGTAATTGTTGGCTTTCATGCAGTCCACTTTGTGGTTTGGGACCCTGTGAGGCAGGAGAGACTGTTAGCAGTGCCTTGTGGTGGGGGACACCGTTCTTGGAGTTTGTGGCCATCCCACAAAGGGATTTGGCCCGGATATGGAGCTTTGGTCTTCATCAAGCAGGGGGCTGTCCTGGCTTCACAACCCCCCGGAGAAGCAGTGGGCTGCAATGGGAAGGCAGGAAGGACTGGAGGGATGGGCTTGAAAGAGGGAGTCCATGGAAGAGGCATTGGGTGTGTATGCAGGCTGGGGAGGATAGGGGAGTTTGGGAATGGGAATCAGACAAGAAACAATGAAAATGAAGGAGGCGAAGTGGCAAGGCACTGGGAGTTAGTGGTGACAGGGGGAGAGGACACTAGTCTAACTGTCCTTGCAGTGCACCCTGCCTCTGGCAATATTAAAGTTCTTTCAGTAATCACTGACCACATCTCAAGCGTCCGCACAGTGACAGCAATAACACGGGCAGAGGGAGGGAGTGGAAACCCGTCTAAATTTCTCTCTGCTTTGCTCGTGTCAGCTGGCGGCCGGGCTCAAATACAGTGTTACCGGCTGTTATTTGTTTGGGACAGGCAGAGACTGGCTCCTTCCTGTCAGGTGATCCAGGTAGCCAGTCACCGGTTGGACAAAGAGTGGGAGAGGAGGCGCAACAGACACAAGATGGTGAAAATGGACCCAGAAACAAGGTAAATTTTGACCAAATTTTTAAAGTTATTTGGTTTGTGGAGCAAAGATTGACATGCTTAAATATTTAAATAGCCAGTGACATCCTGGTATTTGTTTATTCTCTGCAAAGAAAATTCTATAAATGCACCCTAAAGAGGTCCTTATATTTCTGTCCTACCTTCGTCATTCATCCCCAACAGTCCTCCTCATAAAAAGTCTGTGTGTCTGTTTTTTTGGGCGGGTTTTTTGGAGGCTGACGGTGGCATGGTGGTTAGCACTGTCACCTCATAGCATGAAAGTCCTGTATTTGAATCCCACCTGGGGCCTTTCTGTGTGGAGTTTGTATGTTCTCCCCATGTCTGTGTGGGTTTTCTGAGTAATCTGGCTTTCTCCCACAGTCCAAAGGCATGCATGTTCTTGGTGAATGGTAAATGAACTGTAGTTATGAGTGTGAATGGTTGTCGGTCTCTGTGTGTTAGCCCTGCGACAGACGGATGGATAAATTCATTGTTTTGGAGTTTTTTTGTCCAGTTTTTCATTCAAAAATGTGCCTTTGATTACAGTCTTTGTTTGTGTTTTTAGGTACATGTCTGCAGCAGTGGTGGATGAAGAAGTAAACCGTGTCCTTGTGGCTCTGGCCTGCAGTGACGGGGCTGTCAGGTTGGTATTCATCATCCATCCATCCATTCTCTTCTGCTTATCCTGTTCAGGGTCATTCCCAGCTGTCATCATGGCAAAGTTAAAGTTTTCCAGCTTTTCCTTGGGGCTGCAGAAGAGAAAATCACAATGTCTGATGCCCTCAAAAAAGTATTTTATTGAGTACAGGGTTGGTGATGGTGATGACTGTAACAGCTGTAATAATGGAATCAAAGGCTTTAAATTTGTACTGTCATGTGTGTCTGATTGTGTATTGTTTCATTTATGAGCTACAATCAGAAAGTTTTATGCGAGTGTGTCTCATCAGCTTTTGTAGTTTCGAGTACTTTTAACTCAAAAGTACTCAAAAGGAGTTTATATTTCTGCCATGTAACCATGTAAGATGCAAACATTAACATGTGTGTAGGTAAACACATCAAAGTCACAGATTAGTGTGGTTTTGTGTGTCTGAACGTCAACATTATGGCTGATGAAGTTACTTCCAGAGTTACTTGACATTCTTTTGACTTATTTATATTCCAAAACAACAATGGAGTTTTCAGGGCTTGATATATTATTCTGTAAATATCTTAGTGTTTTTGTTGTTGTTGTTGTTTTTTGGTTTTTTTTGTATACACATAATTTGAATTTAGTCAAGTTATGCAGTGGTAAATTTGTATATGCAGAGAATTCAGAGAAATTATGGTCATTAAAAGTAGCATGGAAGATTCATGGAAATGTTTTGGTAATGTGTACGATTCCTGTGTGTTGCTATAATTTCTAATATTCTCTTTTAATGCACTCCTTCCTCACCTCAGTTACTGTCTTTTCCAGACTGTTCTCTGTCAATGAAGGGAAAGGGAAAATTGATTTGCTGTGGGAAACATTTTACCATCAGCGCTGTGTGCTCAGTGTCGCCACCTGCAGCCTGGAAGATGACAAAGGCAACAGGTTATAACGATTATCTTTTTATTCATGAGTTATTACTTCTTGCTGTACAGAAACAGACCATAGTTTTGTTGTTTAATATTTTTTGGTTTCTTTGTTTCTTTGATTTTGATTAATTAAAAGGCAATATTTTAGAAAAACAGATGGCATATAATAATGTGTTTAGATATACAGTGTTCAGGAAAGCATGAAGAAATCATTTCCTTTTTTAACACTCATGTTTATAAGGTTTATCCATAACAGTGTGTTTCTCTTGCAGGTGCAAACTGCTGTTCACTGCTGCAACTGATGGAAAAATCACTGTGTGGAATTTGAGTGACTCTTCATCCTTCTCAACAGATTATTCCAGTAATGCTACAACAGCACCAATCCCCTGTCTTGATGTTCCCGCCCACCAGAGTGGCATTAACTCATTGGCAGTTTGGGCAGTGAAACAGGGACAACAACAGGGTAGTTGCCTGGTAACTGTTGCTAGTGGAGGAGATGATGGACAGCTGACTGTGTCCATAATCAGGGTGCAGCATCCAGAAGATGGGAAAATTGGGAGCCACAAAGGATTTTCTCAGATTTCTGAGTCCCAGCCTTTCCTGCAAACACAGCTCCAATGTCCAAACAGGCTTCAGATTCAGCTCCACTCCCAGTGCCACATCCCGCTGGCCCACGCTGCCCCTCTGACTGCGCTGAAGCTCATGAGACCAGGCCTGTTGGTCTCCACTTCCTCAGATCAAAGGGTTTGCCTTTGGAAAGTCTGCAGTAATAGCATCAGCCACACTGGGGCACTGTGCTCACATGTTGCTGATGCTGCAGGGCTCGCGGTGTGGGAGGGTGAGGAAGGAAATCAGAAAGTGAAGATAGGATTTGAGTCTGTGCAGGAGAGTGTTGGGAAGCTCAAGAGGGATAAAGAAACAGCTGATGAGACCAGCAGTAAAGCACCTGTTGAGGTAGAGAGCGAGACAGGTGACCCAGTTAGTAAGACAGCTGGTGAGAAAGAAGAAGAGACGACCACTAATCCAAGAAATCAAACAGAGAATGACTGCGTAGGTAAGATGAGGAGTGCGGTAAGCCCTGAGACGGGTCTGAAGGAAGAGAGAGAAGGCAAGAAGGCGGGATGGGTGCTCGTCTGTGGTCAGGGCTTCCAGCTGCTGCGAGTCAGAGATATGGACAAAGAAGAGGAGGGAAAAAAGTAAAGATGAACTAACGTGACTCTCCAAGAAATGTGATTCTGAATGGAAAAATTAAAGCTGCTTTTATAAACATTTTAAAGAGGGACACATTTTTTACAATTATTTCTCAATTACCTCTCCTTAATTACAGCTGTATACATTGATGTAAATACATGTTTCTGGACATTTTTTAAAAGTGAAATATTTATTCTCCAGTGTTTGGTTGTTTTATTATTATTATTATTATTATTATTATTATTTTTATTTATTTTTTAATTTTTAATTTTTGGTACAAAAAAATTTTTGGTAAAAAAAATATATATATATATTGCCAGTGTAGCTAAATGAAAGAAATCTATGTTCTTTAATTTCTCTTAACAGGTTTCAAATTGTCTAAAAATCCATTTATTGACTTAGAAACAATCGTATTTATGAGCAGCAATTTTTGTCTGGTATTTCTTTTAATAAAACACTAAAAGCATTTAGTTTACATCAAGAAAGAACATTAATGGCAAAAAGAACATTTAAGACCATCTCTGATCTGTTTGTGGCATCTGTGACCTGCTTCAGTGAATACCAAGCTGCACAAAGATGGCTGAAGCGACAAATTATTTTTTAAACCGTATGGTGCATCTCATCCAGCCAGGACATAAGCCATTTTTTTTTTTTTTAGTTGAGGAGGGACTTGGGACGTAATTTCTCCACACAGTAAAACTCTCTAAATAGTTGTGAAATCTGAGGTTTAAATTTAGGCCGTCGCCTCACATCACCTACTCCAGATTTGCCCTCAAGCAAGCCACTTGAATTCATTGTTTTATACTCCCTAAATACATCTTCCTATCATTGTGATGGGCGTAAAGCTAGACATAAAATGCAAAACTGTCAACATAATTGTCACAGGACCAGATATTTGAGATCGCAACTCTCAGGAATCTGATCAGAGATCTGACTAATCTTGCACAGCAGAGGCTCCCACCCCGTCTCACAGAGACCACGAGGGTTTAAAAAGGTATTTGTAGTTTGAGTTGATTTTATTGTGTCAACATGCAGCGTGTTATTGGCTGAAAGTCAGGATTTTTATAACTATTCCTACTCATGCTGTGTACATTCATGGGTGTATTTTTTTTTCTTCTGAAATGCAAATACTGCTTAAGTGATATGGGGCTCTGTGTGTGTGTGTGTGTGTGTGCCTCCCCAGCATGCAAATGCAGCTGTGTTGGATGAAGTGCAAGACCCCAAGGAGAATATTCACCTTCAGCATGTTAAATGTCACAGTAAACAAAGAGTGTGTTGATTCACTGTCACCTGCGTGTAATTTAACTATGAAGACCAGATGAAGTGTGCACCTGTATGTGTGTGTTTGTGTATGCTTGCTTGTATTAGTAATGTTGTGGGGACCCAGTTCTTTTTGTGAGGTATGAAAAGCAATGTTAAAGATTTAAGGGTGAATTCCTGATTTAATATTAAAGTTAGAGCAGGTTTCCAATAAATTACTGCAAGTCCTCAGAAGTGATGGAAACTGGACTTTGTGTGTATTTGTGATGGTTACTGGTTACCCCACACATGGTCTAAAACACTGGATTACTGACACTAGCTAAATGAGATGCCAATATGTGCACATATCTGTATGTGTGCATATTGCATGCATGGAGGGGCTGCATGCAGTTCAGGGCACATGAAGGGGCCGACTGCAGGTGTCCATGAATATTTTAATATTTTAGTCTTGTCTCATATTGCTTTCTGTCGACCTCCCGTCTCACTGCCTGCCACTCACAGTGAAAGAAGAGAAAGACGAAGGAGGAAATGGTGAGTGCAGGGAAGAGGGGTGTAGAAGAAGAGGGGCTTGAGGAGAACAGGGAAGACAGCTCCTTGCCTCGTCCTTTAGTACTCTGTAACCACAACTGTCAGTTACATCGAAGAAAAGATGAGGGGGTAGGATAAGTGTGTGATAAGGTGGTGTTGATGATTTTTGTTATTTGAGAAGTGAGATAATTAGGGAGATAGATTTTTACTCCTGCAATTTTCTATCCAGTTTTTCTAAATTTTACATTTTCTTAAAAACGCCTTTTTGTGTATTTTGATTTTCACTTGTTTTTCGTAGTATTCAAGCAGAATGTTGGGACAGTGGAAATAACTTATGGGGTCCAGTTTCAGAGATCTTCACAGACTGTTGTGGGGAAGCGCCAGTAGGGAAACTGTCCCTGAGTCTTCCTGTCAACCCCCGTCTGTCAGTCTCTGGCTGAGTGCAGGACGACAAACAGTTTGCATCTATCAGAGAGGAAGAAGGTACACACTCACACTCACACACTCACTCTATTCCTCTCTTGGCTTTTCTTCAGTGCTTCTCATGTTGAGCCATTCCTTTTTGTTTGTTTGTTTGTTTCTGTTTGGTTTGATTTTTTTCCCTCTGCCTTATACCTTAACTTTAATCTGTAAGGCAGACACCCTCTCCACTTTTAAGATTAGACTCATAACTTTACTTTTTGATAAAGATTTTTGATTTAGGGCTGGATCAGGTGACCCTGAACAATTCTTTAGTTATGCTGCTGTGGGCTCAGATTGCTGCAGAACTTCATGTGATGCACTAAGCGTTTCTTTTTCTACTCCCCTCCTGTTGTACCACCATGTACCACTGCAGCATGTCATTAAATTCTGCCTGTTTTCCTTCCCAAGTCTTTGCTCTTAGAGGGTCGTTTGATTGTTGTTGTTTTTTTAATTTTTTATCTTAAATACTGTAAGGTTCTTAACTTACAGCAGAAACTTTTTTTTTATTATTTCCTGTTTCAATCAATAACCTGCTAGTTGGCACTAGTTCATGTTAACAGTTTTAACATAATAACTGATTTAAAAATCATAAATCAACTAAAGCAGTGGCATGATAGTGTTACATGAAAAGTTGGCAGTTCAGTATAATTCACATTCATCCTGTGGTGCATATATATATATAACATACACAGTAAATTCCATGACAATCCACATTTGAGCCAAACCCCAAAATAACGCACTGAATTAACTAAACAGTGAACATTTCATACTTTCACAGAAGGCATTTTTGATATTTGCTCTCAGGCTCCCCGACTGGTAATGCCACCTGACCGCCTGCCTTCCATCGGTTCCTCTGGGAAGAAATCAACAGGTAATCCACACAGTTCAAGGGCCATTTTATTGAAGGTTAAAACAAATCTGAGTCACAGCTGTTATAATTAACCTGAGTGTTCAGTTTTGTAGAGTGCAATGTCATTGTGGCGGATTTGCTTTTTGACAGTGGAAGGTCTCCAGGAACAACATGTTGAAATCATACAAACAGAAACTTTATTGTAAAGTAAATCCAGCTTAAATTGTTTCAGCTCTTTATTGCGTGTACTGAAAGAGTTCACACCACCTGACAGTTCTCTGATTACACCGGTCAGCAAGCATTTTGCTACTGGCGTTCTCTCACCTGTAAAAATCTGAAAACCATTTTCTTAGCTGTGATGTTCCAAGTATCAGATGATACAGGGCGACCTGGACAGAAACGGTGATGCGTTTCAGCATCGAAGAAATAAGTTTGGTTTCTCGAAAAGGGAAGCCAAATTAAGGAAGGTGTTTAATGATGATTTCAAAAGGAAACTGAAGCCAGCTGAACCAGCAGCACGGGAAGCATTCATGCAGGTTGTCCAGAATTTTCTTGGCAATCACAGAGCAGAGAATTATGCTGAGTCTGCGGATAACATGCTGAAAGCAGATCAGCTAATGAGAGCCAGGATGTCACTGAAGATGCACTTTTTCCATCCTCATCTCGACTTTTTTTTCCCCCATCAAATCTGGGGGGTGTCAGCAGGGTTATAATAGTTTTGGATTTTACATTATAGTTTAGTTTTAGTTAGTTTTTACTTTTTTTTATTTAATTCAGTTAGTTTTAATTAGTTTTCAGAGTGGTTTTTCTCGTTTTTATTAGTTTTTATTTTTGGTTTCATGCTTAGTTTCAGTTAGTTTCGGTATTAGTTTTAGTATTTTCATACTTAATCAGGTGCAAGATTCAAGGCGCAAAAGTGACTATTGTGTAATGAAAACTTGACAAAAGATACCGTTTAAAGAAATATATTCAACAACCAACTGTTCACAAGACATGCTAAATGTGTGTAATATTAAGGACACACATGAACATCAACAGGGAGAAACAAAGAAAAACATGAACTCCCAAACTCAATAAATTCTACAATAAACTCCACAATAAACTTCAGCATCAGTGCAGCAGATTAACAACACCTACATGTTGTTCTCACCACCTGATGCTGCTTCTGTTTTGGAGCTAGCTTGGTTAGATGCTCGCTAATTAAACTTGCAGGGTCTTTGCAGCCTCTGTACACAACCTACAGAAGTTGCCGACCTCATGTCCACATTTATGCTTGTGTAGCTGGATTGTGTGTGTTAATTACCTTGTGGTCATGTGCAGGTGTTTTATATGCAGCGCAGGCTGGGACTTCTTTTTTGGTCCTCGCTCTTTGTGCTCAGTTTTTTGGCTGCAAACATATTTGTCCCTGTTTTTTTTAACTTTCTTCATTCCTTCATGTCCATCCTGATAGTTTCAGCAGTCTCCTACCAGGAATTTGCTGACAGTTGTGAGTCCTTATATTGATGCTTTGATTATTATTCCTGATTGTTATTCTCTCACTGATAAAGTAGCCGGAAACACACAAGGACTAAACAGTTTAGTCACAACTTTCTGGGCTGCGTGGACCCGACAAGTAGTCCCGTTTCTCAGAGGCGCAGGCCAGGTTACCTGGTAGGATCAGAGCGGTTTCTGTAGCCGTTGTGCGCTTCTCAGTTGGACGTTGATGTTGCTGGTTTTTCCTGACTGAGAAGTGTTCTGCACATTTTTCATCATCCACAACAAGACTTTCGATTCTATCTGTGCTCTTCTACTCAAAGAACCTCCATACGGGACTCTGCCGCTTTCTCGGCAGACCGCAGCCATTACTTTGCGGACCAGTGCGGTGAGCGCACGCACATGCGCACACACTCACACAGTTGTCCGATGGCGCTCCCAGCTTAAACTCGGAGAGCGGAAAAAATGATTTCATATCAATCCACAAGGCTTAAAAAAAAAAAAAAACAAGTAAATGAAAGTCAGTTTATCGATAATTTCAGTTAGTTTTAGTTAGTTTTGTAAACTCACAATTCAGTTTTAGTTAGTTGTCGTTTTTTCCTTTTAATTATAGTTTTTATTTATTTCAGTTAACGACAATGTTTTTTCAATTTCAGTTTTCGTTATTTCGTTCGTTTTCGTTAACTATAATAACCCTGGGTGTCAGTGATGAGCATGGGGAAAGATTTCATCGAGATATAAAAGTGATAGAAAACCGATATGAGGGAAACCAACTACTGTTGGTTTTCGCAAAGAGAGGCGGGTGTGCAGCGAAACAAGTGCCTCAAACATTTTCAAGCACGCTGACTTTGTTTCACTTTGAGCTAAATTGACAGAAATATTCTTTAATGCATCGCATTAAAACAGTTTTGGTGGGAATATATATGAATTACTGACCCTTAAATGATTTTCAGAACCAGCTCCACACTAGTTAATCAATCTGCCCTGAAGCAGTAAGTCAAAAATATTTCAGGTATATAATAATAATGTATAATATTTAAAATGTAATAATATATATATTTAAAAAATCACTTCTTGTTAGTCCAAAAGTTCCAATTAGAAAAAACTTTACTGACAAAACACAATCAAAAGACCCTCACTTTCTCTTACCATCTCCACCATTTTTGTTTACAGCCAAGCCAACCCTCTCCTCTCCGGCCCTCCAGCACCTCCACCAGCCCAGTCGCAGAAAGCGTGACCAGCGGCAGACGACATCTTCCTCCTCTGACTCTCACTCTCATCCAGGACCCTCTTCCATCCTCCTCTCTGACACCACCATGACTCCTTGGGGAGGCCTGGCTCTCTCTGAGTCCTCCTTTACTTCAATTCCCAAACGATTTACTCCACAACCCTCTCCGCCTCCATCCCCAGCCCCTCCTGTTCCTCGGCCAACAGCTGCCCCTCATCGTGGCAGGAGACGGGAAGAAGACAAAGAGAGCTCAAGCTCAAGTTTTAACTCTGAAATTCCATCTCCACCTCTGGCAGTCATGCAAAACAGCACAGGTACAGTTACAAAAAGGACAATCATTACTAAACAAAACTAAAAGAATATTATTCAAATTCTAATGAAGACCCAAAACAAAAAGCATCATGTTGAGTCCAGCCACACATATTGGGTCCCTTCAGGAACCCTTGGTAGTGCTTGATAGCTGATCTTAAAGTGATGCGGCCTGTAAAATTTAAAATAAACGAAAGTGAGATTTGTCACTGATTCTGTTCATAATTTTTATGGACAGAGTTTCTAGGCGTAGCCAGGTGGCGGAAGGCTTCTTCCTTGGTGGCCTCAGAGTCTCATCTCTGCTCTTTGCAGATGATGCGGCCCTGTTGGCTTCATCAGGGGGTGGCCTCCAGCTCGCAGTCGAACAGTTCGCAGCCAAGTGTGAAGCGGCCAGCATGAGAATAAGCACCTCTAAGTCTGAGGCCATGGTCCTCAGCCGGAAAAGGGTGGAGTGCCCTCTCCGGCTCAGGAACGAGTTCTTGCCCCAAGTGGAGGAGTTCAAGTATCTCGGGGTCTTGTTCATGAGTGATGGGAGAAGGGAACGGGAGATCGACAGATGGATCGGGGCTGCTTCTGCAGTGATGCGGACGCTGCACCGGTCTGTCGTGGTGAAGAGGGAGCTTAGTGTAAAAGCGAAGCTCTCAATTTACTGGTCGATCTACGTTCCTACCCTCACCTATGGTCACGAGCTTTGGGTAGTGACCGAAAGAATGAGATCGCGAATACAAGCAGCAGAAATGAGTTTCCTTCGAAGGGTAGCTGGCCTCTCACTTAGAGATAAGGTAAGGAGTGCGGCCATCCGGGAGGGGCTCAGAGTAGAGCCGCTGCTCCTCCACATCGAAAGGAGCCAGTTGAGGTGGCTCGGGCATCTGATTAGGATGCCTCCTGGCCGCCTCTTGGGTGAGGTGTTCCGGGCATGTCCCACCGGGAGGAGGCCCTGTGGTAGACCCAGGACACGCTGGAGAGATTATATCTCTCGGCTGGCCTGGGAACGCCTTGGGGTCCCTCCGGATGAGCTGGAGGAGGTGGCTGGGGAGAGGGAAGCCAGGGCTTCTCTGCTTAGGCTCCTGCCCCCGCGACCCGGCCCCGGATAAGCGGAAGAGAATGGATGGATGGTTGGATGGAGATTATACATACAGTATACTATAGTACAACTATACTTTACTATACCAGCAAAAAAATCACCTACCAAACTAATTTTATTTTTATTAATGCAAATAGATCTTTAAATAGTAACTACAAACCCAATGTCATCACATGTAAAGCATTAATACCTCCAGTTTCCTTATTATTAACTGTGATAACTTTAGCACTGTATTATTTGTATCATAAAAGACATTTTGACATGTTACAGTATACAAAGCACGTGTATAAATAGAGTGAATGCAGCTGAAATCCACGTATCTGCTTCAGTTTATGGGTCTTCTTCATGCTGGCTCAAAGATAGACAGTAAGGACACTCTGGAAGAAGAACCATCATAACTATTAGTGGCACAACTGCTTTTGTACTGTGACAGATCAAAATGTCTGATCTTACATAAGGCTTACTAACACACACACACACACACACACACACACACACACACACACACACACACACACACACACACACACACACACACACACACACACACACACACACACACAGACACACACACACACCTGAGAGAAGGTCTAATTTAACCTGTGCAGGCTGGTTGTTGAAGTTTAAGAATCTGGTTTTTAGTGACTGCTGCCCCTGCCCTAACTTAAACATCTTTCTGCGCAGGTGGAGCGGGTAAAGGGTTGCAGGCGAGGAGGAGGAGGGTGTTGCCTCAGCGTCGGGTTTCTCACCCGCCCCGTCTCCCACCGCTTCACCCCGTCACTAACCTCAGTTTCTCTCGGAGCTTCACTTTCTCCTTCTTCGAGCTGCCGCTGCACCAGTCTCCTCGCTGGCGTGCAGAGCGCGTCAGAAACCTCGTATTGCTTTTGAAGCAGATCCACTACTAAAGTCTCACAGCTGCATGTTCCTACTGATAGTTCAAGGGAGTCTGTCTTTCTTAAGTATATTATTTTACTGTATTAGCAAAATGTAACATTTTCAATTTATTGTCAAAGTAAGAGTGATGTAGCGAATGATTTTTTTTTTGTGTGTGTTTTTGTTTGTTCGATGTTTTGAACATTATAAAAATAGTTTCGATGGCTTTGATTTCCTTGGAACTACTTTTAATGACCTGAGGGTCTGAAGCCCTGTGGTCCTGTGTGCTGACAGACTCAGCAGTGATTAATTCACTCTCCTGTTATAGAAAAATGTTCATATCATTCATATTTCTTATTAGAATGAGGTTAAATGGCAATTAAAACAACTTTATTATCATCTCAGCTGCTCTTGTTTTATCAGCTTGCTCTGTTTTAATGGGTACTGTTTTATCCAGACACACCTCATAGTCTTTATTTCCTCCACATCAGGCCTTCATGAAATTGCTCACTCTCTCATTTGGATTAGCTGTTGAAAATGATGTAGTTTTCCAAAATGGATCAAATTCAGTTTGAATAAAACAGAGATTTATCTTTCTCATTTACTCTCTATCACCTTGTCCCCACCGGCCTCTCTCTCTCTCTGTCTCTCTCTCTCTCTCTCTGTCTCTCTCTCTCTCTCTCTCTGTCTCTCTCTCTCTCTCTCTCTGTCTCTCTCTCTCTCCCTCACACACACACACACACACACACACACATGATTCTGTGAGAGTTGAGCTGGAATAATAGAGACATTCAAAGGTACTGAATGAGTTGGTGAATGGGAGGAGAAAGGGGCTGTAAACGTGATGTAAAGTCCAGAGTACAAGGCTATTTTCCCCCTTCCCTGACTCACGTGTGAAATCTTGTGTAATATGTGTGTGTGTGTGTGTGTGTGTGTGTGAGAGTGACCCTAATACATGCCGACTCCCTATCACACACGTGATCCCTTAATAATGATGTGGCTTCTTGCTGCTGCAGATTAAGTAAGACTTTTTCTCTCATTGCTTTAATTTGTTTTGGTTTTCTGAACAGAAACTTATTTTCTCTTTTGTCACGTGACTTTATTCACAGGTTTTGAACACATAAAAAGTCAGTGAGTCACATTAAACAAACACACAGTGTACAAGCAAGAGCAAAGTGAAACTTTATGCTGTCAGTAATCTTTGACAGTGATTTCAGATGGACCCCGCTGAGCACTCCAGGCAGCCCGATCTCGCGGACGCCCTGGACGAAGCACGGCTGGATCTCCTCGGGCAGAGGGTCGAAAAGAAGTCTTTGTCCCTTTTGGAGAGGGTAAATGCACAATGTTGGTGAGTCAAAGGATAAGCTTAAACATTTTGGCCATGCTGCATTCGCTCCAACCATGCGATGTTTATCTTGTGTGTGTTTTCCTTCAGGTGCTCTGGTTCCAGGGTAAAAGGACTCCTGCTGAACTTTTTTCCTGTCCTGTCATGGCTCCCTCGTTACCACATCAGAGAGAATGCTCTCAGAGATCTGATGTCTGGAATCAGTGCTGGGATCATGCACCTACCACAGGGTGAGATAACAGATAAAAGTTACGTAAGAGTTACATTAAAAAAAAAAAAGTCTTGTTGCACCATTTCCAAGTCTCCATAAAGTTCAATTCAACATTGAGTCAAGTGGTTCCATTGGTCAACAGTTGTTCAGAAGTTGTCTGTGTCTGAGATACTATTTCATATGGATGTACTGAATCCAAATATAACAATTAATATGGCTAATTGGCTATGGCAGCCAACATTTTACACCAGTGTGCAGTGCATTGTTTAGATAGTTGAGATGTAATCAATAATTTAAAGCTTACATCTTCTTATCTGTTTGTGGTCACTTCATATGATTATATTCCACATTTCTTCATCATGTAGCAATTTTAAAAAAATCAGGAAAGAGTCTGCATACAGAAGACTTAATATGAAGCATTGAATATCAAGCACAGTGGGGTTCTTACACCCCACCCCACCCCTGTTTATTTAAAAACACCAATCGAGGAACTGCAAAGGTTCCAGTTTTAGAAGTCACAGGAATTTCTGCAGCAAATTGTGAAAGAAAATCCAGAATATTTTTAAATGCTTTAAAAACACATGTACACAATTTGATCAAAATTGAATGACTTGTTTAAGATGAATGGCTGTTTTAAAACGAGCACCTACAGTATGCACTGATTTATTCAAAACTGGTTTGCTTATTCTTTTCTAGGTATGGCCAACGCCATGTTGGCAGGAATTCCTCCAGTGTTTGGTCTGTACACTTCTCTTTATCCTCTCATCATCTACTTCATCTTCGGCACTTCCAGGCACCTCTCCATTGGTGACTCCTCCAGTCTTTCCATGGTTCACATTCACATTTTTCTGAAGCAAAGAAAATTGTTTAATCGTTTAAAAAGTATTCATATTATTAAATCAGTTTACTTGTGAAATTGAAGTCCAATTCAAAAATCCCAAATGCTCTGGGAGAGATAAAGTGATTCAGTTTCTGTGTGTGTGTGTGTGTGTGTACCTGTATTCATGTGTAACAGGTGTTTTTGCCGTCCTGTCCATGATGATTGGGACAGTGACAGCTAATGTGGAGTTGCTTAGCGACGGTGATGAAGCAGCTGTTGAAGCAGCCAAAGTAAACGCTGCAGTGCAAGTCACCTTCCTTTGTGGTCTCATACAGGTATGCACAAACACATGCATGCATTCAGAATCTACCAATTTGTTTATTTTTAAGTAATTAAGATTAGAGTGTCACTCAGTCTCCACAAATGCTCCAACCTAATGCCCAAACAAAAGAGCTTTGTGTTTTTTGTGTGTATGTGCCATAGCTCCTGCTGTACCTGCTGCGGGGAGGTGTTGTGTGTCACTGGATGTCAGATCGTGTAATCAGAGCCTACACCACAGCAATAGCTCTGCACATGATCATCCTGCAGTTGCCGCTAATGACAGGAATACCAGTACAGAAACATACTGGACTGCTGGCATCAGCGAGGGTCAGTTGAAACATCAGTTGTATCGCACACAGACTCGGCCACGCCAGCTGTAAGCTTAAAAACTGCTTGGATTGTGGCTATCTTTGTTTTCCCGTTCCTGGCACTACATGGTACAAATTAAACTCCTTCAAGAATGCACTTTGCTACCTTTAAAGTGACAGTATTGCATTTATAAAGTGTCTGGGTGTCTTGTCATCACTTTGCAGGCAGCTGATTTGCTCCAGATCCACCGAGCTGTAACCTCTGATGTGCACTAGAGCACATAAATCTGAAAATGTGAAAACTTTTATGTTTAAGGACGTTGATTTTCAGGAAAAACAACATACCGACAAGGAGGTGACCACAGGGTAACAGCAGATGTCCTGGGGATAGCAGAGGAATGATGCTCAGTACATGCAGGACTGTGAAACAGTATTTGCTTCCTTCCTGATTTCATGTTTGTCACACTTAAATATTTCAGATCATCAAACAAATTTTAAAATTAGGCAAAGATAACCACAGTAAATGCAAACAGCATTTAAAAAAAAAATATTATTCATTAATTATCATGGTTTATCATTTATTAAAGGAACAAAGCTATCCAAACCTACGTGGCCCTGTGTGAGAAAGGAATTGCTGCCTAAATCTAATAACTGGTTGTGTCACCCTTGGCAGCAAGAACTACAATCAAGCATTTGTGATAACTGGCAGTGAGTCAATGGAGGAATTCTGGCCCACTCTTCTCTGCAGAATTGCTTTCATTCGGCCACATTGGAGGGTTTCCCAGTATGAAAGCATCTCAGTCAGATTTAAGTCCAGACATTATCCTTCAGGATTTTCAGGTAGAGCAGAATTCATGATTCCATCAATAATAGCAAGTCGTCCTGAAGCGGCAAAGCAACCCCAGAGCGTCACACTGCCACCGCCATGTTTGACTGTTGGTGTGATGTTCTTTTTATGAAATGCTGTGTTAGTTTTACACCAGATGTAAAGGAATCAAACCTTCCAAAATGCTCAACTTGTCTCGTCAGTCCACAGAATATTTCCCCAAAAGTCTTGGAGATCATTGAGATGCTTTTGGCAAACAGGAGACGAGCCTTTGTGTTCATTTTGGTCAGTAGTGGTTTTCTCCTGCTCTTCCATGGATGCAGTTTTTGCCCAGTGTCTTTCTTATGTATGAACTCTGACCTTAACTGAGACAAGTGAGGCCTGCACTTCTTTAGATGTTGTTCTGGGTTCTTTTGTGACCTGGCCACTCTTGGGAAGGTTCACCACTGTTTCTTTAGACTGTGGTATTATGTGTTACTTTTTTAGGTCTTTCACTTCGTCAAGTTCTATTCAAGTAATTTCTTGATTCAAAGGGTCTGGCAGTAATCAGGCCTCAGCGTGGTCAGTGAAACTGAGCTAAGCTTTTCAAAAAAATGTGGTTAATAACAGTTTATTTATGATTTCACAGGGCATGTAGGTTTGAGTAGCTTTTTTCCCTTAATAAGTGAAATCATTATAAACTAAATTTTCTTGGGTTATCTTTGTCTAAAAATAAAATCTGTTTGATGAAAAAAAAAATCTAATCAACTGAGAAATCAGAAAGGGGGCAAATACTTTTTCTCTGCACTGTACTTTTTTTTTTTTTTTAAAGATGTTTTAAGATACAGTAGTTGAGATTTAAATATATTTTGAAAACTAAATAAATACATTTGATCAGGAAGACCTGCTAAATTGTGAAGAGTGTCAAAGGATGCATGTAAATACGGTCTTCTTATCAAGAATCAAGAAGAATTTTATTGTCATTATACATCAAGACATACATGAGAGACAAGCATGAGAGAGTTTTTATTTATTCATTGTTTAAAGTTTTTTATTTAAAAGAAGTAAATTGTCTTTCTTATTTCTTCTTAATCAAAGCTATATAAATAACAGCCTTTTAACAACGAGTCCATAGACTAATACATACATAGACCATACACAAAATATGGATGTAGCCACTGTGATGTCAGCTAGTGTTTTCTGGACTCCACATTTTGAAGCTTCCATCATTTTGGATTTTTGTAGCCACACGTGACTGTATTTAGATAAGAGTGGAGTCCTAAGCTTTCTGCTAACTTGATTACAGACACAGATATGTACCTACTAATTAGTGTTTAAGTAACAGGCCTAAAATGTAGCATTTTTACTCAAATACACTGAAGAAAACTTCTTGGACAGACTGCACCACACAGGAAGCCTTATTATTGTCAGATGGTTCCATTAAAAATGCTGCAAAAGGAAACTCCAAAACAGTTAAAAGGTCCAGTTGGGTTAGTTGAATTACCAGAAGTAAGACCTAGTGGGCACAGATATCTGTGTCAGCACTAAGCCCTAACTTTAAGCCTAACTAATGCCAAACCACTAAGTTATAAAATAATTCAGTCTCCTTACAAGTGCTATGAAGGAGGAAGTTAGCTAGACAAAACCTGCTTTATAGCACCATTAAGTTGGGTATTTCATCATAGTATTATATTCTTTAGGAGCCGCCTCAGAGGAAATGCAGTTTATTGAATTTCTCTTTTTTCAGCCCCCAACATTCCCGTTTGGATATTACACCACTTCCTAAAATTTGCAAGTGCAATTGTCAAATTTGATGCAACATAAAAGAAGTGCAACTAATGCTATTTCCATTTTCAGAGCAGTAGAAGGCGGCCACTTCAATGAACGTGGTTCACATGGTGGGCTTCAAAAAAGTTGTTTGTTGCAGGTTCCACTTTCACAGTGGAACGGCTTCTTCGGATTCTTGAAAAATAACAGGATAACTGTGTGTGTGCGCGCGCGTGTGTGTGTGTGTGTGTGTGTGCGTGTGTGTGTGTGTGTGTGTGTGCGTATGTTTATAATACCTTGTGGGGACAATTTTCCTGACATATACTACGTTGTGGGGACCAATTGCTCCTTGTGGGGACTGGAACCTTGTCCCCACAAGGGGAAACCCTGTTTTTGGGTCAGGGGTCAGAGTTAGGGCTAAGGTATGAATTGAGTTTTGGTTAGGGTTAGGGTTAGGTATGTGATGGTTAGGGTTAAGAAAAGGGTAAAGGTAAGGTTTAGGCTGTAGAAATGAATGGAAGTCAATGGAAATTCCCCACAAAGATAGCAAAACACACTTGTGTGTGTGTGTGTGTGTGTGTGTGTGTGTGTGTGTGTGTGTGTGTGTGTGTGTGTGTGTGTGTGTGTGTGTGTGTGTGTGTGTGTGTGTGTGTGTCTTCCAGACTTTAATGGAGCTTCTCTATGGAGTGAGCACTGCTGTAACTGGAACTCTGTTAGTCTCCTTGGTTTCATTGGTGATACTCATTGGAGGCAAACTGCTGAATGAGCACTTTAAGAACAAGCTGCCTGTCACCATACCTTGGGAACTTATACTGGTAAAACACAGACACACACACACGCACACACAGAGTCACACACACACAAACACATACAGAGTAGACTCATGTCCATAAGATGCACCCAGATGGACAGATGCCACGGTGATGAACTGACAAATGACTCATAATTATATAATAATCTGTTTTTATCTCCAAAACCACGAATCTCCACATACAGCAAATATCTGCACCTGGCCACTGGTTAATCATCATTCTCTTGTCTGATGTGTTGATGAGAACTGAATTTGTGTTTTTTGCTTTTTTTTGCTTCTCGGTTCTTCGAGTCATTTAAGGATTTCAATTTAATGTTACTGTAACATTTTTTTAATGTAATTACAATTGTATAGTTGCATGCACATTTATACATCTTTAATAACAAAAAAGAGAGCGCGAGAGGGGACGAGGCAGAGTAAACAGTGCTGAGGCAGAAAACTTACTGCATGCAAACTAATTGTGGACATTTGATCGGGTTTCTTTGAAACGTTTCTTTACAGTTGAATTTATGATGTGCTGAGTTAGGTAAAATTGGAGGTTGTGTCATATATTATGGAGGAACGGCTTTAAGACGCTTCAGCTGACTTGAATCTGAAGGGCTAGTTTATCAGTCTCTGATCGTATGCCTGAGTTTGTGTCACTGTTTGTATGAACTGCCTGATTAATCTGATATTAAGATGCAGATTACTGTATATTGTTCTTCTTTTCCAAAGTGAACATTCAGTGAAGAAAATGTCACTTCCACTGTTTCTCTCATAGATTGTTCTCAGCACCCTCCTGTCAGTGCAGATGGATCTGGCTGGACAGCACAGAGTCCAGGTGGTGGGACACATACCCAGTGGGTCAGTAGAACTGGGTTATTGTCTGTTTGCCTTAGTCATTTAGTTTGGTTTAAAAAAAAAAAAAAAAATCAAATAGTCACGATTGTCAGTTATTGTCAAGCTGGTGACTCTAAATCCAAATATTTTTATTGTAACCATTTTAAGTCCAGTGTGTCAAATGTAACGGTCCCTCCAACACAGAAGCAACAGAATAGCCTAAAAAATTACTTTAGCAAAATTACGGTGAATGAATCGTTTTCATTTGACTCCACAAAAATTTTATTCTGTTCTTAACACAAAGTGAACCAAGTGAAATTCATATAAGAAAGACACATTATACTACACATTATACAGTTTGCGCTATTAGCTTTAATTATTGTTCACTGAAATTAAAGTATTGATATTATGCAAAGAAAATGAGATCTTATTAGCAATTAAAGATAATGTCTACAATGTAGTATATGCCAATATATACCAAATGTGCCAGTTAGCTTCATCACATTGGCCCCAATAGCTTTAAGAAAATACTGTGTTATGATGAATAATTCACAAGGTTGTCATAATTCTTTATATTGCTGTATATTTAATTTCTTTCCTTGTAATAATATCTGAGTCAATGAACCTTTCCTCTCATTCTTTCCTCCTCCACCTCCTCCTCTGCAGCCTGTCTCCCCCAGCCCTTCCCTCGCTGTCTCAGTCCAGAGAGCTTTTCATTCCAGCTCTGTTCTTAGCTTTGATTGGCTTCAGTTTCCTCTCAGCCATGGGCTCAATGTTTGCCAACAGACATGGCTACTGTGTGGACCCCAGTCAGGTACATTCACCCCAATAACACTTTAGCTGAGATCAGCACAGTCTGTTTTTGTTTGTTTTAGCAATTGAAACAAATCATATATATATATATATATATATATATAAAAAAATTTTTAGCCATTTGCTAAAATCAGAACAGCTCATTTTATTTCTCATTAATGTACACTCAGCACCTCATCTTGACAGAAAAAAAAACAGAAATGTAGAATTTTTTGCAAATTTATTAAAAAAGAAAAACTGAAATATCACATGGTCATAAGTATTCAGACCCTTTGCTCAGCACCCTTTTGAGCTCGTACAGCCACGAGTCTTCTTGGGAATGATACAACACGTTTTTCACTCCTGGATTTGGGGATCCTCTGCCATTCTTCCTTGCAGATCCTCTCCAGTTCCGTCAGGTTGGATGGTGAATGTTGGTGGACAGCCATTTTCAGGTCTCTCCAGAGATGATCAATTGGGTTTAGGTCAGGGCTCTAGCTGGGCCAGTCAAGAATGGTCACAGAGTTGTTCTGAAGCCACTCCTTTGTTATTTTAGCCGTGTGCTTAGGGTCATTGTCTTGTTGGAAGGTGAACCTTCAGCTCAGTCTGAGGTCCTGAGCACTCTGGAAGAGGTTTTCTTCCAGGATATCTCTGTACTTGGCCGTATTCATCTTTCCTTCGATTGCAACCAGTCATCCTGTCCCTGCAGCTGAAAAACACCCCCACAGCATGATGCTGCCACCACCATGTTTCACTGTTGGGATTGTATTAGGCAGGTGATGAGCAGTGCCTGGTTTTCTCCACACATACCGCTTAGAATTAACACCAAAAAGTTCAGTCTTCGTCTCATCAGACCAGAGAATCTTATTTCTCATAGTCTGGGAGTCCTTCATGTGTGCAGGCTTTCATATATCTTGCACTGAGGAGAGGTTTCCATCCGGCCACTCTGCCATAAAGCCCCGACTGGTGGAGGGCTGCAGTGATAGTTGACTTTGTGGAACTTTCTCCCATATCCCTACTGCATCTCTGGAGCTCAGGCAAAGTGATCTTTGGGTTCTTCTTTACCTCTCTCACCAAGGCTCTTCTCCCACAATTGCTCAGTTTGGCTGGACAGCCAGGTCTAGGAAGAGTTCTGGTCGTCCCAAACTTCTTCCATGTAAGTATTATGGAGGCCACTGTGCTCTCAGGAACCTTGAGTGCTGCGGAAATTCTTTTGTAACCTTGGTCAGATCTGTGCCTTGCCACAATTCTGTCTCTGAGCTCTTTGGGCAGTTCCTTCAACCTCATGATTCTCATTTGCTCTGACATGCAGTGTGAGCTGTGAGGTCTTATATAGACAGGTGTGTGCCTTTGCTAATCAAGTCCAATCAGTTTAATTAAACACAGCTTCACTCCAATGAAGGAGTAGAACCATCTCAAGGAGGATCAGAAGAAATGGACAGCATGTGAGTTAAATATGAGTGTCACAGCAAAGGGTCTGAATACGTATGACCGTGTGATATTTCAGTTTTTCCTTTTTTAATAACTTTGCAAAATTTTCTACATTTCTGTTTTTTTTCTGTCAAGATGGGGTGCTGAGTGTACATCAATGAGAAAAAAAAATGAACTTTTTTGATTTTAGCAAATGGCTGCAATGAAACAAAGAGTGAAAAATTTAAAGGGGTCTGAATACTTTCCATACCCATTGTGTGTGTCCGTGTCTATATATATATATATACAGTATATATATATATATATATATATATATATATATATATATATATATATATATATATATATATATATATATATATATATATAATGCAGACTTAGAGTTGCCATGATTTGGACATTGTGCAGAGAAACTGAGAGAAGTGAGTGCAGTGTCTTCTAAACAAAAGACTGCTACAGTGCAAGGCAATTCAAGCTGTTTTAATGAAATTGCAGTTCCAGTACCTTCTGAAGATTAAAGGTGTCCCTAAATTTCTGCAAATGAAGGCACCGTTGTTTAACCTCAGTGATGAGATGAGCTTTGAACTGATTCAAAGCTACATTGTTTGAAGTTTGTCTGACTTTCCTGACGAAAGGTTCTTTGATCCAGTTACTGCAGTTACGTCTTCTACGGCTCATTGTTGAATCTGCTGTAACGAGTCAGCCAGTCAGTTTTCTGCCTGTGTATCCAAGTGAAGGACAAACATGCAGAACAAGGTCTTGTTGGATCATGTACTGCACATGCAGAACATGTGCCAAGCAAATAAAAATAATCAATATGAAGTAGCTATTTTAATAATTTAAAGAGATTCATTATTTTGGTAACATATCCAAATATAACAGCGTCATTATACATGACTACAGACATTTGTCCTCGCTGCAGGAGCTGCTGGCCCTGGGTCTGTGTAACACCGTTGGAGGGATATTTCAGTGCTTTGCTGTCAGCGGCTCCATTACTCGCAGCATGGTCCAGGAAACCATCGGCGTCAAAACACAGGTACTGTTGTCTGCTCCAGAAGTCCAGCTGCCTTCATTAGACTTAATCAGGCTAAACTAACACCTGTAAAACTTTTTGAATCAAGTAATATCCTGCAAGTCATTTTATTCTTTGTTTGTGGTGTTCTTTTATTGATTACCCTGTTGTGTTTTAACCACACATCTTAGATGGCTGGTCTGGTGTCAGCTCTGTTCATTCTGACAGTCTTATTGGAGATTGGTTATCTATTTGAGTCGTTGCCAAAGGTAAAGTAAATGCAGCATGAGAAATATTACTAATCTTTATTATACAAGTTATGAAACAAGAGTTTAAATAGCCAGACCCACCCATTACAGTTTTATTACCTATGGAAAAGGTGTGATTGTGGTACTGATGTTTTTGTAATGGAAACAAATACACCAAAAGTTTGTGTTTGCCGTTCTGCAGTTCATGGAAACTATTGTCAGGGTGATTCACTTGTCTAAGTCAGCGTTTGGTAATGGCCTGCTGTGTGTACCAGGCAGTGTTGGCAGCGGTTATTGTGGTGAACCTTCAGGGCATACTGGCTCAGTTCAAAGATGTGCGTCTGCTCTGGAAGTGTGACAGATTAGACCTGGTGGGCTTGACACACACAGGCATCATTATTCATGGCATAGAACCAGCTACAAACTCTCCTCTGATCCAGGACTCTTCCCTCTCTTCTCCCTCTGTCCCTTTAGCTCGTGTGGGTAGTGTCACTGACGTCCCCCCTCATTTTTAACCTGGATCTGGGTCTGATTGTGGCTGTCGTCTTCTCTCTGGTCACACTTCTCTACAGGATGCAACAGTCAGTAAATGTGACTTTATAGACCATACGTGGAGCATTTTACACCAAAAAAAAATATTATTACTTTATTCAGCATCCCTTCCCAGCATTTAATCTTACATTTTTTAGGGTCTCACCACGTCATTATTTTTATATGGTTTAAAAATGGTTTGTGTTTCCCTTCCTCATCAGAACCCAAGAGAACTTGTGCACTCATCTGTATTCCCCTCTGTCTCACTCATTCTTTTCATCTTGTCCTCATCTTCCAGCTCCTCCACTGTTGTTCTGGGTCACATTCCTGGTACAGACTGTTACAGAGATGTGGGACTCTACCTTGAGGTAAACTCAATCTGTCTCACAGCTTACAAAAAACAAAGGAATTGCTCAAAAAAAAAAAAAAAATCATCCCTAAAACATAATCCCATAAAATTCTGTGCCGGCCATGTGTGGTCCCTGTTCTGCCTGTGCTTGTTGTTACTTTAGCTTTGAAATCCTTCATGGACTACTATAAACTTTCAGAAGATGAGTGTCATTGATCTAAAGATGAAAACCCTTTTTTCACAGCATAAATGAGGTTTCACTAAGCAGCAGCAGTTTCTTGTATCCATATCCAACCATCATCTTTATTACATTCATATCCTCTGAATTTAAACTCTCTTCTGACTTTCTGCTCCTCCAGCATCTCTCTGCTTTTTCAGCCTATTTCCACGATCAGGTTCAGTTTTACAAATTGATTATGTTTGCTTCTTACAGTAACTAATTCTTGGGGTCCCCAGAGACCCCAGTCAGTAGTCCATGTATGTAAAATATGTTAGTATGAGGGTTAATACTTCAATCATTCATAATTGGGTTATTAACACCAGACACCCATCTCCCCTATGTTAGTCTTATCTGTCCTACTCTTGGATGGTTGTTCTGAACGAATTCCATTGTATGTATGATGATTAATTTCGTTGTATGTATAATGACAATAAAGTTCTATTCTATTCTATTCTATTAATATGCCAAGAGCAACAAGGATTGAGGCTTTATTGATTGGCAGAGACGAATCACACTGACATTACATCACTCCCGATGACCACTGCAGTCCATGAACTATTGTATGTAAATTGCTATCAGTGTGAAAACCAGCCAGTTATGAATTCTCCGCAGCTTGTTTTGTTTCTGCACATCTGTCTTTATGACAGCGACTGCTGTGCAGATGCACATAAACACAGCGACATCAATGTCAGTGTGGCATAATGGGAAAGCCTATAAAAATATACATTTATATTTAAAAGGGAATATTTCAGTAGCAGTGTATGCATGCATCAAGGCTACTTTGTCTTTGTCAAGCCAAATTTCCATTGAGTCTGTTTACATAATGAATTATTAAGCCCCACCATATAAACCGACACCCAATAACAAACAAAATTCTCCAGTTCAGGTCAGATTTTATTAACTTAATAAACCACTTTAACGGTGAAACTGTCAGGGAGCCAAAACATGCTAAAAATATATCCCAGGCTGAAACCTACCATCTGTCACACATCAAAATACCAAACTGCCACCAAAGGCAATCTGTCTGGGCTCAGAGCATCAGTGACTTCCTCTCAACTTCTCACTCTCTGTTCCCTCCACTTGATTCTCTCCTCAATCTGTTACACTGGTGGCTGCTGCACATCTCCCCTCTGTGCATTTTCTCCAGCTATCATCTCAGATATCGTGATAGTGTATATAATGGATTTCCCTGTAGAAGACTCTCCATGAATCTTTTTTTAAAATTTTATTATCACTGATCTCAACAGATTAGTTAACCACAAAGACCCCCGTGTCTCTGAAGTACAAATTCAAACTGTCATTTTCTTACTCTTTAACTTATGAGCAACATCTTCAGCACACAATACCATTTATTTTTTTGTGGGCATGGACTTAAATAATTTGTCCCTAAAGTGAAGAAGAATTTTTATCTTTTATGCTGCTAGATAGAAGTTTTTATAATAATAAACGTTATGTTTGTCCATACATCTGCTAAATGAGTTTTTTTCAAATGCAAAAAAAAAAAAGAGAGCAAAGTGCAAAGCAGAGAGCATTTAATTTAGGATTCATTTAGGATCTCCTCCAGAATTTGTAGAGTCATTATGTAATGAAGAGAGGTGGCATGTCTTACTCATCTAATCTTTATCATTAGCTGCGAGCACCAGGCAGCACACACCTGTTTATCCAGTGTCTGTTACTGTGAGCGCACCAGACCTCTGCTGCGAATATTGACCACCGAGGTGTCACTATTGTAACCTGCTACACTGTGGATGCTGTCTGGTGTTAATTGCATTTGTTATGTATATCTCTGTTATTCTTAACAGGCAAAGCAAGTTCCAGGTGTGACTATACTCTCATGTTCCAGCCCGATTTACTTTGCCAACTCTGAAGTGGTGTTCACAAAGATCAGACAGGTGCCAACACACGCACACACAACACACACTGACTGACATGAATTTCCTAGAGCCATATTCTGATATGTAACTACTCTAATCTTGAATCTTAAACCTAATCATATCCAAATATTAAGTCTTCATGCTATAATTGAGATTACATTATGAAGACTTGTTTTCCCCACAGAGTAACTCCATAAACACTGTTTATAGAAACAGAGAGTTTGCCACATCAGTAAAAACAAAAACAAACAAACAAAATATGTATTTGGACTTAGAGGTGGGCTCCTTTAATGAGGAGAATGAATGACTCATTATAAACAGTTATTTTCTCTGCCTGTAAGTCGGTCGGTAAGCAGACATATACTTTGGTGCACCTGCTCAACTCCTCATTAATACAAGCTTCTGTCACAACTCTGTGGATTTAGGCATGTAGAGATGGTCGAGACCACCTGCTGAAGTTCAAACTGAGAACAAATCAGAATGGGGAAGAAAGATGATTTAAGTGACTTTGAAGGTAGTGTGTTTGCTGGTGACAGGCTGGTCTGAGTATTTCACAGACTGCTGATCTGCTGGGATTTTCCCACACAACCCTCTCTAGGGTTTACAGAGAATGCTCTTATAAATAAATAAAATTTCCACTGAGCTGCAGTTCTCTGGGCACAAAAGCCTCATTGATGCCAGAGGTCAGAGAGGAATGACTAGACTGCTGCATGCTGATAGGAAGGCAACAATAACTCAAACACTCATCACAACTAAGGTATGCAGAAGATCACGTCACACACACACACTGAGCAAACGTCAAACCTTGAAGCAGATGAGCTATAACAGCAGAAGACCACACTGGGTGCCACTCCTGTCAGCTAAGAACAGGAAACAGAGGCAGAAACCAAAACTGGACCCTAGAAGACTGGAAAAATGTCACCTGTTCTGAGAAGTCTTGATTTCTGCTGCAACATTCAAATGGTGGATCAGAATTTGATGTTAACAATATGGAAGCATGGATCCATCTTCCCTTACATCAACAGTTCACTGTACTCAAATGGTCTCCATGGTCACCAGACCTCAGTCCAATACAGCACCTCTTGGATGTGGTGGAATGAGAGATTCTTATCGTGGATGTGCCGCCGACAAATCTGCAGCAGCTGCGCGACGCTATCATGTCATTGCAGAGCAAAATCTTTGAGGAACATTTCCAGCACCTAAATCTGTGCCATGCAGGCAGTTCTGAAGGCAAGGGGGTGTAGTTCTAAGTTTCGTCTCCAGCCCATTTGCCATGCATTATGCAAGATGTGTGCGTGCGTGCGCACACTTTGATCCCTCTGGTTAAAATAAAAAAACTCAGATGTGTATTTGAAGCACTGAAAAGTAAATTTCCACTTGTAATGTTTCCTCTTCACTTCCTTCCTCTCACCACTTGTAGACAGTGAATCGTGGTCAGAAGGAGAATTCAGCTGGAGTCCACACCACTGCTTCTTCAGGTTCTTCCCCCTCAACCCAGACACAGACACACACTTATTGCTTGGTTCTGGATCTGAGCTCAGTCGCCTTCATGGACTCTGTGGCCATGACGGCACTTTGCAAGGTGGATGCAGCACATATATTTCTATTTAGTTTCATATTGAGTAAATCAGGTTACTCCAAAGCATGCACGAAATCATTAATTTGTTAAAAGGTGATTTGATAATTTGATGAAGATGATTCTGCACATATCTTCTGAAGCACTGTCATTGTGGGCAGTGCAGGTTTTTATTTGTGTTTTTGAAATGGACTTTGAGTTTCTGAAGGTCGTCCTCTTTTCTTTTTGTTTTCTAACAAAACTTTTGTTACCTCTTTTTACATAGATACCAAGGCGCAATATTAACGTGCTAATCTAAATTGATATACAAAATAATGGCAAGGTGAGGAAAACCCACAACACAGTAACTCAAATATAAGGACGTGCTCAGGGACAAATAAATGTGGTGATACTTGCTCTCTACAATAATGAGTAGCGAGCGGGAGAAAAAGGTTTTGCCAGAATGATCTTTCTAATTTCCTGAAATCTGTTTAAAACAAAATATGATTTTTTTTTTATGGCTGGTAAATTCAGGACATTACCTTTTTTCATCCATGAAATCAGCAGCAGTGTGAAACAGAGAAAATTAAGTCATTTAGAGAAATTATCCTGGCATAAACTGTTTTTTTTTTTTTCTTCTTTTTTCAGTTGTATTACATCAGTGTTGTGGCAGAGAAAATACATTTGTTCAGATTTAGAAAATGTATGACTAAAAAAAATTTCCACTAATCTCTCAAGACTTCTGTACATTCAGCCTGACTTCATTTTGCTGATGCAGAATATGTGCAATAAATGATTATGTAAGAGATGACCAGTGCACTAATTGCTTGTGAGATAACAAAACACATGACAAAGAACATTGTGAGTGCACGTTGACTCACGGCTTCCTCTTTCATCTTCTTGATAAGAGGAGGAGGAAATGTATTCATCACACTGTGTAAACACATGCTTGAATATGATGTTCGTGATGTTCATATGATCGTGTGTGTGTGTGTGTGTGTGTGTGTGTGTGTGTGTGTGTGTGTGTGTGCGCGTGCGTGTGCGTGTGTGTGCGTGTGTGTGTTCACCAGGTTGTAGAGGTTTTGGACATCCAGGGTGTCAGTGTTTTTCTGGCAGCTTGCCCAGGTCAGCCTCATGTTTCATGTGCTCTTACTGAATCTCCCGCAGAGTGACTCTTCTTCTATTTCTCTCTCTCTCTCTCACACACACACATAAGCACACACATAAGCACACACACACACACACACACACACACACACACACACACACCCTTTGTTTCTCTTGGGTTTGGCTTTTACTGTTTCCACAGGTCAGTTTCCCACCACCCCTCCCATACTGTAGCTTTGTTTGAAGCTTTTTTTTTTTTTCTTTTCTTTTTGAACTTTATGCTGGTGCTACAAATTTTTTTCAAGTAGTAGAATTTCTCTGTACATCAGTGCCTCACAGAAGCACAGGCAGCAAATTGAATTTTTTTTTTTTCAATGAGCATAGATGTGTAGAAGCATTTACTCACATCAGTAAATACTTCAAATTGCAGTGCAAAATCTGTATTCCTAATTCTCTCTGTGTGTTTACAGAGAAAGTTTTATCCCAGCTCCAGACTCAGGGTTGTATACCCGACAGCCTGCCCCGCTCTTGTGTCTTTCCTTCGGTCCATCACGCTGTCCAGCACTGCCTCGCCATCCTGCCCAGGTCTCTGGAGGTACGTACTGTGTTGCAAGTACATTGCAGATACAACAAAAATATGTTTGCTTTTTTTTGTTCTACCCATCGCACTCACTCCACTCCACACCTACAGAGGCAACAGAGCTCCTTTTCCCTCAGATTTATTCAACCCTGCTGACAAAGAACGCTTCAGGAAATCATTCCTACTGTTCTCTGTAAAACTCTATAGCAACTCTTCTTTTTTGTGACAGCTGAATACACCTATCAGGATATGAGATTCCACAGACATCTCTGCATCAAACTTTCTTACTGCGGTTTCTCAGATTTATAGACAACTGGTTATTTATTAAGGCCAATTGCACTATTAGCTAGAATTCTCATTTGCACAATCTCAGTCTTATTCTTTTCTGTAATTTTATTTTTTATTATCTTCTTTTATCACTGTTCTATATACAAATTAGTACTATCAATCCATCCATCCATTCATCCATCCATCCATCCTCAATCCATCCATCCATCCATCCATCCACCCATTTTCTGATCCGGGGTCGCGTCATGGGGGCAGCAGCCTAAGGAGAGAAGCCCAGGCCTTCCTCTCGCCAGCCACCTCCACCAGCTCATCCGGGGGGACCCCAAGCCCTTCCCAGGCAAGCCAAGATATGATCTCTCCAGCGTGTCCTGGGTCTGCCCCAGGGCCTCCTCTAGGTAGGACCTCCCCGGAACACCTCACCCAAGAGGCGCCCAGGAAGCATACTAGTCAGATGCCCAAACTGGCTCCTTTCAATGTGGAGAAGCAGCGGCTCTACTTTGAGCCTCTCCTGAATGGCTTCACTCCTCACCTAATCTCTAAGGGAGAGGCCAGCCAGCCTCCGGAGGAAGCTCATTTCTGCCGCTTGTATTCGCAATCTCGTTCTTTTGGTCACTACCCAAAGCTCGTGAGGGTAGGGACATTGATTGGCCAGTAAGTCGACAGCTTCGCTTTAACACTCAGCTCCCTCTTTACCATGACAGACTGGTGCAGCGTCCGCATCGCTGCAGATGCAGCTTCACCACAGCTGTAAAAAGTTCCACTGTGAGCTGGAGGACACCACCTGATGAAGCTAACCGGACCGCAACATCCGCAAAAAGCAGAGATGAGACTCTGAGGCCACCAAGGCGGAAACCTTGCACCACTTGGTTATCCCTGGAAATTCTGTCCGTAAAAATTATGAACAGAATCATTGACAAAGGGCAGCCCTGGCAGAGTCCACAGGAAATGTGTCCAACTTATTGCCAGCAATACGAGCCAAGCTCACTGCAGTTGTACAGGGACTGAATGGCCTGCAACAATGGGCCAGACACCCCATACTCCTGCAGTGCCCCCTACAAAATACCCCGAGGGATGTGGTTGAATGCCTTCTCCAAGTCCACAAAACACATGTAGTCTGGATGGGCAATCTCCCACGCACACTCAAATATCCTCGAGAGAATAAAGAGCTAGTCCAGCGTTCCACAACCAGGATGAAAACCGCATTGTTCCTCTCGAATCCGAGGTTCTAATGGACGGACCCTCCTTTCCAGCACCCTGGCATTGACCTTACCGGGGAGGCTGAGGAGTGTGATGCCCTTATAGTTGGAGCACATCCTCTGGTCTCCTTTCTTAAAGATGGGGACCACCACCCCGGTCTGCCAATCCAGTGGCACCACTCAAGATCTCCACGCGATGTTGCAGAAGAGTGTCAACCAAGACAGCCCTACAACATCCAGAGCCTTCAGGAACTCAGGGCGAATCTCGTCCACCCCAAGGGCCCTGCCACCAAGGAGTTGTTTAACCACCTCACGCCCAGTGATGGGCAAAGTCGTTCCCCCTCATCCCCAGACTTTGCCTCTGCTACAGAAGGCATGTCAGTGTGATTAAGGAGGTCCTCAAAGTATTCCTTCCACCACCTGACTATAGCCTCAGTTGAAGTCAGCAGCGCCCCACCTGCACTGTGTGAGTAGAGCACTGCTTTCCCCTCCTGAGTTGCCTAACAGTTTGCCAGAATCGCTTTGAGACCATCCGAAAGTCTTTTTCAATGCCCTCCCCAAACTCCTCCCACACCCAAGTTTTTGCTTCAGCCACTGCCTAAACCACATTGCACTTGCCCTGCCAGTACCCGTCAGTTGCCTCCGGAGTCCCACAGGCTAACCAAGCCCGATAGGACCCGTACTTGATGGCTCCCTTCACCTCCAGTTACCATCGTCTGCTTCAGGGATTACCACCATGACAGGCACCAACCACCTTCCAGCCACAGCTCTGAGAAGCAGCCTCAACAATGGAGATGTGAAACATGGTCCATTCGGACTCAATGTCCTCAGCCTCCCTCATAATGCTGTTGAAGTTCCACCGGAGGTGGGAGTTGAAGATCATGCGGGCTGAGGCTCCCAGTGCACCCTCACAATACGTTTAGGTGCGCCTAAGCGCTATCTATATTTTATATATATATATAGGAAAAAAGATTTATTTGTATCATTTTTAAAATAACCATTAATCTTAGGATGAAGGATCTTTTGAATCAGGACAAGATGTTTAAAAATATCTGGTTTGTTGAGCAGTAGTTTTTCTATGTTTCTGTAGGCACATTAAACATGTAACTGTTTACAGCTTCTCTGTACTGTACTACTGCATCTGTGAAACTGCCTGACTCACTTTAGAGGGTAGTCAACAAAGGCTGAAAAATACTAAGTGTGAAAATGAAAAAGAAAAACAATCTGGGGGGGTCTGTTAGTAAGAAGTGAACTTACTAGACTAGTCTGCAACCGTATCACTGCTTGAGGTTAGAGTAGTAGCTAGGGTAATGAAGCTGTATTACCTGTGATTTGCATTTTCAGTTGCATTTTGGGTAATGTATGACGGTGTCAGGTTTTGACTGGAGAAAAAGAAGGAGACCGTTTATAAAAGATGATTTCTGTGTCTAAAAATTCCACTTTGTTCATTCAATCGTTACTGTATTAGCTGCAATCACAGCTCTTGTAAAAACACTGTTTGTTTTGTTCTATTGTGGGATTTTGTGTTTTGGTCTATCCTAAGGATACACATTTCAACTGTAAATCAGATAACCTGATATTTTGCTGCACTGATTTTTTTTTTCTCTTTAAATTGTTCATCTAACCTGGAATCTCCTAATGTGTTCTCTTGAAATGTTCTGATATTTTGCTTTTTATTTTTAATTTCTTCTCAGGGAATCAACTTGGATGCGAGCGTTTGTTAAAAGGACATGCAGGATTATTATCCTGCAAATTGCAGGGCGTAATCCTGTATAAAGCAACTCCAAACAAACCCCCAATGTGGATGGAACAATCCCAGCCTCAGTTTATTTTTGAGAGGAATCCTCTTATCACATTTCTCAGTTTGTCTTTTTTTCATATTTGCACAAATAAATGTAATAATAAATGTATTCTCCGTTTCAACGTGTTATTGAACATGCTGTTATCAAATATTGCTGATATGATTATAGACACAGTGAAAAGTTTAAATCTCTTAGTTTGGGGCCTAACACACCTGCTGCTCCACAGTAGAAAGGACTCAAACCACACGTCCTGGCTTTGAAGGCAAGCATCTTATCCATTAAGCTGTTGAGGCTTTAGTGGGATGCCTGATGACAGCACAGACACAGAAGCACCCATGGGTTTGTGTAATTCATTAACCACTGCAGCACTGTTCTTAAATCTGTGTTTTACAAGAACCCATACAGATATAATAGTTTTGAATGAAATGCACAGTCTTCAGAATGACAGTATTTCTAACAACCTGGATGGACAGAACATTTTTTTTTTACCGCTTATCCAATTCAGGTCAAGGTGGGATGTGCCGATCCGATATTCAGTATCGGTATCGGTCCGATCCTGACCTAAATTACTGGATCGGATATTGGCAGTGGCGCAAAAAGGGGGCATGCACTATATGCAATGCATAGGGGCCCCCCCACAAGAGGAGGGCACCAAAACGATGTGGGGAAAATATTTCTCTAGTTGCATTTTCTATATTTAACAGCTGTGCATATGATATGATCAATAATAGTGGCGCTGCGCTGATTAGGTGTTCCTTCACCCTCCCCCCAGAAGTCTTGTATTTTATAAGTCCATGAATAAGTGAGGTCTGCACACATGAACACAGTAAATGTTGAGAAGATGCGGATGGTGCGTTGTGTGTGTCTGTGTGTGTGTGTGTGTGTGTGCGCGCGCACGCACTTGTGGGTTGGACTGGGGGAATAAAAAAAATGCAATAGATCTGACCCACATTAGCTGCATTACAGTTCTCTGTTATTGTCTTCTTCTTTTTGTGGGTCTGCGGTTGACCAAAATCCCAGTAGATCAGCAATTTCTGAAATACTTTTCCACTGACACATGCTGGTGCCAAGAGCTTGAACCATTCATCGCTTTTTCCACACTAAACTTACTCTGTGTTCAGCTAAAACAAGGAATGTGCAACACAATCGGCAGAAGGGCGTGGTTCTGCCATCTCGATGTAAAGTTTTCCACCGCCAATTCACTGCAAGGTGTGTTAGGGAAAGGGGGTGCACTTTTCACGGCCCCGAATTAGGTTCGACCCTACGGCTGAACTTGCTGCGTAGTATCTGTACATAGCAGATAAACTGAAGTACAGCGCGTACTTGTCGACTTGCTTGTAATCACTATCCATGAGTCTCTCTCTGTGTCACACATGGATGTTGCAGTAGTTTTGTTTGGACAGACAAACATGTTCTCACCTCAAGAAATAAAGTTTTCAAAAGGAGCAAATGTTCTGCCGTGTTTGTGCCCTTTGATTCCACCCACACCTACATATGTAACGAATCAGCACGCAAAGCAGAGGAAACTCAGGCTTGCTCTTAAGGGGTTTGCCAGTTCCTTGGAACCGGCACTGACACGAGCACCGGCACCGTGTCAGTGGAAATGTAGTATAAGACCATTCTGTCTGGCATCAGTAACCATGCCATGTCTCTTTAATTACACTTTTTCCCCAGTCTGATGTTCAGTTTGAACTTCAGCAGGTCATCTTGATCACATCTACGTGCCTAAATGCTACCATTAGCTCATTAGATATTTGTATTATTAAGCAGGTGAACAGATGTACCTAGCAAAATGGCCAGTGAGTGTACATGGCTGCCCCTCCCTCTGCTTTTTGTTGCTTGTCTGTTTGCCAGAAGTTCAAAGGTATGGATTTATGGCTAAAGATAACTGTCTGAATAGATTTTTCATTAGACAGGGTTATGTCAGTGAAGGAATGCTAAATACTTTCTTTTGTGCCTTTAATTACCATTGTTTCCAGTATATTATATACAGTCTGACCTCAAATTAACTCAAATTAAGTTTATTAGAAAATTGTTGGTGAATCGTAGATGTGTTTAAATGTCTTTACAAATTATGACATGCCACTGCAATTAATGAGTGACCATTTAAAGAGTAGAATGCAAGCTGATTAAACTGATATCAGAGCCATAACTCATCTCCTCCCATTATTAGGCTTATAAATATCAACTAAATTAGCTAAGTGTTATCAGCCATGTGTCTTTCCAAGAAAATGTTCATGGTTGCAAAAGTCAAATTCGAGCAAAGTTCACAGTTTAAATCCAGCTGTCTTCAAATGAGTGTGCTGTTATAGATTTTCTTTCTCTTCGTTTGTCATATGTAGCTGCTGCGGCCAACAAAGTAGAGGACCCAATGCAAGACTCGCAAGGCGGAGAGTTTAATTTTAAATTCAAGTCAACAACAAGTCTCTATTTCTGGTTTGCGTTGCACTTTTTCAGGTTTCACCACAGCTTAGAGAGTAAATGGCGAATGATTGCAGACAAGTTGGCATTTTCCGTGCTAACTGCCAGCAGCTGCAGAAATCTGCTAATGATCAAAGCAATTCCAAAGAGGTTTTTGGTGCAGCATCCTCTTTGCAGCCAATTCCCCCACCAGCAGCCAGCAACCACTCCCCAGCTGCTTGGGGGGAAGACATATTTTGTCCTATTGTCTGAATGTTGCCAGGGGGTCACTAAGCAGTCTCCAGGCATTTGTAACTCAAGAATATGTGATGACAGCCAAGGTTTCAGAGCATGAATACTTTTTTTTGCTCCACATTTGTACACCCTCACCTAATAACACAAAGAAGAAAATATTCTATAATTTTCACGCAGTCCCTTTTACTTTAGGCCACATGTATTTTAATGTAAGCACTTTTACCTAACATTCTTACACATGGTGTTGTGCAATAGCCCATACAGTTTAGATTAGATTCAACTCATTGTCATTGTGCACACAAGGCACACAACGAAATAATCATTCCAGATCACTCATCCAGAGATGAGCAGAGACCGGCGCTACTGTTAGGCAATGTGGTTTAAGTGTCTTGCCCAAGGACACAACGCAGCGCAGGGACAGGGGCTCGAGCTGGCAACTCTCCGGCTGCAAGGTGATGCCCCTGCCACTATTTATATAGATAATACCTTTGAATGTAATACACACTCTCCAAAATGACAGTATGTTTAACAACATGCCGATTGCTGCACAGTATCACATGCATACACCTGCACTCTTAAAACAACATGTAGTAGATGGGAGCACCTTTATCTAATGTTCATACACACTTACACTCTGATTGATGCATCAGGGGCAACTTGGGGTTCTTGCCCCAGGATGCTTTGACATGCATACTGGAGGAGCTGGAGATCAACTCGTCACCTTTCCAGTTGGTAGATGGCTCGTTCTACCTCTGCTCAGGCTCAGGATTGCTCTGGGTTTGTGCCAGCGTGTCACAGCAAGAATGTCCTGGCTTCAAAACCACCAGCCAGTTGCTGTCTCTGTGGAGTTTGCATGTTCTTCCTGTGTCTGTTTGGGTTCTTTCTGGGTACTCTGCCTTCCTCCTACAGTCCAAAAACATACATGCTGCTTTACATTGCGAAATAAACACCATACAATAATAAGAGAGAACCCTAACCCTAACAACCTCCCTATGAGCAAGCACTTGGTGACAGTGGGAAGGAAAAACTCCCTTTGAGCAGGAAGAAACCTCACCCATCTGCCGTGACTGGCTGGAGGAGGGAAGCAGGACAAAAGACACACTAAAAGCATGCTGTAATAAACTGCCAAACTTTGGCTTTTCTTTGAGACTAACTTTTTTTAAACAGACTGTGTTCACACATCAAATAGTTACACTGCTTCTAAATTCAGATAAAGCTGAAATTCTTATACTCAGCCCCACAAATCTTAGAAACACGGTGTCTCACCAGATACTCTGGATGGCATTACTTTGGTCTCCAGTAACACTGTGAGAAATCTTGGAGTCATTTTTGACCAGGATATGTCCTTCAATGCACACATTAAACAAATATGTAGGACCGTTTTTTTTTTTATTACATTTGTACAATATTTCTAAAATTAGAAACATCCTGTCTCAGAGTGATGCTGAACAGATAATTCATGCATTTATTACTTCTCGACTGGATTATTGTAATTCATTACTATCAGGCTGTCCTAAAAGCTCCTTGAAAAGCTTTCAGCTGATCCAAAATGCTGCAGCTAGAGTACTGACAGGGACTAGAAAGAGAGAGCAGATTTCTCCTATATTGGCTTCTTTTCATTGGCTCCCTGTTAAATCTAGGATATAATTTAAATTTCTTCTTCTCACATACAAGGTCTTGAATAATCAGGCCCCGGTATTCCTATGATGCTGAGTGGTGTGTTTCTTTTTATTCACAATCTCTGGCTCTCTTCCACAGTGTGTCTTTTGTCCTGTCTCTCTCCCCTTAACCCCAGCTGATCGTGGCAGGTGACTGCCCCTCCCTGAGCCTGGTTCTGCTGGAGGTTTCTTCCTCTTAAAGGGGAGTTTTTCCTTCCCACTGTTGGCAGGTGCTTGCTTATAGGGGGTCATTTTGACTGTTGGGTTTTCTCTGTTATCATTGTAGGGTCTTCACCTTAAAATATAAAGCGCCCTGGGGCGGCTGTTTGTTGTGATTTGGCGCTATACAAATAAAGTTGAATTGAACTGAATAATGTAGAGGTTAAAAAGTAATTGCACATGAAGTCAGTCAAAGTTATTATATTTATTATATTTAATATCCATAGGAACACTTTACTTTTTGACCCACACACATCAGCAGATGGTTTGTCTCTTCCCTGGTGATGTGCTCCTTGTCATTCACAGCACTCACTGTCAGCTCTTGGTTGTTGTGGGACTTGGCCAATCAAAACTATGCTACCTCTTCACCATGTGTTCACATTGGCAACATAAAAGATGAAATGTCATCTCATGATTTTCCATAAATGTGGCTGAATCGGAGCACTTACATTGCTGTCTTGGTATTCACTGCTTTTGCGACCAGTAAATCCTCAATAAAGGTTGCCGGTGTCTTTGGCAGCAGTGCGTGCCCAAATAACTTTGGTTTATTATTATTATGATGGCTGGATGGATGGATGGATGGATGCTTGATATTGATAGACAAATCTCAGTGTAACAAGTGACTTTCAACTCTCAATCAATCTGTACTTTTGATGAAATAAATCACAGTTGCCCAGATTATATCTGAATCCTTGCAGATGATGCACTATTCATGAAATGAGCAAGAATCTCACAGTACCACAAGAGTAAATAAACAAATAAATGTCCAAATCTGCATGCTAGGTGTAATACTAGTGTGCAGTAGTAGTAGTATTGTGCTGTACCAGTACTGTTGTTGCAGTTCTGGTACAGCACAGTAGACGGCAGTAAATAGTGGGATCTAAATGGATCTGAGTGGGGTCTAAATACCCTTCAGAGCAGCATTATAAAAGAATTGTGCACCAAGTTTGTTAAAAATCTGTGTATCTGTGTGTGTGTGTGTGTGTGTGTGTGTGTGTGTGTGTGTGTGTGTGTGTGTGTGTGTGTGTGTGTATTAACATCACAGTGAAAGGTAAATGAAATGTATACAACCTTGTTGGTGATATCACAGATGTTTTACAGGGATTAGGATGAGGTTTGTGAACCTTTATGACCCAGTGGTTCCAGGTGAAGATCGTTCAGCTTGACCGATTACCCTTTTGTCTCATTCAAAGTGACTACAGAGTGAACATCCATATCACTGCATCAGAAATAAGAAATTATCAGGGCCACTCTGACAAAAGTTTAACCAGTTTATTAGCAATTACAAATGGATAGCAACAGATCAAGGAGGGTTTCCAGTAGTGAAGTCTGGGTCTCCAAACCAGCAGGCAATTTCCACAGCTCTGTTTCTCATATAATCTTTCTACATACACCAAGGTTATCTACACAGAAGGCAAGACAAGGTAAGTTACTCACAACAGAAAAACAGGGCAATACAAAAAACAAGAGAGGCAGCTTCACAAACTGTGATAAGTACAGCAATCCAGTGAAGACTGAAGGTTTTCCACTACCTTAAGTAGCAGCAGGATAAACCCAGGCAGGTGAGTTCATTCCCTCCAGGTGCGTGAGCTGAAGCGCAGGAATCAGTCCCGCCCGTGAAACACAAGGATGAGGTCAAATCACTCACTGCAAATACATTCACACAGAAAGAGGAGTGAGAAAGAGAGAGACAAAGGTGGCGAGCCAGCACAGGAGGTCAGAGGGACCATGACCACTGTTGCATTGCTGTTGCAAACTAATCAGTAAGACTTAGTTGATGTTTGACCCCCCTCCCCTTATTGGACTTGTAAATATCAACTAGTTTTCTAGCACCAGCTGTGGGTTTTTCTAAGGAAATGTTTGTAGGTGCAAAGGTTAAATCTGAGCTGTTTAAATACTGCTGTGTTCAAATGGGCATGTTGTTACTGAGATTTGGTTTGTCTTCCTTAAAAATATTTCTAGATAAGATATGCTGGTAAATGTTGTAAAGAAGGTCAGAGCCTTTGTACTCTTATCAACAAAGAGTCCACATTAGGGAAGTGAATATTCTTTTCAGAGGATGAAACCAGATCTGTCTGCTGTGGCCTTTGTGAAATGAAGTGAGAAATACTGAAAACAAGAGACACATTTGTTATTCTTCTCAGCTCTTGGCCATTGTTATCATTTTACTGCTCTGTCTGATCTCTATAAAAATGTATCAATTCAGGAGATTTTAACAAACAACTGACTTAATAATTTTCTTTTGAACATGAGTTCCTCTGTAATGCCAACACACACACACACACACACACACACACACACACACACACACACACACACACACACACACACACACACACACACACAAAAATGTTTGGCCAAAGTCTGTGCTAAAAAACATCAAGTATCAATTCAATCCCATTAAAGCAAAAAATAAACTCAATACTGTATTATATCAATTCCATGCTTTTATTTCAGATGTAGTCTAATCACTACCTGAGACCTGTTTCCAATGATTTTCAGAGCAGTTGTTATTTAATGTGGTATACCTCAGACTTTTCTCCCTGTTTCACTTCCTTAAGAATGGCTTCTTGATGGTCACCCTTCCATTAACACCATTTCTGATGAGGCAGTGAACAGCAGTTGGGTCAGCAGAAGGGTCAGATGTATCTCTCAGGTCCTGTGTCTGGTCTTCACTAGATTCTTTTCCATTTCTTAAGGACATGACTTTCAAATACTGTTCATCTTTTGAAGATAGCTTTTAGACCTGACACTTCTTCCTTTGTTCTTCACGTGTCCAGTTTCCAGCAATGCTCTATTCACACAGTATATAGTGCGGGTGTAGTGCTGCTGACGTCAAATGAAGTTGTAGTCAGACGGTGGAAGAAATACTTTGAGGACCTCCTTAATCACACTGACACACCTTCTGTAGCAGAAGCAAAGTCTGGGGATGAGGGGGAAAGACTTTGCCCATCACTGGGCGTGAGGTCGCTGAGGTGGTTAAACAACTCCTTGGTGGCGGGGCCCCTGCAGTGGACGAGATTCACCCTGAGTTCCTGAAGGCTCTGGATGTTGTAGGGCTGTCTTGGTTGACACTCCGCTCCAACATCGCGTGGAGATCTGGGGCGGTGCCACTGGATTGGCAGACCGGAGTGGTGGTCCCCATCTTTAAGACGGGAGACTGGAGGGTGTGCTCCAACTTTCAGGGGAACCTACTCCTCAGCCTCCCCAGTAAGGGTGCTATGCCAGGGTGCTCTAAAGGAGAGTCCGTCCGTTGAACCCTGGATCTAAGAGGAACAATGTGGTTTTTGTCCTGGTCACGTAATGCTGGACTAGCTCTTTATCCTCTCAAGGACAATCGAGTGGGAGTTTATCCATCCAGACTACATGTGCTTTGTGGACTTGGAGAAGGCATTCGACCGTGTCCCTCGGGGTGTCCTGTGGAATGTCCTGTGGGAGTATGGGGTGTCTGGCCCATTGTTGCGGGCCATTCAGTCTCTGTACAACAGCTTGGTCTGTATAGCAGGCAATAAGTCAGACTCATGTCCTGTGGGTGTTGGACTTTGCCAGAGCCGCCCTTTGTCACCAATTCTGGTCAGAATTTTTATGGACAGAATTTCTTGGCGTAGCCATGTGGCAGAAGGCTTCCACCTTGGTGGCCTCAGAATCTCGTCTCTGCACTTTGTGGATGATGTGGTCCTGTTGGCTTCATCAGGTGGTGCCTCTAGCTTGCAGTGTAATGGTTTGCAGATGAATGTGAAGTGGTTGACATGAGAATCAGCACCTCTAAGTCTGAGGCCATGGTCCTCAGCCGGAAAAGGGTGGAGTGCCCACTCCGGTTCAGGGACGGATTGCTGCCCCAGGTGAAGGAGTTTAAGTATCTTGGGGTTCTTATTCATGAGTGACGGGATAAGGGAACGGGAGATCGACAGACGGCTCGGGGGTGCATCTGCAGTGATGCTGCAGTGATGCAGCCCCAGCCTGCTGTCACAGTGAGTGACACCACTTTTTTTGCTGAGGGTTTTGAAAAAAACTATGAAATCACAGATTGTGTTTGGTGAAACTGTGGTCAGTGAAACTAATGTTGTTCCTGCAGAAATGGTTTCATACCATCAGGTAATGGACTTTATAGCTCTATTCCCCTAAGATGAGGTAAGGGATACTATTATATGTTCTGTGGACACACTAAGTTATGGTTGTCTGACCCGTGTGAGGAAGACCAGGAAGCCATTGCTGCCAAGCTCCAAGGACTGATTACCAGCTTTCCTTGGCTGTTATGCTCCTTGCACAGGTTAGTGAGGGATTTTCTAATCAACATACAACACGTTCTTCCACTCAAAGACACTGTTAATGTAATTCAGCCTGTTCCAGTTAAGACTGCACTGTTTCTGAGAGAGCTCACTCTGAAATAATGTTTTGTGTTTCACAACCTGCAGAATCAGTGACTGTCAAAAGTGTGTCTGAGCGAGCTCCTTCTAAGGCTGAGAATTAATCTCTGGCTCTTTTCCACAGCATGTCTTTTTTTCTCTCCCTTCAGCCCAACTGGTCACAGCAGATGACTGCCCCTCCCTGAGCCTGGTTCTGCTGGAGGTTTCTTCCTGTTAAAAGGGAGTTTTTCCTTCCCAATGTCACCAAGTGCTGCTCATAGGGGGTCGTTTTGACTGTTGGGTTTTCTCTGTATTATTGTAGGGTCTTTACCCACAATACAAAGCGCCTTGAGGCGACTGTTGTGATTTGGCGCTATATAAATAAAATTGAATTGAATTGCATTGAATTATTATTGAATTTAATTGATTAGAAAAAGCAAATTAATAGTAGCGCTTCATTCAAGCTTTGCAGGGTTACTAACCTGACATCACAGATGCCTCTGGAGTGTCCAGCAATGTTCGAAAGTGGACAGGATGAGATCTGTGAACCTTCATGATCATTAACTTTGACTGGATTACCCATTTGACTTTTTCACAGTGACTGCAAATCTATGTCACCGGGTCAGAAAGTAATGGGTAGCCTAGCTGTTCATTAGGTTCACATTGTCACGCTGTGGCAAACGAAACAATGATCATCAGGTTTGGAGCACAGGAACATGCACGTAAGCCACGCTAGCAGGAAATATGTGGCTTGTATGTGAACGCAGTATTTTCATGCATTCTCAGCCTTATAAGGTAATTTAACTCACACAACAATGTAGTGTAATAACGCTATATAATGAGTTTGTACTTAATGACTGGGATGCGTGGGTATCCCAAAATAATATTGAATACTAATATAGAATACATATAGATGCATGATAAAAAAGTGTAAATATTGTGTAAAAGAGACCATAAGGATGTGTGGTTCAAATATTTAGAAATTTCTCCTCTAAGATTTTGTGTGTGGTGTGAGTGAGGTAAAGGGTGAATAAGCAATGAGAGGATCAAGAAGCTCCAATTCCAAGAATAATACATATTGTATTCCTGCTTAGTCAACCAGTAGTTTCATCAGTGCTTCCTGTGATTATTCACTATCCTGTGGTGTGACCACAAATTAAGAGAACAATTCAGACACGACATTAAATGGGCAGTACATTTAATCATGCAGAGATAAAACATAAAACACAGATAAGGTGCAGTAAATGGAACTAATGCGCTGCAATGCGGTCTATAGTTATCTGCAGGCTAATTTCCTGTGTGTGTGTGTGTGTGTGTGTGTGTGTGTGTGTGTGTGTGTGTGTGTGTGTGTGTGTGTGTGTGTGTGTGTGTGTGTGTGTGTGGGTGTGTGTGTGTGTGTGTGTGCGCGCGTATGTGCGTCCCGTCTATTCCAACAAGTCAAACCTTGATTCTGAGACAAAATGCGATCAACACTAAAACAATAAATAAATGGAACTACAACGAGTGACATGAATCACTTGGTAACTTATGAAACGAGGACATTGTGAATGTTTTTCTACCATGTCTTCTTTTACTTGTACTGCACGTACGAGGTACTTTGCCCTCTCCTGCCACAGACATGTGCTCTCTCATATCTACAATTGTCTTTAAGGTCTCAAGGCTGTCAAACCACAAGCTAGATAGCAACTGCCTCCAGACAAGTGGGGGCAAGAGGAGAAAATACATTTAAAGAATTAGTTCTTGTCATCTGTAGCTCAGGGAGCACTTTTGGCTGTGGGTTTAAGAATATAACCTTGCCTTTTCTCTTTTTTGCTACAAAAAATAAAATAAATAAATCTGACCTATAGTCTGGATCTCCATGTAGCCACCTGGATGGAAAACTCTACAAAAGATTTAATTTGATATCTGTGCACTACTACACACTGGAAGGATTTATTTATCTCAAGAAGTGTCTACAACTTTATGACTGAAGAAACATTTGTAAAATTTAGGTGGGTCTTCCTTTTTTCTTAAATTACAATCTTGACAGAAATAGATTTGGAGGTGGAGCTTCTGCCACTGAACTGGAAAAAGAGACAGAGCTGGACACAAGATAATACACACACAAAACTTGCAGTGTCCTTCTCAGGGCTTCAGCAGCATTGGAAACTGGAGTCTGGACTTTAAAACACACTTTTGGGACAGCTGGAGACATAAAAAGGTAATTACTGACAGTAACCGTATTTATTATAATGTTTTTTTACAGTAACGGTTATTTTTTATGGTTGTAATGTTTCAATAATGTCTAAAGTATTGGTGAAGATAAGAGGCATTTTTTTAGTTATAGCTTGCTTCAGCCATGGCGGAGAGGAGAAGAATGAGTTACAACATCCACAGGGAGATCCTGGATGAGGAAACAGTGGATGAGATGGCAAAAAAGTCTGCATCTAAAACATCTCTCTGTGAGAAGGTCAAAAAGTCAGTAAGGTAAAGCTCTTCATATCTACTGTACCTCTCATCCATAATGTACTGTGAGAGCCTATAACCTAAAATCACCAGAAGTACTAGAATCACATTATATTGTGCCACTCTCACAGACAACATATTCACAAATGACATGACATGAAAATAAACAATTTTTACAGTTTATGGTTTCAACTTTGAGACTGATAAACTGCACAGAAAAAAAAACAACCAGGGTCTGGTGCAGCGCTAATTACACCCATGAAACACAGATTGTGGTATTTCAATCAAAAATATTGGTATGGACATAACAGACATCATTTGATACTGATTCTAATCCCCTGCTTCTGATTGTAATGACAATGATATGAATGTGGTTAAAAAGCTTTAAAAAAAAAAGTTATTTCAAAAACCCTTTACATACATCCGTTATTTATCATTTTAGACCAGTTCATCTCCAAACAAAAAGAAAATTCTATATATTTTACCTCAGTACAACGCTGCTGCACAAAGTGCACGTCTGTTTCTTTGCTACCTTACACACAAATAAGCAGCTCACCGACAGTCAGTACAGGTTCAGATCAGGTTCAGATCAAGCAGTGATTACTGGCATTATTAGACATCACAATCTCCACAGACAAAAACAAATTATGTATGTGGCCAGAGGCCAGTCTCACATCTGCAGTATGTTTATAAGTTTAGAACTTTTAATTTAAAGATCACAAATAACTCTTTCAAACTATATGTAACTTTTTAACATATGTACATGTATATTTTCATCTCTTTTTGTTGTCCTTTTTCCTCCTCCACCACTGAGTGCAATCTAGCAGCAATATTTTACACACTGTACATTTAAAAAAGGCATTTGATACAGTAACTCATGATATATTAATAAAAAATAACTGGCATCGAGGAGGGGTAAATTAATTGGGTAAGAAGTTATTTAAACATTAGGCAACAGTTTGTCAAGTTGAAATCTCCTTATGCGTGGACACTGCTTGTGGCATCCCCCAGGGGTTAATGTTATTTGTTTTACATATCAATGCTATATTGCCACAAGTATTCACTCACCCGTACGAAGCATTTAATTCAGGTGTTCCAGTCACTTCCACAGGTGTATAAACCAAGCACCTAGGCACGCAGACTGCTTCTCCAAACATTTGTGAAAGAATGGGTCGCTCTCAGGAGCTCGTCAATTCCAGCGTGGTACCGTGACAGGACGCCACCTGTGCAACAAGTCCAGTTGTGAAATTTCCTCACTACTAAATATTCCACAGTCAGCTGTTAGTGGTTTTATAACAAAGTGGAAGCGACTGGGAACGACAGCAGCTCAGCCATGAAGGGGTAGACCACATAAATTCACAGAGCAGAGTCAGCAGATGCTGAGGCGCCTTCCAACATGGCTGCACACCAATGCACAAAGCAAGGCCCATAAAGACATGGATGAGCAAGTCTGGTGGTGAAGAACTTGCCTGGCCTGCACAGAGTCCTGACCTCAACCTGAGAGAACACCTTTGGGATGAATTAGCGTGGAGACTGTGAGCCAGGCCTTGTAATCCAACGTCATTGTCTGACTTCACAAATGCGCTTCTGGAAGAATGGCCAAACATTCCCCAAAACACACTTCACATTGTTTGTTGGAAATTCAGTGTATCAACCTACAGAAGGATGAATTCAGACACCCTGAAAATCAAAGCAAAAAAAAAAAATGCAGCAGGCTAGTCCATTTTGCTGAAGTTTCATTGCAGCAACTCAAATCAGCTGTTTTTATGGCCCCCACATGCTTGTATGCATGCCTGACAACGCTGGGGCATGCTCCTCAGGGATCTCCTCCCAGATTTGGACCAGGGCATCACTGACCTCCTAGACAGTCTGAGGTGCATCCTGGCGGCATCGGATAGACTGAAACATAGGCTACGTTCACACTGCAGCCTGAAGTGACCCAATTCTGATTTTTTTTGCCCTCATGCGACCTGTATCCAAACTTTTCATGACAGTCTGAACAACACAGATCCGATTTTTTCAAATGCGACCCAGACCACTAGGGGTCAGTTAGTTTTATAAAAAATCCCCAGGAACTGTCTGCGTACCCTCACCACATGATACTTAAAGGCAGTCAGGGTGCCGTTGCCCAGCCTGCAGAGGTCTGTGTGTCCCTCCATGGATATGCATCTCCAGACCATCACTGACCCACCACTAAACCAGTCTTGCTAAATAATGTTGCAAGCAGTTTTCACGATGAAACCTTTCTTGTTTTGGGGGTTGTCTCATTCTTGCCCCTCTAGCCCACCTGTTGTTCATTTCATGAACACCAAAGCAGATGAAACTGATTAACAAGTGGCCATCCTAGGAACTGGACTTTTGTCACTTTAACTTGAGCTCAGCTATTTTTTTCTCTTATTTTTCCAGGCATTTCCTATGATGTACATATATTATTTCCATGACAGTAGTTTGAGGTTGAACTCTGGCTCTTGATCACATAAACCAAATCGAACTTGACGAAAAATGATTAAGTGTTGTTTTATCTAACTCTTGCATATAAAACCCATATTGAGGTATGACAGATACATCATTTAGTTGGATATGAAAAGTAGTTTGATTTAAAACTTTTGGCAGCAATAATAAAATACTCTCTTACTACTACTTCTTTTTGTGTGTGTTCATTGACAAGCATACAGCCAGTCACTTAAAGCAGGACAAATATGCAGTATGCCTGCTTAGTGTGTTCTTTTATTCCTACATGAAATAATACCTCTAAATAAAACATAGAAAGGTTAAAGAATGACTTATTAACTTTTTCAGGTTTTGGAAAAAGGTTTGAGTCATCATCATCATCATCAAAAGTGAACAGAACAACACAAAAAACAAGTGGTTTGGAGGTCAGACTCAAAACAAAGTCATGACATGTACTTCTTGACTAATAACTAAGCTAGGATATTTTCTTTTTGAAAAACTACTCTGTGTGTCTCTTTATGGCAATGAAAATAGCAATTTTATTTATATAGCACATTTCAGTATACATAAACTCAATGCGCTTAACACAGACAAAAACATAAAATCCTATGTATGTTTACAACCCCTTAAGGCAGTTCACACACACACAGGCATTTGTGGGCAAAAATGTTTTGAGTTTGTTTTTTTAATGTGAGCATAGATGTAACTAATCTCAGCTTTACCCTCCGTTTGACACAAAAACTCAGGTGTTCTGGTCCCCGGGTGAAGCGCTGCCTGCTGGAAACGGTTCCTGTTATATCGTGGCTTCCTCGTTACCCCATCAGAGAAAATGGTCTGGGTGATCTGGTCTCTGGGATAAGTGTGGGCATCATGCAGCTGCCGCAGGGTGAGATGAAAGTTCAAGAGACCGTAGAGGAGCTAAAAGAAGATTATTATTTATCATTTATTTATATGTTTATTATAAGCTGGAGATTAAATTTTTATTTATTTATTTTGTCATTGTTGTTTCAAAACTAAAATGTTCCTTGTTATTGTTCTCTCTTTTGAAAAAAGTGTAGAAAATAATATCCTTTATTAATATCACTGCAGGTATGGCCTATGCCTTGCTGGCATCTGTTCCTCCAGTATTTGGCCTGTTCTCCTCCTTCTACCCAGTCCTTGTCTACTTCATCTTTGGCACATCCAAACACATCTCAGTTGGTATGAAATTTATGGTTGGACTTTCTATTACAGCTCGGTAATAATGTGGTAATAGGTTAGTAATAAGGTGCAACAATAAGTTAATAACATGGAAATTAATATTTAAATACCGAAGTAATATTCAAGTGATTGTATTGTATCAACAGTGATTATAGCTAAGTAATATTACATTGAAATGTATGTAACTGTTTAATAACAGGCCAGAAACTGGGGGTAATAATATTGATGCAAATGTGTTCCTATGAGGCAAAACCAAAGAGTAATAGTATATTAATATATAGGTAATTTGGTATACTGAAGATGACCTGTTACCAATAAAAGGGTAACATCTGTGCATTTGAATACTGACTTTAAAGTGGCAGCAATAAGGTAATATCAGTTGATTCTTTAACAGATTACGATACTATTAAGGTATTATAATTAATCCTATCCTATGCATCCAGCATGCATCTTTTTTGTTTGAAGGTAACAATAATGTTGTTGCTTATTACCTGGAAACATGTGCAGTAATTTCTGTGCAATAACCAGCAAAAGTGCCTCTTTATATCCAGTTCCACATTAATAACCTCTTAAAACAAGCTTCAAGAAGTGTGATGATTACCTGGAAATGTGCAATAGCTGCATTCAACTACTACAGATTACTACAGACAGGACCAGAGTTTCATAGTTTTATTCTATTGATCAGCTTCAGGACCAGGAAACTTGATTTGGTTTGTGTGTTTTGTGTATTTGACTAAAATATAAAATGTTGCTTTCATGCATGCTTGAAGGTATATTAAAAAAATGAAAGAATGTTGTCTGTAATAATATTTTTCATGAATATATTTATAATGTTTATATTTCCTAAATCACTAGAAGACATTAAAAGATATCACACTTACATAAGTGGCCTTTTGAACTGGCTTATTGAAAGAGAAAAAACGCTCAAGAGAAGTAACGCTAATCAAAAATATATTTCATATGAAAGGAGACTTTGTTTATTTCCCTGGTGATGTGAGTCCTTCAGACCAAAGTCCAGAGACCTTCATGTTCATGTAGGAACACTAAAATTAAAAAAATAAGTTGTCTGTAGCAGTATTCCTCAGTGGAATAACATCGTTTCCCCCCTAATAAAAAAGGCTTCTTTACTTCTCTGTCTCCCTTTTTCAGGAACATATGCGGTGATGAGCGTGATGATAGGAGGAGTCACAGAGCGACTGGCCCCAGACTCAAACTTTATGACATGGGACAATGAAACCAACGCCAGTATAATTAACACAATTGCCCGTGATGAAGAAAGGGTCCGAGTGGCTGCTGCCGTCACTTTACTATCTGGATTATTTCAAGTAAATTCCATCCTAAAAATTTGACTAAAAATTTCCATTCAGTATTCCTACATTTTGGAGATATGAAGGGATCCACTTCCTGCTGGGTTCTGATATTTCTTTTGAACAAATGGAAATATCCTGTCTGCTAACATCACCAGGCATCACCAGGCAGCTGCTGCCTAAACAGTAGTGAATAAAATAAAACGCTGTGCAAATGCTAATAAGCTTACACAGTTCTTTGAGGCCCATCTGCCTGACAGCAAAAGCTTTTAGGCTTTATAAGATCAGGTTCAATATGGTATTGATTACTTCAAAAAGAATGAAAAGCAGTTTCTTGCTACATGAGTCTATAGGGACTCAGCCAGGAAACTGATAGTTTTTCAAGTCCAGGCTAAAAGGGCAATTAATAATCATTGCTATACATTATTTATATGCATTTTCATACATTTGCACAGCACTTGCCTCATCAGTGTGAAATGCAAATTAGTGTTCTGACCGCTGCTATGAACATTCAGTTTTTGCAGCTACTGCATGTTAATCTCAACATATTTATGTGACGTGTGTATAGATTCTGCTCGGTCTGGTCCAGTTTGGTTTTGTGGTGACTTATCTGTCTGAGCCACTGGTCCGAGGTTATACCACCGGAGCTGCTATCCACGTCATCGTGTCCCAGCTCAAATACACCTTTGGCATCTACCCTGACAGACACAGCGGCCCTGTATCCTTGATATATGTAAGAATTACATTACCAGAACCATTTAATGCTCATGTTGGCAAATATTCGCAATTTTCTTTTCACTAAATATTAAACACTTCAGAAAATGTTAATCAGTGATGAAAATAATAATTGGTTGCAGCCTTTTTTTGTGTGTGAGGTTAAGTGATCTTATTATGTCATAAACATCCGAAACCACAGCATACTGTGCCGAACTCAGTCTAATCTGTCTCATCAGTCAGCCCTACCTGACCTGATGTCTGTGCACATGAAAGTCACGTGACAAAGCAATTTATTTTCACGTGTTATTTGCGAATCATTTTCCACTTTGCTTCTGTCACAGCAGGATTTAAGCAGTAATACTCTTGTCTCTCTCTTCCTAGACTGTGGTGGAGATATGCTATCTCATTCCACAGACAAACATCGGCACTCTTGTGGTCAGTATCGTCACCATAATCAGCCTTATCATGGCCAAGGAGCTCAACGCCTGTTTGAGCAAAAAATTACCTGTTCCTATACCTGTGGAGCTGATCGTGGTGAGTAAGCTAAAAATACATACAGTGTTGTGCAAAAGTCTTGAGCCACCCCTCGTTTCTTTATATTTTACTTCAAAGGAGCCAGACTTTCCAGGTTTTCTGAAGGTCTCTCAGAGTTATTCTTTGGCTGCTTTTTTCACTCATTTTCAGTCCAGTCCTCGCACCTGGCCATTTTCATGGGATTGGGGTTTATTTTTTTTTGTTTGATAAGCCACTTAACACTGACCTATGACTCATTAACAGAGTCAAAACAGCCAACTTGGCTTTCTTTAGTTGACTCTACATCAAAATGTCAAAGATAACAGAGTTTGACAGGCATGCATTTGCATGTTTGCATCAGCAAGGTGATTCCCAAAGAGCTTTTAGCTGAAAACTAGGCATATCTCAGCATGATGTGCAGTGTGTCCTTAAAAAATTTGAGGAAACCAGTGGAAGACAAAAGAAGTGGCAGGCTACCACCAGATGAACAGATGAAAACTTCAGCAAAGACCTGACACAGGACCTGAGAGATGCATCTGTCCCTTCAGCTGACCCATCTACTGTTCACTGAAGCCTCATCAGAAATTGTCTCAGTGGAAGGGTGGCTGTCAAGAAGCCAAGTGAATAGTTGCTGGTTTGATTCCAGCTGGAGACACGCCTCCCCTTTGGGGTTGTGTCAGAAAGGGCATCTGGTGTAAAACTCTGCCAAATCAAACATGCAGTGTTTCCCACTGTGCAGAGGGAGCAGCTGAAACTAGCTTTTATACTACGTCTCCAAGCTTGCTTGCACATTTCAGTAAATCGCTGCACCTAATTCCCATTTTCCTAGCAAAATATAAAGAAAGGAATCGTTCCTCAAGCACTATACAGAACGTGTACTCTGTGGACAATACAATATCAATATTATCTGGTTTTCCAGATCATTATAGCTACAGTCATCTCGTGGCAAGTTAACCTGGAGGCAAAATATGGAGTGGATGTAGTAGGAGTTATTCCCTCAGGGTGAGAAACACACACACACACACACACACACACACACACACACACACACACACACACACACACACACACACACACACACACACACACACACACACACACACACACAATATGTGCATACACCAATGTTTGTTTACACTTATGAAAAGTAAAGTTCTTCATGGGTCTTGTTTGTTCCTCTACATCAGTCTCCAGCCACCTGTTGTCCCAGCCGCCTCTCTCTTTGGTCAGGTGATTGGAGATGCCTTTGCTTTGGCTGTGGTCGGATACGGCATTGCCATCTCTCTGGGACGAATCTTTGCCCTAAAATATGGATACAAGGTGGACAGCAACCAGGTAGGGAGGTTACAGATGGACGCAGGGGATGAAGCGATGGTTTAGTGCACTGTGAATAAAAAGTGTCTTTCATATTGTAGGAACTAATTGCCCTGGGTCTGAGTAACTCCATTGGAGGATTTTTCCAGTGTTTTGCTGTCAGCTGCTCCATGTCTCGCAGTTTGGTTCAGGAAAGCACAGGCGGCAAAACTCAGGTTGGTAGAGAGTTTAAAAAAACCCACTCGATTAGACAGTCTGTCCTCTTGTCTAGAAATCAAAATCTCTTCCTTGGAGAGTCTTGTTCAAACGTGCATCATGTAAATGCTACGTAGATCAACTCAGAACCAGCTATTTTAGCTCTGCATATTATACCACAAACTATACACCGAATATGATATTTTGCCCTCAACAAATCACATAACATGAAACTCTGTTGATCTGCTTCCCACAGCCTTCATTTGATGTAATAAACCCACTCAAGTTGAATTAAAAAATGTTTTTCTTTATTTGACTGCTTTTCCCATCTTTGTCCCATTAAGCTGAAAAGCCTTTTAACAACATTTAGAAAATGCTAATTGGTTTTAAAACTTTGCCATTTAAGCTTGAAAAGGATGCTTCATGAGATCGCTGATCACATCAACATCCTCGTCCCAGCACTTCTCTCTGCCTTTAGCTACAACCAGCGATCACAGGGGTTAAATGCAATGGACCACACATCATAATTAACATTACTCTGATACACTGCATCATTAAACAACACTTAGGGAATTGATTTTTGCTCACATCATCAAACTCCACCTACACAAATACAAATTTACTGAAAGGCTAAACTGATTTTGTCTGACAACACCATTAATCAGCTAAGGCTCATCGAGGAGAGGAGAGGAGAGGAGAGGAGAAGAGAGGAGAGGAGAGGAGAGGAGAGGAGAAGAGAGGAGAGGAGAGGAGAGGGTTTAACTGATGTTGACTCCTCTTATAATCATAGACCAATCCAAACTAATAACCCTAACATCAAGTCATTCTTTCTGTGATCTCTCTCCAGATTGCCATTCACTCTGTGTACATTTTCCTACCTCTTCATTGCAGGTTGCTGGAGCTCTGTCGGCAGTAGTCATCCTTTTTATCACGCTGTGGATTGGAACTCTCTTTGAAGATCTGCCCAAGGTACTGTGTGTGTGTGTGTGTGTGTGTGTGTGTGTGTGTGTGTGTGTGTGTGTGTGTGTGTGTGTGTGTGTGTGTGTGTGTGTGTGTGTGTGTGTGTGTGAGAGATGGGCTGAGTACGATGTAAAAACTACAATTAAACAGCATTTCAGTGAGAGGCTAAACAAACTCCCATTCATGCTCCAGGAAACGGTTCCATATAAACTGTTTCACTGATTTTGCAGGCGGTGCTGGCTGCCATCATCTTTGTCAACCTCCATGGCATGATGAAGCAGTTCTTGGACATCCCCGCTTTGTGGAGGAGCAACAGAGTGGACATGGTGAGTGTGCTAAAAAGGACACAAGGAAGTGTTAATGCAGCAAAGGTATTTACTAATATTTCTGTCAGCTTGTCATACTGCATATCTTCCTTACCTGTTTCTTTTTAGAGTAATATCCTACTTCACAGTGCTAATTTATACAAACTATTAGGGATGTAATAAGAATGAATCCTGGCTTCATACAGTTCAACTAGTTTCTTTATGGACTGAATTAGCTAAAAATGTATCCAGAAAATGATGCCATTAAAATTATACTTTTCTGCCAACATGTGGACACCAGCCCCTGTACTTTGAGATAGCTCTCAACTGCTGCAACACCGATGCATTCGGACCTGCTAATAACTGTCATATGTTTGCTGAAAACTAGCATTTTACGCATTATTCAGAATGACCACAAGGACGTCGTAAGTTTAAATCACTTTTACTGGCAAATAAATAAAAATTTTAGCTCTGCCAAAACCTTTGGTCATGACTGTACATTCCTGTCAAGTAGTGCAGTCCAGTAAGTGCAGTCCAGTTCTGCACTTACTGGACTGCAATTGTCACACTAGCTGATACTTTTCAGAATATTTCCAGCTTCTTGAGCCTTTAACCACACACCCAAAACTAAGCATCAAGTATTGCCACAACATCAGTGTCAGTGTCAGGCAGATGGCAGTGACACTGTGCATACAGTGTGGGTAAAGTGACTACAGTTTGATAAGTGGGCTTGAACATAGAGGGCAGCAGTTCACCACTAAGAGGAAGATGCATGAAAAATACATCAAAGACCATAAAAGCATGCACGAGAAGCACAGACGATCCCAGCAGTGTAAAACTTTCACTGTTTTTAACAGTCAGATTCGCTTCACTACAAAGAAGATCCAATAACAGCACAAGTACAAGCAAAAGTAGGCCTAATGTGTGACACAGCCCCCGGTGAAAGTATGCAGCTACAGTTTATAGACACTGGTCTACAAAGCTCTGTATGTGACCAACACACAAACATGCTGATGTTAATGTTTGCGTCTCTCCTGGACTTTGTGCGTCCTAATAAAGCTGATCTGTTCTGCCACGCAACCAGACACACATGAAATAGTGACAAAACACTAAAGACTATATTAGCGTTTTCTTTTATCCTGCTTTTTGTGAGCCAGTAAAGTCCCAATTTTATAACAGCAAAACTGAATATTTGTAAAATGTGAAGACAGCAGCTGGGATTTATTCCATTTTTACATGTTAAATTACAGCTCAGAGAGGAAGCTAGAATCCACAACCAGTCTTTCTAATTTGGTTAAAGCTTTGCAATAACAATGGAAGACATAGAAGGCAAAGGGGCCTTAAAGAGTTAAATAGTGCAACAATATGAAAAATTATACCTTTTTTGGCCTTTGAAACACAGTAACCTGTATGTATGTTGTTCGTTACTCTCTTTCTCCCTCTCTCTGCAGTTGATCTGGGTGGCCACCTTCATCCTCACTTTGCTGCTAAACCCTGATATGGGACTGGCTGCATCCATTGGCTTCTCCATGCTCACTGTCATCTTCAGGACACAGCTGTAGGCAGACTTTATGTTGGTTTGTACACAGTCACAATTAATGGCAAACTGTGTCTTTCACAACCACGAGGGCCTGTTGGGGTCTCGACCCGTACTGTATGTGTGTGTGTGTGTCAGCGCAAAAACTGTCTACGCTGCAAGCACGCAAATAATGCATGTGCCACAAATGGAAAATAGCTGCCTTTTTTGTGACTTTGGTCCTCTGCTTGCCAAGCACCCACACACAGCCTTTTCTTTTTTTCATGTTGGCCAGCCAACACATCAGACAAAACCTTTTGTTGTCAGGAGGTCAGCAACGTGTTTTCTGATAAACATGGGTAAACCACGTTTGTGCGCACATGCCTTTAATTGTAGTATGTCCGCCTGGCTGCATGCAACTTTGCACTTTAATGATACATGCAGTAGGGGAGTGTCAAGTTGAACAATAAGATAAAACACACCACACCCAACATGTCAAACTGATTAAAGTATTAGTAATTGCTAATGCAGTTTTTTTGTGTGTCTGTTTCAGACCTAAGTACTCCGTATTAGGGCAGATCCCAGAAACCGACGTTTACAAGCCACTGGACGAGTACCATCAGGTACAGTACAGCATTTTTTCTTTTGACGTCATCATGTTATGCACTTTCCATAGTTTGGTATTGATAATTTTCAAGCGCCATTTATACCAGGTTCAAAATAGAAAAAAAAAAAATCAAAAGTGAGTCACATGACAGGAGCCTTTTCCCCCAGAATTACTTTGGGTTTGGTCACTTATGAGCAAAACCTGGGGTATAGATAGATAGATAGATAGATAGATAGATAGATAGATAGATAGATAGATAGATAGATAGATAGATAGATAGATAGATAGATAGATAGATAGATAGATAGATAGATAGATAGATAGATAGATAGATAGATAGATAGATAGATAGATAGATAGATAGATAGATAGATCGATAGATCGATCTCTTTATTGTCATTGTTACAAGAACAACGAAATTAAAAGTGCCATCAGTCAGTGCCTAAAAATAAATAAATAATAACCATAATAATACTAAGCATTTACACGTAAAATAACAAATAACATTCTCACACACATCCTACATGTCGATTTTGTGGTTTGTTTAACATTGCATTTAGTTTAGTTATTGCTGTGGGGTAGAAACTGTCTCTGAGTCCATTCATTTTTGTTCTTAATGCTCTGTATCTTCTACCTGAAGGCAACAGTGCAAACATAGAGTGTCCGGGGTGACACTCTATGTTAGCACAAAACATCTTTTGTGATGTTTTGTGCTTTTTTAACACAGTGGTCGCTATGCAAGTCCTCCAGTGAGGGGAGAGGGCAGCCGATGATTTTTTGGGCTGTATTTACAACCCTTTGGAGAGCTTTTCTTTGAGCCGCAGTACTGCTGTTATACCATGCACCAATACAGTATGTTAGTACGCTCTCTATGGAGCACTTGTAGAAGGATACCAGCAGATTTTGCTTGATATTGTTCCTCTTGAGAACCCTCAGGAAGAACATTCTTTGCTGGGCCTTTTTTGTCAGCTCAAAGGTGTTCGTGCTCCATGTGAGGCCCTGCTCAATGTGAACCCCCAGGAAATGGAAGTCAGCCACCCTCTCCACACAGACTCCCCCGATGGTCAGTGGTGTAATGTCTGTTTTGTTCCTCCTGAAGTCTATTACAAGCTCTTTTGTCTTTGAGGTGTTGAGGAGCAGATTGTTCTCCCTGCACCACACTAGCAGCCACTCCACCTCACCCCTGTAAGTGGACTTGTTGCCTCCTGAGATGAGCCCCACCACTGTGGTATCATCAGCAAACTTGATGATGGTGTTGCTGTGGTGGGCCGGGGTGCAGTCATGTGTGTACAGAGAATAGAGCAGGGGACTGAGCACACAGCCCTGTGGAGAGCCAGTACTGAGGCTGAGGGCAGTGGATGTGTGTTTTCCCACCCTAACTCTCTGCTGTCGGCCGGTCAGGAAGCTCATAATCCACGTGCAGGTGGAGTGAGGAAGACCCAGATTCCCCAGTTTGTTCACCAGTCTGTGAGGGAGGATAGTATTAAAAGCAGAGCTGTAGTCCACGAAGAGCATACGCACATAGCTCCCCTGCTGTTCCAGGTGTTGCAGTGCAGCATGGAGGGCTGTGGTTACCGCATCCTCTGTGGACCTGTTGGCTCTGTAAGCAAACTGGTGTGGGTCAAAGCCAGGAGGGAGAAGTGCTGTGATGTGACCCTGGACCAGTATTTCAAAACACTTCATCACCACCGGGGTGAGTGCCACTGGCCGGTAATTGTTGAGGCTTGAGATGTGAGGTTTCTTGGGTAGGGGGACTATGGTGGAGGATTTCAGACAGGATGGGACGGTGGACAGAGCCAGGGACTTATTGAAGATCCTGATGAAGACTCCAGCCAGCTGGTCAGCGCAGTCCTTCAGAACACGTCCAGGGACACCGTCAGGTCCAACAGCCTTCCTTGGGTTAACGGCCCGCAGTGTGCGCCTCACCTCGTGCTCCTCTACAACGAGGGTTGCGGTGTTGTGGGTCGCTTGGTGTAGTGTGGCTGCCTCTGTTGGCTTCACCTCGAAGCGAGCAAAAAAGCGGTTCAGCTCCTCTGCCAGCGAGGCGTCACTTTCCGCAGCTGCAAGGTTGGCCCTGTAGTTGGTGAGATGCTGGATTCCCTGCCACACCTGCCTGCTGTTGTTACTGTCGAGATAGCCCTCTAATCAGATTTAGCCACTCTGATGCCTCTCTTCAGGTTAGCTCGGGCCGTTCTGTAGACGGTCCTGTCCCCAGACCTGAAGGCAATATTCCTAGTCTTTAGCAGTAGCTGGACCTCTCGAGTCATCCAGGGCTTCTGGTTGGGGAAGACCGGGATGCGTTTTTCCACAGCTACAGTATCTATGCAGTTCTTGATGTAGCACAATACACTGTCTGTGAATACCTCCAGGTCCTGGTGCTCAAAAACATCCCAGTTTGTCCTGTTGAAACAGTCCTGCAGCTGTTGTGAGGCATCCTCGTGCCATGATTTGATGGTTCTTGTGATGATTGGAGCAGTTTTCCTGAGGGGGGCATAAGCAGGGATTAAATGCAGGGACAGGTGATCGGACTGACCCAGGTGTGGAAGTGGTCTAGCCCTATAGCCTAGCTTGATGTTCGAGTAGACTTTGTCCAGAGTGTTAGCTCCTCTTGTAGCACACTTTACATGCTGGTGGAAACTAGGGAGCACTGTAGGAGAATCACACTCCTCAGCCTCCCTAGGAAGGTCTGTGCCAAGGTGCTGGAGAGAAGACTCCATCCATTAGTTGAACCTCAGAAGATATTTGCTCCCTGTGGAACTGCAGTGAAAGCTTGGTCCCCATTGCTGCCATTAAATTTAGACTTCTTCCCAGTGGATGTTGGACTCCGTTGGGGCTGCCCTTTGTCACCCATCCTGTTCACAACTTTCTTAGCACATCCAGGTGGTGAAGGGTCTCCACTTTGGTAGCCTCAGGATCTCATCTTTGCTTTTTGTGGATAATGTGGTTCTTTTGGCTTCATCAAGTGGTGACATCCAGCTCACACTAGGGTGGTTCACAGTCAAGTGTGAAGTGGCAGGAATGAGAAATATGCATCTCTAAATTGTGAGTTGCTGTGCCAAGTGGAGGAGTTTAAGTATCTTGTGTTCATGAGTGAGGGCAGAGGGGAGCAGGAGATTGACAGGTGTATTGGTGCAGTGTCAGCAGTGATATGGACACTTTATTGATTTATTGTGGTGAAGAGAGAGCTGAGCATGAAAGTGAAGCTGATGAGTTACCGGTTGGAGTAGAGCTGCTTCACATTGAAAGGAGCCAGTTGAAGTGGTTTGGGCATCTGACTAAGATGCTTCCAGGACACCTCTTGAGTGAGGCGTTTTGGGCATGTCCTACCAGGAGGAAGCTCCAAAACAGACCCAAAACACACTGCAGAAACTGCATCTCTCAGCTTGCTTGGGAACACCTCACTGTATCCCCAGGTCAGCTGGAAGAGGTGGCGGGGAGAGGCAGCTTAGGCTGCTGCCCCCGTGACCTGGACCAGAAAATAAATGGATGGATGGATGGATGGATGGATGTTAGCTAAATTTCCATGACGTTATGAGCAAACATCCATAGATCTGTTTGGCCATGTGTTACTTTAAGTTAAATTAATATATACTGTGGCAAGCATTTGTCAGGTGGACAGTGTTGGATGATTTGTCTATTTAATCCATTCAATTTCAGGTGAAGAAGGTGCCAGGGATTTTGATCTTCCGTTCCTCTGCCACCCTCTACTTTGCCAATGCTGAGATGTACCAAGATGCCCTGGGAGCAAAGGTGAGAGCACACACTTCCTTAACCCAAGCTTAAAACCAAAATAAAACAGCCCTTTTGCAAAGTGACAACAAAATGTCTTTTAAAGACATCACTATTCTCCAAATTCTCACAAGGCGCATAAATTAACTGATGTGGGTGCCGTCAGCCCCACCAAAACTATAAAACCAAAAACAAAACACAGGATCAGTTTACGAAGCACAACATGGCATACTACAAGCCCAGATTAAAATGAATATACAGAAACAACACACCACAGCTACGAACATACACACATGCACACACACACAAAAAGAAGCAGCCAAACACCAACACATCATGTCACAGCTTCCATGCAATTAACTCCTCCTTTAAAAACATGATTTCTGACATACTAATAGCCAACCCAACTTGTCAGCAATTCACACATCACGACTGTGACAGACATTGTTCGAAATGTCATTCGCTTCTCTCCTTTTTTCCCCTCAACTTTTGTTTAAACACCCCATCCCACCCGCTCCCACACTTTCTTCCTCCTCCTCTTCTGTCATGACGCTTTGGGGTCAGTGGGAAGACAGATGGAGGGAAGTTGGAAATAAGATGACAAAAGACATGGAGAGGGCGGGTACAGAGACTGAATAAGAGAAGGAGATAATGGAAATGTTTCATTCATTAAAATGTCAGCATGTCAAAGTCAAAGGGTTGCTCTTTCTTCTTCTTTCTAATGCACAAATAAGCTCTCACTGAGCAGTCCGCCAGAGGCTGCAGTATGTTTGTAAGGTGAGACATTGATCAATAATATGAAAATAAATTGTCATAATTTTTGAATATGAAACATAGGTGTTTTTGTGCCACCGTCATTAAAAAAAAAAAAAAACATAAATCATAAAAATAAAAAATGAAAATCTGATGCTGATGCCTCATTAACCTGATTTCTTTTTAACTATTCCCAATTCTTGGTTTCTTTTTAATTCTTAGATACACAGACAGTGTTTGTTATAGATACTTATGAAAAGTAGCATATGGCTTCAATAAACAGGCATGATTAAATGTTCCATCATTTCACTCTAACCAGGAGAACAACAACATCTCTGAAGTGAGCTTCAGTGAGCCGCTGATATGTGTATGAATTGGTTAGCTCTTTGGATTAATGGACGTCATGTGTTTTGGTGGCAGAGACTTCATAGCAGACTTATCGTGATACAGGTGGCAGCTAATCAGAAAATTGTAACTGATGAAAAGGATGGTATCAAGTCTAAAACAATGAATAGCTTTTGGTTGGTGTACTCACTCACCAGCCTGTAAGTTCAGTAAAAAGATTCTTTACCAAAGTGAATCCACTCTAAGTGATGGGAGATAAAGAACCCACCCAGCTTCTCCTATTCAAGGCTATGGGGGCACTGGAGCCAATCACAGCTGTCACGGGCTAAGACGCTGGGTACCCCCTGGACAGGTTGCCAGTCTATCATGCGAAACAGCCATTTCCACTCAGATTCGCACATAGTGCCAATTTACAACAAGCATGTGGAAGGAAGTTGGAGTACCCTGAGAGAACCCATACAGGCAGGGAGGGAGAAGATGCAAACTCCACACAGAAAGGCCGCACGGGGGATTTAGACCCAGGACCTTCTTGCTGTGAGGCAGCAGTGCTCATCTTTGAGAATGTTGTTACATCAAAATATCCGTGTGCAAAAATACTGGATTTTATCTGTGCATCAAGAAGCAGCACGGTATTTCAAAATGGACTTGATGAAGTATGTCACATCCTTTGACTGTTACTCATTTGACTGTAAGTCATATTCTTTGCCATACATTCAGATTACAGGTTGTTAGAAATCTAAATTATCATCATTTAAAAGGAAAATAAAGTTGGGTCTATGGGCCCAATTTTGTGTTTTTCTCTACAGCTACTCCTCCTGTCAAAGAAAGTAATGTCTTCCTAATACCAGTCATTCATTCAAGCTGCCACCTACAAGACTTGTTCTGCTCTCTTGGTGTCTGTTTATTTTATATTTGTGTTTTACAGAAACTAGACTTAGTGAACTGGCTAAACTGGTGGAACAGCTTTACTGCCAGTCTATACAGCTCAAAAGCTTTAGCTCCCGACATTACGTATGGCCTGATAGCAAAGCTATGGGAAGTAAAATAGTTTGTCTTTTTCTTTTTTTTTTTTTTTTGGTACCATAAAGGGATTTGTTTTGCAGGCGTGTGTTCTGTTATACAACATTCATGATTTGTATAACATTTGTATGTTCTCCTAGTCCTGTATAATTATATATTTGTTTTTTGCTTTTTTGCTTTTTTTTAAGTCTGGCATTGACATTACAAAGTTCCTGTCAGCAAAGAAAAAACTGGAGGCCAAAAGGAAGCGACATGAGAAGAAAGAAGCAAAGAAAGCCAAGAAAGGGCTTAAGAAGAACAACGTGGAAGTGGTAAGGACAGCCCAAGACATAATAGATAAAGAGGACTTTGTTCCACGTTCAAATACAAACATTTTCTCCCACTAATACTTGTTTCTGCATGCCTGACCCTGAATGTTTGTTTGCAATTGTCTTAAATTCCACTTTGATTAATCTCTACCCAGAAGAAGGAGCCAAACACGGAGGAGCAGAACCACGTGTCCGTCATTGAAATAGATGCTGAGCGGGACCCCTCACTCCCAAGAGCCATAATTCTCGACCTCAGTCCCGCCAACTTCCTCGATACTGTGGGGGTCAAGACACTACGAAGTGTATGCACAGAGCAGTCACACTTACACGCACATACACAGAAGGAGGAAAAATCTACAGCTTACTCAGATCTTTAAAAACAGGAAGACAACTGAAAAAGCAGTTTAAACTATCCTTTTGATTCATCCATCCTTCTGCCCCTTTTGCCGTATTTTCTAGTAGTTTCAGCAATGAAATTGTGTGACTAATTAAATCATCCGCAGTCTGACCTTTGCTCTGTGCTTCTTCTTTGTTACAGATTCAGAAAGACTATGGAGAAATTGGAATAGATGTGGTTCTTGCTGGTTGCCAAAGTATGTCCAACTACTTTCAAGACTGTCACTAGAATTAAATGCAATACACTTTGTTATGACTTTATAAGGATTTGGTAGATGAGGCTTTCCTCTTTGTGTAAACCATAAGGTTTAGTTGTCTAAGAATCAATTTATCTTTCTACCAGTGTAATGATCTAAAAATACCTTCTGAAATATCTGCCATTTAGGGGGAACAGAAATACTCCAAAATCATATCAGGGTTGTTTTTTTTTTAACATGTGCTCTCCAGACCAACTCAGCCACATACAATTTAAGCTCATTCAACAACAGTAGATGTTATTTTAGCTGCTTGATGATGTTATAGTGCATAATACTACCTGACATGTAATTAGCCTAAACCAATTGTGTTTTTAAAGCCTCTATTCTCAGTGTTTACATAATAGCTCATTAATTTAGGTCTTACTTGCTGGGGTTTTAGGGGGGTGGGGGATCTCATTTCAGAGGATCAGCACCTCTACTGGGTTCAAAGTCTCTAATTAGAAAAAGTTTTCTCAAGAGCTGCCAAAATGAGTACCGTACTTATTGCAGGCAGCTGAGACAGGACAAAAAGGACAACAACAAAAAGCGTTACAGTGAGGAAGCAGGAAAAGTCAAAGTTTAAGCAACAAAGGAAAACCAAGCAGAGGGATGGCACAGGACAGGAAGTGGATGGCAAACTGCAGATGGCTGAGTGTAGGCACACAGAGAAAATACACAACTTTGGGTGTGGTCAAAGTTTCACTTAGAAAGGTTGCTAAGTAAAGTGAACTGGAAGTGCCTGTGTGGCAGCCATAATAAGAGCAGTTTGAATTCTCTAAATACCAAAGAAAGGTGCTTCAGTGCTTTCTTTATTGCCTCCTTTAGCAGAGTATATACTGAACCATCCTTTATGAAAGTGAGGAGATAATTACATCCCATATTTCATAGTGACGGACCATCACTACCAGCCGTTCGTGAACACAATTAACAAAACTGACAAAGTGTTAATGTTAATTATAAGTACCTTTTCCGGTGAATTTAGCTATATCTTCCTGTGTCTTTTAAATTCCAGCCTTTGTCTTAAACTGATATTTTCACCAACATTTCCCATTTATATGCCCTGCATGATACACCACAGTGAGAATATGTTGCATTTTGCAGTCCACCTTCTGGGCACTGTAGTTTCAGTACAGCAGACACCTGCCATCACATTACTGAGGAGTGTGGTGTAAGTGCGGTCAGATTCTTCTCTTTTTCTAAGTCTTTATGAATTCTCCTTCACAGCTTTCCTTGACCTCATGACGTTTTCTGTCAAGGTCAAGAAAAAGTGGTTGGGAAAAGGAAGTAGTAGGTGAGTTTGTTACTTCTGGGCTATTCAGTCCATAGACAGTATAAAAGATGGGCGTAGCTACTGTCATTTCTTAAGTCCTGTTTTGAAGCCTCAACATGAGTGTTCCCCCCCGCCATCCTTGGTGCAAAAAAACTGGATCTAATGAGGAGGGGTGGGTCTGACTATGAAACTGCACCCTCATTGGCTAATGATTTGTAATTGACACCTTGTAAGCCAATGAGTGTGTGGTTTCAAACCACAAATACGCATGGTATAACCGAGATTTAATTTGACAAGGACTTAATTTTTACTCAGTATGATCCAAATAAAGTGACTGAGCCAGAGACTTCTATAAGACCACAAGTCTTTTGCAACCACAGCGATCGCCATCTGGTGGCCTTCAGAAAGCTTTTAGACACTTCTTCATTAGTTTCATCTTTCTGACCTGGAAGCTGCGTCCATGCTTTACACTGTCTATAGAAAGAAAAAAAAAACAAAGGCTGAAGTAAAAATACAGTAAAAAATAATATATTAAACATATTAATATAATAAAAATATAATATAGGAAGTCCCATGAGGAAAAAAGTGTCAAAATAAAATGTGAAGTCCCTGAAAGGCAGACAGAGGATACATAAATACACATAAATAAACAGAGGAAGGCACATAAGGCAGAGGAAAGGAAAACACTCAGCAGCACTAAGAAAGAGCACAACGAAAACCAAAGAAAAACTGCAGAGCCCAGAGGAAGTTTATTGAAAGCTAATATTTACACAGGCAGACATTTTATACAAGGACAAGAACCTTGTTTCTTTTTCTGCTCATTTCCCTCTCCACGCTCCTCTCTGTGCCTTCATCTCGATTTTTGTTCTATTGCTTTTCTTCCTACACTGACACTCAATTTCCTATTTCATCTTCCTCCAGCTTTTTCATGTGCGTCTCTTTTCACGTCTTCATCTTTGCCTCTCTCTCTGTGTCTTGTCTAGCCGGTGTGGTGGACAGCCTGCAGACTGGAGGTTTTTTTAACGACAAAGTAACAAAGTCGTGTCTCTTCACCACCGTGCACGATGCCGTCCTACACTGCCAGTCTGCCATAACACAGAGCCAAAGCGTGGCATATGAGGTATGAACACTCAAGCGTGCACATCATGGTCATGCAGTATGTCAAAAAGCATCTTGATACCAAAAAGCGTAATGAAGAGGGCAAAGAGTATTGTTGCTTATATTTTAGGGTTATGACTTCTGTTGGAAAAGTTTGTCAGCATTTCTGATTTTCACCGCACTGTGTAATATGTATCCTGACTGTCACGACCTCATAAGAGGAGAATCCTCCTTTGATATTTCTTTGTTGCAAGACATTCAGCTGTACAGCTTTTCTGCTTTTTCACTTTTGTATATAAATTATTGCACTTCTGTACATATATTTAATTCAGTTCAATTTTATTTATATAGCGCCAAATCACAACAAACAGTCTCCTCAAGGCGCTTTGTATTGTACAGCAAAGACCCTACAATAATTACAGAGAAAACCCAACAGTCAAAATGACCCCCTATGAGCAAGCACTTGGCCACAGTGGGAAGGAAAAACTCCCTTTTAACAGGCAGAAACTTCCAGTAGAACCAGGCTCACTGCTCATGTTACCATTTTTTTTTAATCACTGCTCAAGCACTTCTGGTGAGATGCAATCTGCATTTTGTTGCACTTTACTTGTGACATATGCAGTGACAATAAATTGAATCTAATCTAATGTAATCTAAAAACCCAACCTCTAATTTGCCATTTGTGGGCAACTAATTTTACAGGAAGCTGTTGTTACAAGAACTTAGCACAAAAGTAAGAAAATTTGTGTTTGGCTGATTATTTCTTTGTTGTAACAAAGCTTCCTGGCTATAAATCTAATACTGTTGGAAAGCCTGTTTAGTTCACCTTAAATGGCGCCACATTTGTAAGGAAAATGCATTTATGGGTTGAGCAGCAGAGTTGACAGGCTTTCAAAGGGTATAAGATTAATTGCCAAGAAGCACTGTTACAACAGAACTAATCCACCAAACACAAATTTCTTTACTTTTTATGTTAAGTTTGTTTCTTCTCACAAGTTAGATCGACGTACGCCCAAATCTGTCCCTTAAATAATGACGTTGCAGCCAGGAGATGCTTATTATAGCATGTGTTAAAAATCAGAAGCAGCTGTTTCTACATTTACATGTTCTGTTTTGTTGTAATATTTCACTTTCAATTACTTTTTTCGCCTTACTGTAACCAACAGTATCAGCAAATGTTGTCCATGCGGAAAATGAGAAGGCACTTTCCTTATTACCTTACTTTATTGCCAAATATACTGGGGGGAATGACTGAGTTCACTTGCAGTCAGTGATGTGGAAATTATTCATTAAGCTAATCTTTACAGACAGTGATTAAAATGTTTTTCCTGGATTGGTTCATTGATCCTTAATCTGTCCAAGTAGCGTGACCTGCACTGCAAATTGATTGCACACCCTGAGGCACATGGGGGTTGGGAAAACGTGGTATTTTCATTATTTTGGCATTTATAAAATGCATGCATGCATTTGGTTTAACACAAAGTTCAGATGTTTTGTTTAGACACAGTTTAACATACCAGAATTTTTTATTTCATATATATATATATATATATATATATATATATATACACACCCAACACACACCATCAGTCTCTGTCTGAAGGCAAATTATATTCTGCCTAGAATTGGCCAGTGTGTGCATGTGCGTGCGTGCGTGTGCGTGCGTGCATGTGTGTGTGTGTGTGTGTGTGTGTGTGAACTAATCTCATTTATTCACCTGTGCTTCCATGCATGTCTGCAAATTGTTCAGTGTGCATGCTTTTGTTTCTGCCTGGTGTGGCTTAGTGTTTAATTGTTTATGTGTCTTAATGTTTCTGTTCCTGTAGAAAAACAAAGGAACAAAGACTAATCAGTGTGTAAAATGCAATTAACAGAGGCAAAGTCCTTTCACAGAAGAATTAGGGAGCTCGCACAAACACACACACACACAACCATATGGTTGTCTATTATCCTACGACTATTGGCTTACCCTAGCACTATGAAATACATTGACTGGCCGTAGTGCGCTACAGTAACCCGCTTTCTCTTTTGTTCCCACACTGGGATTCCAATATATTGGTATAAACTCTGTCAAAAAAAAAAACAAATTTGAATTCACATAAGCAGCACATACAGTAAGAGGAAGTGCATTAGACTTTGGAAGGTGATAATATGAGAATGATATGAGAAACAGGAGAGGTTGCTGTATCGCCGTATAGGATACGTTATATAGACAGATGCAAATTACACCTACAGGAGCTGCTCAGCCATGGAAACCCATGCCATGAAGCTCCCAGCTCCCAGTTTTTGTGCTGATGTTAATGCCAGATGAAGTACTTTTGTGCACTGTGCACCTCAGCACTCAGCAACCCTGGTCTGTAACTTTACATGGCCTGCCACTGCACAGCTAATTTGCTGTGGCTGCTAAACACTTCCCCTTTCTAAGAATACAGTTGATTGTTGTATTTAGGAGGAAAAAGATTTCATGGACCTACTTGTTGCAACAGTGGCATCATATTACAGCACTGTGCTCATATTCAGTGAGCTCTTTAGAATAAACCATTCTTTCACAAATGTTTGTAAAGGCAGACTTCATGGCTAGGTGCTTGATTTGATATACCTGTGGCAATGGGACTGACAACATCTCAATTCAAAAAAGGAAGAGATGAGGCCCATTACTTTTGTCCACATAGCATATCAGCAGTTAACTTAAACTGAAATATGTCATGTTACATGCACTAAAGTAAGCTTTAATTAGAGTAATTAAAAGTGGGATACACGAAAGACAATGTTACAGAGCTTCTTCTTCTTTTTCTTCTTCTGTGTTTGATCATTTCTGTCCTGTTTCACAGGAGATTACAGCAACACATTTTTGAGTCCACAGAGTAACGATGGGGAGTATTACAAAGAAGTGACAGGTATCCATGGGGCTTCAGATAACTGGATCTACCATCAGTCCTAAACACAGAGACAAACATACAGTACAGCAAACATCTTCTGTATGCATATGAATAACTATTTTTATGTGTGTAAGATTATAAGACTACAAAACTTTTTATGTAATAGAAGTTATTGTAATAAGCTTCATTATTTCGATCAATAATATATTTTACTTTGTTTAAACCTTTATGTGCATCACATTGATTCAGTCTCACATTATGTGTAAAGGTATACTATGTTTGCAGTATGTTTATCCATATAGGCTATGGTGTGCATATTATTCAGTGTTTATTAACTGTAAAACGTCTAGATTCAAATCAATCAATCAAATAAATGATATGTATAGATTTTTTCCTTCAGTGTATTTTTAGACCAACTCTGTTTCCTGGGGGGTTTTGTTGTTGTTATTTTTTTTTACTTTCAATCACCAAATACATGCCTGCATGGATGTATTATTTATGAAAATTGAAAAATGTGGCAATGTTCGAGCTCTTACTTGGAAAAATAAATATTATTTTAGATCACTTCCCTTTGTTCATTTCCTTTCAGAACAAAGGCAGTCTTAATCACAAGGAAGACCTTGCATTTTGTGACACAACAACAGGAAATCTCTAGATACTTTTAAAAACATCTGGACAGATGACAGTTATGGATGCAGGATATTCTGTTCAGTCTCTAATGAACTGGCTGCCTTAAAGCTGCTTAAATATACACAGATACCATTCATCATCTTTTAGAAACTCTTTAACATCACGTGTGGACAAAAGCACATGTGACTGAATAACTTCCAGCTGTCTTTGCTCTTAGATCTGTCCATGTCTGCTGTTAGTTACAGTTATGGACGTATATCCACAAGCAGTTAAAGATGAAGAAAAATATTTATTCCCAGTGTTTCACCCAAAAGATTTGGCATCAATGTTAACTAAAACCAGGTATAATGAGTCATTGTTTATTGGAATAGGAATACAATGAATCATATTTAGCTGTAACAAAACAGGCCATTTTCCAGTAAAGGTTTCCATTAAAATGCCCTTTTTGTTCTTTGGCACAAAAACAAACCTCCCCTATTTTCTATGTATTTACTTTCAGAGGCTAAAAAACATACAGGCTGTACACTTCAAATAAATAACACCATGGTTCTGCTCTAGCACTCAAAGTATGTTTTGCTTAGCGGCCATGTGAAGAAAAAAAAAAACTATGCTTTGAAGTCCTCTCGGGTTAAAAGATTTTGTGTGTTCAGAGAACAGAAAAAAAAATGACTACATCTACGTAACTGTAACAGGGTGAAAACTGAAACCAGTAGAGGTCAGGTTTGATATCTTTAGAAACGCAAGTGATTGTTAATAATGCTCTAATATTGTCAGCTGAATATACAAACAGCATTTAACTTAAAGCTGTCATGTTGTTTTCTTTCCACTTCTTTTCTAACACATTCACTACACCAATTTAAAAAGGTAGACCTAATATAAACTCAGGGGCCACTTCATTAGGTACACCTGTTCAACTGCTCATTAACACAAAAGAAAGAGAAACTGTCCAGTGAGCAGCAGCAGTTCTCTGGGCTAAAACGCCTTGTTGTTGTTGGTCAGAGGAAAATGCTTTGGACTGATAGGATGGTAACAGTAACTCAAATAACCACTCGTTACAGCTAAGGTGTGCAGAAGAGCATCTTTGAATGCGCAATGTGTCAAAATTTAAAGCAGATGGGCTGCAGCAGCAGAAAACCACAGTGGGTGCCACGCCTGTCAGCTAAGAACAGGGAACTGAGGCTACAGTTCAGACAGGCTCACAAAACATTAGAGGATTGGAAAAGTGTTGCCTGGTCTGACGAGTCTTGATTTCTGCTGTGAAGGTCAGAATTTGGTGTATCAGTGGTTGAGGCTGGTGATGGTGGTGTAACTGTGTGGAAGATAGTTTCTTGGCACACTTTCAGACCCTTAGTACCAGCTGAGCATTGTTTAAACACCACAGCCTACATGAGTGTTGCTGCAGACCATGTCAATGCCTTTATGATCACAGGCAACTCATCTTGTGATGGCTGCTTCCAGCAAGATAACGCACCGTGTCGCAAAGATCAAATCATCTCAAACTGTTCTTGAGCATGACAGTGAGTTCACTGCACTCAAATGGCCTCCGCAGTCACCAGATCTCAGGCTAATAGAGCACCTTTGGAATGTGGTGGAACGGGAGATTTAATCATGAATGTGCAGAAACTGTGTGATGCTCTCAGTATGAACCAAATCTTTTAGCAGGGTTTCCAGCAACTTGTTGAATCTATGTTATGAAGAACTAAGGTAGTTCTGAAGGCAAACGGCAGTCCAACCTGGTACAAGAATGTACCTATTAAAGTGGCCAATTTAATTAATGGAATGCTATTGATTGTCCTGCAGAGACTGAAATAATGACTTCTTTTTTTAGTCATGTCTACTTCCACTTCTGCTTGTGTATCTTCTTATTTATGATTGTGCACACTGTGTACATCATCTCCACAAAAATGTCAATTTTAGAAACTATACTTGGAAGCACTGTATACTTTTATTAGTTATTTACTAATAAAAGTATCTCCGGATGTATCAAAGTTTTGCACGAAATGGGGTGAAGTGCTTAGACTGTGGTAGCTTTGTCACTAATAAGTATTGTTACAATAGTCACTAAATGCATATATAGTTTAATTTTATACTATATATGCAATTAATGACATAATGACTATAGTAGAATAGTCACTACTATTTAGTGACTATATTACAAAATCACAAATGTGTGAGAGAAACCGTGTAATTGTTATTTTTCCACCATTGCAGGTCTGTGAGTTTGCTATGGCTAGTTCTTTTGTCATTTTCAGATGGTAAGCACACTATGCTGATTCCCTTCTATATTTTTGTCATACCATTTTCATCATTTCGTGTAAGCATCTGGACTTTTCTTAAGGAAGGCTGCTGGGAGCATGTACATGAGAGAAACCCTGTGAAGGTTCTGCCCTCATAATAGAGCAGAATGTCACAGCGCCAGGAAGAACTTGTTCATCTACATTTCAGAATACGAGTTTTTTTGTTTGTTTTGTTTTTTAAATTACACAAAACAATACAGACAGCATCCTTACCGGGCAGATAATCTATTTACAAAATCTATATTCCGGTACTTTAACCCTAGATCTGAGACAGATGGGGCTGTTTTGGAGGACAATGATGAACGACTTGCTTTGTGGTCTCAAATGAAGTAGAGACTCGATTGCAAATAAGGGGAGAGAGATGCCCATGGTACTATTAATAAATAAATATTAATGGGTCTGGCATGTTCAAATGTGAACCACGTGGGCTCAACCGCGCTGTTTTCTTTTTAAGTGTGGGCTAAATTAGACTAAACAGAACGGGCTGTAAAAGAGCTGCATCTCCGCCTCTGGGGAAAATATGTGTGTGCGTGTGAGTGTGAGTGTGTGTCTGTGTGTGTGTGCGTGTGAATACTTTAGTTTCTCCCCAAACGCCGCCGATTGCATTCTTGTCTTGACGGGCGGCGAGAGGAGAGCGTCGAAGCCAGAGGAGAGAGAGAGAAAGAGAGATTCAGGCTGAAACTTCACTGCAGACGCTCTTGAACAGGTTAGTTCCGCCTCGAACGCCTCATAGTCTTATAATATTCTTATGATATTCTTATAATATTCTTTTAATACTTCTTCATATAGGTAATTACAGTGCTGGGCAATACGGACCTTCTGGTGCGTTTCTCCAGCATCAGCACATTATGATGGTTTTAACCATTGTAACTTGTAGTTTTGTGGGGATTTTAGCGCATCCGGTATCATCTCTTGTTTCATTCATCATTTCATCATAAATGTTAGTGTTACTGTTGCGGCGCATATGTCCACCACAAGGCACCGGTATCGATACGCAGCCAAAGCAGTGGAATCGATTAATTGCAGGGGAATCAGTATCAGATATGCACTGCTCTTTTTATTGGCGCATGCAAGTGATCCCTATAACTGTGCATCTCAGTTATTTGAAGTATTTCCCAGTGGACGAGGATGAAAATGTTTGATTGCAGCATAAATGAAAACAAAAGGGATGTTTTGGGCACACATGCGTAAGTGAATTCCAATAATGATCTTTCCACACGTACGCATGCTTATTTCCGCATGTGTGCGGCGCATGAATACTGTTAACTGAGTTATGCGCTCTCTTATGAGCCTGTCATAAGCAGCTGACACGAGCCACGTCTCTCCCCACAGGACTGGGAAAAAATAAATAAATAAACAGACATGCAGCGAGGGAAAACAATCAATCACAATCCATTGGCTCATATCTGAATATGGATGTCCGGCTTGGTGAAACATAACTGGTAGATGGAAATTCAGAACGGAAATACCCATGTAGTTTACTCATATTTGATTCACTAAGTATTTCCTATGAATAAAGCCATAAATTAAATTAACCTATAAATAAAGAAGAGGCGGGTTGGAGGTCGCTGAACCTGAAAGAGGACACACGATACCTCAGGAAATTGCTTCACACCAAGGCTATTTTTACCTTCGGAGGTTTGTCAGGTGTTACGCACACTGTCCTCCTCATTGTAATGCTTCATATGTAGATATATATGTATTCAGCTGGGCCTAAAGCTAGAAAAGCCTCATCGATGATGCAAGACATGAAGGAAGAGAGAGGGAGAAAGGAGGAAGGGGAGAAGGGGCAGGGGTGTTGTGCAGAAGAAAGTAGGCTTTCTTCTGTGTGTGCGTGCGCAGCTTTGCTCCATTTGTAAGTAGAGAAGGAATAACTGGAGAGATATATCCTTTTTTATTTTTTTACACTCAAAAGTTTTTGCGCTGGCATTTATATCGTTAGTAATCCTGTTTCCATAGTTTATAACTTGTGAAAATCTTCTTTCGGCTGCTGCCTTTAGGGGTCGCCACAGCGAATCATCTGCCTCCATCTCACCCCATCCCTAGCATCCTCCTGTGTCCTCACCAACCCTCTGCACGTCCTCCTTCACTACATCTATGAACCTCCTCTGTGGTCTTCCTTTCTTCCTGCCTGGCAGCTCCATATTCAACATCCTTTGTCCAATATACCCACCATCCCTCCTCTGCACATGTCCAAACCATCTCAGCCTCGCCTCTCCAACGCCGTCTCCAAACTGCTCAGCCTGAGCTGTCCCTCTGATGTACTCATTGCTAATTTGAAATTTGTGAAAATGAAATAAGTAAATACAATATTTTTTTATTATCAAAGATTGTCTGTGCTTTACAGTGTGATAATGCAGTTGTGTGACATCCTGGGTGAAAGATAGCCTGTCTAAATCGAATTAGAGAGAGGGGTTAAATAAAGAGAGACCACGTGGAGAAAGTGGGTGTGTGTGGTGTGTGTGTGTGTGTGTGTGTGTGTGTGTGTGTGTGTGTGTGTGTGTGTGTGTGTGTGTGTGTGTGTGTGAGAGAGAGAGAGAGAGAGAGAGAGAGAGAGAGAGTATGTGTGTGTGTGTGTGTGTGTGTGTGTGAGAGAGAGAGAGCGAGAGAGAGAGTGTGTGTGTGTGTGAGAGAGAGAGAGAGAGAGAGAGAGAGAGTGTGTGTGTGTGAGAGAGAGAGAGAGAGAGAGAGTGTGTGTGTGTGTGTGAGAGAGAGAGAGAGCGGAGAGAGAGAGAGAGTGTGTGTGTGTGTGTGTGTGAGAGAGAGAGAGAGAGAGAGAGCGCCCATATGGTCTCGTGACGTAACGCCGGACGCTCCAACAACGTCGCCTCTGCTTGTATGTTTGTATACGTGTGTGCGCGCTGCTTAGGACCCGCAACAACATCCTAAGCTGCATACACTGTCATCACCGCTGCATGCTTGAAACGCGCGCCAAAGTAAATAAATAACAACAATAAACAATGAACGCCGTGACCGCCGCATCCTGCCTCCTCGTCGCCGGCTTCAGCTGCTACCTCTACGGCAGCGACGTGTTGTCATCGCTGTTCCATGTCTCTGTTGCAGACTCCTCCATGCCCGAGCCGGGAGCTGATCCGCGGCGAAGTCCGCAGGGAGTCCCCTACACTGACCTGCCGCACATCGTCAACGCCGACGGATTGCACCTGTTCTGCCGCTACTGGGAACCCGCCGGTCCGCCGAGGTCAGTGAACCGAGGGGAGGGGGGATTGAAAAATGTGTGTTTCACTCTGTGTGTGTCCTTCTGTTTGCGTTAGAGCCACGAACTTATAATCTATTGGTCTGTAAAGCAATCTTTTGCTGGTATTTTAAAATATTCTGTGCTGTTGCCAGTAATCCCGCTCACATGGTTGTTCTCCGTCCTGGAGTCACATGATGACATTTTGATGGGGTCCTGCAAGTTAATATTTAGACATGCATGCGGCCCTTTATTCACCTACAATTACACAGCTTGTTCACTGTAAATCTGAGAGTGTAAACCAACACCAGGCACCCTAGTACCAGTACACAATTATGTGTAGCCTATTGGTTCCAGGGTACCAGTACACACAATCTGAGTTCCAGTTATTTGTAAAAAATAACTTTCAAACAGCCACCCAGAAGTCATTTGAACTCTGTGACTGGTTAAACAGGTTAACGAGCTCTCCAATCAGAACTCCTTATCTTCTGTGCTGCCACAGGAAAACCAGTATATGTACCTGCAAATATGCTTGGAGCCATAACAATGGATGATTAAAAACAAGCTGTCTGCACTAAATCTGCATGGGTGAGACTCTTTGTGTGCTCAGAAACATATTAATTGTGTTAATCTCCTCATAAAGGGACTACCAGATGCACCAGTGACAAACACTGGGTCATGGTGACCGCCCAGACACACACAGATCCAGGATCAGTCGATCTTCATGACTATATCAGCCATTGTTGAATTAGTTTGTGTCCTGCAAAGCAAATCTTTTTGAAACAAAGCTAATAATATCACACTATTATCTCTTCTCATACACCCATGATTTGACAAAATCAAAAGCCTTTTACCAAAGACAGTAAAGCAGCAGCTCTTGACACAAACGTTAAACCGTAAAGAAATCACACACACGGCTGTTTAAGGAACCTCGTATGGCTTTCAGCATATTTCTTCCACCTGAGCTGCAACTGCTTATAGGGACACATAAGGAAACTGATGAATGAGAGTGCCACTCCAGACGGCAGCTCCTCTTCAAAACTTGTCCAAGCATGAGGTAATGCTGTTTTTACAACACCAGCACCCCCCCACCCCCCACCCCCCGTATTCCCAGGCCCTTGTGTTTTTAAGGTTGTTTCCTTTTGCCTTTCCAACACCAGTGAACAGCATCATAGTTCATTTGCAAAAGGCCTGAAATCCTGACTCATCCGGCATTCTGGTGTGTGAAAGAGTGTAAATGGCGTACACACACACACACACACACACACACACACACACACACATACACACGCACTTCTGACCGGTTAAATAGTAAAACTTTCCAGTCTGCTGTTGGAGGCTGTTTTGCTATGCCCACCCCACATTTTGAAGTCTGCCCTGTCTGCACATGTGTCTGTGGCAGGGCATGAAATAGAGCACAGATGCACACATTCATTTGCAAACCACAATGTTGCATGCTGGGTGAGAGCGCAAGAGGAGAGATGTGGAAGTACCACAAAACATCTGGAATCATTACTGCTCACCCACGTGTATACGCACAGGCTCACACATCTCACTCATTAACTGACACCGTGTCTGTGCCTCTGCTGTGAAACTGTGTAATTGCTACATAAACTCTGGCTTATAGTTTACCGTAACATGTGTGAATGTATGCGCGTTTACTCTGCTCGCATACTTATTCTGCACTTATACACGGGGCTGCTTATGTGTTCATATCTGTGTATGTGAGTAATAAACCCCAGGTAGCTTTGTACTGCAGAAACATTGAGACAAACATTGTTACATGTAATTGCACACAGTGCCACCGAAGCCTCACTGTGGTTACACAAAAGCCCATAAATAGCCTTCTAATGCTAAATGGACTGCACTTATACCTTAGTGCTGCACATGCGAGCTGCTTGCCTGCCCTCGGGAGCAACTTTGAGTTTAGTGTCTTGCCCAAGGACACTCTAACAAGTAGAGCCATATAACAACCAACTCTCTGTGTTATGGACAAGCCACCTTAGCCAAGTTGCCACCGTCATCTGCCTTGTTTAGGAAATACAAAACAATTGTTGAAAATGTCTCTCATCCCCAATGTTCCCATTGCCAAAATATGCCAAATAAAATGCATTCTAGTGGTTCATTATATCAGCTGCTGATTTCTCGTCTTAATCGTATTTAGTGGAAGTTAAAAGCTGAATCACTGCAGAATTAAAATAGCTGCAGAGTCCTCCGTGTTGTAACACATTTAGAGCTGAGCTTTGCCTGGCTTATATAAGAGCTTTCTCACTGGAGGCCAGCCAGTGAGCATGCTAAAACTGCATGCAGGGACGGTACAGAGAGACATGCAAGAGTCAATGTAATGATGTAATGTGTATTGCCCAACTCATATTTTAAAGACTGATGTATTGTGTATTTGTATAGCTGAATGCAGCTTTTTTGCTTGGTGTTTTGTGTGCAAATTTGACAGCCTCCTCACATATAACATCAACCTTGTGAAGGGAGGAAAACCTCAGAAGCTGCATTAAAACTTTTACAGGATGATTAAATTCTTCCCTGGAAAATTTCTTGATGAATTCTTCAGTTTTATCCAGGCTTATAAAATTATTTTAGTTGAGCCAGCAGCTCCTGTACACTGGGCAAGGTAGGCTTATGAGTTTTTTAAAAGTAGCATCTCCCAAAATGTGACATAATCTATCTCTAGTCTATCTCATAATGCCTTAGTTCAAACTCAAAGTTAGTTGTCGAGGGTACAACTGCTGAGGACAAAGCGAAACACTGTCTGTGTTACAGCCTACGCTTAAGAAAGCCTCTGATAGTAACCTCCTGTTTGTACATGTTTCACAATGAGATTTCTGTAGTCTGGATGGTGGATCCACAGACTCACAGCTACCCACTCACTGCAGTAATCAGATTAGTAATTTAACACAAAGTGTCACTGTGTGTCTGAACCAAATTTATGAAATCTAGTCTTTGTAGGTGCAGCTTAGCCACAAACTTACTGCATTATTTGCTTATATTAAAAAGTGGCTACAGTGGTTATTATGAACAGGAAACAGGAATCTTAAGCAGAACTATATCTGAATTGGTATGTACTTTAGGGAAAGATGAATGTGTTTTAGGGTAATAGATTATTACTGAAAGCAGTAGGGGCAATTATCTTTATCACTCCTGTGATAGAAATATAGTCATGTCAGCCTCAGTAGCAGCTGCCGTAACGATAAGCTCTGACGATCAAAGAAATCTCCAGGCAAGGAATTTTGTCTTTTGACAGTTTATTAAAAGCAGCAGCTCAAACTCCAAAGACTTTACAAAGGTTTGTGTGATTATACTGAAGAGTATATCCATGATAATGACTATGTGTGATCATGTAGGGGTAAAGATAATTATTTTTATTTATCAAGTTTTTGCCAGTGAATCAGAAAATAATCAAAACTACAGCTTCATAAAGACACGGTGACTTCAGAGCCATCTTCACCATATTTGTTAACATCACAAAAGTTATGAGGAGAGGTGTCGTAACCATGGCAGCAGGCCAGCAATTAGTGACTCATATATATGTGTGGGCCAGGTAGTTTATTGCATTTAATGTTTGATTAGCAGAGAAGCGGAAACTGAGCGTACCGTTTAACAGAAAGCGTGTGGATGAGAAAGACCCGTACAAAGTGTGTTCAGCGTGACTTTTGAGGGAAACCACGCGGTGGTTTGATGACTGAATGTTTGCAGGAAATGGACGAAAACATTAGTAACCACAAGGGAAGTGAAAGCACCTTCAGCTAGAAGCAAGACTATAGTAGATTTTAACACAAAACCAACCATCAGTTAGCCACTGATGGTTAGCCACACATACTCATGAATCTGAGACTTATTTAAAAAGTTTCAAATATGCAGTGATGGCAGCTTTGTCTTCAGAATGTATCTGATGTGTTGTGAACGTGCCTCAGATACAGTTCACGACCGGTGCAGCAGCCGCAGATGACGACTGGAGCTGAGAAATTTAAAACCACTGCAGTTATGTGCTTGTTTTCTAGCATCTCTTTAAAAATTGGACTCTTGGCTCAGTGATGGGTTTCATTTGTGATGACCTTCAAAGTCAGAGCAATACTCTGCATAGCTGACATGCAACGAGTGAGTAAAGCAGCAAAATAATCCTCCTGATACTGATTTTTGTTGTTACATTTGTGTCAGGGAGCAGTGAAGTACATGTAATTAATCAAGTAGATTAACTTTATTTTGTATTAGCCTGCTGGTACCTAGTACATAGTGATTCAAGTAGTTATTATGTTACTTTTTATTTTATTTTTTCACTGTTTGTTATTTGCATTAAGATAAGATGAAAGGTCAAAGGTTACTGGCTTCTGAAAGTTCATTCATAGAAGCAGGAAGTAGGTGAAGGGTCGAGGGGTGGCATGATGGGATATAAACAATGATTGACAGATGTTCCAGCAGGTGTCTAACTGGGGGTTTGAACTCAAATAGACTCTAGTGTATCATTCACACACACACTGTACACCAATATCTTTACACAACACAGCATGATGATTGGATACAAGTGACACATACATGCGTATACGCACACTTTGTGTAAACAGGCCGCGCTGTCATCAGTCTTTTTACTGAACGTCCAAACAAGTTTCCTTGTGTGTTCATGTTTCTGGTGTTTCCGCTGTATCCATGTAAGATACTTTATGGAGCCCACAGATGCACTGCACAGTATTTCCTTTCATGTTCGAGCTTGGGGGGAATTTATGGCTGAGTAATTAAATGTATAAAATATGAGGGCCACTTCCCAAGTGGGTGATTCCAGGTGCCAGCTGAGATAATTTACTGTAAATGGATATAGAAAAGACAAAAAAGAACTGACTCAGAGTCTGCTACTGAACAGTAATATACTTTTTGCATTATTATCACCTGCAGCAGCCTTTAAATTAAAATAAGCTGAGGTGTGGATTTTCCAAATGAAAGTATAAATAACACAGACACGCACATTTAGGTGGTTAAGGAAGGTAATCTAATAACACCTGTGAGAAGAGTGACATGTTGCAGCAGCAGGTAGTGATAAAATACATCATATGCAAATACAGTTATAAGAAAGCAAAAAGGTGTTGGGGACATGCAGTATGTTTATGTAAAGCTACAAACATTAAAAGCTGTAGTGTTTCTTCACAGTTGGTTTAAATGAGGGAACAATAGCATCCAGTATGCAACAGGTGTAAGTGCACACCTGTGCAGTATGACTTAAATGCCAAATGATTCAAAATTATCTGAAGATAGCTGCAAACATATTTCAAATCTAGTTAGAAAGACTGCATTGGAAATGCAGGCCCCAAAGTAGGAACTTGGATGACTAGATCTGTGCTCGCTGACACACAGGTTAGAAAACCTGACTATACCTATGATTTCCAGTTAGACTAAGGACATGGTTCAAAAAGGACCCTTCAACACCAGAACCTGCGTCTACCTGCATGCATTTCGACTCCTCAGGGAGAATCATTTCTACTAGAAATGAAAAATCTGATCATCACACTTCCCAAAGATGGACAGGGATACAGAAAAGACAGTGACCAACTATTGAATCAGTCAAAACCCAGCTGCCGCAGTAAAGAATACAGCACAGCTTAACACAGCCACTCTACAGCTTGTGTGGCTCTGCTTTTAAAATGATGCCACAGGCAGTGCACTCCCTGCACCGTCAAGCCCCATAAACCTTTGGGTTTAGTGCTTCATTCTTGGCACAGGAGAATTTTGTGGCAGCTCAGAAAGTATGCATGTAAACATATCTTTTAACTTTAACTTTGCTAAAGAAAAAGTAAAAGTCTAATATTGGAAACACCATTTTTGGTCAACTGAGGTCAGTTTACATTTTTCAGCTCAGATGGTATCCGGCATGTTTGGTGTGAACCTTCAGGACTGCCACAATAAATGTTTAGAGGTGGGAGTGTGAAATGTAATGGCTAATTACATTTATAGGTACTGTAGCACCAGGGGAGCCTGTGGATATACCAGATTAGTGACTGACAAGATGACTCCCACAGTCTCTAAAAGCCTGACAGAAGTGGAACATTCCAGCATGTTAATGATTCAGAGCGCGCAGCAAAAATCAAACGGAAAAAGGAACAAAATGAAACGAAACTATGACCTGGTTGATTGATTTGATTCCAATAGATCCCATTTGGGGTTATTTTAAAGAAAAAGGTTGAGCTGTAGGAAAACCATCTTTGTGTGCATCACTCATGTCCTCCGAACTGAGGGGGATTGAATCCATTATTAAGGCTATCCGCACCAATAACAAAACATTACAGCAATCCTTGTTTTCACACAATGCAGGATTATTAAAAATCTAACTTTCTGCTCTTTCTTTTGATACACAGTGCTTAACAAACGCATTAGACACCGCCCAGGGTAAGGTTTATGCTACAGCTGCCCCAAATTAACAGTATTGGTAATGACCAAAATCATTTTTATGTTTCTGCAATGTTTAGTCCACCAGTAGGTGCAAGCTGTTACCCTGCTTACTCAGTTTGAAAGTGATGTAATTAATGGAAGGTGAAACAGTTCTGTATCATTTGACATTGAAGCTAATTAGCATTAGCTTGATGCTACTTAGGAAAAAAATAACTTTTGAGTTGCCGCAATCACTGCATCATTTTTTGCTTCGATTTTCACGGTGTCTTTAAATGTCTCTGTTGTGTAGGTTGAACATTTTCATTTCCATCAAAGTATGTGGTATTCCTTTCATTCCAAGCACATTACCCAGTCCCTTTATTTCCCCATTGAGATCTGATGTATTTTCAAAGTCTTCCTTTAATTTTTTGAGCAGCGTATGTGTAGACATGTATGGTAACGTTGTTCCTCTCAGGACGTTTTCCATTGGATGCTGACCTTGCAGTATCAGTTCAGTGTATTTATCTTTTGAAGGAGATATGAAGCCCCACTGTGTATGTGCATCTCACTCCTGAGCTGAAATCTTTGTGTATGAAGGCAGACAGCTGGCTGTACTGTGACATTTATTTTTTAAACCTTTCCCAAACAAGCGACTGCTGTTTTTCCCGTTATTAATGCCTGTTTGACATTAAATTAATACTATTTAGTGGCAGTTGCACACATGTACTCTTCAGCAGGAAAATAATGTGCATCTTTTAGTTCAGTTTAACTGATAATTTTTATTTGAAATATTTCACAGTGGAGAAGAGAATTATTTATACATGGACTGCAAATATTTAGTTGGTCTTTTTGGTTTAAGTTTGTATTTTGCTGGTGTAAACTTTCCCAGTAAACATTTTGACATTAAATAACTGTTGGCTGACCGTCTTTCCTCAATATTTAGTCTTGGTGAAAAACAGCAGCACTGACCTCTGAGACACGAGTTTGCCTTCAGCACCGCCTGGAGCAAGAGAAACAATCAAATGTTGTATTCAAAACTGAATTTCGTTATTGCAGTAGTCTGATTGCTAAGTAAAAGACCACTACTGTACATAGAAACATCACCCATCCATCTACTGTGCAGTGTTTTGCCATCATACTGTGACCAGTTTTAACCCGGGAGATAACATTGCTGTCTCAACCATGTTTGCTGGGTTCCTGCTGAGGCTGCCTGCAGTCTGTCTGCCTCCAACGCTCCCCATCACACAGCAGTCTCTCCCTTGTGTGTGTGTGTTTGTTTTGTTTTTTGTCAAGCACACCCTTGCACACCTTCTATAATAACACCCCCGTTTCTATCAAGCTTTCCATAGCAGTTTGTCACACTTTTTCGCTCGCTCTAAAACTCCTTGTCATTTTCCACCTGTCACATTGTTCTTGTCATATCCATTTTGTTTTGCTCCAAGTGCATCAAATCTTCCTGTCACCTTGGAAGTTACTGACTCATACAAAGTCTGAAGGTCTGAAACATCTGGAGTTGAGCAGACTAGTTCCACTGCAGTCTTTGTGCGTCATGTCCTTATATATTTCAGGTTACAGAGTTAAAGAACAGATTTAGCAGCGCAGAATGTTTTGGATCCTGGATTTCTTCCAGCCGCTTGCTGTTTTGCAATCAAAAAAGATCTCCTGTGGTGTAAAAGGCGTGTTCTAAATATGGACAAAAGAGACTGTAAAACCTGACAGGACATCAGCTGCAAACCCCAAATGATCACTCTCTGTATTGTGATGTTTTTTTTAAATCCAATGAGATTTTAATCACTGTGAAGCTTTCCCAGATTAAGCTCTGTGACTTGTTTAAATGCCCTGTGAAAAGGGTTACTGTGGAAAATGGGCAAGGACTTTTTGTGGTTCCTCAGTTTGTGGGCATCAAAATCCCTGAAACGATTTAACTTTGCATTTGAGTTGGAGAATTTGAGCACTGCTGGTAGGTTCTGCAATCTAGCAGTAAGTCCATCAGCATTGTGTTAAGGGGATTAGCTCCTTGGCTTTGTTTAGGCCTGTGGTTGTTTAGCGTAGCTCTGAGTAAAGTCAGTGGGAGGCATGAGTGTTTTAAAAAGGCTGGTTATAAGCCACGGTGTTCCAGCAGCTGAAACGGTGTGAGAGACAAGTGGGTCTCTGGTTCCCATGAGAGAAAAGACAGAGTGAAGAGAAATAATGAGAAGGGAAAAAAGTCTCTTTTCTTATTACTTAAGTATTTCAACTTTATGTATAAAATAACCAGTGCTCTAATTTATCATGCAAGAGATTCATTACGCAAGTGTAATGAGCCACACCAGGACACAGCTTAGAGTTTATTTGCAGCTGCTCCAGCTTTCAAGACCTCAAGACAAAAACCTCCAATTCTAAACATCATTGATTCAGCAGAATATAAAGTGCAAACGAGCAATGTCCACAAGACCAAAGTGGAGCTGTTTAGCTATAATGCACAGCACCATGTTTGGCAAAAGCCAGACGGCATATATTCACAGTCACCTCATACCATCTGTCAAGCACAGTGGTGGAGCCATGATAATTTGGGCTTGTTTTGCAGCCACAGGCTCTAGGTACCTCTGACCATGATCCTCTGTATAAGAAAGTATTCTGGAGTCAAATGTGAGGCCATCTGTCCAACAGCTAAAGCTTGGCCCAAACTGGGTCACACAACTTGGCAATGATCCCAAACACAGCAGCAAATCTGTAACAGAATGGCTGAAAAAAGTCAAGGTCAAGGTGTTGCAATCAAGTCCGGACCTCAACCCGACTGAAATGCTGTGGCAGGACCTCAAGAGAACCGTGCGTAAATAATTACCCTCAAATCTCAATGAATGGAAGCAATACTATAAAGAAGAGTGGAGCAAAGTGATTCCTCCATAATGATGTGACAGACTGTGCTGTTGCTGCTAAAGGTGGTTCCACAAGCTACTGAATCATGGGCTGTAGTAGGTTTTTCACAGGACTGCACAGACTCCTGTGAAAACTTGACTCTATATTATATGTGTGCCTTATCAGATCTTTGGTAAAATACAGCTGAACTGGTTGGCGTAGTCGTACAAGTGTAAGGTGAAAATTCCACTTACAGTCGAAACCAATCATCCAAAAGCGTATTCTGAAGGGATGTGTGACTGACATTTGACATTTTAAAACTACCACTGCTCGTCTACTTCTCCAATAAGAACTCTGACAGCCTAGTAAGTGGTGTACTTGTCCACTCAGTTAAAGGAAAGGTTTGGATTTCTCAAGGAATAAAATGTCAAAATGTCACAGTCTTCTGAAGTATCAATTGCTCCAAGCAAATGGCTCTTGACTCTTACCAGAGGAGTTTTAGTAAAGTGAAATAGTCTGTCAGCTCTGCAAGGCTGAGCCAACACACCACTGATGCCTGAATATTGTCACTTGTCTGGAGATTCCTGTAGCTGAATGAATATATGAATCTGTTAAGATTCAATTAAATCCTTACATCTCTCACTGTACAGCTGTCAGCAGACAGTAGCTGCACACATGCATGTAGCGCCTCGAAGCTAAGATGCACAGAAAGAAGGAAAGATGGAGAAAAAAAATGAGAGAGCAGAAAAAGGCATAAGAAGCGTTTGAAAAGCAAAGACAGCAAAACTACAAAGAGAGCATGTATCCTATTGTTCTCCGTACATTTGTCTTTACTGTGAACTCAGATTAGCACCATTAATCCCCTGCTGCCCCTTGGCATGTGTGTTACAGAGTAATATCCTCATATAAAGATGCTCATTGACACTCATGCTCGTTTGGGGGTGCGGAGGAAGTTGTAGCCCGAAGCGATGCCTTTCTTTAAGAGAGGGAGAGAGAGCTGTTAGTGAAATTTGCTAATGAAGCCTGATAAACAGCTACTTCTATTATACTCCTCCTCATCCACCCCCCCACCCCCACCCCTCAGTTTGCCTGACACTTTCAGCCGCTTTCCTCCTGTTTCACTTCATTCCTTTTTTTTCCCTCCCTCTGAATACATTTGGGCTAATTTTCTGCTGCTGATTGAAGCTTTCACAGGCTTCTCGGTGCAGCTTGGAGAAAAAACGCTCGAGCATTTCGGTGGTGCTCCGCTGCTTAATATGCACTGATAGAAGAAGCAAAACCTTTTAAAAGAAACTTGTCTGACAGGAGAAGACGAGACTGTTAATTAGCACAAGATATCCCTTTCTGAGTAAACAGGAAGTAATAGCCCCATTTAATGTCTGAAATATAAAATTATCCCATTAGTTTTTGCAGAAGAAGAAGAAAATGATGCTTTGTTATAGCTGGTGAAGTGTTTATGAAGGCACTGAGCCTCTACATGCTTGAAGAACAATACATTGGTGTAAAATTCCTAACGCAAGTGACACATCACTGATAGTGTGCAGGGATCCTGCTGGTAAATGTGGGAATAATTGGCCAACTGTGTAACTTCAAGAGCTAATTATTCTTTTCTCTCTATGTTATCCCTCTGCTGGTCTAAACACCTGTCCAGGGTGTAGCCCATCTGTTGCCCAATGTCAGCTAGGATAGCCTCTGACCTCTGCACGACCCTGAAGAGATAAGCGGTTAAGAAAATGGTTAGGCCATGATCTTCCATGCAAGTAAAGCTGAAGGGTCAAACATGACCATTGTTCTAAGTGAAAACCTTGGTGGATATTATAGATGAGATTTTTCCAATAGAGGTTACTGCCGCATAAATGCATTTGCTGAACAGACAGCAAAGCTACAACAACAACAAAAAAATGATTATACCATGGCATTTAGGTGACAAATGCATTCTTGGTGCAGTTTACGGGATCATTAACCCATCAGCAAAATGCTCACACTAGAAAACCAGCAGGAAACCTCCAGGATATTTAATCAGATGTGTTTCCCTCCGTGCAGTCTTCTTGAGTGAAAACAGTTAAAAATAATTACATACAGTCTCCATTCAGCTACTGCGTCCATACTTTTAGCTCAGTTATATAAGTATTCCAGCAATGCACATTTTCAGAGCAGGTTGGTTTACTTTGTGTTTTACTGGACTCCTCTGATTCTGTTTTGAGTCGGGCAGGAAGGGATTGGGAGAGGCAGGCATGCCGACAGATGGATGATAGCTGTTATCTCTGAAAACACAGCCTGCCTTACTCTCAGCCAGTCTTTTTCTGCCATTCTTCATCTGCCATTTTTTCCATCATCCTGCTTCTCAATCCCCACGCACACTCAAACGTGCACGGTCAAATAAGTGATGCACAGATGCATGAACTAAATTACCTCACATGGATCGTTTCCATCCATGGGGATTTTTGCTTTAACCCCATTTTAAGGGATCCGTGCAGGAGTTTATCAGTAAATCTAGGAAGTACGGTCCTGCAGAAAATTGCAAATATTTTCTGTTTGTTTTTCTCTGTGTGAGAGAGATAAAGAGACAGAAAAGAGGCTCAGTAAAGGTTTGTGTTTGTGAAGGGTTCAATTCATTTTTCTTTCTTCTTCTCTCAGGGCTCTCGTATTTATTGCCCATGGAGCTGCGGAACATTGTGGCCCATATGATGAGATTGCACAGAGACTGAAGGAACTCTCCTTGCTGGTATTTGCACATGACCATGGTGAGTGACAAACACACATAATACAGTGCTGTAGTTGCATGCATACATTTATGCCTTCATTTTTATCAGTAGTTTGCACGCAAAGCAACTGGCACAGAGTCACTCTCTCTCTCTCTCTCTCTGTGGTTTGTAGATATTTTCATGAACTGTTGAGGCTGCCAGAGAGAATTAATTTGGTTTTACTTCATGCTATTGTTCTACAGCAGTGCCTCTCTGCATTAATGTTTTAATGAACTGTCGAGGACAACCTCACATTCAAGGCTGGCCGTAATGATGAAACTTGGGACTTGTGGCTTCCGTACAATTCAACTGACCTCTCAGCAATGGTGCCAAAGAAAAGAGGCCAGACAAGAATAAGACAGGACACAGCATGTTTGAGGCTTTGGGATTTGGTTTAAACAAACAGAACTTCAAAAGATCACAGCGTACCCTAAGATCACTCTCAAAATCTTTGATTTGAGACAAAAGGGGGTAAAAGCTTATGGCAGGCAAATCAAAGAGGGATTCACCTCCCCTGCCGTAACATCTGTATGTATTTATAAGGTTAAAACACTCTCTTAAAAGCTTAAAACACACTACAGCTGTGGGCTTGCCTTTACTAAGGTCAGTCACATGTTAAATCCAGCACTTTTCTACAGACTGAGACATCTCCACATGCTTGGGTGCAGAAGTCGAGGGTCACAGGGGTCATTTAGAACACATGTATCTGTTACCCACAATAAAATTAAGAAAGATGAAGCTGACTTATTTAAAAAAAAAAAAAAACACACACAACTATTGTTGGGGGCATTACATTACTTTTGCATTACATGTTGTTACCTGCTGGGAATCAGGCTCTGGCTGCTTGGCTGCGATATGCATATGCTCAGGTTTAACATCACTCGTTCTTTGATAGCTTTGTGTTAGCATGCTGTCTGTGCAGAAGCTTGCACAGAGCTGATGTCGTTTTATCAGCAGTGGAGTTGTTTCTGTCCTGGATGCAGTCTGCACTTTACCATCTCATTCTTCTCCTGCCATGCAATAAAAAATACCATCTAAATAATTAATAAATAATTTCCATATCGTCACTCCTCAAAAAGTTTCCGCAGATATGCAAACACGCACATTGCCGTCTCGGTCAGCACCATGAGCACACATGTAGCACCTTCCTCCTCATTCATGGATGATAAGGAAAGGAAGAAAAAGGACTTTCCAACTCTTCTTAGTATTTACTTTCTTTAATGGGCGGACTGACTTACTGACTCGGTTGGGAGGAAGTGGGACTTTTTGGGGCATGACCGTGTCATGTAGTAAAACATTTGAAATTTTTTCGCATGTTTCCATCCTTGCTTGAAATGATGGTATTACAGCCAGCGCTCTGCTAGTCTTTCTTCGAGAAATGAAGCCAGGCACATTTCTTCCTCTCTGGCACTGATCGCACTGTTCCCTCACAGCAAGAAGGTCCTGGGTTTGCATCCATCTGGTCGGGACCTTTTTGTGCTGTGTTTGCATGTTCTCCTGTTTCTGCGTGAGTTCTCCCAGGTTACTCAGGCTTCCTCCCACAGTCCAAAGATTATGGCCCTGTGGCAGACTGGTGACCTGTCCAGTGTGAACCCTTCTTCTTGGGATGGATGGATGGATGGATGGATGGATGGATCAGTGGCTCAGAGGAATACAATTCAGATGGATCAGACAATCTGGGACCAGTTCCTCAGATGTAACTCACTTCAGCTCCAATCATATTACTTAATATAATTTATATAGCTAAATTTACCCACTCCATAGTCAATTAATGAAGAGAATGTGAAATTCTTTCAAAAGGAAGGTTTGGGTAGAAACAGAGGGACACACAGTGTTGGCTTTTCAGTCAATAGTAATTAGGTAATGGCTTGTTAGTCAGTAGTAATTAGATAAAGGCAAATGTCTTTCCTGACACTTCCCTCAATAGTATGCTCTTAGGCTAAATACAGCAGGGGTGTTTGAATTGATGTGACTGTGCAGCAGTTGCTGTTAAACAGCAGCCTGTGCACTCAATAAAACTCTAGAATAACAACAAAGAGAGTGAGATGACAAAAAAGTCCCAGAGGTAGAAATGTGAAAATATTTACGGAGGTGAAGATCCTAATAAAGAGCTGACAGATAATAAACCAGAGTGAATGATAAGGATGACTGCTCACAGAGGAGCAGTTTGTTCACTGTCTCACTGTAAAATGTCACTCTGTTAAATGGAAAATGCTGAACTGGAACAAGTCCCCGCAGACTCCAGTTTTTCATCTATTTCGCCCACATTCACAGACACACACAGATACACACACCGCCTTGGGCAGCTCTTGATAGAGTTCGCAGATGAGATTGTTCACTCTTTTTCTTTTTTTTTTCTGTCTCTTGTGTTTTCTTTCTATTTATAGGCCAGTAAGGTCTTTTTCATTCACACCCTGCATTGAGTGGTGGGTGTTTTTTTTTTAATCTGGCTGCATCTGTTATTTACATTATTTACAGGTCAACCTGCAGATGCTGTTGTTTCTTTGATATCTGCTGCTTTACAAACTATAAGAACAAAATTCAAACTTCAAAGGCCAGATAGTTAAAAAAAAATATTAGTAACAGGCTTCTTAGTTCTTGTCATCTTTATTTACTTTATTACTGGTGAGTCATTTCAACTACATTCCTGATAGTGATCTTAGATCCCTAGGAGGGTGAGATCTGTTGTCTCAGTTGGGCCAGTTTCAGTTATGCTTTGTGGGCTGTAACATCTTGATATGCGAGGAATCTCGGAAGAAATGTTACACTCACGGATTGTTGACTTTGTGTCAGGAGGAGCCTATCCCAAATTAATTTAAAAAAAAATTTTTTTTTAATGTGACTAAGTTGAAGTTCTGAATGTATTTAGATAAATTTCATAATTATTCTATAAATGCTGCACAGATCTTCATTATTTTCTTGAATAAAAATGTTTCAGATACTCTGTTGTAGCTTTTGTAACCAGATGGTTGTGGCTCTGTGTCCTTCTTACACATCAGTTTTCTGAATGGTTGAGTATGTGTGGCTGTCTGACTGGCTGTGTGTGTTTACCCGTAATACCTGTTATTACCCGTAGCAACAAAAGATATGGATTTAGTGGCATGAGAAGCCATTGATGGAACATTTGCAGCGCTCCATCACTGCGCCTGCGACTGGACATTGATTTCCACACTGTGATGATCGCTTCCATATTGATGAACCGAAAAGACTGAGGGTTGAAGATGTGCTCACGTACAACCCCTTTTCCGAAGAAGCTGGAACTCTGGAAAATGAGCAAAGACAAAATATCAGATGTTGAAATAAGGATTTTTTTTTTTTTAAGAATTGATGCCCATTTTCAATTTGATGACAGCAACACATTTAAAAAAAAAAAGTTGGGACAAAGGAGACCAGTTGCTGTAGATCTGAGAGTGAAACAGTTTTCGTATTCTGGCTTGATACAGAAGTTCAGCTCAGGCCATCTTTTGTTGTATTTTTTGTGTATAAAGAGGTTTTAAGTGAATGATGGGTCTGGACTTCAGGCAGGCCACTTTAGCTCCTGGATTTCCTTTTTTTAATATGGATGAAAAAGGTGTTGTCTGTGTTGCAGAACTTGTATATATTGTATGTGTCTCCTCTCTCTGGGTAAGAGAGGAGTTGAGCTGTCAGCTGATTACCACCCGGTGGTGAGTTGGATCAGGGACTGGGGTGGATGAGCAGGGGATCACACTCCACAGCCTCCCCGGGAAGGTCGATGTCTCGATCCTGGAGAGGAGAGGAGAGATGGCAGAATTCACATATATTGTTCAGTATTTGTGGTTAGCCATGCCATGCACTCCCCATCCCATCGTGGAAGCTTCCTTTTGAATTGTGCACCAATAGCAAATTGGATGTTCTCTCTCCTCTGTGGCCCAATCTGAGATTTTAATTTATGAGACAAGAGAACAGTTTTCCACTTTCCCTGAGTCAGTGGTTTCCACTACAAAATCTGTTTTAATGCAGTGCCATGTGAGGCTTTGTAGATCACAGACAGTTTTTTTTTAGCCTTTTTCCTTGTGTACAGAGATTCCCCCAATCATATATTATTTATTTATTACATGGATTAATGAAATCCATGTAATGATTTGCAATTTTACACTGAGAATGTTTCTCAAATTGCAAACTTATAACACACAAAACTATTATGTATTTATTTTCCACAGTGTCCCATCAGTTTTTTTGTTTTTGTTTTTTTTTTCCAGAATCCATGCATTTCCAATCCCAGACACACTTTAAACATTACAAAGTGAGAAGGTGTGAGATGCACGTGTGAATGGTGGTGTTATTGGGTTGGTGGTTACCATGGCAGCCCTCCTCACCTCTCAGTTACTGCTGCAGAAAGCCTGAGGACTGCACATATATACATATGTAGACATACATATTCAGATATTTTCCCTCCTCTCCATCTGCCAAACACACTTCTATCTTCTCCATCGCCTTCTCTTCTTGCATTCATCTTCTTATTTGATCCCTTTCCCTCCTCCTTTGTCTGTTTTTTTTTCACTTTATGTCACTTTACTTTTATTTTCTCCTCTGTACTTTTCTTTACTTCTCTCATCACCAAAGCAGACAACATCACCCTGAGTTGGCAAGCCCTTCCTGAAAGAGATGTCAGTCCGTAAAAAGTTTAAGGACTAATTTTGCTCAGCCTTTATGTTGACATTTTTTCTCCTCACGCAGCAACCATTTCAACAGTCCAGGTTTTGTGTTTAACACAGAAACAGCCATTTTGACCAGAGGTGGAGATATGCTATCATTTTTGTGATAGAAATAATGCTGCGTCGCCTTCTTCAAAAAATGTACAAAAAATGTGAATGTTTTTGTTTTTGAAGGTCTTAAAAATGTGTTAAACTTTCCTGATTCTTCTTTCTTCCACAGTTGGCCACGGCCAGAGTGAAGGAGACAGGGTGAACGTCAAGGACTTTCAGGTTTACATCAGAGACTCCCTTCAGCACACTGACCTGATGAAGTCCCGCCACCCTGACTTGCCTGTATTCATTGTGGGTCACTCCATGGTAGGATACTTTCCATGATGTGTGCCAGTGCCTGGAATAAGTCATGCAGGTCTTTGGTATTGCTGGCAGATGATATCTTCAGGTTTTGTCTTGTTTTGTGTCCTGCGTAACTCTGGGAATAGAGAAACACTATTTGCTCTCGTTCAGGTTGGTTTGCCTGGTTTGTTTGGTGTGAAATTGCATAATATGCTCGCAGTCCTGATACAGTGTGCTTGACAGAGACAGAGAGGGAGACAGCTGGCTAAAACTGAAGTGCAAGTCCTGTTCAAGCACACAAATTATAGCACACATTTGAAGAGGTTTCCTTTTTTTTGGCATATGAACAAGAAAGTGGCATTCTTCTTCTAGTAGCATGGTGTTCTGCTGCTCTGGAATAGCAACAGAATCAGGCAAGTTTTTTATGTAGCAGGAACTATTTGCCTATAAAATACTTAGTATCGTTCTACCTTTAATGATTAATGGACTTAATAAGAGGACCAGCTACAGTTCTTCTGCATAATGGACAAACTCTACCTATCATATGAAGAAAAACATCCCCACAATTCAGGGAAGATGTGCAAAGTTTGCTCTTCTCAGTAAAACCCGGCATACCTTTTACCTTTCGCACAGTGCCACGCATTCCTGAGAGCCTGCAGCTGCTGCTGGTTACGAAAACCTCCAACAGAGCAGGAACAGGTTCACTGACCTGCTCAAGGGCAAATGTGGCTGTAACTGCAGACACGGAGAAAGAGTGCTCACTTTTCTCAGCCAGTTTAGAAATCTTGATGACTGCCCAATGTGTTATTATCCAACAATTATATAGATGTATCTAGTAATGTGAAATATACAGCATTCCAGCATCATCTACATCTGAGTATGAAGCTACAGTTAGCTGCTGGACCAGTAATGAGCTGGTGGCTGCTGTATATCAACTGCAGTACTTCTGAATTATTCCTATTTTTTAATACATCCCGCTCTCTTTCAAGCCATTGTATTAAACCTTAGTGACAGTTTTACTAGCTGCTTGCCACTCTCTGTGCTAAGCTAAGCTTATTACTCCTTGACTTTACAGTCTACTTAACTCACTGGAAATGAGTGCAGTATCAATCTTTCATTTAACTGAAGCAATTAAGCATAGACTTCCCAAGATCTATCTGTTTTCTCCAAAGCTTTTCCGGCTAGGTTTGCAGGGTGGCTGGAATATATCCTGGCTAACTTTAAGTGAAATGGCAGCTCATCACATGGCTCAGAGAAACAGAAAACCATTTATTCTTACATAAATGCCTATGAGCACTTAGGACTCATTAATTAACTTAACTTTGGCCTGTGAAAGGAAACTGGAGGCTCAGGAGAAAACCAGTTCAGGTACAGGGAGCAGATGTAGACTCCACACAGAAAGGCAAATTCATAAAATAAGAATTTCCCTTTGTTTTAATTGTGCGTTAACTGTAGTTGAGTTCACTTGAAAAAGTTATGTTGGGTCTTTGGCCGTTTTAAACTTCAGTGCAGAGAACATGAAAAGAATATTTGTTGTGGCTTTGTGAATTCTGCAGACACAAAAACTGAACCAGAAATCTCATTAAAAATAATTACACAACGCCTGGAAAGCTTCAAGGCCAGCTTTGGAGCTATTTTTAACCAGCTGGTTTATTCAGTTTTTCACAGCCTCTCAGTGTTGTGCTCTGAGACTCGACTCTCAGTACAGCTAAGAGATCACAAACGTAGTGATGAGTTATATAATAAACGATTCCTGTCAGCGTTTCTAGGTCGAGTCCCTTTGTACTCCCGTGAACTTGTTTCGCTTAGATGAGCAAGTCGCTCCGATTCCCCGTGCCCACTTGTTTATGTTTTCATTGTGGTTTTATGTTTGATAGGAAAACTGACTTCACTCACTGAAGGCAAAATCTGAAACAATCGATCCTTTGATCATTATGCTCAGTGAGTCAGAACAATTCAAAATGAACCCATGTATGTATTTTTTAGCTCGCAGCAGCAGGACTCGAGCAGCGGCCACAGCAGAGAAATGCATATTCATTACAGAACTGTTTTGCCATGCGAGGTGTGGAGCATCCAAGCTGTAGTCCAAATATTATTTTCTGTTATAAAGTTTTTAGGCTTTGTGTTGTGCATTTAACTGTCCTCCATTAAAGACAACAGCTTGTCCTTCTCTGCTCTTATTCTTGTAAATGAGATCATATTTATTGCTGTCAATTGGGCCTTTAGTTGCTTTAAACAACATGCTGTTTAATTAATGGGCCTGCTTTGGCTAACCATTTATGGCTCATGCGCTTCTACGCAGCAGGACTCTGTATACAGACTGAGGCTGGCTTGAGGGGGTCTTAGAAGCACAGAAGTCCATACTTTACGTAAACTCCACTGTGGGATCCCAGACTGGGGCTGAGTGCGTGTTTAGACAGCAGATTCTGTAAACATTAAGGCACAGCTGAGCAAAGTCACACTAAAACCTCTTTCCTTTCCTACTTCTTTCTCTGTTTTTCCTCACCGTTCCTTACTTTTCCCTACTTCTGGTTCATCTTTGTAATTCCATCCAGTGTTTCTCCTCCGGCCTTTCCTGGTGTCAACTCAGGCTTGGATTATACTCACTTGTGTATGTTCACATGAACACACTAGATGAATAGTTGCTGCTATATTTTTTTTTCACATATTCTTTGAATCTGCCTCGAGGAAGCAAAGTACATTGTAGCATAAGTCTGTGCAGCATTGGAGCCTCTTGTTCACCTCATGGTGATGAAAATTAAATCACACAGACCCAAGCATGGTCACTCATGGACACTGAAACTCATGAGAGTCTCAAGTTTTTGGTTTAGACTCCAGTCTTTCATTTTTGTTTTGGTACCATCTCTGACAGCAATGAAATGGAAAATGGAGTGGTATTTATACAGCATTTACTGCATTTTACAGCATCTTACTGACCATTCAAACCTCAGAAAGGCCCCAGCTGGAGATAGACCGACTGTAGTGGGAGCTTTCTCAAAGGCAGTTTTGGGTCTGTCTGCATTAATGACCACTGACAGAGTTTCTTAATGCAAGTTCATCGCAACCATGCAAGAATCTTTAAAGTCATGAAACTTTGTATGTGTAGATGAGATCAGCATAAAGCCAAGTTTGGAGACGTGTTACATGTGTATTAGACACAGGAGTACTAGTGCACATGTAAAAATGTAGTAATTACTACAATATGTCCATTGCTATCTTGTTATGTGGGGCTGACTGTATGATTTATATAACTGTCTTATTAATGTTCTCTAAGAAACAACACCGCAAATACAGCCCATGTCAGTGGCTTTAATTTGGTGAAGTAATTCTTAGCAGACTGTAAACAGCCACGCCTGTAATAATGCACAACTTCAAGCTTTCAGTTTCCTTTTTAACCCTGTTAGTTGCTGGACAGGAGCAGCTGTCCAGCAGCAGACTCAACTTCCTTTTCTTTTCATCTCCTCTGCTATATTCTGCTTTCTTTTGAAACAAGCAGAATCCCAGACTCCGTGTCTGGGAAACCTGTCCCGAGTCAAATGATGTTTTTACAGGTCTCATTTCCCGGCTTCCCAGTGTTTTCACTTTGCATCCTGTTTCTATAAGCAGGTTCCTCTGCTTCTCCATTTTTATAAATCTCTCAGGTCACGATGACGCAAAAAACTACAAGACAATAGAGACCACCTGGGGATTCTGCTGTATGTACTGAGAGGCCGTTCCAGTGATAACATCCTGTAACGCAGTCAGCAGAGACAAGCCACAATGATATTGTAAAAAAAAAGTCACACTTTTAACTCATCATCTGAAGTCTGCTTGACAAAATTTAACAAAGAAACTGAGGTTTACTGTTCCTTCACGTTTAGGATCAATTTATCAGCTAGTTTTTGGACTGTAAGATTCTCACTGTCACTGAAACAAGGATTTAGCATGATTCTGTTTCTGTAAGTTTAGCAGGTTTCTTTAGCTCTTTTTTTTTTCAGCCCTAAAACTTTATACAGACACTATTGGTCCTCAGAGAAGCAACCCTGTTATCTTTAGCAATACCTTAAGCTTCATTTAGAACCACATTCATAATTCTCATTGATCCAGCGTAGCACCATCTCTAAACATCTTATTGACTGACACAAGCATATTGCACAGGCATCCATATTACTTAGACTGTAACGATCCCCTGCCCACATTTTTTCTGTGGCGCCTCGATCATGTTACATCCCATACTTTGGTTTATGGCCAAAGAATCTATAACATAAGGAGTGTTGCTTTGTGGGCTACCATACTGTTCATGCCATGGATGCTTCCTTATTTCCTTTATGGATTTTTTTAGGGCAATAATCCAGCAGGAGAGGTGCCACAAAAATACTGCAAAAAAGCAAGCAAACAAAAACAAAACAAACAAAGAAAAATTTCCCTCCTGCTGCATCATGGATGTGGGTTTCTAGTTCAATCAACCACTGTGCCTGCAGCACTGCAAAACTGAGAAAAGTGAACCGTGTTAAAAGATGAGGAACTTTCTAACTGCTGTAAAATAAGGTAAACAATCCATTTACAGATAAAAAAAAAAACATACCACAATTCAGTTTCACAGTTTCCAAAACACCTAAACATGGGTGAGAGCTTTTAAATGTGCAATACAAAGGACTAAAAAAATTAATTACAGTCACAGATTCATATCTAGTTTGCAAAACCAACCGTCTGACTTTTTCACAGGTTCCTCTGCATCTTATTTGGTTAAGCAATAATGCAGAAGTTTTCAGCAGTGTTGGATCAGCTCATGGGCTGCTGAAAAATCCCTACAGTTTTGGCATCTTCCCACTCTTACTCATGTCTTTCCTTCTCCATGAGGTTTTTTTTTTTCCGGATGAGGCTTATTTGTCCCTCCTCAGTGACAGCCTTTTATGTAATGGTTCAACACTGCTTAGGATCTGTTTGTTCAGCTTCTAAGCCCTCAGTCTCATCTCCCTCAGCATCCATTACTCACACCAAACAAAAATTCCCTTTGTGATACAACATGGCTGCAATAAAAAGCCTTCTTCATCTCTAATCGGCTGCAAAAACTGGAAAGCAACTTATGGGTGACTGGCAGCATGTTTTTAATTGAAACATTGAGCCAGTAAAGTAGAATCACTATTTCACTGGTTTTCATTGTGTGCTCATAGACTTGTTGCTTAATTCTCTTTCTCCCCTGTAGGTGTAATGCTACTAAATTAAGTATTCATTAAAACAACAGTGAATTTTAACTTAAGTTCATGTGAAACATTTCTTGGTGAAGTCGCTCGTCTCTCCTCTCCACAATATTTACATTTAGCCTGTTGAACAAAACCACTGTGCTATTTGAGTATCTTTAGTTGTTTTTGTATTTTTTTTAAATTTATGAGGTTTTTAGGTCATTCTACATTTGCCTATTAGTGGTGAGTGTCACAACTGAGATGGAGAAGACACACAGGCGGTAATTGATGAGAGCAGAGTGCAAGTTTATTTACAGTGAGAATGTGTGAAGGGAAGCAGGTCCGGGGATTTTGTGGGAAACGGCTGGTGGCGAGCGGCGAGCAGAGAGGCCAAGGGGGGGGAGGAGAGGCCAGGCAGGTGAGTGAGCAGGCAGGTGGAAAGGGCCCGAGGATCAGCGGTGGCACGGCGTGGAACGGCGTGGCGAGCGGAGAGCAGGATTTTCAGGGAGCGAAGGCAGGAGCCGACACGGAGATCTGGGGAAGGCGAACAGCGAAAACACAGGTAAGCTTGGGAATACACGACAGGAAGTCACTGAAGGAGCCGACACTAACTTGGAAGTAGTCAATGATCCAGCGACGAGTGAATGTCCGCTGGCAGCTTAAGTAATTCCACCTGATGCCTTGATCCATCACAGGTGTGGTGGAGCCACGCCCACGTATCTGCCCAGAGGTGGAGACGCCTGAAACCCCTCTCCATCTCTGCTGGACAGCCAACAACTCACACACACAAAAACACAGGCCGGCCCTCCCTGGGTTATGACAGTACCCCCCCCTCAACGGGAGCCTCCAGGCGACCGAAACTTCTCTGGATACCGTCTCCGGAAGTCCCGCACCATGCCTTTATCCAAGACGTTAGCCTGGGACACCCAGGACCGTTCCTCAGGACCGTAGCCCTCCCAGTCCACCAAAAACTGGTAACCGCGCCCACGGCGACGTGCGTCCATAAGGCGACGGATAGTGTAGACCTGCTGGCCGTCAATAATCCGAGCGGGGGGAGGAGAACCAGACGGGGGGCACAAAGGACTGGAGGAGACAGGTTTGAGTTGCGAAACATGAAAGACGTTGTGGATGCGCATGTTACGAGGCAACTTTAGACGGACAGACACAGGATTGACAATAGACTCAATCTTGAACGGCCCAAGGAAGGTTGGAGCGAGCTTCCGAGACTCCACACGCACTGGAACATTCTTAGTGGACAGCCATACCTGCTGACCCGGCTGGTAGTCTGGTGCAGGGGTCCGGTGGCGATCAGCAATCCGCTTGTTCCGCTCTTTGGTCCGGAGAAGAGCAGCGTGGGTGGCCTTCCATACCCGACGACAGCGACGAAGGTGATGTTGGACTGAGGGAATGGTGAGGTCCTCTTCGATGGCAGGAAGGAGAGGTGGTTGAAAACCCTGAGCAGCTTCAAACGGGGACATGCCCGTGCCGGTGGAAGAGAGAGAGTTGTGCGCGTACTCAATCCAAGGTAGATGAGAGCTCCAGGTGGCCTGATTGGAAGATGCCACGCACCGCAAAGCTGCCTCTAACTCCTGGTTGGCACGTTCGGTCTGGCCGTTGGTCTGTGGATGGTAACCAGAGGAGAGGCTCACCTTAGCTCCGAGGGATTCGCAGAACGCCTTCCACACCCGGGATGTGAATTGGGGCCCCCGATCGGACACTATATCTTCAGGAATTCCATGTAGTCGGAAGACATGGTTGGTCAGGAGTTGTGCTGTTTCCAGGGCGGAAGGAAGCTTGGGCAAGGCGATGAAGTGAGCTGCCTTGGAAAAACGGTCTATGATGGTCAGGACAACGGTATTTCCTTCTGAAGGAGGGAGGCCAGTGATAAAGTCCAGCGCTATGTGGGACCATGGTCGCTTGGGAGTAGGCAGCGGCCTAAGGAGACCAGAGGGAGAAGACAACAATGGTTTATTCTGTGCACAGATACTGCATGCTGCCACGTACTCACGGGTCTCCTTGATCAGCGTGGGCCACCAAAAATAGCGCTGGAGAAAGGAGACCATGCGATTAGCTCCGGGATGACAGGTGAATCTAGCTGTATGTGCCCACTGCAGAACCCGGGCCCGAACCTGGGAGGGCACATAGAGGCGATTGGGGGGTCCGGTGCCAGGGTCTGGTTCGGCCTGGAGAGCCGCTCGAACGGCGGACTCGATCTCCCAGGTGAGGGTGCCGACAACGCAGGAGGGAGGCACGATAAACTCCGGCTGGACAGAGTGGTCCGAGGAGCAGAATTGTCGAGATAAGGCGTCGGGCTTCACATTCCGTGACCCAGGCCTGTAGGAGATGGTGAAGTTGAAGCGAGTGAAAAACAAGGCCCACCTGGCTTGTCGCGCATTAAGGCGCTTAGCGGACCGGAGATATGCCAGATTCTTGTGGTCCGTCCACACCAGGAATGGATGGGTCGCGCCCTCCAGCCAGTGCCGCCATTCCTCCAAAGCCAACTTGATGGCCAACAGTTCCCGATCCCCCACATCGTAGTTCTGCTCAGCTGGCGAGAGGCGACGGGAAAAAAAAGCACAGGGTCGAAGGCCACCTGTGGCCTGTTGAGAAAGGACCGCCCCCACTCCCACGTCGGAAGCATCCACCTCCACCACGAAGGCCCTGGACAGGTCAGGCTGGATGAGAACCGGAGCGGAGGCGAACCGATTCTTCAGAAAAGAGAAAGCACCAGCCGCAGCCGAGGTCCACCTGAAAGGCAACTTGGGAGAGGTGAGAGAAGTAAGAGCATGGGTGATGGTGCTAAAGTCCTTAATGAAGCGGCGATAGAAATTAGCGAATCCGAGAAAACGCTGTAGCTGTTTCCGATCCGATGGCTCGGGCCAATCCAGAACCGCCTGTACCTTAACCGGGTCAGCTTCCAGTCGCCCCTTTCCAATGATGTAACCCAAAAAGGAGACAGACTCAACGTGAAATTCGCACTTCTCTCCTTTCACAAACAACCGGTTCTCCAACAGCCGCTGCAACACCAGCCGAACGTGCTTCCTGTGCTCCTGCAACGAGGGAGAGAAAATCAGGATGTCATCCAAGTAAACGAACACAAAGTGGTTAATGAAGTCCCTAAGGACGTCGTTAACGAGGGCCTGGAACACTGCCGGGGCATTGGTCAACCCGAAGGGCATCACGAGGTACTCGAAGTGACCGAGATGGGTGTTGAAAGCTGTTTTCCATTCATCTCCTTCTTGTATGCGAACGAGATGATAGGCGTTCCGGAGGTCCAGTTTAGTGAAGACGGTCGCCCCCTGTAGGAGCTCAAAAGCGGAGGTGAGGAGTGGCAGTGGATACTTATTACGAACAGTGATAGCATTGAGGCCCCGGTAGTCAATACAGGGGCGGAGAGACTTGTCTTTCTTTGACACGAAGAAGAATCCAGCGGCCATGGGAGAAGTGGACGGCCGAATGAGGCCAGCTGCCTGGGCTTCGGTAATATACCGGTCCATGGCGTCCCGTTCATGCTGAGAAAGGCTGTAGAGTCTGCTGGATGGATAGGGAGCCCCAGGCACGAGATTGATGGCGCAATCGTAGGGTCTGTGAGGAGGCAAAGAGACGGCCCGGTCCTTACTGAACACCTCAGCCAGATCGTGATAGGCTGAGGGCACCCCAGACAGATCGGATTTTGTCTCCCCCCTGGGCGTGGACGAGCGGTTAACAGAGGGCGTGGCGGACCGGAGACAATGCTGGTGGCACCGCTCGCTCCACCCTGCGATGCTTCGAGTTGTCCAATTGATATGGGGGTTATGCAACTGTAACCACGGAAAGCCAAGGACGATGGGAGTCTGTTGTGAATCAAAAAGAAAAAATGACAACTGTTCTGAATGGTTACCCGACAGGGTGAGGGAGAGTGGCTGGGTCTTGTGAGTGATAACAGAGAGAGCAGCGCCGTCCAGTGCCGAGACCCGGAGCGGAGTGGGCAAGGCTATGGATGGAACATCCCACTGCTGGGCGAGGGCGGAATCCATAAGATTTTGCTCAGCCCCAGAATCTATTAATGCCAACGCCGTGTGGGAACCGGAGGGAAGCACAAGCTTTGCCTGGAGCGTGAATCTCGGCAGGGAGGAACAAGAGTTAAGTTGGCCCGCCAGTACCCCCACCTTTACTGACGGACACGACCTTTTGGGCGAACAGGACAGGAAGCGATGAAGTGACCCATCTTGCCACAATACATGCATTCCCCTGCCTCCCATCTCCGTCGTCGTTCCAAAGCAGACAATCTGGCCCGTCCAAGCTGCATGGGTTGCTCCTCCGCGCCACCAGGAGTCGCCGTGCGCCTGGCGTCATCCTCCGGGGATCCTCTCCGGTCACCGGAAGCAGCGCGGTGAAAGGCATGCTGGGAGTCGTAGTTGCCCGGGGTCCGCCGAGCTCTCAGGCGATCGTCTAGCCGAATACACAGTGAAATTACCGCCTCCAGAGAAAGAGGTAAATCGCGGGTTGCAAGTTCATATTTGAGGTCGTCACTAATGCTATTCAAAAATACTCCTCTGAGCGCTCTCTCCTCCCAGCCGGCTTCCTCGGCGAGAATGCGGAAGTCCACGGAAAAGTCCGCCATACGCTGTCTGCCCTGCCGCAGATTGACCAATCTCTGAGCCGCAGCCTCGGGGCAGGATCCCTTGTCAAAAACTTCCTTAAAGCGAGACAGAAAAGTGGGGAAAGACAGGTCGGGGTTACCTCGTAAAACAGCGTGCCCCCACTCCAACGCCCGTCCCCGGAACAGGTTGACCATAAATCCAATTTTTGCGCAGTCTGAAGCGTAGGCGAGTCTTTGCTGTCTGAAAACTAGTGAACACTGAGTTAGAAATCCTCCACACTTCCCTAGCTCACCATGGAATACCTCAGGAGTGGGCAGGGCTTTCTCCGGTGTTCCGGTGGCTTCGGATGCGGAGGCTGACACTACCGACGGTGCCGGCGGCGGGGCAGATGAATCGGGCTGGTGAGGCATGGCAGATAACACAGTGGGTTCCAACATACCCCGTAAGTCAGCCAGGTGTTGAGTGGTAGCACTGAGTTGGCTTGTGATCAGGCGAAGCATGTGGTCATGGCGCTGGAGGGTCTCTTCCTGGTTGGCCAAAGTCCTGCTGATGGGATCAGCCTCCGCGGTGTCCGATTGTGGCTGGATCATTCTGTCACAACTGAGATGGAGAAGACACACAGGCGGTAATTGATGAGAGCAGAGTGCAAGTTTATTTACAGTGAGAATGTGTGAAGGGAAGCAGGTCCGGGGATTTTGTGGGAAACGGCTGGTGGCGAGCGGCGAGCAGAGAGGCCAAGGGGGGGGAGGAGAGGCCAGGCAGGTGAGTGAGCAGGCAGGTGGAAAGGTCCCGAGGATCAGCGGTGGCACGGCGTGGAACGGCGTGGCGAGCGGAGAGCAGGATTTTCAGGGAGCGAAGGCAGGAGCCGACACGGAGATCTGGGGAAGGCGAACAGCGAAAACACAGGTAAGCTTGGGAATACACGACAGGAAGTCACTGAAGGAGCCGACACTAACTTGGAAGTAGTCAATGATCCAGCGACGAGTGAATGTCCGCTGGCAGCTTAAGTAATTCCACCTGATGCCTTGATCCATCACAGGTGTGGTGGAGCCACGCCCACGTATCTGCCCAGAGGTGGAGACGCCTGAAACCCCTCTCCATCTCTGCTGGACAGCCAACAACTCACACACACAAAAACACAGGCCGGCCCTCCCTGGGTTATGACAGTGAGTCCATATTAAATAATTAGCTAAAAAATGTCCAATAAGCATCAGCCTACATCATATAATAGCCTTGTTTCAGCCTTCTAGTTCATATAATGTCAATGGTGTATTCTTTGTTTAGACCGTGCACTGTTAGTACGACAGCTGTACAGTCCACATAGTGTCAGTATGTGAGCTCCTCAGGCTATTTTTGACAGTTCAAATCCACCCACTGACAGTGTGTAGCACTGTGTACAATACCAGCATTCATCTTGTCAACTCCAGTTCAGAGGTAGAAAGTGTAAAGAGGCCTCTTATCGGCCTCTGAAAGAGCCTCTCTGTCCCAATCATCCATCTGTCACTCTGTCTCCCTCGCTTCCCTTCCCTCTTCACACTTATCTCACTCTATCAGTTTAGACCCCTTTGACATAATTGCATTCGGGCATTTTTGGTGATATTTAACAGGCACTAAATATGTGGAGCCAATCTGGCACTCTGCAGCTTTTAACAGCCCAAAAGAATTCAACTTGAGCTCGAGCTTTAGTTCAGTTTTATATGAGTGTGTCATGGCGTTCACATGTGGATGTTTCTGCTTGTCCTTCAGTGTGTTTTAGTGAGAGGCAGAAAAACAAGAAGCAAGAGGCGATTCACGCGCGTGTTTGCATGCAGGCGGCGATGCATGAGTGTGCACTTGTGTCTTTAGAGAGAGAAGCTTTCTGGTGGGAAAGGTTTTGTCTCTCTTTCGGTGGCCCTTTTCACAAACCTGAGTCTGTGATTGGCCCCGGGCTGATGAATATTCACGTAGGTGACAAAGAACGCTCCTCGCATAAACAAAGTTGAAGCCAATTAGTCTCCCACACAGAATCATTGTGCTTGTGTGCGTGCGTGTGTCACGCACTTGCTTCGTATGAGAAGAGAAACCGTGCCAAAGTCGGCCATGACGAATTGATTCGAGTTTTGGCCGCCGCAGACCTGCTAATTATCATGGCCCTACATCACATAATTTAAATCACAATTTAAAAAAAAATGTCAGCAATTGTGCTAAAGTGTGTATTGTGCCCCAAAGTCCATGGCTCCACATTGACATTTCTCTGTGGGGAGTGATAGCAACACAAAACAAGGGTGGAAATCCACACAAAAGACAGATTGTTTCATGTTAGCCGTGACCTCTGAATAGTTTTCCTACTGCTCTTCGCAGCAAGACCTTTCACCTACTTTAAGACCTTTCCACTTTCATCACATGATAGAAAACACTCCCTTTCCTTTGTTAGAGACCGAAGAAGTGAGACATGCCACGGCTCTCCCCTTACTGAAATGTATTGTTATAATTAATGTTATTATCTTTGTCTCTCTTTCTTTTTCAGTCTGTTCTGGGTTTTTTAAAATTTATTTTAGATCACTTGAGAACAATATACTGTACTCTTTACCAGGGACTAATTTTAAATAAGAAGATCTCAGAAGTCAAATTCATTTTACCATTTGTCCTCATGTCTACAGTATGTGTAACTATGTGTAAACTAAATTTCTGTCATGCACGGCCTGGAATTAAGGCCCACAGAGTACCCTTTATCCATCTTATTCATTTTGGTGTGTCAAACTATTTTCTTTCTCAACAAACAACAGCTGCCAACCATAACACTGCGCAGAATCTTCCATCTACTCATGACTACAGGCTCATGCTAGTGACAGGCTGACAGGATATAAACATTACAGCATCCTCCCTCTGCTGAGCTGTGGTGTTAGCTAGCTGCTTCTTTTGATTGGCGGATAAACAAAGAAAGAAAAATAGTTCCTGCTTAAAGCTGTGCACAACTAGATCTGTGGATGATTTCTGGAAAGAGCCGCTAATGTTGGAGTTATTAAACATACTTTATTTGTACTTTTAGCACCACTCAAAGTTATTATATTTTAGAGAAGGAAGTAGCTCCAAACCAGGCAAATCATATCATGTTATATTTTCAACATCTTTAACCAGAATATAAAATTGAGGAAAATGAATAATCAAGTGACAGAAGCATGAAATCTGAGCAACAGATCTGAATAAATAGATCGACAAATATCGCTGAAATTACAGTTTCATTCACCAAATGCATTCTGCATTTCTTTCATAGGGCGGCGCTATCGCAATCCTCACAGCCTGTGAAAGACCCGGTGATTTTGCTGGAGTGGTTCTGATATCTCCCTTGGTCCAGATGAACCCAGAATCAGCCACGCCATTCAAGGTAACGCATAACTGTTCACCAAACCCCCTAAACTACTGTTCTCTTCTTTCTGTTCTTTTCCTCCCCTCTCCCAACCCAAGAGTCAGTTATCTCACTTCAGTCGGGCCTGATGTGAATGATGTCTATAATACTTAGAATACTGGCACCTTTTATATTTGTGCGTTTCAAAGGCAAGAATCGGTTTAAGTATCACATGAGCTGCATTAACAGTCTCTCCCTGATTCCTTGATACAAGTATGTCCCAAGTGTGGCCAAGCTCTGACAAAACTGATATCAAACTCACAGAGGAGGCTGTTTTAACAGGAATAAATGTCTTTTTTTCTTCCCTAATGCATGCAAACAGGTGCATCACAAACACCCAAGAGAGCCTAAATGGGAGAAAGAAACATTCTTCATAAAGGTTTTGTTTTGTGAATATAAGCTGTGCTTTTCGCTGTTTGTAGGTTTTCATGGCAAAGCTCCTGAACCACATGGTCCCCAGCCTCTCTATGGGCTCCATCGACTCCAAATGGATCTCACGGGACAAGAGGCAGGTGAGAGACTAATACTGGTGGGTGTTTGGGTGGCTGAGCTCTCTTGTTCTTTGAAATTGAAATATCACTCAACTCATGGGGATTGCGGGAAATAGATTTTCCAAGGTGTAAATGTGTCTGTTACCGATTGTTTATGCTCCTGTCGAGTCACACGTTTTTGTTTTTGTTTGCTTGTTTTGAGCCATCCCAAGATGAAACACCACCTCTTGATAGATTTTCTGTATCTTTTCCAAACGGTAGTCCAGGTTTGCGTGTGTGCAGTTTTGTGTTATTAAGTAAACACAGTGCATTTATGCTACACAGCCTTGTTTTGGTTTTTGTTTAGCCCCTAGAGAAATAGAAACAAGCACGCAGGCACGTCCACACATCTGAATGTTGCACGTATTTGAGTCTGTGGATGTGTTCCTGTGGTTTCAGCACCGCTGTTTCTGTATGTGTGTGTGTGTGTGTGTGTGTGTGTGTTTGCCTATTTTACATCAACAGGCCTTCATCCTGCTACTTCTGCTTCCTACAGTCAGTCAGAGGAAGTTATGTTATCCCAGTTATGAGAACAGACAATAGATTAGCAGATAAATACAAAAAAGAAAGAAATTATACTTAATAAGCCTGAAATGTGTCAGAGGTTCCTGATAGGATTTGATCAATGCAGTTTAATCTTGGCACAAAGTTAACGGGTATCCAGCTGTAGAAGTCGTGTATGCTACAGTGTCGCCGTCGTAATGCGAGCTGCATAGTTGGGCCATACTTTGCTCTGATTCCTCACAGCAACCATGTCCTCTTTTTCGTGTGCTTTGAGGAGAGGAGAAAGATCAATTTCACACCTGAATATGACACTGTTCAGTAGTCTTATGTTGTTTTATTTACTGTGAGTGGAGATCAGAGTGAATAAATGCATCAGGCGGTTTCGGTACTTAAATGTTCAAGGCCTCAAGAGGTTCTTTCATCAAAAAAGGAGAAAAGTCAAAAGAATAAATGGTTTGTGTTGCAGAATTTATCTTTTTTTTTTTTTAGATCACCTACCATCAGTCAGCTCAGTCAGTCTTGTTATCTGTAGATCATTTTGAAGAGCCTGGCTCTGGAAGCCACCGGGCCTCACTGCCTAAGAGAATATCACACAGGTAAAGCCATCCACACGTCAGTCATGGAGGCTGTTTTTGAGCAGAATGAATACTTTTACTTTAAGTAAAATTTACTAATATTGCTTTAATGTATACTAAAAATGTGCTTTTTCAATGTACTTTAAAAGAGTAATGAAGAAGTTTTGCATTGTGGTATTGGTACTTTTGCTGGGGTAAGTGCAAGTAATTTTTGCATAGCAAGCTTTCAAGGAAGCCAGCTGTGTAATAGCCAAAATGCACAACCACAGATTGACAGACTGATGCATTTCACAATGCATATCTCCTTACTCACTGTCACATAATAACGTTTCTGAGGATACTATATATATATATTTTTTTTTTTAGGAGGCCCACAATCAGCAGTGGTGTATCATCAGTATAGCTTGGACGCTCCAGCATAATGCAGAAGCACAGATACACATGCATAAAGATAAAAAGTACAACCGGACCACAAGAATGCTCGGCAGTTCACAAAAACCGTGCTTTCAGTTACGTTCTGCATGTTATTATAACTTCATCTTTAAAGCGTGAAATACAGTGTGAAAACATTTAGTACAGAAAACAGTGAAGAAGTGAAATCTTAAAGAAATTATAAGCGAAACATTTTTAAGTATATTTATTTCATTTTGTAAAATCATCTCTAGGTAGTTTCTCTAGGTCGGACTGATGACCTTTATTGAGTAAAAAGCACACTTAGTGCATTGCATCTGCAAGACAGTAAAATAAACACAATTAACACGACAAACAAACAAACAAAACGTGCGGTCCTGAGTTGATGAATACAGGACATTGCTGCAGTGTAATGTTTTGGATTAAGAGAACGCATATCACCTACAAGGTGAAGTTTCGCACACTCCTGGGTTGTTGTTGTGTCACAGCTCAGCTTACAGCCATTCATTATTCAAGGCACCTGTGACACTTGAGGAAGGCTGTTTGTGTTGAAGCCGACCTCAGCTGTGTTTACATGGATGCTGAATAGACGTGAGTAATCGTATGATTTATGTGACAGCTACATGGAACTACATATTTAATGTCAGAGAAAAGGGGTGTTCCCTCTGCTATTCGACTCTGGTTTAATGTAAACCTCCTTTTTCCCCGTCTGTCTGCTTTAATGTAACTGTCCTTTTTCATCCTGCTTCTCTCACATTTTTATTTCCCACTCAGTTAAACTCCCTGTCCATTTATTACCAACCATTTGCTCCTGCTTCCACACCAACTGTCATGGATTTCCCCGGAGTCTTCTAATTTTCATGGCCATATTTTCTCCCAGAGAACTACTTTCCTCGTTCAGCACTTTGCCATATTTAGAGAAAACTACAGAATGTATTTGCTTGTTAAATATAGATGCAGCAAAACAAAAATCCAGGCTATGCAAACCCCCTTTCTAAATGTGTAACAAATGCAGTAAGAGTCAAAGTCTGGACACAATGGGTGAGTGTGCTTTAGGTTATATACTGTACAGAGAGAAATAAGAAAAGAATTAGGCTTGCAAGATTGTATCTTTATTAAAGGTTGCATTAACAGTTTCTGCCCTCTGAAAGGATTGCAAACAGCAGGAATGACCTCACATCAATCATCAGTCCAACATTCAGTGGAGAGGCGTGATAAACTAACGTATCTCCACCCTGATGTCTTTTGCATCTTTGTCTCCTGTCAGGTGGAGGCATATGACACCGATGAGCTGAACTATCACGGCGGGTTGCGAATATCGTTCGGCATGCAGCTGATGGCAGCGGTGGATCGTATCGAGAGGGAGATCCCGTCCATTAGCTGGCCCTTCCTGCTCCTTCACGGTGACACCGACAAACTCTGTGACATCAGAGGCTCCAGGATGATGTATGAGAATAGTTCCAGTACAGACAAGAAAATCAAGGTGTGTATTGTTTGTTTACAAGAAACTGTAGCTGGCTGAATTTGGACATTGTTAAAATTTAGATCACATTTTGCTTGTTTTTTTTTTTTTATCTTATTTTTTATTTCTATTGAGGATGATCATCAAACTCAGAAAATTTTACACTCGCCAGACACTTTGTTAAGTACACCTTACTAGCACCAGGTTGGACCCCCTTTTGCCTTCAGAAATGCCTTTATTCTTCATGGCATAATAAAAGTATAATAAAAGTATACAGTGCTTCCAAGTATAGTTTCTAAAATTGACATTTTTGTGGAGATGATGTACACAGTGTGCACAATCATAAATAAGAAGATACACAAGCAGAAGTGGAAGTAGACATGACTAAAAAAAGAAGTCATTATTTCAGTCTCTGTAGGACAAACAATAGCATTCCATTAATTAAACTGGCCACTTTAATAGGTACATTCTTGTACCAGGTTGGACTGCCGTTTGCCTTCAGAAATGCCTTTATTCTTCATGGCATAGATTCAGTAAGCTGCTGGAAACATTCCTCAAAGATTTTGGTTCATACTCACATGATAACATCACACAGTTGCTGCAGATTTGTTGGATGCACATCCATGATGAGAAACTCCCATTTCACCACATCTCAGAGGTGCTCTGTTAGCTCTATTTACTTTGACTGTGGATGCCATTTGAGTACCGTTAACTTACTGTCATGTTCAAGATGCCAGTTTGACATAATTTGAGCTTTGTGACATGCCCTGTTATTCTGAACCACTGACACAATGGATGGATCCATGTTGCTCAGTTTGAACTTCAGCAGGTCCTCTGCATTCAGTGCATTCAGTTCCTGCCATGTGATTAGTGATTAAATATTTGTGCTATCAAGCAGATTAACTGGTGTACCTAACAATGTGCCTGAGGAGTGTATATTAAGTAGCCAAAATGAAAGCAACACAATAACATAAATGTTAGGGAATAAAGTTGCCTCCAGCATTGCAGGCATCTCCTGACACTTTAAGAATAACGATTCAAAGTTAAAAAGTTGTGTTTGACTAATACAGAAACTGCCAGTTCTTAAAACCCACTATTATTAAAATATAACATACAGATGGGTGACAAATTAAAGGAAACATCTAAACCTTTGCCTTGACAGTGAGGGGGATTTTGATGTTATGCTATGGAGCATTTTCTGGTACAGTGATGAGGGGCCTGCCTACACCTGTACTACATAAAAGAATGCAGCTTAAACCTCTATTTAACCTCTCAAATCCCACGAGATTAACCGATAGTATTTGTAAAGAGGGAAGTTTCACATGCTACATTAACACATGGTTCATCACATGGGGGTTAAAAAGCGGATGAACAAGAGACATCAAAATGAGACACACGAGAAGTGAAAACAAAGTGTAACGGATGTTCTGTTCTCCTGCAGCAACATGAGACAGGGAGTGTAGAGAGCAGAGAATCAAGCGATGTCGGTGAGGCTCAGACGTTGATCTATCACGTATTATGAAAGTAAAAATTGGCCCAAATGAAGGGGCTTTCGAAGTTAGAGGAAGCTGTAATAGGGAGTCATTTGATCACACAGAAAGGTTTGTTTATCTTCCTTTGTAGTAATTCCCTGTAGGTTTTGTAATCTGTTGCATCTTTGACCCCTGAAAACCCACGCTGCAATTAAAAAAAAAAAAAAAAGCATTGTAGAATAAAGTGTTTTACATACATCCCTCTGACCCTTCTTATTGCTCCTAAATGTTATCCCAGATCTACGAAGGAGGCTACCACGCTCTTCACCACGATCTCCCTGACGTGGCCGAGTCGGTGCTGAAGGAGGTGACCACCTGGATCACAGAGCACCTCCCAGCTACAGCATCGTCAGAACCACAAGGCTCGTAAATTTGTAGCCTGCACACCTCTGTTGAAGCTCTACGAAAACTGTCAATCTTGTCATAAAAAGCCTGCTCACATTCCTGTAGTGCATCAGGCATAACAATACTACTGCACTTTCCTGTCTGGGAGATACATTTGGGCATACTGATGGACATTATAATCTCTATATAACAGGTTTATTAATAAATCCTCTGGGCTACTGTACAAAAAAAAAATCACCCCTCTCTCCTGGGTATCTGTACATCAGACCACTGATTTAAATTGGGTGATGGGGCCAGTTCTTATTGTAAATATTCTGTAGCAATGGTCAGCGTCGCGGCAAAATTTATGATCAGGGATGCGCCTCATGTGATCCAGCCAGTGTGTTTATTTGGTCTGCCTCATCTCCACTGAACTGCTCATGTGCAGCTTTTAGCGAGTAAAGGTTGTCACAAACTTTACTCTCTAAAAGCTAGACTTCGAAGTGCAATAATGACCTTTTATTTCCTCATCATATAAACAGGCCAGATCTTGTAAATATTTATGACGAGGGGACACACTTCCTTCTGTCTCACCTACCATTACCAGATAGGTTAGAGGTCAGGAACAGTAGGAGGACAGCAGCTTTGGAGCTGTTGTCGGTTCAGGGCTGCATGAGTAACTCATCATTTAGCTAAACTGAATAGCTAAGGAAAGGTGCCATCTAAAATTCTCCTTCATTTTCTCCTCCATACGCTCTGACCTAATCTCACCTCCTCTGCCTCTCCTGCCTCCTCAGTGATTGTGCTGTTTTATAGTATCACTTTTTTGATATAGGCAGTTTTAACGTAAGCCTTCTCCTGACACGCTCTTTGTTTGACCTGAGGGCAGATGGTTAGCCTAAAGACAGATGGTTGACCCTGATACATCATATGAGGATAAGCTCTTGTAGTCCATCTAAATCCAGCCTATGATCTTGCTTCAGATATTGTCCTAATGATGATATAAATATTTTTTAACCACCGTCATCTAAGTGAGTGACCAATGATTACAATAATTTTCCATTGAAGTGCTATATTTCTCAGTGACCCCGGTTAAGACTGTAGGGCTGGGGTAAATTATTCAGATGAAAGCTGCTCTGATGCTCTCTGCATGTGGGAGGGCAAAGGTCAAATGGTCTCTCCGCCCTGTAGGGCCTTTGACCTTTAAGGACATAGTTGAGTTCACTGTCAGTTGTTCGTTGAGGCCAAACCTTCATTAATTATGTTCAGACTCCAAACTAGGGGGTCCAGCTGTACAATGAAAGGGAAACATTCTTTAATACGTGACTTTATGCCAGGAAGCAGCCAGTGTGGCTTTTTTTTTTTTTTAATCTTACACTGTAAATCCCACCTGCTCTATTTTTGATGTTCTTAAAGTAAAACCCTCTCACCTTTTAAACCTCAGCAGCAGTGTTGGCATTTAAAATCAACCCTTGCTCGAGATGTGCTCTCAGGTGAACCGGAGCAATAATGTCACAGTAGCTTATATTTGCAGTTGCTCGGTAATTATAAGCTAGACAGACGCACTCTGAACTACCTATTTTATAGTGTCAGGTAGACTGTAATTATGGGCTGCAGACACTTAGCTTTTACCTGTTCTTCAAGCATGATGGGGTTTCAGATTTTTAATGTTGCACCACTCACAACTAGGAAAGGCAATTTAGGCTGTCATTCTTGACATCAGATATCCACAATACTGTCCAGTGAGCAGTGCTTTGATAGAGTCAACCGGCCACCCTGTTCTTTTTTTTTTTTTTCAATATTACCCCGAATTTAAAAAAAAAGAAGAAACACACATGCATGGAGTAAAGGGGAAGTAACAGTCACTGTGGTAACCACAGTGACTGTTACTCGTGTAGTCACAGCAGCAGCGGTGTGACAGCACGACGCGTTTTTTTTTTGTTTTTTATTTATTCATCTTGACATGTGTTGTCACCAGGGTGACCACTGCAGGTCTGACAGAATGAGAGGAATTTCTGGCTTCTGTCTGTCTGCCTTTTTAACTTTACGTCTCTCCGCTCTGTCCCTGCCTGTCTCACCCATACTGGGTTTTTTTCAGCAATTGTAACCAGTGCTCTTTGTTCCACCCATCACGCAGGCCTTTGTTCTAACTACATATTCAAACATCTTGTACTATTGACCACCCACGCTGTCCCTAGTGGCCAATTATCAGAGCTGCAACAGGTTATGTTATAAAGTGTAAAAATACAATTTTTATCAGCTTCTTTTAATTATTTTTTTTCTGATTCTTTGGCCATATGGCTACCGCCAAGGGTGCTGGATGTAGGTGGGAGCAAGGGGCCATTAAATCTTTTTCTTTCTTCTGAGCTGAGGTGCTTTAAATCTTCGCTTTATGGGCCGGAAATTGTGTTTCTGTGTCATTAACCAACAAGATTCTTAAATCACAGCACACCAATCTTAAAGACCAATTTAACATGTCATATCTACACATTTTAGTCTCAAACTGTTTTGTTCCCAGTGTGAAAAGGTTACATAAAAAGGCTCTATTATCAGCAATGGCTTAGACAGTAGAGCATAGTTTTTTTTTAATCGTAAAGTGAGCAGTTTGCCTCCCAGGCCGGGCCTCTTTAGGAGCAACTTATTTGTTTCTCTTTTTGTCCACCCACTTCTGAAATGAATCAGGCATGACATACCCTTTAACTTGCCATCACAGAGCTTAAATGTGACCTAAAATTGCTGGTCTACAAGCTCTGATGTGTTTTCTGGCTTCTATTTTTATTTTTCCTGATTTTTTCAGACTGAACTAAGTCAGCTGTTTTATCGAGTTGCATTAGAAAATTAGATAATTCATTGTTATCAGCGGGGGGGGAAAAAAACCTTTCAGAGTGTTTTGCATAATGTGTAAAATGCATTAAATAAGACATGTTAACATGAGGCATGAAAGCAAACAAATCAAATAAAGGAGAGAATAAATAGAAGGAACTTCAGGATGTTTGTACATCCTCTTCTCTATTTTTACAAGCTTCAGAAAATACTTTGCCAGCACAAATATCAGATTACTTTGCAGTGGGCGCAGACATAGATGGAGATGTAATGTATTCATCAGTCCCAGTGGGATTCAGACCCTTAACCTCAACTGAACTGCAGGGGGTTTTATCACCAGCCCTTCAAACACAATCTACTCCTGATTAGGCTGCGGCAGGAACAGCGCACACAAGCGTTACGTGGCCCCAGTTTTAGTCAAACTCATAATAGCACCCCTGCTGCACTGCATCAGCGCGATTGTTTCAGCCTCGCAGGCTCCTGCGTAATTTCAAAAAGCCCTACCTGTCAGACTACATGAGTGCATATTACTGCTGTCGCTGGCTATGGGGGTGGAGAGAGATGGAGATGTGGTGAGAGGAGAAGAGAAAGAAAAAGGAGAGGAGAGGAGAAAAGCTGTCAGTAACCATGGCAGCACTTCTTTTTTTCTTTTTTTTTTTTTCTTTCAGAGAAATCACCCAGTTAAAATGTGTATTCATGAATGCTGCAGGAAGTATGGCAGACGCCTCTGTGCTTTCAGGGCTGGCTGTCCATTTGTTGCTCTGAGGATTCCCTTTTGTGTGAGCACTGAGATAAGAGAGCAAATAATTAGCATCATCAGCTCACAGTGAATAATAAGAGCTGCACACACTCGCTGAATTCAAAACTGTCTGGTCTGCTGTTTGGACTTGAAAACGCATGATTTCCATCTAAGCAATCAATGATTTTTAGGGCATCATAAGGTGTTTTTTCAAATGTTTAGCCATGTACACATGCCTCACTCTGTTAATACCTGATAATCCACTTGACTGTTAAGATCCTTCGGGTTTTAGGACAGAAGTTCTACATTAAAGGAGAGAAAAGAACAAGGGCGGGAAATCACTGAATATAACTGGGCTGCAGCTTTTGTAAAAAAATGAAGTTCGGTTGGCCGCGTTTGTTTAATTTGTTTCTGTTTTCTTTTTTCTTTTGACTTCATGACTGTTTCTAAGAGAAGAGCTGATATATGCTAATAAGACTGAGGGGCACAGGCCAGTCTTTATGTAGTTTTATAGGATTAAAGTGCACTTGAAAGGTTCAGTGCAGAGTTCGCATGAATGGAGTCGACAGTCGGTGCTCAAGAAGGCAGCGAGATTGAAGGGGGTCCTCTCCAGAATGAATGTAAATGCAGGAAAACAATTGTATTTTATTGTCATAATAATGTGTATTTAAAAAAAAAAAAAAAAGGTTCCAGGTTGTTAACATGTAACCATTTCCCTCAATGAAAACCTGAAAGTTATATCTTTTATTTATCTAAAGTATTTATAGAAATTCATTTTATGTATAGGCACCTGAATACTGATAACACATCACGACAAGGCACTTTTTATACCATAATGCAGTCACTCGTTGTGTTTCCCGGCTACATGAGACTTCGTAACACTTTTGTTGTTATGGAAACTGGTTCAAGGTTTTATGTGTGTACAGTTAATCCAGAAAATGTGCGGCTGTTTCTGAAAAGAGGGTTTGATTTTCAGTACTAAAGTTGACGTCTTGAAAAAAACTCACGTCTTGTGTTTGTCGCAGAACTTTGAACATTTAAACTACCAGATTTTTTTTTGTTGTTGTTCTTTTAACAATATTTTTTTAAGAAAATATTAACAACCAAAGGGTGTTACTACTAAAGCTTTGTTGCCTTGTACTTCTTTCCCAAATTAGATTTTCAGGAACTTGATTTTTCTTTTTTTTTAAAAGTAAAATAAAATGGGCACGAGAAAGTGAGAAACTTTTATGTAACACCTGTCATTTATAAAACACTTATATACCAATATATCCAAAAAAAATGCAGACATCAGGTTTTCTGGCAGAAACAAAACAAAACAAAAAACATTAATTGGGGGAAATTTTTTAATTTCTTGCAACTGAAGACGTTTTTGTGACTAACTTTTGTACATTTATTTCTGAATTGTGTTCTGGTGTTGTCTGTGCCTTATTACTGTGTAATGAATGTGCATTTGTGCTCATGTGCGAGTCCGTGAGTGTTTTTTGCGCATGTTACCTGAAAAATGGAGAACTATGTTAAATTCTTTCTGTGTGTGTGTGTGTGTGTGTGTGTGTGTGTGTGTGTGTGTGTGTGTGTGTGTGTGTGTGTGTGTGTGTGTGTGTGTGTGTGTGTGTGTGTGTGTGTGTGTATTTGGTTGAGTAATTGTGTCTTGTCTTCCTGTCTGGCTCTTTCCACTGATGTCTGTATAGATTTCTGTCTAATCAGGGGTCTGAGCAGATTTAGGTCAAAAACTGTCTTTCAGTACAAGCTGAGCTACAGCACTTAAATACCTCCCAGATTCTTTAAAGATGTGTTATGGTTAAGCCATCTAGAGAAACGCAATACTTTACACATAAAGGTGATGCATTTGGCTTGCTAATATGGAAAAATTGTTGTAGGGGTGTGTTGAGGTTTTTTTTTTTTTCTCCCAATGGGGCAAAACAGCAAAAACTAGAAGTTCAGTCTATCCCATAATAATAATAATACAAGCCTTTTCTAAAACAATAGGAATCAGATGAATCCATTCAGACCATCATGTATGATGAATGACTGCATTATTTAAGTGTTGTGAGGTTAAAATGAAGTTTTTAATAACTCTACAAACAACTCTTTCAAAGTGGAGAAGCGAGACAACACAGGCCTGAAATCACAGCTGTGTCATATATCATTGACAAGATGTACTTTAATCATTTGTTAGTATTTCATTTGGATTTTGAAGGGTGGCACAGTATGATGAAACATTCTTGAGTCTTCCTTTTAAAATTAGGTGGGGGTTTTTTTTCCCTCAGTTTGTGTGATGCAGGATGAAACTTTACTTTTCAATAGTCTAGTGCTGATATTCATCTATCGAGTGACAAATATGACTTTTTTTTTTTTTAATTTCCGACACCTCTACAGACAGTGTACTGCACACCTTCATTTAACATCGTCCTATACTTCCTGCACTTCTCACTGATGCATTATAGTCACTTTGTAAGTTTGACATTTTACTTCAAATCTGACACAAAATTGTATAAAATATGTAATAATGGAAATACTTCTGAATGGCTGAATGTCAATCTATTTGTTACTAGACTGTTGATAATGTCCATACTCTTACAGAATAAATGACTGTTTAACTGCACAAGCTGGCTTGACTGACTCCATGTGTGAATAGGGAATGCTATCTGTCATGTTCATTATTATTATTTTATTATTAAAGCATATTTAGATCATGCTCTTAATACTTTACAAAGAAGGCCAGAGGATCATGTGTGAAGATTTTGTTTTTTCAGAGTACAAACAAAGAAAAGAACATTTGGATTCAGCTCCTACAACAGGTAAAATGAAGCTCAGAAAATGTATTTTTATACAGCAGCACATACTGCAGAGTTAAGTGAGGTGTTACACAGCTCAGTAGGTTTTCTGACTCAGTCAACCTGGTTTCTGACAGTGTTCCATGTCAAACTAAAGACTTAAAATCAGCATTTGTTAGGTGGACTGAAAAGCACACATCAGGCAGTAGGTGGCAGTGTTGACTCATACAATTCATTGAAGATAGCCTTGGTTATATGAATGTGGTACTGGAACTGTTTCCAAATTGGTATACACACATGCAAGGCATGAATGAACCAAGGACTACTGTGAGCTTTCTAGGTTTTTTTTTTAATCAGTCTTGGAGCATAAATGCGCTCTGACGTTTGTTCACAAGCTAAGGTCTTTGTGTTAAGGTCACCCAGGTGCTGAGCTGCCTTTCTCTTTCCTTCTCCTCTCAGGAGTAGGTGTGGACACCTGAACTGCTCTTCTGCAGTACTTAAACCCAGCTCTCCTTGTCACTCACTGACAAACTGTTGCACTACACTGTTAGTAGTATCGCTTGGGCTTGTGTGTTTAATTACTTAAATTAACACACAAGCTTGTATCTCATTGCCTCAGATTCATTCCTGGAGAGTCAGCTGATTGTTTTGGGAAGAAGCCAACCCCAAGCCCATCCGTAAGAACTACCGCGAGCAGAGTGAACAGTTAAGACAGCAGAGCCCGGGGAGTGTTTCAACATCAAACCTGAGAGTCAAGTTTTATAGTGATTTAGACTTTGTGTGGAGCTTCAGTCTGACTAACCTGGGAGAGGAGCAGAATCTGATTTGAAAGAATAATCTGCCTGTGGATCTTTGCAGATTTATCCCGTGGAAGACACTGAGCCTGACCCCTGACAGAAATAGTTTTGATTTTGTTTTTGCATCATACTGACTTGTTCTGTTAGCAATTTTTCATTAAAATCAGTGAACTTTTCAGAGCATCTGCCTTGAGTCCATTAGTAACAAAACATAACACCTTGTTTAATAAACCTGACTGTATTCTCTGAGGGACAAACCATTATAGATCATAATTTGACGTTCTCTGTGTGTGTGTGTGTGTGTGTGTGTGTGTGTGTGTGTGTGTGTATATATGTATATCTATATATATATATCATATCTCTCTCTCTCTCTCTCTCTCTCTATATATATATATATATATATATATATATATATATATATATATACATACATATACATACACACACACACACACACACACACACACACACATATATATATATATATACATACACACACACACACACACAGAATGTCTGTGTGTGTTGGAGGGCAAAATAGACCACCCATAGGGGCGAGCTGGGATTTATATACACTGCTCAAAAAAATAAAGGGAACACTTAAACAACACAATATAACTCCAAGTAAATCAAACTTCTGTGAAATCAAACAGTCTACTTAGGAAGCAACACTGATTGACAATCAGTTTCACATGCTGTTGTGCAAATGGAATAGACAACAAGTGGAAATTATTGACAATTAGGAAGACACACTCAATAAAGGAGTGGTTCTGCAGGTGGGGACCACAGACCACTTCTCAGTACCTCTGCTTTCTGGCTGATGTTTTGGTCACTTTTGAATGTTGGTGGTGCTTTCACACTCGTGGTAGCATGAGACGGACTCTACAACCCACACAAGTGGCTCAGGTAGTGCAGCTCATCCAGGATGGGACATCAATGCGAGCTGTGGCAAGAAGGTTTGCTGTGTCTGTCAGCGTAGTGTCCAGAGCCTGGAGGTGCTACCAGGAGACAGGCCAGTACACCAGGAGACATGGAGGAGGCCGTAGGAGGGCAACAACCCAGCAGCAGGACCGCTACCTCCACCTTTGTGCAAGGAGGAACAGGAGGAGCACTGCCAGAGCCCTGCAAAATGACCTCCAGCAGGCCACAAATGTGCGTGTGTCTGCACAAACGGTTAAAAAACGACTCCATGAGGATGGTATGAGGGCCCGACGTCCACAGATGGGGGTTGTGCTCACAGCCCAACACCGTGCAGGACGCTTGGCATTTGCCAGAGAACACCAGGATTGGCAAATTCGCCACTGGCGCCTTGTGCTCTTCACAGATGAAAGCAGGTTCACACTGAGCACATGTGACAGACGTGACAGAGTCTGGAGACGCTGTGGAGGGCGATCTGCTGCCTGCAACATCCTTCAGCATGACCGATTTGGCAGTGGGTCAGTAATGGTGTGGGGTGGCATTTCTTTGGAGTGCCGCACAACCCTCCATTTGCTCACCAGAGGTAGCATGACTGCCATTAGGTACCGAGATGAGATCCTCAGACCCCTTGTGAGACCATATGCTGGTGCGGTTGGCCCTGGGTTCCTCCTAATGCAGGACAATGCTAGACCTCATGTGGCTGGAGTGTGTCAGCAGTTCCTGCAAGGTGAAGGCATTGAAGCTATGGACTGGCCCGCCCGTTCCCCAGACCTGAATCCAATTGAGCACATCTGGGACATCATGTCCCGCTCCATCCACCAACGTCACGTTGCACCACAGACTGTCCAGGAGTTGGTGGATGCTTTGGTCCAGGTCTGGGAGGAGATCCCTCAGGAGACCATCCGCCACCTCATTTGGAGCATGTCCAGGTATTGTAGGGAGGTCATATAGGCACGTGGAGGCCACACACACACACACACACACACACACACACACACACACACACACACACACACACACACACACACACACATTACATCAAAGTTGGATCAGCCTGTAGTGTGTTTTTCCACTTTAATTTTGTGTGTGACTCCAAATCCAGGCCTCCATTGGTTAATAAATTTGATTTCCATTGATGATTTTTGTGTGATATTTTTTGTCAGCACATTCAACTTTGTACAGAACAAAGTATTCAATGAGAATATTTCATTCATTCAGATCTAGGATGTGTTATTTGAGTGTTCCCTTTATTTTTTTGAGCAGTATGGTTTTTTTTTTCCCAAAAGTCATAACCTACAGTAACTTCAGTGGTAGCGGTATTTAAGATTATTTCTTGAGTTTATTTGGCTTCATGCATGAAAGAGTGTCTGCACAAGTGATACTATGCTAGAACTCTTCTAACCCAGCCAAAGCACATCACTGTAAGCATATGACATAGACCTATTATAACTCTCCTTGTCCATCCTCTTGTCAGCACCTGATAACAAATAAAAAGGAAAATTGCTGTAGGCCTATGTCTGCAGTCAAAGACATAAGTGTTTCTCAAGGATAACTAAAACTGTCTCATTTTCTTTCGCTTCCCCATTTTCTCTCCTCCTCCCCTTTACTCTGAAAATGTAGGTTAGTAGATCTCCTTGAGACATTTTTAGAGTTTGTGGGGACCACATTAGCAGTAACTCCCAAAGGATGACACATCCAGGAAAACCAAGGCCAGAACCCATACTCTGAATCTGAATATTCATCTGTCACTTGTTCATATTCTTGTGGGTCTGTGGTAAATACACAGTCTAACTGTGGGCCATTTCAGACAAGCAAATTATACAGAGGTGTTTTCTCAAGATAAGGGATAATAGGAGGGTTTGTATAACTGATTTCCACAGTGTAGTCATTTCACATCATCAAACTTGCTAGGTGACAATGTGGAGGTATATTTTTTTATAGAGACAAACGTTTTACTTGTTTTATGAGTTTATTCTCCCAGCAGGGGGAGCCTGGGGGTATACTTTCCCGTTTGTTGGAAACAAAGACCTAAGCCAATCAGAAACCGGTTCAAGGAATTAAATCCGGGCTCTTTGTGGCCATGGTAACGGATTTACCTTGGTGACAGCTGAGAAATAGAAATGGAAGAGTAGATGCGACATGGACTGTAACGGTCCTGAGCAATACTCTCAGAATACTTCAGATCCACCCTCAGTGACACCACTCCACAATGACTGGTTCATTTCTGCACTGAAGATCAACATTTAAACAAAGTAAGCAAGGGCACGGCCATGGAAAGGGAAACAGCAACCATCAGCAGTAGCCCGATTCAGTAGAGCTGGGTGTGTAAAAATAGAAGTAAACATAGACTGGTGCATTTACGTGGACGAAATGCGATTTATAGAAGGTTAAATGAAGATTTGATGTGTTGGCTCAGAGGATAATAGCAGATGTTCACAGACCTATGAAAGCCCTGAGAGAGAAGGAAAGGATGATGGATGGATGGCAGGTTAGGGATGAAAATGAGAAAGTGAAGTGGTTTTGTATAATTAACACCAGCGAGGTTAAGGCTGTTCAAAAAAGGGTTGCAGTGCAACAAAACTGAGCATTTTCCTTTTAGATGCAAGTTACTTACCACTGTCATTCTTTTCCCACACCATAACAGTAATATTATTTCACAGACATCCCACTAACAGCAGGACAAAATGCAGGTACTCACATTCAGCAGCTTCTACATATAGAATATTTGAAGCAATTTATTTGAGCTTTTAGAACAATTAATGAATATATATCTTTCTGAACATCTTTACCAAATTGTCAAGGCCACTTCTGTAGGTGTGGTCCTCTTGTGACTGTACAAATATGGTTCTGCCTTCGCTACCGCGTCTAATCCCATAGCTGTATCTAATTGGCTACGGTATTATAAGGTTTAGTTTTGATTGGCCCTGCTCTCTGTCAATCTACGTCAAACGCTCGCTGCTCACCGTGTAACCACGCCTCCTCATGCTTTCCGGAGGCAGCCGTTCGTTCACGTAGAGCGGTGGATTTCCTCGCCGGGAGGGAGGAAATGTGTTTCAGTTAATTTTGCAGGTTTCTCGCGTTGTCATTAGCAGTGCTGTTGCTACAGTAACGTTTTAAAGGGTATTTTCGCGGGTACTTTGCGTTGTATTTAACGGCAGCGTGGCATAACGTTGCGAACTGCGAGGTTAGGCTTTGTCACCTGGCTGCAGCAGCTGACTCTGTGTGTTGCGGAGAGTGGAGGCAGTTGCCGAAAGAAAACAGGCAATTGCTAGTTAGCAAGTCAGCCCGTTAGCTAGCTAGCGTCCTTCCTTACTGCCACAGCAAGTCCCTCCCTCACCAAGTGAGTGGACGTTGTAGGTTGCGACGGTGAAGTCGAGTGTTTTTTGTTTTTTCCCCTCCCTCTCCTATCAACTTAAAGCCAGCATCCTTGTACAGTTGGTTGGCACGGGAAATAGCCCCCCCCCCAACAAAGGTTAGGTAGGTTACAAGACGCTAACGTAAAATTGCTGGCTTTTTACTTTCGACAAGTGTCTTCTGTGGAGGGATACAGATCATACCCTGGCAGAGAGAGAGTGGCTAAAAGAAGACTCGAAGTAAGAGAGAACAAGGAAGACACCGAGAAGAGGAGGGGACTGGCTAGTTTAGCCGGGGAGACTGAATCCGCACGTAAGTGACTCATACTTCTCGGCAGTAAGTTAGCTTGACTAACGGCTTAACCTGTACAACTTGCAGTGCTTGCTTAGCAACGGCTATCTGGTCTGCCACTCTTCCGTGGCTTAGCACCAACAACCAGTGCGCCATGCTACAATCTAAGCTAGTTGTATAGGCTTCCTTGAAGGCGGCTTACTAGCTAGCACGACAGCTAATTGATTGGTTTGAAAGTGAGAATGCACTTGAATCACATCTCGACTACCTTTGCTCCACGCGTTCCTCGTTCACTAACGCTCAGTTAAATAGGCCAGTGTAGTCAAGTTGGATATGTTGGATCGAGCAGCACTGTGAACCGGTTGGTTGCCATGAGTAGGAGCTTATTAGCCGCTTTGCTAGCTTATTCCTGCCGGCTGCCCACCCAGCTTGACAGCTCAGACACAAAGCGAAGCATAAATATCAGTGAAACCCAGCTAGCACCCCTTCACAAAAAATACTAGGTTCATATCTGTTAACTGCAGTTGTGGGAACTCTGTGTTCCACGGCTCAACCATAGATAAACATTTCAATGTCACACAGCTGCACTTCGTATGGCATCACACTATCTTGGTTATAAATGACTGAAGCTGTCAAACTATTCAGTTAAACTGTTTGCCCGTTTGCATAGCTCTCATCAGTCACTTAGCATTCACAAGCCATACAGTAGACTCTAATAAGTCACAGCTTTTTAAATCAACCATTAGGCAACTCTCAACCACAACACAGCCCTGCACTCGAACACAAGTATGATTCTGTAGCAAGATCAGTTGTGACAAATTTTCTCTCCTCCTCTAGACAGATAACAAACCGAGCCACACACAGCCATGAGTATTGAGATACCGGTGGGGTTGACAGAACTGCTGCAGGGCTACACTGTGGAGGTTCTCCGACAAAGGCCGTCAGACCTGGTGGAGTTTGCAGTACAGTACTTCACCCGTTTGCGGGACACCAGAAGTCAGGATGGGGCCAGCACATGTGGCAAGACGGGGAAAGGAGTCATGTTTGATGGCGAGCCGATGCAAACAGAGTCCAATGGAGATGATGATGAAGACGATGATTCCGACTTTGAACGTAGGTTGAACTTTGGTTGTCAGCTGTTGTGGCACAGGTGCTTGTGTGAGTGAAATGGGACGTAATGAGAGAGTGTATGTCTGTTTTTGTGCGGGGCTTCAGAAGGGAAAGAATAAGGGATGGTGAGGCCTGAAGACATGTCACTGATATGGTCAGAATCTATCCCTCTTCTTGAGAGATTCTCCAGCATGTGACGTCTGCTGTATTTTCATGCACACACTTGCAGTCAGAAAATCCCATTGAGCAGACGGCTTGGCAAGGCAGACATTATCTAATCTAGGTCTACTACATTCTCATCATCTATCTGACTGTCAAGATCTGAAATATATTTTTTGTATTTATATGTGTGATTTAACAAGTCTTAGGGTCTGAAAGGTCCAACTTTGTTATATATAACTTGGCTTAAATACAGCATTTGCTCTGGAATGCATTCAGCACAACATGCTCTGAAGTTAAATTTATACTGCCAGAACACTGAAATAGCCTAAGAACTTAACAAAGTAAAGCTAAACTGTAACAACATGGAATGTTGTAATAAACATGATAATAGGCATGTGTTTTTCTTGGAGCAGTAAATGTGTACTTAAATCTAAACTGTATGAGCATTGCTTTGTAGATGTAGCTGTTGTGGTTCCACACATTATGTTACCTTCAGCAGAAGTGATGCTGGGCCTCTTTTGCATCCGTCCCTTGTGTTTGTCAGACTGGCGGAAGATGTAAACTGCTCCCAAACTCAGCTGTCCTCTGTGTGCCTGAGAGCAATGTGACCTAGATCACACCAGTGTGTTCACTGGCATTAGCTGCAAAACTATCTTGAATATATGTAAAAATATGTTCAGATAAACGCTGAAGCCTTTTTTAGTATGTAAATGCTGCAAATGCATACCTGGCTGGCTGCATAGTTTTTGCCACGTGACTGGCAGGTACCAAAGCACCAGACTGAATTTTAGACTTCATCAGATCCTGTTTGTTGGTGTTTCTTGTTTTGAGCTTCTATTCTAGTTTTGTAGGTTATTTATTATGCCCGATATACAGTTTTAAATATACAGTTTTAATCTCTGCTGAAAGCAATGTTGGCCAACCTTGTAGATTGGTGCAGGCTGGCTCATGGTGAACAGGGATTACAGTTTCTTTTCCTACTAATACAAAGTGGGGGTCTGGCTGCTGTAAAACAGCTATAGCCTCAGCTGAGGGAGGTGTGTGTGTGTGTGTGTGTGTGTGTGCGCGCACGCGCGCGTCTGATGTTTCTGTGTGTCAATGAGTCCTTTTGCATGCCTTTGAAAGCAAACAGTTGTGTTCTGGATTTATTTTATACCCGTTCAAATTCCAGCCTAGTGACGACATGAAGCATTTCTTCCAAGTACATTGTGATTAGTAATCAATGGTTGAGTATTTTCCACACCTCATTCGAGGGGGGTAATAAAGGACAGGGTTTTGCAACAGTCGTGCTCCAGGGAGAAGCTTTTGCCTGGATGCTGGAGTTCACACACAACTTAGATGACATTAGATTGTCCAGTAGACTCGTGTATACCTCCCCCAGGGGAACATTCACAGGCCTGCATAATGAAAGATGTCATGTGCTCTTGCTTGACCACTGTTGTAGCCATTGGTATAAAGAGTGCTATAATTCAATTCAATTCAATTTTATTTGTATAGCACCAAATCACAACAAATAGTTGCCTTAAGGCGCTTTATATTGTAAGGTACCCTACAATAATTACACAGAACACCCAACAGTCAAAACGACCCCCTATGAGCAAGCATTTGGCGATAGTGGGAAGGAAAAACTCCCTTTTAGCAGAAAAAAACCTCCAGCAGAACCAGGCTCAGGGAGGGCCAGATGTCACTAGTTCACTAGTATGTGCTCCAAGATAGTTTGCTCGTGTACAGAAGAGAGCAAAATAACATTTTGAATCCCAGAAATTTTTTTTTTATAGTCAGAAAGCACAGACAGACTTCATTAGCTATTTTTCTAGTTGAGACATGCAAACCCAGTTATACTAGCATCAGCCCTCTCAAAAGTGGACAGTCTGCAAACAGTGATGTCAGAATACAAATGGCATACTTCTATTTGCAACTTAAAGCAAGTTTTATGATCAGTTGTTTAGGGTGGTTGGAGGTTTTGATTCTTGCTGCATGTCAAGACTGCGCACATCCTTTCTTGCATGCTTTCTGCTCAAGTTTGAGTTATTTTCCTCACCTTTAGAACACATCTGATTAAATCATATTGGTGTAAGCCAATAAGTCATTTTGAGTTTCAGCCCTCTCAATGGCTGTTGTGAAATTAGTATTGAACTGAGATAGTATTGAGCCGCTCTCTGTAATAGAAATATTGTTTAGCTGGCCCTGGATTTTGAGAAAAAAAAAATCAAAAGAAGTTCAAGGTGATTTTCCAGTTGTGTTGTTTTCCTTAATTTTTACATGTCTGTGGTATGTTAAAATTAATTCTTTACACTTTTTGGTTTTCTTTATTAGGCTGCTTACAGTTATGATGACTCACCAGTGTGCTCTTAACCTTTCTTTTGCTTTGCAGGAAATCATTGTGAAAGTTTGTTGGCTAAAGGCCTAAAATGTAAATGAATTTGATGGCTACTTGGTGTATTCCCACGGATAGTACACTGTACCCCTAAAAACATCCTACGCTAATTTACATGTCATTTTTTCTGTAACTCCCGTTTCCTGAATTTACTTCAGTCTCACCACACAGGACTAAGCTGCTTAACAAAAGGAGATATTGTTTTCAGTGCAAACTGCTGTACCTCCATCATATATGGTGATGTTGGTCCACAGATTTTTAAGTAACCCTTTCTGTATTGAGGTTGAGCTCTTAAGAAGTCACATATTGACAGATTTCAAGTAGTCTTTTTTTTTTTTTTTTTTTTTTTCCCTTCCCCTGTGGCAGATGTTCTTTGCTAAACAGCTGGTATAGACACCAAACTGTGAGCTCTGCTTAGGAATTTAAGAATAAATCTGGCAGGACTAAAGTTCACTGTTCTGAATATCAGGATTGCATCATGAATACTTTTAATAGTTAGTAGCTGACCCCAGAACAAATCTGTCCAGTTTACTCAGCTTTAAGAAATACAAAGATTAGGAGGGGGTAGAGGGAAGTACAATAATTTTGATGAAATGGGTGCAAAACAAGCGCATCTTCCTAATTTGTGCATGTGTTCTTCTCCTGGACTGTTTAGTGTCAGTTTGGCAGTGCGTGTTCACGAAGAGAAACAGGAGGGGATGAATGGATGCCTCTGTGACTGAAATGAGCAAGGCTTTTTAGTTAGAGATGGATGGAGGGACAGATGACTCCTAGAGATGATAATAGAAACTAATTAAATGTGTTTTTGTAAAAAAAAAAAAAAAAAAAAAAAAAAGATGGCAGGGATAAAGCAGAGGCTGTATTAAAAAATAATTGAGGGAGGAGAAGGGAATTAGTTGAAGTAATTATTCTCTGTGCAAAACTTTAGAGAAATGCTTTGTAGCTAGATGATGGTGCTCCATGGATTCATAACAGAACATTAGCTTAGACTGTGTTCTTTTTAAAGAGTGCAGGTTTTCCATAGATTAATAGGAAATCTTGGCCAATTTTATTTGTCAAGGAAAGATTTTTTTAAAAATCACTGCAAACTGCTAAAGAGTTTTTTTTTTTTGTCTTCCTTAAAACCATCAGTCCTTTATTTTCAAAATTCTGCCTCAGTGTGTTGCTTTGATTATTTATAAGCACTGGTATTTTGAAAACAGAGATCTCGAGAGGAGTCCTAACGTCATCAGTGTTTCCTTTTCATCGCAGCAGCTCTCTTGCAACAGTAAGTGCAAATTTTCCCAGATGGTTGGTATCCATTTCAGACTGCAAATCTTCTGTTGCTTCTAAACACTCCATCAGATTAAGCGATAAGAGCTATTACTTGGTGAATACAACCCAAGTAACAATATCATTGAAAATTGATATGATACATGGACAACTTTCTAAGCAGGATGTCTGCCAGTCTTTAAATATCATCAAAATTTTACACATTTAATTTTTTTTTTCAAAAAAGTTTGAAGGCCTTAAATAGTTTGATATACAGTGCAATGAAAGGGTTTACATCTTCAATTCAGCTGCTGTTTTGATTAAAAGTTAAAGTGTGTTTGCCCTGTTAAGGTAAATATTGTTAGAGCTTTACGTATTTTAATTTTTTCTGCCAAAGAATGTATAAGAAACATTACAGCTCCATAGTTAGAACATCAGTGAATGGAAATGATACACTTTTGCAAAGTTTGTGTTGCAAGTTGTCTTTGATTACTAGTTTCCAACATATTTGTCCAGCATGACAGAAAAACACCGTCATGCACTCATAGATGTACTTTGAAGCTGTGGTTGTGTTCTAGTTTTGCATGGCCACAGGAGTCCTCAGTCCCAAAATTCATCATCTGGCCAAATCAGAAAGCTTCACCACAGCCCAAAATTTGAGCTTGCCATATGAGCTGAGAAATGTGTGAGCACGTCCGTCAATGCAGACCACAGTATGTTTCTGTGCGGAGTAGATGAAACATGCTTCTTGCATGTTTGGTTTGTGTTGAAGGCTCGACATAATTTAGCTTGGGGCATGACCGCACACGGTGTGATGAAATTCTGCCTCTGACCTCTTTCTGTCTCCACCCTTGCTCTGTCACCTCCTCCTCATTGTTGTTTATACCCTGCTATCTCAGTCTCTTCCTTTGCTCCCATACTGTTTGCCTTTCTCCCTCTATGTCCCCGCTTTTTTTTTCTTTCACATTTTCCCAATTAAGTGGTGGTGATTTGGCTCTTTGTTTAGTAGATTGAATTAGCATGATTGTCAGGACATACTGTATCCAAAAGAACAGGCAGATAGACTACTGTAGTTTTCTTGGATGTATACTGTAAGCCTGCTGCTGTTCTCATTTTGTCCTTTTCCCCTTCAATTAATACATTTGCTACTGGGCATTTGTTTTATTTAATATTGCTCTGGGCTTTTGTTTCACTTATATTGTACTTTTATCTCAAGTGCTTTGTCCCTATAGATGTTAATAATTGGTGCAAAAAGCAGAGTCGAGTTATGTGTTTTGATTTGCCTCTTGGAGCTGTGTGTCTGTGCACATTGGTAAGAGTGGTTAGTGGAATAGGGAGCGCATGCATACTTAAATGGCTGTTGCTACTGTGAGTGTGTACAGTTGTAAATCTGTAAGTGTTTGTGCGTGCTTGTGACTGGTCTCAGTTTAGTGTTGTGCAACAGGTGACCTGATTAGTAGGCAGCAGTGTATGTCCAGGGTGCTTTTAGCCTGCAGGCAAATCTCATGCAGCCTAGTATGGAGACCAGTTGGACTGGCAGTCTGACGGTGTTAAGTGGAAAAGCCCCCAGACGGCTCATACTACTCAGTCTGGCTGACAGTTCGCTAATGCAGTCTGTCTGTCTGTCTTCTTGTCTTATCTTTATTATATGGGAAAAAAAGAGTCTTAAGTTGTTAAAATTGCTATTTCAGCCTTCTGTCCAAGCATTGTTTGTGTTACCCTGGCAGGGCTGTTCGACCTCCATAGTCCCATTGTCCCATCCGTCCTCCGTAATCTAAACTTTATAGCCCAAACACAAAATGGACTAGCTGTAAGATAATGGACTGCTGGTAAGAGGATATGCACAGGGAAATAATACCGCACTTACGGCATGACAAAAAGTAGTAGTCTGTGCCAGCTGAAAAGCTTTCACATGCAACTATGAACAATTTGGCCTATCCTAGTTGGTGGCAATAAATGGTATCAACATGTATTGAGTCATAATATTTACCTGCCTCTGCCTCTCCTTCACTCGTTTCCATGCCCTCCCAACACACAGCAAAGTGTTTCACCAACAGTGACACCACTTTAAACAAGTCATCAATTTTCTAAGTAAATATATTTCTAAATGTGCTATTGACATGAGATTCTCACCAGATGTTGTTAACAACCCATCCAATCAACACATGCAAAGAAATCAAACCATTGTTGTCCATAAATTATGTGTAATAATGTGAAATGACAGGGAAAAAGTATTAAACATGCTTACTGAAACTTATTTAATAGTTTGTACAAAAGCCTTTGTTGGTGATGACAGCTTCAAGATGCCTCCTGTATGGAGAAACTAGTTGCATGCAGTGCCCAGGTGTGACTTAGGCCCATTCATCCATACAAACACTCTTCAAATCCTGAATGTTTGTGGGCTCCTTCTATCAACTGTTCCTTCCAAAGATTTTCAGTTGGATTCAGGCATGACCCAGGTCACATGACTGGCTGGCCCATTTTAGCAGCTTAATTTTCTTTCTCTGAAACCAATTGAGAGTTTCCTTGGCTGTGTGTTTGAGATCGTTGTCTTGCTGAAATATCCACCCTTGTTTCATCATCCTGGTAGATGGCAGCAGATTTTTATCAAGAATGTCTCGGTACATTTTTCCATTCAATTATATGATATGTGCCAGTGCTGCTTGCTGAAAAACAACCCCACACCATTATGTTTCCACCTCCAAACTTCACTGTCGGTATGGTGTTTTTGGGGTGATATGCAGTGCTTTTTTAACTCCAAACAAGGCGTGTACTATGGCAGAGTTAAATTTTGGACTTTAACGTACATAACAGCAGCATCTTGCTTGGTGAGCCTGCATACAGGCCATGACAATTGAGTGCCAAGTGGCCCTTGGCTCTTGGACAGCTCTTCTGATAATTATTTTCACTCCTCTGTCTGAAATCTTGTGGGGAGCACCTGATTGTGGCCGGTTTATGGTAAAATGATGTTCTTTCCACTTTCGGATTATTGCCCAAACAGTGCTTTACTGGAACTTTCAGTAGTTCAGAAATTTTGTAACCAATACTATCAGTATGTTTTGCAACAATAAAGTTGCGAAGGTCTTGTGAAAACCCACTGGTTTTACTCATAAGATGTTTCTTGTTTAAAACCTTGGTAATGAGACCTTTTTTAAAGGCTGTCAGTTCAGCTTGAACCAGCTGATATTAATTTGCACCAAGTAGCAGGATTACTTTCTAATTAGTGATAGATTTCAGTTGGTGTCATGACTTTCCATGCCTTTTTGCACGTCCCTTTCTTCATGTGTTCAATATTTTTTCCCTGTGCCATTTCTTTATTACACATAATTTATGGACATATATTGTTTGACTCATTTGCATGTGTGGATTTGATGGGTTTTTACTAGGGGTGGGACTTTAACGCGTTAATTTCGATTAATTAATTACGGGGAAAATAACGAATTAAAAATTTTAACGCATTTTAATCGCACTTTGCATCGTGGAACGTTTCTCAGTGCACGAGTTCCAGGCATACAGATTATATCGACGCACGATGTCAAAAATTCAGGGGCTGCATCCTTCGAAGGACCCGGCCCATGTAGACCGCAAAGGCCGGAAGTGAGCGGCTAGCCTTCACATCAGCGTCACCTGCCCTCACCTCTGCGTAGCTCTTGTCGCCTAGCAACTGTGAGTGCGAAGCACAGCTGTGTAAAAGCAGCTGGTTAAACGGAGAACGAAATTTTGCTCCTTTTTGTGGTTTAATTTTAAGTCTTCAATTCAAAATAAGCTGTTAAAAGAAGCATAACAACATCAAGGAATACAGCTGAGCGAATGATTAATTTCCAACTATATTAAGTGAGACATTAATGTTGAATAAAACTATCCAGTTATGATGCTTAACTTTAATTTCAGGAGTTTGCTTATCACAGGAGTTTAAGCTTATGTATATTGATTCATTCATCAACCAAACTTAAATTAATATTTATCATGTTAAATATTTAAATGTGATTAAAATGCGATTAATTTTGATTAATTACACAGCTCCTAATTAATTAGATTAATTTTTTTAATCGAGTCCCACCCCTAGTTTTTGCCAACATCTGGTGAGAATTTCATGTCATTCATGTCAAATTTATTCACTTAGGAAATTGTAAAATGTTCAATACTTATTTTACCTGCTGTAGCTAACTGGTATTTTAGCTAAATTTATGGTCAAATAGTTTAACTAAGCATCTCCCTTTTTTTTGTGTGTGTGTGTTGGTGTCAGTATCAATCATATTAAGTTGAGAATTGGCATTTAAGAAAAAGCTTCAGTATTGTATTATATATTATAAATATATTGATTAGTCATGTGCCTGTTTTGCTTATGCTAAGTAGCTGGGTGGAGCTGCTGGTTAAAGTATGCTAGTCTGAATCTTGAAACATTGTTAAGGTCACGAAGTTGATCTGTTTCATGCACTCTCCAGGTGTTGTAGGTCTCTCCTTTGCCATATGTTTGTATTTTTTGTCTGCCTGTTGGCCTTAAGTCTTGATTCATCTCTTTGTTGCGTCATTCCTTTGAAAGCCCATCTGCCAGTTTGTGTGCCTTCTTGCGTACTTAAAACTTTGTCATCAACCTTTCTTATCTTTGAGTCTCTTTCTCTGAATGTCTTTATAGCCTTACTGTATCTCTCTACCTCCTTGTCAGTCTCTCTCTCCTCTCTCCTCTCTCTCTCTCTCTCTCTCTCTCTCTCTCTCTCTCTCTCTCTCTCTCTCTCTCTCTCTCTCTCTCTCTCCCCCCCCCCCCCCATTCTGTTGTCCTGTTGTATATTTCTGTATATGCATTTTCAAACATTTGTTTTTGCATCCCTTTCCAGATCTATATCATTTTAAAATAAGGAACACATTTAAAAAAAAACAAACAAAAAAGCTGGAGATGGCAATAGTGTCAGTTCTTTGCCACTTTTTAAGTTTCAGATACTTCATGAGGAAATTAGATATTTGGAGTCATTTCTGTAGCTGTCTCTCATTTCCATATAAGGCATTGTCTCTCTAGTAGGACATTTTTATGACTGACAATAGGACATGAACTGAGCAGCATGTGTTTATCAGTAGGTTCCCATTTTTGTGTCATAGTAGAACTACAGAGGAAGTGTACGGATGTGTTGGTCTGAAAGTAGATTAAAAAGCAAACAAAAACAACGAAACACATAATGAGACACTTAAAGTCAGGCTATGATACAACCTGGCTTGGTTGCAGTTATGGACAGACATTATTTGAACCTTTTGTACTTCCTTGTTCTCTACTCTTTAGCCATCTTTAGCAGAAAAATGAGGAAGTGGTGTGGATGGTGGGCCTAAAGTGAGAGATTGCACATTATCTTCTGCTGCTCCTGTTTAGTGTACATATGCATCCTGTGGCTCCAGGACACTGTTCCTCTGAATCGTAATGCTGTCTGACCCCTGCCTCACCAGTCCATTTAAAGCCTTCAGTGACACATTTATGTAGATTTATTACCCCCCATCAGCGGCATCTAGATTACACACTTCTGGACAACAGACCTGAGTTTGATGCCGGTCTCCTGCAAGTTTACATTAAATCCATGCTAGAAACCATTCAGGAGACAGATGTTACCATGCTTCTCACAATTAACAAAGACTATAATTTGCTGTTTAGTTCCAGAGAAGGCACCATTAATAAATAAATTACACTGACTTGCATAAGAATAACAAACATGAGCACACTGTTTCTGTTGCATGTGCACACTTCCTTTCCCTTTCTGTCCTAGGTTGTGCAGACGGGCCAGGTTGACTGATGCAGGCTCCTGTAATATCACTGTTGATCTGATTGGTGCATTAGAACAAATGTGTAATGTTTTGTAAATTCACAGTTCATTATGTGTTGCTTCTCATCTTAGATTAGATTAAAGTTTAGTTTTACTTTGGTTTGTTTTCAAGAAAGAGCATACTCTTTAGGGGAAAGGTTGAGGGCTCTGAGTCCAAGGTGTACGGGCATACCCCAGTGTTCTAGGAAATAAAAGAACTCAGGAGCATTTGTGTTTGATTTTTTTTTTTTTTTTTTTAAATATATATACACCCTCCCCCCTCCCCTTCAGTTTGGACAATCCAAATGGGGTGGTACAGAGGGCAGTTAACAGATGAGGGCATGGGATAGGAACAAAGTTAAGGAGGATAACAAAGGCCTGAATAGAAATTGTAAAAAGAAACAAATACAACTAGAGGATGTGGGAATCATTCCTCCAGCGTCTAGGGTTGCTAATGACGCCACATTTGTCTCAGAGGGCCTTAGCTCCAGGCCATAATTTGGGAATCCCAATGCTTCCTAAGAGTAAACAAATGCTCTTTTTATATATATATATATATATATATATATATATATATATATATATATATATATATATATATATATATATATATACAGGCAACTCTACATAAAATAATCACAGTAACTCAGCATGTAATACATCCTCCCTTCAAGGTTTGTTTACCTCTGACAGAAAACATCATTTTTACCTTGGTTCTCAAATAATTAGGACACTGCATAATATCAATTAAATAATCAAACAAAAACTTAAACCAAGCCTTTGCAAATCATAAAATATAAATCCTATATTTTGATTGTAAATACGACAAAGATTACATCATCACGTTGAAACTAAAACATTTTTTTAAAACATTTATTTATATTGAAATTTATGTCAACAATCATGTCTTTGTTCTCCCGATCTGTCAGTGTGCTGTTCTGTTTCCACTGGAACCTACTGTGTCATTCTCACGATCCCCTGTCTCCCTTGCCCTGCGTGTGTTTGTCTTGATGTACTTGCCCAATCTCATTAGATGACATGGCTTAGAGAGAGGGAGAGGGGGTTATTAGGGCGATTTAGCAGAACCATCTTTGGCACAGTAAGAAAGAGAGAATTAACAAGGGGACCAGGTGTTGAGAAAGAAGGAAAACATGAATGAGAAAGGAGAATCAATGAGAGAGAAGCCAGTAGGTCAGAGCCAACATTAAATATCAGCCAAATGTCTTAAAGTTTGACTTTAAACACTGAGTTTGGCTGCCCTTTCAGCCTCTTTAGCTGACAGGATCTGAACATTGTTCAGAAGTATTCTGAAATACAGTGTTTTCATTTGTAACTGTGTTTGAAGGAGATTTGTTATAATCACTCTGATGTACTTACTGTTAACAAATCCAGTGAAAACTCCAACAGCAATACTGTTTTCTACAGGCATAATTAAGCAACAGCTCCACTGCCTAGTAACCCCAATCAGATTCACAGACTGGTTTGTGTAAGGCAGGGGTCACTGCTGATTTATTTATTTATTTTGGAATTTTCCTAACTTGATATACTTTAAATGGGAAAGATATGCAAAAAAAGCTGGTTGGACCTGATGGCTATAGCCAGCTGGGGTCATCCATATGCCTCAGATTTCTTCCTTCCAAAAACAGCTTTCCAAATCCAGGTCAGTATGGAGGGAAGGGTTGCATAAGGTGACAAAATGTAAGAAATCTCAGATAAGTTTACAACAATGCTCGACCTACTCCTTCTGGACCTGCAGAGATCATTTTAAAGTAGTATTCTTTAAAAATGAAATATTTACAAACAAACTAATGAAGGAAATGAAACAGCTTGCAGATATTTGCTCCATATGCCTCCATAATGCAACGTGTGGCCCTGACACCCCCTCCCACCCACCCAAAAAAGAGAGAAAAAAAAAAAGCACACAACACAGAAACACAGTTTGTGTGTGTGTGTGTGTGGGGTGGTGTTTTTTTTTTTTTTTTCTGTGTAAAATATCTCACTTTTCTTTCCTGTGCTCTTCACCTCTTGTTCCCCCACCCAGTTTTTCAATGACAACAATGCTCGGTGGTAGTAAGAGTTTAGATACAATACGAACCCGTGACTCTTCAAATGCAGTCTTTTTTCTCTCATTTGATGGATCAGTGTCACCGCTCCATAGACACGCATTCATTTCAAAGCGGCACAAAAGTCTGAGCCTGAACCTGTTGTGCATGCATCTGTGCACCCCCAGACACGTCTGTGTTGCAGCTGTCAGTTATATGTGGTGATGCAAAAATAAAACTATAATAACGCAGATTCAATCTATTGTGAATCAGATAATAATGATATTACTTTAATCACTCCCTGACGACATCGTCAATCGGCACAACCCTGCTACAGAAAAATAGCTGTGGCTCATTGAAGCATGGGTACAGGATCTCTGGTATTCTTCATTTCTTACTCTTTGCATAAGCTGGAGACAAATTTTCACACACTGCTCTTGGTACACATGGTGTAGGCCATATTGAAGGTCATATTGTGCTTAAATCAGCATTTGGATCTGGATCCACTTTCTAACGCATTTGTCATGATTTGCACCAAATGGTATTAGAGGGTTTTGGGGATATCTTAATAGATATTTATCTTAGTAGTGTACAGATTAACATGATTGAAAACATCACCACCTTGTAGGAGGCATTGGCAGGTTGCCTGGAACAAAACCATGTGAATGAACTATACATAGCAAATAAGATGAATTTCTTTCACTAACAATTGATGATGACAAATGATGAATCCAAAAACCATGTAGATTGTGCCTTTAACATAGTGCTCCTACACTGTCACAGCTATTGTCACCATAGAAACCACTGGCCTTGAAACTACTTTCAGCCAATTGCTGCTGGACGTGACAGTGAAAGGGAGCGGCCTCACATAATTGCGAAACAGATAAAGACAGTTGGGAGGTCACTGGTAGTTCACAGCCCTCCCTTCTGTAACAAGTATCTGTATCAATATATTTGCATAGCCTTGATATGACTGACATTCATATCCCTGTCCTTGCATTGCAGTTCTGATAAGGTGGGTTTGTGTAACCCTGTTACTGTTTTTCTTCTTAAAAGAGTAGCAGTCAGTAAGAATTAAAGCTGCCACTGAGAAACAAAGAAGAGTGATGAAAACAAAAAGAGGAAGCACACAACCTGTCACTTGTTTGCTCCTGCTGTTTATGTTGTATGTTTATCATTTTTAATTGCATAAACTTTCCTTCCTGTAGTAGCCTAACCTAATTAGCATTATATATATACTGGGTTTGACTTGTTGACATGACTGAAGTACCAGGTCAAACACTCCTGGCTGTTTCAGTGGCATAACAAGTGGTACCCATAAGCTAGATAATTACATCTAACTGTAAACATAAGCTTGAGAATATGGAGGTTTGATGCTCTTTTGTGACTGTAAATGGTCATGCAATGGGAAACCACATTGGCCTTGTTTATGTTATTCTTGAGTGGTTTGATCAGAATGTATTACACTCCAGGCTGTGCAGGCTGACTGTTCTGCAGTTTGTAGTTTTACCACCACGCAGGACTGTTGAAGGCCATATACTGTCTTTTACTTGGGTGTTAATGGTGTACTCTTTCACTCTGAGCACCAAAATTAATACATGTATCATTATCCTGGGTACAAGGAATCCTGCATCAGTCAGCCACAGCAATAAAACAAACTCCCTAATATTATATTGATCTTCTTTGTACCTCGAATGTCAGATTTTTACCCCCTACAGATTTTAATGGAAGAGTTATCAAGGTGCACATTCATAGAGTGGATATGTTAAGTTGTCAGACTAATTAAGTGCTTGTCTTACATGGGTCTTTAGCTAGATCTGTTAAGATTGTGATCTTTAGCTACATCAGAGTTTACTGGGTCCTTCTTTTACCCATGCTTTGCTGAGTTCATGAAATTTTCTTAATCTTGCTCACAGAAAACTGGACAAACAAAAGGCACAGGAAACTACAGGACCATGAATTTGGGAATTCTCTTACAACTTTAGAGTCACCAAAAAGGGGAATTGAGGTCGGTCACGAAACAAGCGCCTGTGGCTAAGGACTATAAATTATTTTCCGGCTATTTACAGATAATGAATGTTGCAGAAAAACTGCACTAGCTGGTTTATAAATTTAGTGCCAGATAAGGTCAGAAGGGGGATTGGCATCATTTACAGTCTAGTGTTAATTTCTACAGGTGTCAGATAACAATGCCCAGGCTTTGCAGAGTTATACAGAGTATCAGAGGCCGAAAGAACGAGATTGCAAATACAAGCGGCAGAAAACGAACTTCTCCAAAGGGTGGGTGGCTCTCCCTTAGAGAGAGGGTGAGGAGTGCAGCCATTTGGGAGGAGCTCAAAGTAGAGCCGCTGCTCCTCCACATTGAAAGGAGCCAGTTGAGGTGGTTCGGGCATGACTAGGATGTCTCCTGGGCGCCTCTTGGGTGAGGTGTTCTGGGCATGTCTTACGAGGAGGAGGCCCCAAAGCAGAACCAGGACATGCTGGAGAGATTATATCTCTTGGCTGGCCTGGGAATGCCTTGGGGTCCCCCAAGATGAGCTGGAGGAGGTGGTTGGGGAGAGGGAGGTCTGGGCTTCTTTGCTTAGGCTGCTGCCCCCGTGGCCCGGTCCCGGATAAGCGGAAGAGGATGGATGGCTGGATGGATGGTCAGAGCATCAGTGATATCACAGATTTCAAGAACATAGCATTTAGCAAATATGCATGCAACACATATTTGGGCTGCCTTCACAAAGACACGTTTTGCCAGCTCTTTTGCTGCTAACAGAACATATCTGGTAACATTAGAAAATTAAAATGGTCACAAAGCAGAGCCATTTTTTTTCTTTTAAACTTTAACATAAACATAATGGTCACAACTGTGTAATTGTACTCATGTTCATATCTTGGCTGTCACTTGCCTCTGGCAAATTGGCAGCTTGTTTTGGACTGCTATTACTGCCAACACTCAGCCACACAGCTGAATTGTGTTAGAAGCATCACTGTTAACCTCATAATCTCGTCTTCTGTCTCCACTATTTATTCCCCTAAAACACAGGTGATTCCTTCAGCACCATTTCTACAATGACTTTAAAATGTTCCTTTAGTCCTTCTCCCATTATTGTAATATTCACTTCTCTCCCATTTTTTTTTAATCATCCTTTTTAAAACTTTTTCTTGTGCAAGATTGTACACACTGTGCATCAGCTTTGACATCAGCATAAAGCCATCATCAGTGATGGCCAGTGACTACTAGTTCTCTTCATGAATGTGTTGTTTCCAAGAATTTTTTTTTAGGAGGAGGTAGCATATCAGTCATTAGAGACAGCGTATTGCCCCCCTGAGAAAAGAAGTCTGGGAAAACAAACTACAGCGTAGTCATTTAGCTTGGTCTCTCCCATAATCAAGTCATAACTACTGGTTATGAGCGAATAATATGTATTTTATTCAGTAGACTAGACAAGTAGTAAGATCTACAGTCATCAGTGAAGTGAACTGTAACCTCACTCGGTTTACAGTCAGGAATAACTGCGTTGAAGCTGGTCAGTCTACCTGTCATGTGGCACAGCTTGTCAATGCTGTTTTTCTTTGATGCTGTGAGATTTCCAGTGATTGTAAAAGACAGCACACTCTTGATGTTTGTAAAATAGTGCCGAGAAAGAAGCACCAGTGACGAACTGCTGGCCTATGTAAATACTTGGGAATAGCATAGTATTAACACTACCAGGGTCATGGGGGATTTCCAAAGACCTTAAATAAGCGCTTTCTCATGGCGCTCTAAGATAATTTGAAAAAGCCTCTGTATGCCTGTGTGTCTGTGTGTGCACTGCCATTGCTGTTGCTACCAAAGGATAAAACTGGGTCTGATAGTGTGTGGGCTTTACAAACTTTGACATTTCAGTCTGACTCTTATAACTTATAGTACACAAGTAAATACTTTAATCAGATAGTAATTAGCAAACTGAGGAATCAAAATAAACACAAAATAAACTCAACATTTGTAGCTGAGTTGTCAGTCTACTCATCACATGTAAGTTGTGAAACTGATTTATTTTTTTCTTTGTGTGAATTTATACTTTTTTGGGCCACACAGTAAACCATCTCCTTGGGATTTTTTTAGCTGTCCGCTGCATATATAACTCTTTTAGTTATTTTGCTCACCAAAACCAAAGCAAGACAGGTTTGTTTTAAACCGTAGGCAACCACAAGTTGACACTGTAAAGTACATTTAAAAAGCCAGGATGTGCCTTCACATTGCACAAAACATTTTGTTGTCTGTGTGAATTTGTAATTAGAAAGCAGCAGGGCACTTTATTTTTTGTTTTTTGTGGTTACTTGCTACAAGTTCACTTTGGAGTGTATTTGTTTCTTCCTGCAAACACTGGTAATACAGGAAATTGCATTAGTGAGAATGTTTTGATGATATTGCTTTGAGTCTTGTGGCTGTTTTAATATCAACATTTGTGACAAATTGAAGTAATAAACACAAGAAAAAGGGATAAGTCTGTTTAGTCACAGAGACATTAGGGACATTGGCAAACCTGATGGCTGTGGTGATGGGAAAGGGTTAACACCAATGCAGCTAAAAGTAGTGCAGGGCTACTTCCTTTTAAGGGCCTAAGTCTTAGGGAGAGTGTGATACTGGGAAAATGAGTGATTCACATATGGGGCAAGGGAAAGAGGAAGAGGATGAGACTTTTTTTTTTTTTTTTCTGGTGAGAGATGGTAAGAGTTAACTAATGAGAAAAATGTAAGCAGAAAGTTGCATAGTGTGAAGCACAGACTGAAGCAGTAATAAGACAGAGCATGAAAATAACAGTGAAAGACGAAGCATTATGACACCAAAAATGACGGTATAGGCTTTGAGAACCGATAAGACATTTTCTTTAGCAAGGATGAAGAGCGACAGAAACAGGCTGAACCAGAGAACAGTAAGATACACAACATTTACAGCAAATGTGGCTGCAAGCACAGTACTATAGAGAAGGAATAAAGGGGCAGAGAAAACGATACAAGAAAGGTAGCTGCTGCAAGACCAACATAAACAAAAGGAACTGGGAAAAGATGTAGTACGTGTATACTAAAAGTATAGGAAAAGACATTGTGGAGGAGAAGGTGAAAAAATGGCAAGTAAATTATTAGAAAGACATCCTTCTCTTTCAGGAATCACAGGATGCTGTTCAACTGAACCCTTCTGTGATAAATTCCACAGATGTTAAAAACGAGTCATAAATCACAGCTATGAAATGCAGGCTGTACAAAATTCTTGCCAGTTGAGTTTGTTTCCTTCATGTCCATACTACTTGTATCATGCTTCAAGTTTGTGTACAGGTACAGCCATTTGTTTCTGCATCAGCGTGTCACAGGGACTATACATGCTATTTCATCCCGTAGTGCTTAAGAAGGGGTATAAAATATAACCCAGTTACAAAGCAAGCAGTGATGCAGTACTGGTTGTCACTTTAGTAGATTTACTGCTCTTCATTGTTAAAGATATAAAAGCTGTTTCTCCTCCTCAAACTCTATAACAGCACTTGCCAAGATCCTACTTGGCTCATTACAGTAACACCTCACATCTTGCTACTCGGTTATTTATTTATTTATTTATTTTTTTTTTCCTCCTCTGAACTCCTGAAGAATTGTTTCTTAAAATCTCTTAAATTCTCCGCAGCCCTGATTTACAGGTCAGGTTGTTTGTCAGCATACATACCAACCTATTTCTTGCATAGTCTTCCAATCATTAAAACAACAAAGGATTCATTTTGAAATGTTGTTTATGGTAATTTTGGCTGTAAACAGCTGAGGCACAGCTGATGAGAACATTTGGCATGCAGCTGTCAGCAAACTTTTTAGTACCACCATAGTCGCTCAAGCAGCCCTTCTCTGAGTTGTGCCTCACGGCCATCATTGCTGCCTTTTACTTTTCACGCTTATTTTAGATTTTGAACAAAAAAGAATTAGCCAACAGTTCAAAAGCTCTGTCCTACCACTGGTACTATTAGCACACTTCAACTCCCTGCAATTATGACAAAGGAGAATTCCACCACAAAACACGATCCGACTGATGTTATCTAGAATATTGTTGAACTATTAAGCATTTTCAGAGTGTGCTCTGTCTATTTGGTAAGGCCCCAATTTGCTGGATGCAGTAATTGGCAGGTTGCTTGACACTCATAATTTAACTCTGGTATGACGCACTGCAACCAGCAGGCAGGATACGTCAGCATTCCTGATACCTGCATTGCACTACATATTTTAACCCAGAATGACACAAAAGCTATTGCAAGGTTTATCTACTGTCTGCTTCCTCTCTGAAGCAACCACAAGTGACTGCACATTTAGAAACCACACACTGAACTGAAATATCAGAAAACGGTGGAAATGCTCTTCTTGATTAAGATGGAGATCCAAGTATTACACTTTTGCATTCCTTTTTGCTATGCAGGTACCTTGTGTCATCAAGCATACTCTTTTGCAGTGGTGCATTTTCACCCTCCCTGAATGCCAATCTCACTATTGCGAGCACTATTAGTTGCTCGCTAGTCTGGGCCTAACTCTCTGAGGCAACCCTGTTGCCCACCATGTCCACCTATTGTATCCCTACTAGGACCGTGTCATATCATATTGACTGGTATAAATTTTTACATAATATAAAAATGTTATATCATGATATCATTGCTATAGCAACACCATGCATTTCCATCCCCTAGCGCACACAACAACGAAACAAGCCCAGGCATGTCTGAGAGCAAGCTATAGGGCCTCCCATGAAGATTTGGTGCCTAAAAATGGAACTACTTCAACAGCCTCCAACAAAGCACAGTTCTTGGCAAAATCTGCGAGAAAACTGTTCCCGCTAAAGGTGGAAACGACAAAGTTGTTTCACCACTTGAGGCAAAAACATACCATTGAGTACAACAAGGCTGAAAAGGAGGAGATGGTAGCAGCTAGTGATGTGCAACCCAAAAGTAAACAAATGACTCCAGGAAGACAGGAAGAGCCAACAGTGGATGGAAATTACTGAGGTGTTCACATGGTGGTAAAGCACTGCTTTAAGCAACTGGTTAAAAAATCTGATCCAAGATATTCAACATGCCAGCTAGAAAATATTTTAAAATGTTATTATGTTTTATTGTGCAGGCTGCTGTAGAGTTAGAGGGTTAAGTCCATCCATCCATTTTCTTCAACTTATCTGGGGCTGGGTCGCAGGGGCAGCAGTCTAAGCAGAGAAACTCAGACCTCCCTCTCCCCAGCCGCCACCTCAAGCTTATCTGGGGAAACACCAAGGCGTTCCCAGGCCAGCCAAGAGATATAATTTCTCCAGCATGTCCTGGTCCTAGCCTGGGGGCTCCTCTAGGTGCAGACCCAGGACAGTGTTAAACAGTTATTTTATACTTAAAATTTCCTGAGAAGACACTACTTAGGCTATTTTTGTTCTTACCTTTGATTTATGTGTCATTGGATATATTTCTGTGTCACTACTATTGCACTATAATGCTGCTGCTGCTGGCACCCTGTTCCAATAGATTCACACTTCAAGTTAGGGAGTGTGTCATCAGTGACAGTAACTCATTGGGAAAGGATGAAATGTGCTCCTCATTTACTTAAACTTAAAAATGCTGCTACCTGCAAGCTGCACACTGATAAAATGTTGTTCAGTATTTTTTTCCCTGTATAGTCAGAAATATCACAAATTTTCTTGAAATATGATATAATTTTGAGGCTATATTGCCCACCCCTTTCACCTACTATTCTATAGTTACTATATTCTATAGTCACTGATGCTATAGTCACAGAAAAATCTCCATTAAAAATCTTGTTTTTTTTTTAAACTTAAAAAATGCCCATTGATTAAGTTAATAAATACTTGTGTTAAATAATTGTGATTAAGATGATCAACCAGAATATTTCTGATTTAGCCTTTTTTAAACCATAATTGAGCAGCCCTTCTCATGAGGATTACACTCACATATATTCATCTCATTATATGAAACTTGTTTAAGGTGAGCATTCACTATTAATGGATTAAAGTCATATTGAGAGTCTTCTTTTGCCCTTTTTGTTGTCTGACTTTTTTTTTTATTATATTTGCATATACTGCCAGCTTGCAGTCTGCATAGTGCACACATTATTTGTTTTTGATTAATGCCTACATTAGCCTGATGTTGCAGTGTAAGCTCAACAGCTTTGAGCTGATGTTGCTTAAGTCAACACTTTAACGTGCACTGACTGCTGACATATAGAGGTACATGTGTATGCCTTAACTGAGGAGGAAGACACACAGGGTAATGGTTTGGAATTGTTTTCCCGCTTCAAACCAGTCTGCCAGTCCCCTGTACGTTTTGTATTCAGTGTACAAGGGAGTGTGCAATAGGACTGGAGCTGATGATGTCTTTTGAGTCTGCTTTTGAGCTTGCCAGTTATGTGTCTTCCATCTCCTGTGTATGTCTGTTTGAGCACCTTTCTTATACTGTATGTCTTACTGCGTGTCCAAGTGCATGATTAAGCTGCCGTTTGTGTGCGCATGTGAATATGTTTATGTGAGGGCGTGCCAGCAGAGGTTTAATGACAGTGAAGTCCTTGACTGCTAGCTCTGGAGGAGAGGCAACACGTGAGGGGAAACTCCCCGCTCCACATCTGACCCTGCTGTTATCAATCAAGCCTAGAGAGGCGGAGAAAATGAGAGAGAGAGGCTGAGAGGATGGGATGAAAAGAGATGGAGAGATGATGAGAGTAGGGAGGAAGAACAGATGGCAGGAGCTGTTGCTGAGCAGGGGATATGCTTTAGGTGAGGGGTGAGAGAGGGGAATAGATAGTGAAAGAAAGATCGGTCTGTGTGTTACTGTTACTCATTAGGTCTTTAAAATTACATTCCAAATCACAAATGTCTGAAAAATCTTAGCTGAATCTCACAGCAACTGAAAATCACCTGAAGTATCAACTAGATCATTATATGTGTACACCTGTAACAACCATTTTTGTTAAGATTATTGAATGTGTCTATATACAGTATTTTGTCACAGACCTGTTTTGTTTTTTCTGTGGGACCTAAAGCCATAATATCTAAACAATGTAAGACTAACAATAGGCATTTTATTTTTGCAGATTGAGCTTAATTGTAGGAATAAACTATATAAATGTCTCAGTAATTGAAAGTTGCTACTGTGGAATCAGATGAAAAAGCAATAAATTACTAGAGACCTCTTCAGCTGGTCCCTAATGTTCAAAGTGGTCATTTAGTGACAGAAATTTCAGAGTCAACTACTAAAACAATCAGAGCACCTCAGCCCTTCATACATGTGTTTATGATACATGCTGTTTAAAAAAAAAAAAAAAAAAAAAAAGATCCCCCTCCCATAATAGGAACTGTGCCTAATTTTTGAAATTTGAAGGTTAAGAATTTAAGGTAAATCTTCTATATTTAATAAAATATAATCAAATACATAGTCATGCATCAATCATAGTCTACATGACTATTTTCAGTGTTACTCTGAAAAACTGCCAGCAGCACATCTCCAAACATGATCAAGCCCGCGTCACTATTTTATTCTGCCAGACTCGTTTTGTTGAATACATTGAAGGCTCCAAATGGTGGTTGACTCTCTGCCAGGATGGCTAATGTAATGGACCAATTTGGTCTTTTAAAAGCCAACATTTTCCCGCATTTCACTGTTACTTTTCCAGGAAGAGTGGTTAAAAGGAAACCAGGAGGTATGAGCAGCATCAGGTGGGCAGACTAATAACAGACAGGTCCAAACTTGTCACTTTTTCTCAAAGCACTCCCTCTTGAAAACTGGCAGTTGTTTCCTTAGTTTGAGGTATGGCTCATTCAGTCGTTAACTGGCAAATCTGTCTTTGTGTTTTCTTCATCTTTACCCGTCATAACTTGCTAATCTTAGTAGTCTCATCACTCTGTGGCCCATTCTTTAAAGCAAACATTACTAAATTGAAATTTGAAATGTGTATTCCTAGTTTGGTCTCCTCCAGCTAACTGAATGATGTATTGATGGGGTAAACAGACAGTCACACGCAGGGTTCTAGCCAGCGGTTGATCACCCGGTGCTGAGCCTTGTTGAGGTGCTGTCGCACCAGGCTGAGAATCTCAGCAGTTGGATACCAGAACAAATTGCCATCGTAACAGTTAGTTAGCATCACAGCCATTAGCATTAGTAAGCGGTTGTTCCCACCCCTAGTCATACGTTTAGTACCAAGTGCGCCCCACCCATGATCAAGCCGGCCTGGGAAAAAAAAAAAAAAAAAAAGAATTTTCTGTCTAGAACCCTGCACACACCTCGAATGGCTGCAAGGGAAATCACTAGAAAATACCAAGCAGGGAATCTCTCTCTCTCTCTCTCTACCCCCCCACACCCCATTTTCTGTTTGCTTACTTCCTGTATTCCTGTATGTATTGTCACATACAGTAGCTCAATACTGATCACTAATCAGATGCTATCAAGGCATTTCCTAGTCTTTTCCTCACTCTTTTTTTTTCCTGCAGTAAGACTCCCTCTATCACCCCTTCTGGTCCTTTTGTTTCTCCCTCTGTGGTCCCCTCGCTATTTTACTCTTCCCTCCATCTGTTAATGCTGTTATAGCAGTGCGTGGGAGTATAGGGAGGGATGGAGAGAGATGGAAAGAAAACGTGAGAGGGGTTGGGAGGGAGGGGGAGGTGATCTTCCACTTGTTACAAGCTGGATTTGGGGGGTGGGGGGGGGATGAATGGGGTTGCGTTGTTATGGCAATGAGATTCTTTGTGTTAGGTTGCCAAGGCAACTTCAGGCGTACACTTGGTACAACCACCACCACCCCACCCCACCCCCAACTCCCTCAGCCACATGACTGTAGGGAGAGCACTTCACACATTGCACACGCAGCCTTACGCACCCACACATTGGAAATGCATAAAAGCATGTGCGCACACACATTTATTGAATCTACATGATTTTAACAGACACGACCCAATTCTGTTTAAAACTGCCCCAGACCTACTCTTTTATAGTTGCGGTAATGTGTTTTTTTCCCTTTCTTTCTTTCTTTCTTTTTTTTTTTTTTTTTTTTTAAATCATTAGCGCAGATGTTTGAAAGTTATCCAAACACCTGCTAACTACACTGGAACCCCTCCAGAAGGAAAGTCATCAGTCCATAGTTGATGGGGTCTCAGACTGACTCGGAGTGAGTAAGAAGGTTTTTAGAGCTGATTTTCTCAAAGTGGGGCTATTATAACAGAGTATCAATCAGTTTTTGTTTAAAGCAGTAGAGCTGTAGTCTTCAGTGAGTGACGGCAGTGAGATGTTTTTGGCTGAAAAGATTTCCGCAGCACAGCAACTTCTCACCTCAACGTTGCACCTAAACAGGCTCCGAAAGATCCAGATGTACTTGCTGTTTTGTTCTGGTTTCACTTTGACGTATATGGTGGTGAAGTGCATAGCTGTGAAAACCACAGGACCAGAGAAAAGTCATCTCACTGTTGTTGTCTCTGCAAAGGCCTTAAATCATATTAAAAGGGTCTCTTCATGAAGTAAACACAGTGCAGCTGCAGATCTTCAGTGCATTGATCATCATTTCTGTCAACTGCTGCAAATCAGCTACAGCTCACGATGAAATCCTGCAGGTGTAGCTCCTCGTACCGCTGTCATTTCAATGCACCCTTCACGGCAGCACAGAAATATGGATGCAGTATCACAACAGTAGTAATCCCAGGAGGCAATGCTAAATATATCAAAGTCCTCAGTGTTATATGGAACCAGGCTGTATGTTGCCTACAGTCAGGGAACACAGACAATCAGAGGTAACTTAAAAGTCCTCCTTGTGGACTTGTCTGTGCCTGGGACAAACTAGATGAGGATATGGTCAGAAAACTTCTGAACTCTGAGAAGAGTAAAGAAGACTTCACGGCCGAACGGTCTCAGGAGAGCAGAAAAAAGAGGGAACTAGTCTTCTACATTTAGATAAATAAAGGCCTGGTCACCATCATGCACTAGTGTTTACGCTTATTTGTTTGAGACAAGTCAAGAAAATAAACATTCACCATCAAACACGGAGGAGGATATTATTTGCATCTTGTAAAATATGTGATCTGGTAGTGTTTGAGCTACAGCATGTAAAGGACCTAAATTTTAGTTTAAACAGGGAAATATGTGGAATTTAAGCAACAGTGGTCCAAAAATCACTGTGTACTGTACTTCAAATGTAAATAGCAAAACTACAGACAACAGGAGTAAAACAAATAGAGCAAAGTGCTGTCTGCAAGTATTTTGCTGAAACAAAGCATATCAGGGTTTCCATCTATGATCTTTGTGCCTCACGGTTGCGATACCTGCAGCGATCTGACCTGTTCATGAGTTTGAGCTGAATCAAAACAAATCATTCTAAGTAGTTTGGAATGTGTCCTCCCTGTTGGTGGGTGTATGTAGCGTTTAAGGGAGATGAGGATTGTGTTGAAGGGGGGAAAGTGGAATTGGGAAAGGGTAAAAATAAGGTTAAGCTGAAATTAAATCTTCCCAGGTGGTGTTGGGATTTTTGTAAATGCACCTCTTTTAAGAAACCTGCTGATGTTATATTTTTCATTCAGTGCTTCACAAATTGTGTAATGTAGAGCTACCATGCTCTTGCTGAAGGAGGGCTGAAATAAACAGATCAATGAATGTGTGAAGCTGAGCTCCTTGATGTGCACAAGATGGGAACATTTTGTTATCTTATTTTTTTTATGTGATTAGCATATTTAACATTGATATCTAAGTAAACTTTTGCACATATCCATCTCATCAGTTACAGAAAACCTTGGTATATTCAGGAATGCTTGCTTAGCCATTTAATCTTAACTGAATTAAGTGGGTTGTTTTTTTCATTTCTTTCCTTTGCCCTTCTGCAGGCTTCACCTCAAGTGCTGTGTACTGACTGCATTTCTTACAGACATGATTTCCACTGACTGAGTTAGAGGAACAACTAAACATGTGACACAAAAAGAGGGATAATCACCAATAAATAAAACAGAGTACGCATTTATGAAGACATAACATCACTGCTGTAGGAGGTGCACTAGGTGCCCAGACTAAGATGCTTTCCAATTCCACATGATTAAAATTAAATTAAAACAGGATATCAGTGTGACGTTACTGACTGCTTCTAATAAACAAAATGGGGAAGCCTTTGTAGAGGAGAAAAAAAAAGACTACTCGTGGTCGCTTTAATCTGTATTCTTGAGACATTTGTTTTTTCCAAACATTGGTTTTGTCTAAGTCCCATTTTGCTTTTTTTTTTTTTTTCTTAATGCATTAGTGTTAGCAAAATAAAAATGAATCAACTTCCTGTTTCAGCTAATATTCATTAACTTTATCTTATGAGAAAACAAGAAATTGTCTGCTTCTGTTCTTGTGTGGTAGCCTGAATAGCCTGATACGTAGGAGCCCGTTTAAGAGCTTTGATTTGAGTCATGAAATTGAGCTACCAAGGATAACTTTGGCTGGGGTTGTAATTCATTTGTAACTCTTAATGTGGTGGCTGCTACATTGCAGGCAGAATCCGAATCAGATTTCAGGTAAAGCAGATCACAACAGTCTGAATATCTGATATATATGTGAGAGCTAACACATGCATACCAGTTGAAACAGTGAAGTTATTTATCATGAATTTTTCCTTTGCCCCCCCCCCCCCCCCCCCCCAAAAAAAAAAAACAACCCAGAATTTAATTCAGAAAGTAAAGTACTTATTTGTGTATAATTTTTATCCGTGTACTATTAACTAAGGCCCCTCGTGGCTTTATCTGTTGAGCAGTAGTGAGTGATCTCAGAGAGAGTAGTCATTGTTAAACTCTGTCCATCTCCCCAGATGACTGCAGTAAAGTGGTGTGTATGTGTGAGTTTTCCCCAAGCTCCTGTCTTCACAGTCTAGATCTAATTTGCTCTGACAGGATGGTAATACGGTAGCAATGGCCACATGCTGTTTGTGTATCCATCTTTCAGTCGTGAACCGTGTCCTTGCTGGCTTGTAACAGCCCACTGCTAGAAAGCAGGTGTTTAGAACCCTGACCTCACCCTCTGTGTGCGTAAATGAAGGCCATGTTGCACACAGACGTAAACACTCACACGTAAGTACATATAAACATGAGGGCACAGCTGTCGCACTGTCTATACCGAAGAAACACATTGTGTAACCAGCTTCAGTCTGTGTAGATATAAATGATATTGTCTCATCTTATATTTCATTTGAAAACCTATTGATACACTAAAAAAGTGGATATACCTCCCAACCCTAATGCTCTACAACACCATAACCCTTACACACACACAATGCAGACACATTGTTTCACTCTTCATCTACCCTGCCCTCTATTTATACCCAGCTCTGTTCTTCCGGGCTGCCATTGCTCTGAAAATTTCCTTTTGTCAAGCGCACGGCACTTGAAATCATAACCAGATATTAAACTTGATTATAGCTGCTGTTTAAACATTTCCAGGAAACATTCCCTGATTTAGATAGGATGTTTATCCTGTGTTTGCTTTTAATGTTGTTACTAATATTGGTTAAAGCCAGATCCTTTATAATCAGCTGTCAAAGTAATGCATGAAATTAATGTGCTTTCTTGTCCAAACTGAATAATTAATGCGAGAAATGTTAAAGCTGTTTTATTACATGTTAAGAGTTAACTGCCTTGTAAATAATTTCACCAGCCCTTGAGCTGGGAGGCCATAAAGCCAGGAGAAATGCTTACAAGCAAGGGGATGGCTCTCTGGCAAGTATTCCTGTGGCTCAGCGGGGCAAAGCCTGAAAAAACAAAATGGGGCAGCACCAGCAGTGAGAGGAGCTGTTCCATGCCCAGTTGGTCAGTTGAAATTAGCAGAACTGCACCAGTTTCAGGTTGTAGTCTCAGTCAGTTAACACTGACACTACAGCCCTACTTGTCATATTTGGTATGCACGGTGTTTAAGAATATTGTATGTTGAGAAAAACTACTTTGTGGAGGCTAATGTGTAACAGGGTGCATGGTTCGTTATTGACACATGCAGGTTACTGGTGGCCCTAAAGAGAAAGGAGGTGTTTACTGTGTGATTTAGACAAGATTAAAGTCAAAGTCCATTTCTTATTTTATTGCTCTTTGTATGATGATTGACACCTTTTCCTGAAGTATGCTTAATTTCTCAGAAATAATTATAGGAAATGTGAGCTATGTTCCTATAAAGTAACCTTTTGGATTTTATTTGTAAATTATAGGACAGAAGACAAAAATCTTTGTTTGCAGTGTAATATAAGAAGTGTTGCTCCACTTTATTTCTGACACACATCATCACAGCTGAAGTCTTGTGGTATCTTGAAATTCATGCAGGTGCAATTCATGGTGCACTTCATCCACATGTATACATGACACAAGTTGCTAAGTATCTCTATTAATATGCAGTTATTAGTGAGAATAAATTTACTATCATTTGGCACAGTGTTTTAGTTTGTACAAAGTGCAATGTGATTACCTTCAGTTTTTTGTTGTTTTTTTTAATTACAGGTTCTGACAAAGATGACCAGTTAAGGATGAGAAAAGCTCAGAAAAGCACATCAAGCCTGATCAAAAAATGTTTTTTCCTCATGTATCTTGCAGAGATCTGCGGATGGATTACAGTTTCATACTCAACAGCTCCACTAGTTCCATGTTTTGCTTTAGAAAACACTGGTAGGGCAGGTGTCTGCTGTTTTGAGTCGCTGAAAGCTGAATGTTAAAGCAGAGACACATCACATGTGCAATCCCGGTGGCTCAGGAACACTAACAGCGCCTCAACAGCATCTGTGCATCCAAACAGTGCTTTCCAACAGCTTGAAGCTGGCTGCACTGGTGTGCACACAAGTCGTCTTGTCAAAGCAAAACATAAACAAACCACAAACCTCTGAACACAGAAACCTGTCAACACTTGAGGAAAAAACGTGTTGCTTATTTAGGCAACCAAATGATTATTGCATGTAATGTGATCCAACAGTTACATTTGATTCCAGTTTATCCTTCAATTACACTTTGATTCTTTGTGTCTCCTAATACTTATAAATGTTTTAGTTGTAAACATTCAATTCTGAGGCCTCTTGTTTCATAATACATTCATATGTCTAAATTATTATTATTATTATTTTTATTATTATGGTTGTTGATTGTGATCACAATTTGTTTTTGTTATTTTTCACTTTGCAGTCACGAAAACAAAAACATCTTTTCAGGATAGGGGAAGTGTGTGCATGGCATGCGTGTGTGTGTGTCAGATCATGTTGGTGTGTTTAGTCACTGCTCGTGTATAAAGAGATAACTGCTATTCTGAAAATGTTCTATGTTGCATTCTCATCTCTTAGCTTAAATCTCTTCTGGTTGCACTTGGTTTCTCTCTAAATCGTCATGCCCACCTACTTCTTTAAATGTGTCCTACTTTTAGTCTCATTACCTCTTGTGGTTTTGCTGTCTACCTTTTGTCCAATTGCCTTCTTAAACTTCCATTATGAACACTGTCTGTTCAGAGCAGATAATGTTAAAACATAATTCTTTCTTTCTTTCTGTCTGTCCACAGCTCCCCCACCAAGCAGATTCAACAGGAGAGTGTCAGGTAAGTTCACCAGCACGCGTTTGTGTGTGTTTGACGTCATGTCCCCCAAGTGTAAACCACACCATTGGCGACATTACATACATGACTGCCAAAACAGCTTACCAACAGTTTGTGTTTGTGATGCTGATTATCATTTGCTTTTGCGGTAGAATAGTGCTTAGGCTTTTTTTTTTTTTTTTTTTTTGATAATTACTGTATTTGTGCATGGCACAAATGTACAACAGTGTTAAGAAGCTCCACTGTGGTGTGTTTTGGGTCTTGTGTGTGTGTGCCTCATCTCTGTTCCTGTGTTTGAGCGTCTGTGGTTTGGTGTGCACTGAGCTCTTGTTTTCTCACGCTCTGTCATACTCGTGTAGTGTTTACACGAGCGACTGAATGTCGTCAGCCGTCACAGAGCGCTGCACTTTGATTAGGCTCTGGGTGTGTCAGCTGATGTTTATCTTCACTGCTCTTCTATCATTGTTGACCCCCCCCCCCCACATTTTGACAACTTTTTTTTCTTTTAAAGCTAATTTAGAACCATGTCCTTTTGCTGTACAGAGGTCCTTGTTGCTATGATTTGGTAAACAAAGCCGTTCAAATATTTTTTTGTTGACAAAGATGCTGTTTGATATGAGCAAACCTTTGTTGTGGTAATGTTGTAAGACGCGATGATCCTTTTTGAGCCATGAGGAAGAATTGCTTTAATATATTCAACAAAGATGGAGCGTCACTGTGATGCTCATCATGTTTCCCAGAGATGTCACCACAAAAAGTCTTCTTCTGAAAAGAAAACTCATGTTTGTCGTTTGCTTTTGCAGGCATTTGTATGTATATTCAGGGTTGTTGTTTTGCTTTTGCTGTTTTTTTTCTTTTTTTCGACTGGCATTTTGGGTTTGTGACTATGGATGTGCAGTTCTTTGCAAGTATTTTGAGCTCCCCCTTTATTTCTTTATATTTTCCCATTTTCTTGAGCAGTAGTTCTCCAGGCTTTCTGAAGGTCTCTCAAAGGCTTTCTTTAGTCATCGACTGCTTTTCGTTTTTTGTTTGCTAAGCCATGTAACGCTGACCTATGGAATCCTCCTAACTCAGGGATCCTCAAATCCAGGCCTCGTGGTCCAGTGTCCTGCAGGTTTTAGATGTGTCCCTGATCCAACACACCTGAATCACTTGGCTGAAATACCTCCTTAGATTGTAGTCAAGTTCTCCAGAGTCCTGCTAATGACTTCTGTATTTGACTCAGGTGTGCTGAAGCAGAGACACATCTAAATGTTGCAGGAACCGGCCCTCGAGGCCTGGATTTGAGGATCCCTGTCCTAACTCAAAGGAATGAACCAGTGTTGTCTACACATAACAGACAACTTGGCAAAGAACCAATTTTCAGTTGGACTTTTAGACACTTGATTATAGCAGCCTGTTGCAAAAAAACATATTTGCTCCAATTTCTTTTGAATCTATAAAAATGCCAAAGATTTGACAGGTATAAAATATTATTTTTGCAATAAAGTGATTCTCAAAGAGCTGTTTGAGCAAACTGGACAAGAAAACAGTATCTGAAAGTTGTCTGTAAGAAACTGGGAAAAAAATTCAGCAAAGACCTGATGCAGAACCTGAGAGATGCATCTGGCCTTTCAGTTGATCCATTGACCGTTCACTGAAGCCTCATCAGAAATCATCTGATTGAAAGGGTGGCTGTCAAGAAGCCATTTTTAATGAAGAGAAACACAGAGAAAAGGCTGAGATGTGCCAAATTACACAAGAACTGGACTGAAAAACACTGGGCAGCAGGTCTGATGGAGTGATGAATCCAAATTTGAAATTTTTGGTTCAAATCTTCATCAGTATGTACAGAAGTGGTCAGGACAGAAGTACAACAGGGACTGTCTACATCTGAAACATGGTGGAGGCTCTATCACGTTAATGCCAGTGTTGTTAGAGATCTTGTCAAAATTGATGGAATTATGAATGCAGAAAAGTACCATCAGATTTTGATCCACCATGCAGTATCATTTGGAAAGGATCTGAATGGCAGTGCCTTCATTTTTAAGCGTGACAATGATCCAAACACACTGCCACAGCAGTAAAAGCATGCCAAAAAAAAACGCACAATGGAACACTCAGTCATGGATTGGCCTCCCCAGAGCCCGGACCTCAACATTACTGAAGCAGTGTCATCTCGACAGAGAACAGAACAAAAGGCGGTCAACATCCAAAGAAGAGCTTTGAATGTCCTTCAAGAAGCCTGGAGAACTATTGCAGAAGACTACATAAAATAATGAAAAGAAAGCTGCCCAAGAGAGTTCAGTATAAAGGTTTTGCCTTTTATATACTGTATTTCCATGTATGTTTGCAGATGTTTCAATAAATCACTGCACCAATTTTCCTAGCAAAGCCTTTCCCAGCTGTCATAGGGTGAAAGGCGGGGTACACAGGTCACCGGTCTATCACAGGGTTCTCATGCACTATTTTTAGATAATATCCAGGACAAGATGTCACAGTGATAGACCTTCAGTGCAGTTACACAAAAAACATTGTAGTGCAATCCAGCTCAAGTTATCGTTTATCAGATATATTGCTCTAAATAATCACTTCTTTAAATGCAGTTATTGAAATACACTTTTGTTTTTTACATGCTTGTGCAGAGTTTGCACGTTTTGTGAGTCCAGCAAAATGAACACGACTTGAGGATGACATAAATACATTCTATGCAGCAATTTTCTTAATTGCTCATCCGTCCTGGTTTGTGGCGCGGCAACGCAACCAGCCAGTCACAGAGCCGACACAAGGACAGAACTACTCACGCTCATATCCACGCCTACAGCCGTTTCTGAATCACCTACTCACCTGACATGTATGTCTCTGAACAGTAGGAGAAATCTGTTTCCCAAAAGCTTTTAATCGAGCAAGCGAGGAAAAGGGATTAGCATGCTGTACAGAAAAGGATGAATAATATCAAAAGCATTAACTCTTCTAAATGGTGAGATGGGTGTAGTTTCACAAAATTTAATACATGACTAATTTCATAGTGAGAGTGTTGTTTTTTTTTTTTGTTTTTTTTTAAGTGTTATTCAGATACAAGGGGAAACGATTTCCTAATAATTAAATTTATCTTGTGATATTAAACCACTGGTCTGTGGTTCATTTAATAACAGGCATGATTTCACTTTCAGACCAGTTAATGCAGTATCCAACAACAATGCCAATGGAGTTAATTAAAGAATGGGTGTAGTTTGCTGTGGTTTTGTGCTGTAAATCAAAATATCCTCTCTATAGACTGATATTTTTGTAATGTAATAATTAATATGAGGGCTCTGATCAGAGTTTGTCAGTGGTTCATGTGCAAGAACAAATAGCTGTGGGGGAGAGGCAGCCTTCCCAGGAGGTCCTAAGTAAAGAAATTTCTGGTGACATAGTCTGAAGTGTTAAAAAATTAAGCCTTGGGGCTTTTATACTACAATTTAAATAAAAAATGGCCGTGTGTGTGTTTTTATTTGTTTATATTTTTTAGATAATTTACAGTGAAATAACTTGATTTTCTTATCAAACACTTGTTACGCAGAAATTAGTGATCACCAGCTTATTGCATAATCGTTGCTATAGAATACATACTGTTTAACGAGCACATTAGGGAGGATAAAAGTAGGGAACGAATCCAGTATGTCCTGGATGAGCCAGCATATCCATTACATTCTTAGGCCTTGTGGCCAGGAAATTATATTTGTACTTTTTTTTAGATATCTTTTCCTTATATGGCCCAAAAGGTGTAAGTGATGACTATAAAACAGATTTGCATTACATTTGATAATAGCAGTAGTAGTAAAAGTAGTAGATTTGGCAACATGTGAAAACCAAATCAAATGTGATTCCAGCAACTTCAGCTGAGCATGACCTGCCTGTACTCTGTGCTTCATCTGATCTAAAATGACTTTCATCCAAAGAACCTAGAGTATAAAGATAAAGCCGTCTGTATAAATGCCCGGCTTTGTTTCTTTATCTGTGACTTCATATAAGCCATTGAGTTTTGGTGTGATATCTCGCTCCTAATTAACTACCACATTTTGGTTTGAAGAGTGCTGAGACTCACACTTTTACATATTTATCTCGTCACGCTGAAACAAAGGAGTTAGCACATTGACACTCCAGAGGTCACACTGCTTCAAACATCATTGTTATGACTGGTGAGAGAAGACTTTACTCTTATGATTGCACACACATTCAGAGGCATCAATGTCCTCTGTGGAAAATGTCATGTGAGAAGTGGTGTGTCTCTCTGCAGAGGTGGAGGAAGCGGATAAATAGTGACTATTTGAAATGACCTTGTCAGCGTTTGTCATCCACTCTGGCAAAACATGTCGCTGCACATGTGTCATTTCGTCATTCCACTGTCCTGCGGTCCTCTCTTCCTACAGGCCATCACTTCATTTTGCATTATACAATATCTTCGTGGGGTCGTCCTTGTGTAACGGCCTACCTTCCCCTGCATTTTGTGTGTGTGTGTGTGTGTGTGTGTGTGTGTGTGTGTGTGTGTGTGTGTGTGTGTGTGTGTGTGTGTGTGTGTGTGTGTGTGTGTGTGTGTAAACATGTATGGTTGTCTTTCCTTGTCCAGAAAAACATGAGAAAACCTCATTATCTTTAACATAACTTAACTAATTTATTTAGCAAGTAATTATCACCACACACACTTGACTGGACTCTGGACTCATGTTAACAGTGGTTCATTTACAAGTGAAATGTAAAGATTAGCTGAGGCATTGCCAGCTTATAGTGCAGAGGGACAGGGCAGTCTATTTTGACAAGGCTGTCATTATCTAAGCTTCTGGAAAACGTTTGGCCCTTTTTTTTTTTTTTTTTTTTTTTTTAATCCCTTTTGTCATAGTTATTTAGGGTGGAGAAGTCTTTATACAGTGCTATGCAAAAATGTTGAGCCATTTATTTCTTTATATTTGCTTCCAGGGAGCCAAACCTAGTAATTTTTTTTTTTTAAAGCGGCCTTGAGAGGTAGTTCTCGAGGCTTTCTGAAAGTCTTTTTCTTTGGACATTGGCTGCTTTTACATTCACTTAAACCTGACGAGTCTCATAGGATTTTTTTTTTTTTTTTTTTTTTTAAGCATAAAAAAACTGCTTATCTCAAGGTCTCTGGAGCTTGAAAAAGGCGACTGGAATTTAAGTTCTTTCGCTAAGTTTCTTGAAAATGTTTCACCTCATCTGAAAGGCTTCTTCACTGTATCATTTGTTCCCATTTCTTTAGCTGAATCTATGAAAAATGCCAAAGATAACAGTTTGACAGGCATCAGATCATATTTTTGCACCAAAAAGGTGATTTCTAAAGAGCTATTAGCTGGAAACTTGGCATTTCTCAGCAGGGTGTGCAGAAGAAACTGAACAAGTGGAGGTCAAAAGAAGTGGCAGACCTAAAACACTGTATCCAGCAGATGTACAGGATCTGAAAGTCATGTCTTTAAAGAAACAAGAAAAAAATCCAGGAGAAACCTGACACAGGATTTGAGATGCATCTAGCCTTACATTCAGTCAATCTACTGTTCACTGAAGCCTTCAAGAACCCTGGAGAACTATTCCTGAAGACTACTTAAAGAAAAGCTTGACTGACATAATTCAGGCTATGTTGAAGAATAACATTTCCATGTATGTTTGCGCATGTTTCAATAAATTTCTGCACCAATTACCCATTTTCCTAGCAAAATGTAAAGAAATGAGAGGGGTGGGTCCAGACTTTTGCACAGTAATGTATTTACATTTTGTTGTTACAGTGGTTTAATGCTTACTCTGAAAGAGTAGTAGAATACTTTACCTGTACCTTTTAGCTGGATCTCTTTGTGATCACACCGGGCGCATTATTGTGTAAAGCTGATGCACATGTCTTTTGTGCAGTGTGTGCGGAAGCATTCAACCCAGACGAGGATGACGAGGACACTGAGCCCAGAGTGGTTCACCCCAAAACAGATGAGCAGCGCTGCAGACTGCAAGAGGCCTGCCGAGACATCCTGCTCTTCAAAACGCTAGATCAAGTAAATAGATCTTTAAAAAAAAAAATAAACAGGAAGAGATGTGTACACAGATGCCTAGCAATACATAAAACTTATATATATGAAAAAGCATATGGGTCAACAAAGTGTCCAAGTAAGGAGCATCTTCAGTGTTCTTGCACAGTTCTTTTGAACTCAACTAAAGCGATGACATCCTCATTAATCCTTTCAGTGACTGCATGAAAGCATTTGTGTTCATTAACTTTCTCCATTCATTTATTCAGGGTTCCTTTGAGCTGCATGCTAAGAGATATGTAAAAGACACACTTTCATCAACTTAGCCCAAGTAAACCTGAAGCACTGAAACAGTGCAATGCTGCAGAGTAACAGGCAAAAAGTTACTACTGCTGTTGTTTGTGTGTTCTTGTTTGGCTCACATGAACAGTGCATGCAAATTGTGTTTCTTAAAATTAAGTGATCTTGGAGTAAATCTATGACATTATAATAAACTCACTGTCTTGTGGACTTAAAAAATGGTCCTTTCCCTTGTGTACTTTCTCACACCATTTCTCTGATGGGATAATTAAATTTAATCTTGTTTCCCTTCAGGACCAGGTCCCACGCGAGCTAACTAACATTTTTTTATGCTCTCTCTCACACACACACACACACACACACACACACACACACACACACACACACACATAAAAAAGGCATTTTCACTCTGACCACTCTTCCTCATTTGTGGCTGACATGCTTTTTCTGTTCCTGCATCAAGGAGCAGTTCTCACAGGTGCTGGACGCTATGTTTGAGTTGAAGGTTAAACCACAGGAGCACGTCATAGACCAGGGAGACGATGGAGACAACTTCTATGTCATAGAGAGGTAAGAGGCACACACCCGTGTTGGATCATTAAAGCTGGGACTGTTTGTTTATTGAAATACAGCCTGTTTATTTAAGCAAGGCCAGAGATGTTTTACAGCATAATTGTTGCAAAAGATGAAAAAGGTCAGAATTATTGATTTGTATATTTGTTTGTTATATTACACTGAAAGGTCAGACAATATATACTTGTATTATTTAAAACAATGCAGTACCATATTCCTGCAGCGCCCCTCTACGATGTAGCACCAGTCATTTGTGTGTCAACTCAGAGGCTGAGGAGCACTGCATGGAAAAGAGGTCATTTATAAATATAAAGGAATAAGAAAATTATAAACCTCATAAATCCTCCTAAGCTATAAAAATGTAAATCCATCAATTACGTGCTAAACTACCACCATCAAGATCTGACATAGTGTCAACATCATTTAGAAAGTGTATTATGGTAATTAAGAAATGGCTAAATGGTAGTTTTAATAACATGCCTGTTTTTATTAGAGTTCAGTAAATAAGTTAAGAGTGCTGGTCGTAACAGTTGGGCTTGGATTGGCACGTTGTTCAGGTTTATGACAGGTGTCTGTGTTTATGGGTTTGTGGAGCCGTGTGTATTTTTCCTGCTGTATTGTTAATGTAAACATATGGTTCGTTCACGGGTCTTTACAGGACGTGTTTGCTGTCCTGTAAAGACCTGGTTGTGCTGGTATACCGAGTTAAGTTGCAGAAACATTGAAATTACCCTCTGCATTATAATCAATATGGAAAATTGGCACATTCTAACTGGAAAATTTTAATTATTCATCAGTCTGCAAGAAGTTGTGTCCATTGCAGCAGTAACGTTCTTGGGCCTTGGTAATATTTATGCAGGAGAAATGGAAACATTTAAAGTTTATTTCTTGAATTTTGTAGCTTTAAATTTTAGATGCAACTTAAAAGGTTTCCATGGTGATCTCAAAGACTACAAGTGCACTTCGAGGAATTAGCATTTCATTGTCACTTACATTACTCACCCCAGTGATGACTTAAGAATGACTTAGGGATTACTCGCACTGAAAAAAGCCTGACCTCAAGATGTCAGTTTTTAACCTCTGCCACTAAAGAGAGAACAGACTTCCTACTGTTTGACTGGTGGCCTGCCAGTGTTTGTCCCACCCTGGCCTCTGTTCATTCTTGGCATGGCTCATATCAGTGCAGTACAGCAGTGTAGTTCCACTTGTGTGCTATCTTTTCATCTGCATACACACTGTTGAACACAGTGTGCTCCCTGTACATGAGACATGCAGTGACCTTTATGAGCAGCATGCCTGCCTGATCATATACTATCCTGTGGTTTTTCCGTAGCCTGTGCAAAGTGTAGGTGGTAGCTAATGTCACGAGCAGGGTGTGGTGTGAACATGGACACACAGGGAGACAGAGGGCTAAACAGAAAAGAAAAGCAGTGAATATAATAGGATAAAACAACATTGCTTGTTTCCCTGTTTAATCTTTATATATATATATATATATATATATATATATATATATATATATATATATATATATATATATATATATATATATATAAATAAATAAATAATATCTCTTCTTTCCCTATGGTGTCATATTATTAATCAGCTTAAACATATTGGTCTGTCTCTTCTGTCTGTTGACTCTGAATGTCTTATAAGAAATGGCTTTGTGTAGCTGGCGTCTGTGCTAATAAATGCTAAGAGTCCGCTTCACAAAAGTATAAACAGTCAGTTGCAAAGTCTGTAAGACAGGAAGTGGCTGGAAATCCCTCAGAACCCCTCAGGGATGAGGAGTAAATATAAAATGTAGGGAGTGACGTAAAGATGTGAAGAAGGATCATTGTTGCTTGCGCTTGTGATTATTTAAAGTGTTGTTATTGTAATTATCAAATTAGAAGTTTGTTTTGAAATCAATAAGTTACGTAAATGTTTTGTAATGCTTGGATTTTCTCATGAAAGCTGTAATATCTTATATATTTCCAAATCACTGCGAAGCTCAGTGCCCAAAATAATTTCTTAATTCTGTTTGCTTATATTGAGCTTTTGCATCATGTATCTAGTTTAAACATCGCTGAAGGCTGTGCCCAAGGGCGGACTCAGATAAAATCTGTACACATCCTCTCAATGCAGGAAGAAACATCCATTCATCCTTGAGCTGCAGTTCCATAAATATGCTAGTCACTGCAGTTTATCAAGAAAGTAAAACTATAAAGAGACTTGGAATAAGAAAAGCATTGAACTACTTCAGGGTAATATTATTGTTGATGGTTGAATGAAGAAACAGAAGTGTTGAAAGAATCATGGTCCTTTTTTGTTTAAAATGACCCCTTTACCCAAGCATGAAATTTATCACTGACCACCAGCTTTCACACCTGTTTGTTTGTTGAATAATGTGTGAACAGCACATACAGATGGGTCTAAAGGGAAGGAAAAAACAGGCTATAAAATTGTTAAAGTAACTTGGCACCAGAACAGCTTTAATGCACTTTGGCATTGATTCTGCAAATCTGTGAAACTCTACCAGAAGGATTCAACACAATTGTTCTAAAAGATATTCCCTGATTGGTTGTTCCGCGTACTGCTAATATATCTATCAGAAATCTTCTATTGGTGATCATTTGGGTTGGCATCTGAATCACATCGAAAAGCCATTCAATAACTACTCCTGCCCTATAAATGGCAGAATTGTCATATAGAAATGTCTCATGGTAGGATAAAGGTGACCACATCAGACAACTTTGTTTTGATTTGCAGTGAACTTAGTATAACAGATCCATCAGTTTGTGCACTGCATTAATTTCTCACTCATCTGTAGCTAGGTCTTAACTTCACCCAGCTGATGACACAAGATATCATCGTCTCCTCTGTCATCATAAGCCAGTCGACGTAAGCTAATACTCGCTCGCCATCGATAGGGTTTTAGCCCCTCTACGCAGCCAATGGGAAGACTGGCTGCCCTATAAAATGATGGGCTAATCCTGCCATGCAACAACACTGCAAATTACCTACTCCAGGTTTAATCCTCAGACAGACAGGGAGGGTGGGCACAGAGCTACTCAGCTGAAGTATTACACTCCATGAGTCAAGTATGCAACCATGATAAGCCATTTTTTGACATTGTACAGGCACATAATATAACACTATTCATAAACGGTTTTTCTGCTATGTATTGCTGCTATTAAATCTTTTGAATAGATAATTCCAAAAAGGGATGTTTTGTAAAATGTAAGAGGAAAAAAAACAAACACTGTCATGATTTGCAGATCATCCATCCGTTCGTCCATCCGTCCACTTCTGCTTATCCAATTCAGGGTTGCAGGGGGGTTGGAGTGTATCCCAGCTGCCATGGGGTACACAGGTTGCTACTCTGTCACAGGCCAACACAGGGAGACAGTCAGTCATTCACACTCACATCCACAGGTGTAGAATCAGGTAGGGACAGTAGGGGCACGTCCCTACCTGATTGAATTATGCTCCGTGCTCTGGGGCTGTAATTTGTGCTGCATTGAACTCTAATTCGGCACCAAGGGGATCCCCTGTCCCGATTCAGGCAATGTCCCCGAGAGAACCCGTGCAGACATGGGCAGAACATGGAAACTCCACACATAAAGGCCCCCCACCCCCACCCCACCCCGGCCAGATGGTGGATTTTATCCCAGGACCTCCTTGCTGTGAGGCAACAGTGTTAACCACCACACCACCATGCTGTCTGCAGATTATTTAAACTATAAATTGATAGAGGAACAGAAGCAAAATATAAAATGCTAAAAGTGAGGAATTTTCTTGTTTGAAAAATACATGATGATTTTTGAACTTGGTGCCAGTACTGAATTTCAAAAAAGTTGGGACTGGGTCATGTTTACCACTCTGCTATGTCATCGCTTCTTTTAACACTCCTAAGTGTTGCTAAGGGAACTGAGGAGACTGTCTTTCATAGTTATAATAGTGAAATGTTTTCCCATTATTGCTTAATATTGGAATTCAGATGCTCAACAGTTCAGGTCGTCCCTTGTGGTATTTTGGGTTTCATAATGCACCAGAGGCTTTTAATGAGTGACAGCTCTGGATTGCAGGCAGATCATTTTAGCGCCTGGACTTTCTCACTATGGAACCATAGTAAGTAATGCATGCAGAATATAGTTTGGTACTGTCAGACTGGTACAGCGCTATCACTTTAGAATTAATGGTGCCTTCACAGTTGAAAGTTACCCATGTTGTGTGAACAAATGCCCCCAGTCATTGATACTGGCTTTTGAATGGTGCAGTGCATTATCCTAACTGAACCTGGGCCCAGAGGAGGTGTCCAGTTTCAGAATCTTGTTTTCATTTACACTTTTATTCATTGCTGGCAAAGTTTTTCACGTGTGTTTCTGAGCCCATAAGAGCCTACTGATTCCCGCCACTCCCCTCTGCAGAATCAGGCGCTACAGACCTCCAAACTTCATGTGGCCTTCAGATTAGCTCAAGAACAGTGTACAATGCAAAGTTTCAGATGGAGTGGTGTAAAGCACACTGACACTGGTCTAGCACCTGCCAATCCGATGGATGAGTCTGGGTTTGGTGGTTGCCAGGAGAACGGTACTTGTCGGTCAGGATCGTGCCAAGTGTAAAGTTTGGTGGGGGGGGGGGGGGGGGGGGGGGGGGGGGGGGGTTATGGTGTGTGGTGGTTTTTCAGGAGTTGGGCTCAGCCCCTCAGTTCCAGTGAAAGGAACTCTTAATGCTTCAGCATAACAAGACATTTTGGACTATTTCATGCTCCCAACTTTGTGGGAACAGTTTGGGGATGGCCCCTTCCTGTTCCAACGTGACTGTGCACCAGTGCACAAAGCAGCTCCATAAAGACATGGATGAGGGAGTTTTATGTGGAAGAACTTGACTGGCCTGCACCGAGTCCTGACCTCAACCTGATAGAACGCCTTTGGGATGAATTGGAGCGGAGTCTGTGAGCCAGGCCTTCTCATCCAACATCAGTGTCTGACTTCACAAATGCACTTCTGGAAGAACAGTCAAGAATTGCCATAAACACTCCTAAACCATCTGCAAAAGTTGGGCTGTCATCGTATTAAACCCTATGGATTAAAAATGGGATGTTACTCAGTTACTCAACCAGCGTAAATAATGTTCACATGAAATTGGTCCATGCATTTTGAACAGTGACAGTTTTCCTGGTTATACCCATGTGCACCACAATACATTTATTGTCATGCATATTTCCTGAGATTATTCAAATATAGCATTGAAATGATTTGCAAATCAATGCATCCTGTTTTTAAACGGCATCCCAGCTTCTTTGTGAACAGGCTTTCAAAATGCACTCAGGTACAGTACACCCAATTGATTACTGTCACCAAATGTGCTAAATTACCACAGTCCTATCCAGAGGCTACAGATACTGTGATTAGATAACCATGTACACCCATTGTTAGATTAATAAACAAAACAGTAATTTAACTTTTGGCTCAATAAATTAAATGGAAGTCTTTTTTTTTGTTTGTTTTTTTGTTTTGCGCACCCCCCACCCCACCCCACTCCCTTTTTGGGTGATGGCAAGTGATTGTCATCAGTGTTTGTCAAAAACATTACACAAAAACTACAAATCCAAATGTCATTAAATCTCGTGGAGAACACAGTTGGAGGAAGAACCCATAAAATTTTGATGCAGATCTTGATTCACTTTATTTGAGCTCTGTCCAAGCACCCTACTTTTCTCATTGACTCTTTTTAAATTAATTCATTAATTATTAAATTCATCGTTCTCTCTGCTGCTTATTTGTAATCTCTCTCTCTCTCTTTCTCTAGGGGTGTGTATGACATAGTGGTATCAGGAAAATGCGTGGGTCAGTATGACAATAAGGGCAGCTTTGGAGAGCTGGCACTCATGTACAACACACCACGTGCTGCCACTATTATAGCCACCCAGGATGGGGCGCTGTGGGGACTGGTAAGAATTTTGAACCCACTTTTAACCCTTTGCTTAATAATGTAGGATTTCACGCTGGTGTTGGCCTAAGTATTTTTTTAACTTTAGTTTGTTTACTAGGTATTTTCAATAATATTTCAGTTATCACCCCTTTGAACTTACATTAGTTTTTTTTTTTTTTCTAGTAGTAGAGCTGACTGTATAAACCTGTAAATCTCAGGTTTAAAGTCTTTTTTTGTTGTAAGCTGTTTCTAAAGGATTGTATAGTGAAGATTTAAAGCTGTTTCTGTTATTGAACACAATACATGGAGCTGTGATGCTGAGACATGTTAAGAATGGACTCCTGTAATCTATGAATGGAACTTGAGGCCATCTCTAATGGTTTGTGCCACTGCGGCTCCACCTGCTGGCCAAGCAGAGGAAGAACAGTCTTGAATCTTTCTTTACAAGGTATTTTGTTTACTCATGATTGTCTCTTCCCACCCCAGGATCGTGCTACATTTCGTAGACTCATTGTAAAGAACAACGCCAAGAAGAGGAGGATGTACGAGTCTTTCATTGAGTCTGTGCCCCTACTCAAATCACTGGAGGTGAGTTTTACTTATAGACTGGTTGGAAATAACCCTCATCACTGTGGTGGTTAAGATTGGGTTTTAATTATTCTTTATAGAATCTGAATCAAAGCCAGATTCTTAGGAATTTTTTTAATCAAATCTCATTCTTAGTTTTTTTCCATATTAAAGAATCTTGAGTTCAGCAGACGGTATAAGGTGTAGATTGATTAATATGAAACACCTTCCACCACTGCTTCCACAGTGCTGCAGTTTTAAATATTTCTCTTCTTTCTCTCCAGCCAACAGAGAGGATGAAAATAGTTGATGTATTAGGAGCAAAGCAGTTCACAGATGGCGAACGCATCATCACACAGGTGAGACGTGCATATAGCAGATGTAGTTGCAATTTATGTTCATACAGAACAGTATATTTATAAGTGTGTTTTCTTTCTCCTCAGGGAGACAAAGCTGACTGCTTCTACGTTGTAGAATCTGGGGAGGTCAAGATCATGATGAAGAGTAAAGTAAGATGTATTTCAGTGTGCATCTTTAAAGGCAGAACTTATAATCACTCCAGTTCTGATGGATATTTCAAAAACGTTTCATTGGCTCAGGAGCATACAGCATGACAAAAGCCTGATTATATTCCTCCACCAGGTAGTTTTTGTACTGCACAATGGCAACCCACACTCCCCATTAAAATCCATCACAACACAAAAAGCGTGTCCTCTATTTGCCTAGCAACTGTGGAAATCACGATTGCCTGCTCAGCCCGCAGAGTGCCTCTTGCTTCAGGGTTGAGGTACTCACTGGTTTCTAACCTTTAATCCCCCCCCCCCCCCCCCCCCCCCCCCCCCCCCCCCCCTTTCCTGCAGACGAAGGCAGACCATGCAGACAATGCGGAGGTGGAAATAACGCGCTGTACCAGGGGTCATTACTTCGGGGAGCTGGCCTTGGTCACCAATAAGCCCCGGGCCGCCTCAGCCTACGCAGTGGGAGATGTCAAGTGTTTGGGTGAGACAAAATACACCTGACACTCCTGCTATTACAAGAAAAGTGATAATGACTTAGATGTGTATAGATGATAGTGTTATTTCAGCACTAAATCCCCACGAGTGCAACCCTAGTATATAGTTAAGCTTCATATAAAATTAAAATCAGTGAATAAGCAGTATTTAAACCACTCAAACCTTCAGCAGGTTAGTGTTATTCATTTCCCACTAATTGAACTATTACAAGCACTTTGCCCCGAGATATCAAGTAGCATTTGAATTTTGATTAATTCACGACTGGCTGTTCATCCTTTTTTTTTTTTAAATATGATTGAAGGCCTTTGTGTGTTGTGTAATTATGTGCTTCTAAAGTGGGCACACTGATTCAGGCTCTGCAGTATATGTATGAGCAGCTCTTCAGTTTTGAAAATGAACAGGGTTTTTAACAGCTGGTCGTGGTTCGGTCACGTCCTCGTGACGGTATTTATTTTTTTGTGGCGTACATTATGCCCCCACTTTCTCTGTTCCCCTGTTTTCTCCTCTTCAGTACTAAGCTTACATAAACTGTCAGTATACTCTTACCTGTTTTGTCTTTTAGTGTATTTTCTGTTTACTGACAGTACTCAGCAGTACCAATGCTCGGCTTTTGAAGCAGAGGAAGTGTTATTCATCCGTACTGCAGCAGCATATGCTGTATGTTGTACTCCCGTCAGTCTCCTCAGTCTCCCATAGCCGTTAAAGGCAAGCAGGACTTCAAGGGTCCCTTGGTGCCTGTAGTGTTGTTTTGAACATTTATATTTGCCACAGTGCATCTAAGCAATCTGCTAAATGTATTGATACATCAGAAACATTTCACTGTTTTTGATTGAAGTTGTTGCGTCAGTTCTTATGCCAAAAGAGGAAATCATGCACGTTCGTCCCAACAGAGGCGGATTTGTCTGATATTTGGGAGACCTCAGGGTTCAAGTGGGGTTCTTGTGAGATCTCTGTTCTGGCTTGTTCAGAGCTTTCTAAATCAAAACTCTACTCATTGTGCTGTCAAAATGTTTCTAAACTGATATTCTAATGTAGATTTTTGGAGAAAGCCAGTATAGATGGATCCTTTATTAATCCTTTGCAGGAAATTAGATTGCCACGGCAGCTTCAACAGAGACATAACAGCACACATCCCAAACAGCAAAACAATATTAATTTCTAGAAAAGTTTAGAATATATACATAAATAAAACAGCCAATGACTAATGTGGATAACATTATTTTATTACTGTTCATTAAATGATCTTATAGCAGCTGGTATGAAGGACCTCCTGAGGGGCTCAGGCTTGCACTTTGGTGCAGTCAGTCTTTGACTGAAGGTGCTGCTGTTGATAACCTCCAGAGCAGGGAGTGGGTGTGCAGGGTTGATCGTAACTGATTTCAGCATTGAGAGCATTCTTCTCTCCACCACCTGCTGCACTGTCTCAAGTTCAGACCCAACCTCTTTGATAAGTTTATCCACTCTGTTCCTGTCTGCTGAGCTAGCAGAAACCAGACCACTGACCACCACCGTATGATAGACAATGTGCAGCAACGGTGGGCAGATGCCCTTAGCACTAAGGAGATGCTAGCCTCCTTAGGAAATAAAGTCGTCTTTGTCCCTTACATTTCATCTGTATGGCTCTTCCAGCCCATGTTAGTGTCAAGCTGCTCATCACGGTAACTGGTTGAAGACCCCTTCCACCTCAGTGCCCTGGATGGTTGTTGGTGTTGGCTGGGTCCTCCTCCTGCCTCTCCTGAAGTCCACAACCATCTCCTTGGTTTTTGTGACGTTAGGATGGAGATAATTGCATTCACTCCAATCCACAAAGTCCTGTGTTACAAATAAGTAACTGCAAAGTAGTCTTATGTGTGAAACGTTATAAATTAATCATTGTGACAGTGACCCCAGTGGATTGTTTAAATTTGTTGTGCCAACTGATTTGATATACTTCACATCTATCTCTGTCTCTCTGTTTAGTAATAGATGTGCAGGCATTTGAGCGCCTCCTGGGTTCCTGTAAGGAGATCATGAAGAGGAACATCGCCCACTATGAGGAGCAGCTGGTGGCTCTGTTTGGCTCTAGCATGGACCTGAGAGACTGAGCCTCCCACACCACCCTCCGTGCCTTCTACTACAAACACACACTCAGACAGACAGACACAGACATATGTCCTCTCCCACATCATGCAGTGGCTATAGAGACTCATAAGCTTTACACAGATGGTGCAAATGCATGAAAGTGTACTTGGCTCACCTCCAGGTATATAAATCCTTCAGAGTATGAACACCACACACACACTCCGTCACAACCCAACCACATCCACACACCTGTCTAGGCACTGAGAGACACTCACTTAAGTCTGAATCACCCTCGTGCAAAAACTAGCTCAACAGACCCCTTGTTAAGCTGACTTTGGTTAGATACACACACACATACAGAGCTAGCTGAAGGCCACAAACCTTGTTGCTTGAGCCAGCTTCAACCTTTCAGTATGAATGTCTTTGCTGCAGTGACCTAAAACAGGTAAAAGCAGTGTAAAGACATACAGTACACAAGCACTCCAGATACACACATTGGAAAAACACACCTCCATGCTTCATATTTGCAGGCTTTGCATTCACGTGAGCACTTAAAACAACTACAAGTTGTTCCAAGCCTCAGCCAAGGACACATCAACACACAGACACACACACACACACACACAGGGTTACAGGGGTACATCACATAGGCAACCACAGTTGCAAAAACATACACTGTGGTAAAATGGAGATGAAAAACTTCCCTGAAAAGGAAAACAATTCATAAAGGCAAAAAAAAAAAAAAAAAAGTTTAAAGATTACAAAGTTTTAGAAACATTTTATGAAGATTCAATACAGAAACTTTGATAAAATATTTAAATTAACAAAAAAAGTGTTTCCTCTTTGGGGGGCTGGGGTGCAGAACTTTGTGAGCGCACTCCGTTTCTTCCTCTACTGTTGTTGATCAAGTTGAGTTAGTGCTGGTGATTCTTGCAGTACCACAGAAGAAGCAGTTAAAGCTACCCTATGTTTTCTGGGCCATTGTTATTTGTCATTGACACCACACTACATTGTATTGAATTAATTAATAATGTATTGTTATATATTCCTCTTTTTGTTTGGTTTTTTTTTTTTTTTTTTTTTTTTGCTTTTACTTTGACCAGTTCTGATCAAATTCACCATCCATCTCTGACATATTGAGAGAAAAAAGGAAAAAAAAAAAATCTAACACTAGTGCTTATTTCGCCTTGATTATCCTTGAATGAGTTGTCCTGGATTTAAAAAAATGGAAAAAAAATAAAACATTTTGTTAAAAAAAACAAACAAACTCGCCTCTTTGTTAAATTTCTAATGAAACTTGATATTTTCCAGTGCCATATGAATAAAATGTGAAAATGTTTTGGTGATTCACTCTTAACACTCTATGGACAAAATAACATTTCTTTGCAGTCCAGTAATTTCAGCATGAAACATTCATTTTGGTTGATTCTTACAGGTGATTGGTGCTTCTTCCTGTGTCCTTCAGCTCGTGTACTAAGGAACTACTCATCACTACCTGCACTGCTTTGTTAACATCATTTCCCTTTGTTTCCATATGTCCAATTTATTCTTTTCCTAAAGCTACTTGTACATGATTCAGCTGTGACTCAACTTTAGACACTGTAGATCTGACACTGTTAGACACTGTGTTACTGTAGATCTTTAAAAAAAAAACAGCTACACCAGTGAGTCATACAAATTTATGTATTACTTGAATTGCATACGCAAATGGAAGCTCAATCTTGTACTGATTTGCAGTGACCCCTCCCTCAAAGGGGGCAAATTGACCCAAACCATTCCAGAAAGTCCACCCATCACCGCACCACCTCCCAGTAAGCTGTAATACCACTCCCATCCGCAGGGGGCGCACATTGTGGACAACTATTGACGCGATCAACAGCAACATTTCCCCCCGTTATGGCCACCCCGGTGTTGGTGGTTGTGCGGGGGGGGAAACTGATATGGGACCGAATACTGTGAGCGGTCATAAGCTCTTACAGTTGTATAGCCATAATTATAACTTACCGCAGATCAGCTGTGAGTCAAACTGCTGCGACAGGACGACTGGCACCGGCGCCCAACCACGAGACTAGAAATGTAGGTAACGTTAAGGTGGTAAGAGGTAACCTAAAACCTGAACTTGTTGCTTTAGAATAAACTTTGTCAGAGTTTCTTACTAACGTTTAACCAGCGTCACACGCTGCGTGTACATGCTAGCATGCTGCTGTGAGTGTGACGGTCTTAACTTACACACAAAAGCTAAGCAGGGAGAAGTGGTTATTCCTATTTATTTTTTTATTTTCTAACTTAGTCACATAACTACATCCTCCACAAGTGGTCGGGTTGGTTGAAAATCTTTTTATTTATTTTTTTCTATGGCAATATTTTATTCCGAAGGTGCTTAAATTATATTTTAAGGATACTGACCGGCATTGGCAATGAGCTATGAATAAACTACAAATCCCACAATGCATAACTGTACTACAACTACTACTATTGCTGCTTCCTGGAGAAAATACTTATGTAATAAATCTGTTTTTTTTTAATATTAGATATTATCACAATCAACAGGTTCGTTTTCTGATCTCTGTATTTATCCTTGCATTTATCTTACCGTCCTCCCACCTCGTTTTATTGCTCACTATTAAAGTTATTTGGGAAACCGGTCAAGAAAAAACATTAAAAAGAAGCAACTTATAAACAGAGAGGTTACAAAAATTTGAAATGACGAACGATCTCTTATTTTAAAAGAAAGCACACAAGTTATAAGACTTTTAATTCATTCTGCCGTACGCAGCCAAGAACCGCCGATATACTACGCATGTGCAGAATGTGGCGCACTACAAAACCCATTTTTGAAGTGTTCAATGCGCATGCGTGCAAGCTTAGCGCCTGGATTGCGGAAAATAACGATTTTCGTAATAACTGAGATATTCGCTACAGCCAGACGCCGTCTAATCACATAAGTGTTTTATGAAGAAAAACACGAGTTATTTTAGTGGGGACAAAAGCCGTAGAAAGTGCGTGACGAAAGCTAGAGGCGTGGCTGTGATCGCTGAGTTCCCATTATGCATTGCGCGCTTGTATAAGTTATAGTATATTCAATAATTTGCTACATAGCTTTTGAGTTTCACTAAAAGCGTGATTTGGGATTACTGAGCAGTATTACCACTTCAGACTGCGTATATGAACAGTAGTATGATTATAAAACGTAACTATGTAAACCGTCATAGAGGCGCCTATGGCGGAGAATGGGCTCCGGCAGTCCACGCTCTAATCTTCAGTACGCTCTTGTTTCTCTTCAGATCGTATAAATCTTTCGCCTTTTACTAAAGATTTCCGTGGAGAGGAACAACAAGAGTATAACTCAATTTTTTGATGCCTGCATTTCGTGGGGCTTCTTAAGCTGTTTAAAAATAAGGCATAAATAATAATGGAAGGTCAGATACTGTCTGTGTTAATATTGAGATAAATTTTCATCTGTGGCATGTGTTTTTGTAACCGTTTAGTATATCCAATTGGCTACTGTGTTACTTCCAAGCACATAAATTTATGTTTGTGATAGAGCTCTTAATGATGGTATTTTCTGAAATCTGAAATCTTTACGCATGCGCAAAAAAAGGTCCTGTCTCTCCCCTCACAATAAAAGCTTGCAAGATTGCTGTCTTGTAGTAGATGAAGGCTTGCTTATAAATGACTAAATAAAGTAGCTTACAACCAAAATCTTTTATCTTTGGCTTTCATTTTTATGTAATTGAAGATTATTTTTCTTCTTATTAATAGATATTTTTTTTAAATTGTGAACTAAGTCTAGTATATGTCCCCAATAAATATAGTAGAATATTTTATTTTTCCTTGTTGCTATTATAGTAGAGAATGTCTATAAAGCATATTTGATAAAGTTTATAAAATGATTACATTTGTTTCTAAAGTTATGTGTCAATATCAGCATCATCTGTGACTTCAGTCGAAGCTTTTTTTTTTTTTTAAAAAAACTGTCACATTGTGGGAAAAACACAAGAGTCAGATAAGAGGACCTGTTTGCAGAAGCAAACAACAATATATATTATACATAAAACACTGCTGTTACTTTGAACATAATACAGAGACATCAGTAATTTTAATGCAGCACCGGCAAGAAAAAGAGTCCTTTGAAAGTCTGGCAGTAAAGGCTTAGATTCAGGTAAAACTCCCATTTCCTGTTGTAGGATGTTAAATAGCGTTACATCAGTAACACATTTCGAACAGTTGGACAGTCAGTTGCTGTTTTCAGTGGTTCTCTCTTGGTGAGTTATTATTTATTTGTTTATTGGAAAAAAAAAAAGAAGTAATTAAGGACAACTGCCTTTTTTCTCATTGCAAACTGCTGTTGTGCATCTTTCTATTTACATACACAACTTTGAGATGAACTCAGTTTTGCTTCTGCTCTTTAAGATGACTTTAAGGCCTAATTGTGAGGTTGTGACTGTTGTGGGATGGTATATTTATAGCAAGCATTCTCACCATGTGGTTATAGTCTAGCATGTGTGTGTGTGTGTGTTGTATATATATATATATTATATTATATATATCTATATATATATATATATATATATATATATCTATATATATATATATATATATATATATAAATCCATCAGGGTTTTTTAACTTTAGAGAAATGTCTTCTTGTGTTATCTCAAACACAAGCGTTAATAAAGAGTACAACTTGTCCATGAATAATTAACACAAGCAGAAAAATACTTCTTCCAGTATACTGCAGTTCAGCCTTTCTCAAGAAACGCTGTGCTGATTGTGACAGATAATTACCACTTTCCCTATTCTGACTGACCACAGCTGTAAAACATCAGGACTTAGAGTAAATTAACAGACTCCAGTCATCAGTTGAACGTTCTGACAACTCGAGTGCAAGAGAGGTGACAGATGTTATCTATGACGATAATAAGTGTGCTGCAGTTAAAACACAGTGGGCATTTTAACCAAATGGACTTCCCACTCACCCTGTAGCCAGTCTCCAGTCTCTTGTAATTAAACTGTGGATCAGGAGTTTGAGCTCTTTGGTCAGCTTTGGTATTTAAAGGAGCATTTAAGATCTTAGCATATACTGCCTAGCCACGTTTGCATATGAAATGAAGCCTACAAATGAGTACCAGTTGCACCCCCCACGTCTCTCACACCATATAACGCACTCTGACAATTTTGGCAGTTTCTTTTTTTTTTTTTTTTTTTTTGAATATTTTTTTTTCTGAGGGCCTCAGAAAAAAAAAAAATCTTGACAGGTACCCTGGCTGTGCAGCTCGAGCAGGCAGGAAACTGAAATACTATTTGTGCTATCTGCTACAGGCTGCGGTATCTGTCGGCTGGTAGTCTTTTTTAAATACATCATTGGCCCCTCTTTTTTTTTTTTTTTTGGAGTGTGTGCATGTGTGTGTGCATGTGTGTGCGTGTGTGGTGTCTGTGTGTGCATTCGTGCCCGTATTCATGCACCTGTGATGACATGCACGTGATTGCTACCAAATCCAACGTAGTGAGCCCAACTCATCACACAAGATTTTTATTTATTTATTTTTTTCCCTTTACAAAAAAGTAACAAAGAATATTTTGGCGGTTTCTTTTGGCTTCACAAGTTCCCGTCTCCCTGTTTGACACACCTGCCTGCTGTGTCCCCGGCTCCAGCGTTCATCTGTTATCTACTGTTATATTTACTCATCATTCCTGAATAATACATGTAACATATTTATCCTGCTGCTGGAATGAGTAATTTCAACCCACTTTATTAGGTACACCTTGTTAGTATGGGGTTGGACTTCCTTTTGCCTTCAGAGCTGCCTTAATTCTTCATGGCACAGATTCAACAAGGTGGTGGAAACAGTCCTCAGAGATTTTCATTCATATCCACAGTTGCAGCATGTTTGTCAGCTGCATGTAATCCCCCACACATTTCACCAGCAGCAGCCTGATCCACTGATACAAACCAGGATCCACGCTTTCATGTTCTTTACGTCCAGTTCTGACCCTACCATCCAAATGTTGCAACAAAAATCAAGACTCATCAGACCAGGCAACATTTTTCCAGTCTTTTATTGTCCAATTTTTTTTTGAGCCTATGCAAGTTGAAGCCTAGGTTTCCTGTTCTTAGCTGACAGGAGGGATATCCAGTGTGGTCCTGTGCTGCGGTAGCTCATCTGCTTCAAGGTTTGACGTGCATTCAGAGATGCTCTTCTGTCCCTTGGCTGTAACGAGTGGTTATTTGAGTTACTGTTTCCTTCCTATTAGCTTGAGTCTGGCCATTCTCCTCTGACCTCTGACATCATCAAAGCATTTTCACCCAGAGAACTGAGGCTCACTGGATATTTTCTCTTTTTCAGACCACTCTCTGTAAACCCTAGAGGTGGTCGTGTGGAAAAATCCCAGCAGATCAGCAGTTTCGGGAATAGTCAGACCAGCCCGTCTGCCACTGACAACCAGAAATTTAAACCACCTTTCTCCCTCATTCTGAAAAATCTGTAAATTTTACAGATCAAACCATCGATTTGGAAACGGACAAATAATTTTTTTTAAGTTTAGGAGAAGGGAAGCAGCTTGAAATGAAACCTACTGTTGATCTCTGATGGCTTCCTCTTTCTCGGCCCTGGTAAAGCGTTTCGTCTGGGTTAACAGTCTGTTTCAGAAACAGGAGAGGCAGACAGTGAAGGTTAAATTACAAAGCATGGACAGATTAGGGCGAGATCATCACTCTAGATTCATCCTGCTGCATGTGTCTCCTTTCCCAGCAGCAGTGACCTTTAAACAGGATGACTGCACACGGAGAGAAGTCTGGTTTATCTGTTCAGGTTTTAAAAGCAAAGGAGTGTCTTCATCTTTGATCATTTGCTCACACCGCCTGTTGGGTAACGCACTCACTGTTGTAATCAGATTAACCGCAAAGCTGAGGAAGTGCATGTTTAAAACAACTCCTGATATTTTCACACTTAGCCGTAGAAGGTGAATGAAGACTGACTTGAAACCCTGATCGTCACAGGTCTGAACCCGTAACATCAGCATCAGACTGTCAGAGGCGGGAAAACGTCTGCGAGGTCTCGACACTGGATGGAGATGTTAAAGAGAAGCTACACATAGACCCTGAGCAACCAGAGAAGATCCGCATTGTTCCCATCCACCTGCGTCCGGACCTGCTCGCTCCCTGCTCAGACCTGGTCAACTCCGAGTGGCAGAGGAGCCAGGCCGCACGGATTCACTCTCTCCAGAAATCCTGCTCAGAGTTTCCCGTCAACCTGGTTCTCCTGCAGGGCCGCAGAGAGACAGAGAGGCTGCTCGGCCACGCCAGGCTGTCCCGGGTCGTGGGTCGCAGCAGCAGCCTTTTTGTTGAGTCGGTAGTTGTGTCCAAGGCGGAGCGAGGCAAGGGCTATGGCCGCACTCTGATGGAGGAGACTGAATGCTACGCCAGAAATCGAGGGTTCAAGCGCCTCTGTCTTACTACCCATGATAAGCAGCACTTCTACGCCCACCTTGGCTACGTGCTGTCGACACCAGTACAGAATGCAGGGGCCATGACGGCATTTATTCCCATGGAGACGCTTCTCAGGTTTTCCAGAATGCCGAGCGAGGACACGAGTGTGCAAAAACAAACAAAGATGTGTGCTCAAGGGAACAGAGACTCAGGAGGCGCTTATGCTGTAGGGTCATCTCTGCTCTTTAGGTTACCTCCTCCTCCACCACCACTTCCTCCCACTATCCCTTGTCCTCCTCCTCCTCCTCCTCCTCCTCCTCCTCCTGAGTCTACAGGACAGCTTATAGTTCAGACTCTGACCGACACTCCCTACAGAGACGCCAAAGGAGTTCCCATCTATTGGATGCACAAGGACATTTGATGACCACTGTCAGACACATTGCATTTACCCAACATAATTCACACACCAAAAGACAGAAATAAGTACAAACATAAAAGGCACACACATATTTCTCTTTGACAAAGAAATGAGTAATGGAGGAAATTGTGTGTAAAACTTGAGAGAGGCACAGAGCTGTGCTAGCAAACCAAAGAAGTACACATCAGTACACTTCCATTTAGACACCCACAGTCATGCTCTAAACTCTCCTCAAGACTGTTACTTTTTTCACATCACAGTCTGCAGAAATACATCCCAAGACGATGTGTAAACTCAACATATGTGTACCTGGACATCTGCACTGCTGCAGTTAGTCAAAGAGATGTGATGACTTCTGTGAAAATAAGGACCTGAGCATCTTTAATGCTTCAGCAAGCTGGGAATGATTGAAGTTTCACTCAAAAATGTGCTTTTAAAAAAAAAATTTAGTTATTGATGTGTGAGCCTCACTGTGCACAGTAATTTATCAGGATGACTGTTGGCCCGTTTGCTGCACAGACTGGATCTGCAGCAGCAGAATTAAAATCATTGGCTCAGTTTGCTGCGTTTACTTCAAAAAAGTCTTTAATAAGCCCGGCTGAGCATTTTTCTGTTTATTCATGTGATTTGTACTCTAGGTTTTGAGGTTTGAATGAAACAAGAATCAATAAATTACAGCCTGCGTGGCATCGATTTGAATACGTTTTGGCTGCTCAGATGTGGAGATAAACAGCACACCTTGTGGGTAACAGATAACTGATGAGCAAGCCTGGGCTCTGGCAGGGGATCCACACATAATGACATGCCCAAAGGACACACCTATCGCTGGGACTGAGCGTAAAGAAGCTGATGGATTAACCCGGTTTGGTTTACCAGACGACTCACAGACATGACATCAGAATCCGATTTTAGCCGTGGCCACAAAAACATGGTTCCTTAACCGCTGGACAGAGTGTGATCCCCCACACTCGTCCATCCCACTCTGCCAACACGGAAAACTATTTGAGTGACCTCAGCGCGCTCACTCCAGGCTCATCAAACAGGTAAGAAACAGGCGGTGCAGGACGCGTGATGCTGAGCGGCTCTCGACCAGGTCCAGCATAGTAAAAGCGCTGCACCGGCAGGGCTCAGGTGACCGCTTTGCAGGAGGCCCAACTTTCTGTTCACTGAAATAAATAAACAACGATGCGCTCTGACAAACACTTTGAACTCTTTCAAAGGTTCAAGTTATTTCAGCTGCGCTGGCAGAGACGGTGGCGCACGCCTCCGGAGCTTTTTAGCTGGAGCGGCGAATCCCAAATTTCCTTTGGCCAGTTCAAAGTTTTTGCAGAGCGCACAAATTCAGTAAAATAGGAATCCACCTCGGACTCTCTGAATGGCTGCGTAAACTCAGTGTTTAACGGGGGAAATGCGGAGCTTGCTGCGCGGCAGGTGATCGGGGCAGAGCTGCTTACCGGAGTTTCATTTCTAAAGCTCTTATCCGAAGATGCATAGTCTCCAGCTCCAGCTCTCGATGTCTCAACTCCGCTTGCTTAATGGGAAGATTCAGTTGGAGTTCCTCAGTCGACGTCCCTATTTTAGGAAAAGGAGGGATCTGTGGGTGCGCTTTCAGCCTCCGGTACAGGAGGTAGAAGCTCCACGTCAGCTTTACCTGCTTTACCTGTAGTGGATACCGAGCTGCTTCAGCTCCTGTTTCCTCATATTAAAACAAAAACAAAAAAACTAACAAACAAGGAAAACAAAACTTTGCAATGAGCAATGAATAAATAAATAATCCACTCTGCTACATTTATTGAGCAACTGTAATGTAGTTATTATTGCTTTGACTGGTGTTTCGCTCAGTTAATGGTTATTTTGATTCTTGCAAATATTCTGTTTCAAATGCAGTATATAATGTGTGATAACAGTGTGTATTTGTACACACTAAGTCAACAATCTAAATGCAGAAAAGGTCCTCAGGATGATTTCTTTCTCCTGCCAGGAAGGACACATCTGTGGGTGAGCAGCCATGGAGCTGCCTCACCTCCTCCTCCTCTTCCTCATCTCTTCCCTCCGCTGCACATCGCTGCCTCAGAATTCCCCCCAAGGGGATGATGCCTCCGTGGGCACCTCGCTGCCAGCAGTGGCTGCAGCAGGTCCCATCCTGCACAACCGGCCTTTCATCTTGGTGTGGAACATGCCCACGGCAAACTGTCTGACGCGCTACAACATCCACCTGGACCTGGGAGATTTTGATATTGTGAAGAACCACAAGCAGCGCTTCCAGGGACAGGTGATTGATTGTGTTTTCAGTGAGGTGTGATATTCCCTGTACAACAGTGATTATGCAGTTTTCTGTAGTTTACATATATTCTACTTGCATTCCATAGAAAGAGGGCTGGTGAGTGTGCTGTAACAGTAGGAAGCATTAAATGTGCAATAAATCCAAAGTGTGGCAAGAGGATAAAAAGCATGGTGATGCTGCAAAGCTGGGTAATATTATCTGGGAAAATGTTGGATTTTCCAGGAAATGACCATCTTCTACCGTGACCGCCTGGGGAAGTATCCATACCTCTCCCAAGATGGCAGGAAAGTGAATGGAGGACTCCCTCAGCTCGGTGACCTCGCCGCTCACCTTTCCCTCACAGTGACGCAGATGTCTGACCTCCTGCGACCAGATTTCAGCGGTCTAGCTGTCATCGACTGGGAGGAATGGCGGCCACTGTGGGAGACAAACTTCGGGCCTAAGATGGAGTACCGGAGGTTGTCCAAACTGCTGGTGAAACAGGAGCGACCAGATTTGTCAGAGCAGGCAGTGGCAACGCTTGGCGAGGCAGATGTTTGAGGAGAGCGCTCGGAAAGTTATGGAGGAGAAGCTGCAGTCGGCGGTAGAAAACGCCCCAAAGGCCTCTGGGGGTTTTATGGGTTTCCTGCCTGCTTAATAAGCACAAGAGAAAGACAGGTAGAGCAAAGCTGCGTGTGGAACAGCTGGTTGACTGGTAAGCCTGTTTTACTGATGATACAGACTGATCGATGTCCATCGTTTTTTTGCTTTGTGTGATTAGATAAAATCTACACGGGACGTTTGCCACAGGGGGACCAGACAGCAGAATGATGATGCTGTTCTGGCGCTGACTCAGTCCTCTGCCCCTCTACCTACCCACAGCATCTATCTGCCACAGAAACTGGCAGGGTCTGCAGATGCAGCTCTGATGGTCAGGTACAGAAAACCAACAAACCCAGACCACGTATATTCACCTTTTTCTGCGGCCTCAGGCATTCAGAGATCCAAACACGGCAGGGGTGTAAGCAATCCTGTCATTTAGCTTTGTTAGTCATGCTGGCCAGACAGGTGGTTATAAGTACTATTACTCAAAGGAAGCTCTGTACTTCTTTACCAGACACGCGCTGCTGGAGGCTTTGAGGGTGTCGTCACGTTGGCGCTATCACAACAACACCGACCACAAAACCCCGTCCTTCCCTATGCCAGGCTGGCATTCAACACACACTCAACTTCTCATAAGGTAGGATTTTCTTTTAGGATGCATCGCATGCCGTCACACCCATCAACCTAATATAACCATTCAGACTTGAGGCACGTAAACATGACATATTGTGTGTGTGCAGACGGACCTGAGCACACACTTGGGGAGAGTGCATCACTCGGGGCAGCTGGAGTTGTACTGTGGGGAGAGCTGAAATTTGCCAAATCCAAGGTGTGTATGTGAGAAAACGTTATCTGTGTGCCTGTGTGGTGTGTGTGTGCCTGTGTGGTAACCATATTGCTCTTCTCCCACCATCCAGAAACAGTGCACCCTTCTCAGAGACTACGTCCACAATGTCTTGGGTCCCTTTGTTCGATCACTGAGATCTCACACAGAGAGCTGCAGCCTCCAGCTTTGCCACGCAATGGACGCTGCAACCAGGAGACACCTGGGCTCTGGTCACAGGCTCACTGACCCCTCTAAAACCTTTCCGCAAACACTTTATGTGTCATTGCTACCCAGGCTGGTCTGGGGGAGGAGTGCGACGATGAGATGAATGAGAACGGACAGAAGGACGATTGACCTGAGCTTTTGGCTAAGGTGCTTTCAGGCAGAACTCATGGTCAACAAGACAAAAACACATTCCTGTACAGGTACAGGTGAGGGATACAAAGATCCCCGTGCAGAGCTGTGAGGGCTCTTTCTTAGTTTTCTGGCTAATCTGGCCTTCTCCTTCTTGATTGTAACCCATGGTTTGCACCTTGTTGTAAACAGTTGCATTTCCATTCGTTCAGGCATCTCTTGATTGCAGACTTAACAATGATACATCTCAAGAGTGTTTTTTGACTCAGATGCTGTGAAGTTGTTTTTCATGGCAATAATTCTGTCATCATGCACTCATGTTGTCTTCTGTGGTCTTTGGGGCCTTTGGGTGTTGCTGAGCTGATCAGTGCATTCATTATTGATTTGATCACTCCTAAAGTTTTTGCTGAGTCTGATCATTTTTTTCCAGCCTAATGATGGCGGCCCTCACATGTGGAACTGATTCATCTCTTTGGGCCTCATATTTAAAATTACAGTGAAAAGCTATAAATACAAATTCAGCACTTTGTATCAACTCCACGTATACATCTGCTTCATTTGTCATTAATGAACAAGAGAACAGACCTCACCTGGCCATGAAACTGTTTGTCAGTCAATTGTCCAATTACTTTCGAGCTCCTGAAAACGAGGACTATGTATAAAAATGGCAGTAATTCCTAAATAGTTACTGCAATACTTTGTTACCACTCCCTTGAATTAAAGCTAAAAATGTGCACTTCAGTCAAATCTTGATTGTTTGATTTAATATCCACTGTGGTGCTGTACAGACGCAAAGAAATAAAGGTTGTTTTTTTGTCCAACAAATGATTTACCTAACTGTAATCTGCACTGACTGGACTTACAGTCCCTACAGTTTAACAAATTACTATAAAAACAGGACATTTTTATAGTAATGTTCCATTCTTCGTAGATGCAGTTGAATGCAGTAAATGCTAATACGACAAAGCTTAACAGACCACATTAATAATAATAAGCTACATTTTTATGGTTCACATGGGAATAAAATTTATCATTAAATCACTAAGTTGCATTTTTTATGGTTATTTTCAGTTATTAGAGTTTAATTGTTTTGGCTGAGTGCAGAGGTAAGGCTAAAAAAACAAAACTGGATTCAGGCTACATGACAGGACCTGTAGTTCAATTTTACCTGTAATAAGCCGTTTATGGATATTACAGTAGGAACACTAAACAGTGTAATGAGAACAAAACAACTGGCAGTATTTTACTGTAAGAGATACTACACAATAATTTGAACAATCAGTTTGCTAAAGCGTTGCATATCATGTGCTGTTATGAGATGAACCACCTCCCTTCTGCCACACTGTTCTCAGTGCCACCATTAAACAAAAGTTTATTTAAAAGTCCTTTTCAAATGATCTCAGACCTGCTAGATGGTTTCAGAAAACTCCAACCTCTTAATTATATGGTTATAATCCTGAAACACTCTCGGTGTTGTACGATCTTCCTCACGTCCGTGCTCTCACGGCTGTCAGGTTGTGCTCAGTGTCTGCAGTTCTTGGATCAGCAGTGACAGCTCTGTGGCTGCAGCCTCTTTTTCTCTCACTGCCCTCGGTCAGCATCCGTATTGCGCTGCCCTGCTGGACTGGAAGGAGACAAAAACACACGTTTACTTTTGCGCATTTGACACATTTCACTTGTTATTTTTACGAAAAAAAAAAAAATTTCCGTGATTCAGATTGAAATTCAAAGTATCTCACCTAAGAAGTAAAAGATGAGTAACACTGTGAGCAGCACCAAAGTGATAATAGCGCAGCCCATGGCATAGGCACGCGATGAACTTGGTGTCAACATATCCTGCAGACGGCTCTGCCATTTTTTGCTGACTGGGTGGCCTCTTTGATTGGCAGCTGCCACCTCACAGGTGCAAAGATTCCCATTAGGGGAGGGTGTGTATGCCGGACGAGGAGGCCTCATCCCTGAAATCAAATATAGTGGGAGTCAGCGTGTGTGTGCGCATTGTGGATGGTGTGTTATCCTCATGCCTGTGTTTGGGGCGAGTTCACCTTTGTGGCTGTGCTCGGGGTGGGTTCGGTGGAGGTCATTGATGGAGTCGACAGAATGTAGCTCGATCTCTGTGAGATCTCTGTCGCTCACCCTGTAGAACTGAGGAGTGGTCTGAGTGGAAGGAGGCCTCGACATGTCTCCTCCTCTTGAGAGAAAAATGAAGAAAAAAATATGCTCACTGCCAGAATGACAATGCCAAACATGAGAGTTGCATTAGCCTCAAAATGCCAAGATAGACCATGGATTTAAAAGCTTCATAATAATAACTTTGAAGTTTGGGTCTGTAAACAGCTCTAATGTTAAGATTAGGCTTAAGCCTTCCCTCTCTCAGGGATTACTATTGGGCAGCACAATTAAGACCAATGATATACTGGCGTAATCCTTCATATGATGCCCAGTGGAAAAGCATTGAAGAGGGCCTGACTCCAATTCCCATAGAAGCACTTATAGCAGATAGCAATTTACAAAGCTTCATAAAAATATAGAAACCCATGGGTCAAGCAGACCCTGAAAATATGGAAGACCATAAAAAACAAAATTCAAATTAGAAGAAGATATGATACACAGTTTACACCAAGTAGTTAGATACAAGATTTAAAGGAATGGACATATAAAGGACTAACAGCGATATGCAGGTAATGAAGGGAAATACACTATTAAGTTTTGAAATACTCAAAGAAAAATACTCATTAGAAACACAGGATTTCTACCGCTACCTACAGATGAGACACTTTGTCCAGAATCAAGCAAGCAGCTGCTGGATCTGTTTAAAAGAGCATATAATTCAAACAAAGACAGAGGTATTATTTCAGGTTTATATAAAGGGTTAGGAACATAAAACACATTGGACCATCTATATAAAAACAAAATGGGAAATAGAGGGAGAATTAAATATAACGGAGAAAGAATGGATAACAATCTGGGAGTACCAATGGAATGCAGCAGCTCACTAAGCTGGAGGGAGTTTGGCTGGAAAAGCCTGATTAGATACTTTATCACACCTTACCAGAAATCTCAGTGCAAAGGTAGCTCTCTAGCTTGTTGGAGAAATTGCGGAAGCATGAATGCTAATCATTATCATATATTTTGGGATTGTCAGACAATTAAAATGTACTGGAAGGGAATACGTAATGCAATACGAGACATTTAGGTAGTCATCTGCCATTGGAGAGCGACGTTCTTCTCTTTGGACTGGTGCCCGAAGAATGGCCGAAAAGAGACAAATATCTGTTTAATATCCTACTAGTGGCTGGTAAAAAGGCTATTACCAAAAAATGGCTGACTCAGGAAAGCCCAACTTTGAATATGTGGTGAACATTATAATGGACATATACAGGATGGAGAGAATAACTGCAGAAATAAATCATAAGACAGATCTATTTGATTCACGATGGGAGAAATGGATAGACTATATAATATCACGGCAGGCCTGATACTACTTGGTTAACTTTATTTAATGCATGATTCACAAAAACAACCACCCCCTCTCCTCAAGCGTTCATGTTCTTGATAGTTCATTGTACTATTACCTTTTTGTAGTTCTGGGTTTTTTAATTTATTTTTTTTATTTACTTCCCCCCATAAAACGGGACATTCAGACAGATACATGGCAATATGGTTGGGAATAGATGTATATTGATTTTCTGGATGCTGAATGTCAATAAAAATACAATTAAAAAAAAAAGATTAGGCTTAAAGCTTATTGTTAGTGCTCCAATAGGCTAAGGCTGTTGGGGGACTTCCCATGATGCACTGAGCATGCCTCCTCCACTCACATCTTTTCAGTCTTCATGTGTTTATGTCACAACTGCATGTCACTAAAATTTGTCTCTCTCTCTGCTCCCCAAACTAAACCGCGATGGCTGCTCCTCCTTCATCCTTCCTCCTGTCACCAAGTTCTTGCTCATAGGGGATTATCTGATGTTTGAGGTTTCCTTTCTAATATAATATCTCTGTGAATTGGTGGTATATAGATATATTTGAACTGACTTGAACTCAATTACTGACTATTAGTGTCTGAAAAGACACCAATAAGGAAAGTGGCCACAGCTGTAAGAAATTCTTAAATACACTACAACAAAACATCATAAGAGTTTCACACAAGTCCTTGAAATAATAAAAGAGAACTGGATAAAATAAATGAAGCAATAGACTTACAAAGAAACGAACAGTCTCTAATTTTTATGGTCTTTTTTTAATTTAATGGAGAGACAGAATATCAACCAAAAATCCACTCCTCTTGACTGCCACTTAGTAACTCAAAGCGTCAGCTCTCTACACAGATTTTTTTAATATGATTGAGGTCTGGAGACCGGCTCGGAGAACTCCATGACTTTAATGTGCTTCTTCTTTAGCTCTCTGTTGCTGTCTTGGTGGTATGTTTTGGGGCATTTTCATGCTGGAAGATCCATCCACGACCCATCTTCAGTGTTCTGGTTGAGGGAAGGAGGTTCTCATTCAGATTTTACAGTACATGCACCCATCCGTACCCATCAGTACCCCGCCTCTCGCCCTATGACAGCTGGGATAGGCTCCAGCCCCAGTACCACCCTGTGTGATGTTGTAGATAGGAGAAGGATTTTACCTTTCTTCAAACAGACGTCTAAAGTCATGTACACCTTTAAAGGTTATTAACTGAGTGAGACAGACCTTCGGTGGCCTATGGTACCCTAGATGTCACCCTTTGTGCCTTCCCAAGTTCACATGACTGGTTCTCCTGGTTTCCCTTATGCCATGGGAATTCCCAGTCCTTTTGGAGGCCTAGTCAAGTGACTGCAAGACACGCATACTAAATAAGTAATAAACAGAGTTGAGCTCTTGTTGTAGGAAGGAGTTATAATATATTCTGCTGATAAAATAAAGCAGTAGGTCACTGATGAGGTTATGAGGGGGCAAAAAATCTTTGCCTATTTGAAGAGAAAAACACACAAGTCACATGGGTAGCTGATGAATTTGAGCTATTATTAAAGCTGGTTGCCTGACCGATAAAGGCACAGCCCTGCTGGAATTTCAGTCAAGGGTTAAAGGAGGCTTTTGCCTAATGGTCAACATAATTATTAATTGAAAACATGATTTAGCCTACTACAGGAATATGTTGGATTTACCAAGTACCTAATGTAAACTCATGGAAATAAACAGACCTGTTTTACTGGCTAAAACTACAAAATAACATTGTCTCCCACTTACCTTTTGTCACCATGAACAACGCTGCGTTAGATTGTGTGTGTCTGCTTGTCTTTCTGTTTCAGTCACTCTTCTTGCTCACACTGTTCTCTCACATCCAGACACCTGATTGCCAAAACACACGTCTGCACCCAGTGGCGCAGCAGTAAAATCAATTAAGTCTCTCAATAGGTCTTTCAGGAGCCACACTGTGGCAAAATAAATCCAGCTGAACTCCGGCCCAATCCCGACAGTGAAATCCCAATGTATAAAAACCAAAAGGAAAGTGCAGATTTTGCCCAAGGATCCTACTCCTCCAGAGTGTCACTGAGCAACTGCAGGACTGCCCCAGAATCAACCCCTCCTACTCCTAAATATGTTTGTGAGTCTCTGTGGTCTGATTTAGCCCAGCCTGGTTGCCCTGTTTAAGCAGAAGGGAGACATGGGCAGAGAGAGGAAGTTTTTTTCCCCCCTATTACCCCCGCTGCAAGCATGCTCACGCACACACCCAGCTTTGCAGGCCCCAAAGGCCTAAAATAGCAGAGGAGACATGGAGTTATTATTAGCTGCTCAGGCTAAAGGATGACTCAGTGATTGGGTGGAGGGCATGATGGGGTACACAGGGATAAACACGCACATAAATACTCACAAAGACAAATATCACAGTCAGGTAGGCAGTTTTATCTCACCAAAAACACCTCTGATGTGTTAGAATCAAGAATGGATGACCCAGACCATGGCACTGACAAAACAAACAAACAAACAAACAAACAAAAAATACCCCTGAAAACAGGTGGCAGAGCAGATGATGATAAGGTTTTCATTGGGAGTGAACAGGATGGACAGAATTAAAAATGAGTACATCAGGGGGATGGCTCAGGTTAAGTGGTTTGGAGACAAAGTTCGAGCAGGAGGGTCGAGACGTGCAGAGCAGGGATAGTGGATATATTGACAAAATATGTTGAATATGGAGCTGCCAGGCAAGAGCAAATGGGGCTCATAGATGTAGTGAGGGTCGACAGAGGGTGTGGCAGAGGAGGATGCCAGGGATAGGGTGAGGCAGATAATCTGCTGTGGCGACCCCTAAAGGCAGCAGCTGAAAGAAGAAGAAGAAGGAGCAGCTAAAATGAAAATACAACTTATTTCACATTCATTTTTCTCTGTTTTGCCCATTCAGAACTAGAACTAAATGTAGCCTTAAATGAATTGCCACAAGCTGCAGATTTTCAGGCTTTTGTGCAGCTGTGCCTGAATGCATTTGGCATTGTCTGAAAAGTGGTGCAAGACCCTGAAAATCAGGGTTTATTGGATATGAGGGCAGACGTTTAATTTAACTGCTAAACAGGAACTCTCGAGAGCAGCACTTCTGTGTTGCCTTTGCTTAATGACATGGTTATGAAACATTTCTGTGAGCCTCACTTCTTTTTTATGAAGAGTTTATCAAACTGAATTGATATAAATGATGTATTTGTACTTTCTGGGTTTAGTTTCCCAAAGAAGCAGAACTTTGAGGTTTTGTAGTCTGCGTGTAAAACACCAGAACCAAATGCAGCTGTTAGAAACGCACCTAAAGTGTAAACAAAGGGCTTCCGGTTATTACGTTTTTTCCTTTTGAATTAAACCTCCATTTGAAATGCACGGTATCCATAATAAGTACATCAGTAATCCCTAATACTTCAGGTGCCATCTGCCTTGTGATTTCTTTTAATAAGATAACGCACAATTCACTGCATCAACCAACCAATCCATCAACTACATTACCCACAAGTCCATACGCCCGATCGCTACGCTTCAGGCGTTTTTTCTGCCAGGAAAGCGCAAACTGCACTGAGTGAGGAGGTCAAAGAGTTTTGAAACACAGCGGAAGTGTTACCCCGTTAGGAGCAACGAGAGTGCGTGCTGACTTTAGCGGGGGACTCCGGTGTCATTATGTGGGCTCGGTTGATGATTGGGGTCGGGGGTTCGGGGCTCGGGCTGCGGGCTACCAGGGGCGGCTTGCTGCGGGTCGCTGGAGCTCGATGTGCGGGGAGGAGGCAGCAGCAGCAGAGCCAGGCTGCCAGTACAGAGGTAAGGCGCCGTGTGACGCTGCACGGTGAACCCGTCTGCAGAAGTATGTCAAATGCTTTTTGCGTCTGACTTCATATGCAGTTTATGCAGCTCCGGTATATTTTTCGATTGGAGGATAATAAACTCGTTACGCAAACTTTTGTTGTTATGGATTTTTTTTTTTTTTGATTTTTTGCAACAGGTTCACCTATTAATACTAACACTCACTGATACATTTTTTTTTCCAGTGTGGCCCTCAGGTATGTTTATTCTACTTTATAGGACCTTTTATTTCAGGGTGTCAATGAAAAAGTGAAACTCTATTTGAATAAAGATTTTAGGCCTATAAGTCGTTCAGGAATGAGGTTTGGTACGGTGTGAATTTTAAATGATCGGCTCTGTTATTGTTACTGCCTATTACAGTACCAACATGCGAGTTTGTGAGAGCAGCAGCTTGTCCGTGCGCACATGATGTACATCTGTCCCAGCAGGCTGGCCCTCCCCCTGCCTGCTTCACTTCACTGAGCTGCACAAAATGATTTGATTAAAACCACGAGTGACTGAATCTTCAGTTCTGCCAGTGCGGTCAGAGGCTGCGGGGTGATCTCACCGAGATGCATTCATCCAGCTTTTTATTCATTCATTCATTCCTTTCCTGTGCTTTTGAAGGGTTGTATGCAAAGGAGGTTTTGATTGAAACAGCTGATCAAGAATAGGATCAATCTGTTTTTTCCCACTCTCTATATAGCTGACTTTGGAAAGTTTGGAAAGGTGCAGACACACTCTATCCCATAATGCACTGCTGTTGCTGTGGCTGACCCCCCCCCCCCCCCCCCCTTTCACCAACTGGTTCAAAGGTCAGACAGAAGAGCGCACAAGAGAGAGCAAGGTCTAGCTGTATATTAATCAAACATGTGTTGTTGTTATTATCTTCCTGTTCACTGGTATTTGCAGAACATGCTGTTCCAAATTATCTAGTTAATCAAAGTGGTTAAATATTTTTTTATACTTCCTTCAAAAGTTATGCAACTCCTTTGGAACTGGAAACTGTGTGTTGCCAATTGTTCCCTGGTTGGATTCTTTATTACCACGTTCAGAAAAACATGCAACAGTTTAATGCTAAACTAATAAACCTTTTAGAAACACTTGTGCCACATTTAAAAGTGTGCAAGATTATAATATCAGAAGTCACAGTATTTCTGCTGTGTACTTGTACTACTAGTCTAATGTTCTCTTTTTGCCAGGCTGCCTTGAAGAAGACTCCACTATTTGACTTCCACAGGGAGCAGGGGGGGAAGATGGTGGAGTTTGCAGGCTGGAGTATGCCCGTCCAGTATAAAGACAGTCACATCGCCTCTCACATGCACACCAGAGAGCACTGCTCCATCTTTGATGTCAGCCACATGCTGCAGGTGAGGAACACACTCTTAAACATGGAATGTGAGGGGTAATGGTCTGGGGAGGCATATCTATGGAGGGATATACAGACCTCTACAGGCTAGGCAACGGCATCCTGGCTGTCATTAGGTATCAGGATCCATTGTCAGACCCTATGCTAATGCAGTGGGTCCTGAGTTCCTCTTGGTGCATAACAATGCCTGACCTTGTGTGGTGAAAGTATGCAGGCAGTTCCTGGAGGATGAAGGAACTGATAGCACTGACTGACCCCACGCTCGCCTGACCCAAATCCAATGGAACCCCTCTGGGACATTATGTTTCAGCCCATCTGACACCACCAGGTTTCACCTCAGACTGTCCAGGAGTTCAGTGATGCCCCGGTCCACATCTGAGAGGAGATCCCTCAGGACACCATCCATTGTCTCATTAGGAGCACGCATAGCAACACGTGGGGTCATACAAACTACTGCGTACCATTTTGAATTGCTGCAATGAAAATGGACTTTCTGGGTGTCTTTCCATCAAATGATGTGGCATCCTTTCATTCCTAACACATTATCCAGTCCATATCAGTGTAGATATCCAGCATATTTTTTTTTCCCCCACTGAGATCTGATGTCTTTTCAAAGTGGTACCTTAATTTTTTTGAGCAGTGTATTATTCTCAGCTGTTCTCATTTACTATTATCCCTGCTAAACTAATGCACATTCAGGCTTGCTTTGTGTTTTGGGATGATTTTTAGATTTTTTTTTTTTCTTCATTTCAGTGATATTAGTGATGACCACTGAGGGAAAAAAAGACAGGTCATACCTTAAGATGAATTAGCACATTGGAAGTGTGATTCATCACTCCAGAGAACACGTCTCCACCGCTCTAGAGTCCAGTGGTGGTGTGCTTTACATCAGTGCATCCGATGCTTTGCATTGTGCTTGGTGATGTAAGGCTTGGATGCAGCTGCTCGGCCATGGAAACCCATTCCATGAAGCTCTCTACACACTACACAGCATTGAAGATTGGAGGTCTGCAGTGGCTGACTCTGCAGAAACTTAGTGATCTTTGTGCAATATGTGCCTCATGCTCGCTGACCCCACTCTGTGATTTTACATAGCCTACCACTTCATGGCTGAGTCACTGTCGTTCCTAATCACTTCCACTTTGCCATAATACCACTAACAGTTGACTGTGGAATATTTAGTAGCGAGGAAATTTTACAACTGGACTTGTTGCGCAGGTGGCGTCCTATCACGGTACCACGCTGGGATTCACTGAGCTCCTGAGAGCGACCCACTCTTTCACTAATGTTTGTGAAAGCAGTCTGCATGCCTCTCCAGAAATCTGCTGTAGAAAGATTTGATCACAGCCTTTTTTCTTTTCCTCCGTCAGACCAAAGTCCACGGCAAAGACAGGGTGAAGTTCATGGAGTCTCTGGTGGTTGCCGACATCGCAGAACTCAAGGACAACCAGGTAGATGAGGGACTGTTTCATTCTGACACTGCTTTTACTGACTTTTTGTTCACTTTGAGGCAGTGAACGGAAGCTGTAAACACAAAACTGACATACTTTGGCCCGCTGTGATTTAGAAAGCCCAATCATTGCTCGCCTTTATGAGCTCTCATGAAAAATATGTAGCTGTCTAAAAGATTGTTGAAGTAATGATTCTCAGTAAACTTTTAGTTAGTTTAAATTTGTACACAGTCATGGTCTTTGAGCTGTTCTTTAACTGTATGTATAAAATCATTAAAGATGTGTGCTGTACAATCATCCCACCCGGGAAAATGAACAGTTCAAAGAAATCATTAAAAGCCCAAAACTACCATCACATTCATGCTCATGACGAGTGTGCGTAAACATCTGATCACAACTTTATAAACTTAGGAATAAATATAATAATCTAATCTCCATCTAAACACCATGTCTACTGTGTCCTTTTTCTGTGTTTTCTTCCATATTCTCTTCTCTTTCATCCCTCACCTCCAAGGGCACGTTGACCCTCTTCACCAATGAGAAAGGTGGGATTATTGATGACCTCATTGTGACAAAGACAGACCAGGGCTACCTCTACGTTGTCTCCAACGCTGGCTGTGCTGAAAAGGACTCCGCTCACATGAAGGTGAACTCCAGGAACGTGCGTAGCAAACAGACAAAGCGTTAGAAAGCATCTGATGTGCGTGGGTGTGTTTTGTTTTCAGGGCAGACTGGCAGAGTTCAAATATGCAGGTTTTGATGTGGATCTGGAGTTTCTTGATTGCGCACTGATTGCTGTGCAAGGTAGAATATCTGTGGGATGGTCTTTCATCTTGTTTTCTTTCCTTTGGTTTTGCTTTCATTCATCGTGTCTACCTTTCTTACTTCATTTATTCTTCCTCTCTCCATCTTTTCTTTTCATCTTTCAGTTTTGCCGTTCCTACTGATTTTTTCTTTTGCTCACCATCTTAGCTCGTTTCTCTTTTGTTTTTCTCCTTGTCAGTACTCACTTCACTGTTTTAGGTTTTTTTGTGTATTTTCTTTCATTCTTTCCTCCTTGAATCCTTTATAAACTTAAAATATGACCCCCTACAGGTTAGATGTCTTAGATTTTGCAGATAATTCTTTATTTTCATGTCTCCAGGTCCCACCATGTCTCGTGTGCTTCAGGCGGGGTTGAAGGAGGACCTCAGTAAGCTAACTTTCATGACCTCCACCCTGGCCACTGTGTTTGAGGTTCCTGACTGCAGAGTAACTCGATGTGGATACACCGGAGAGGACGGGGTGGAGGTGAGCATATGTGTGTTTGCAGGTACTTTCTTGGCATTCTTACATTAAGACATACCTAGATCATTTTTACATCCACAACAGCGATGAATACGGCATATGTGCACGAATGGACAGCACATCAAGTGACATGTAATGCATTAGTATAGTGCTGGCTTGACGTGGGGGCGGCCATGCTGTGCACATGTTGATGTGTGGTAATGCTGCTGTAGGAGTGGAGATGGTAAAGCAACATCTGACTTCTGTGAAGATGTTTGTCATCTGCACGGCCCGTCCCATCGCCTGTCCCATACGTCTCTGGAGCACCCCCGCACCCGCTCTGTGTGTGAGTCTGTTATTGCCTGGACAGTTTGTTTCTTTCTGACCTGAGTATGAATATGTTACTAGGTGTGACCTACTGTAGTAAGTTAGCTGCCGGGACTTTGGCAGAAATGTGACCATTCACACATGAAGCCGACACGACAAGATACAGTCCCATTTATGGAAAGGAGAGCAAGTCTGACAGAGGCTTATGTGACATATTTATCAAAACCACAAATGCAAAACCAAAATTAAAGATAGAGGCTCACCAAAGTCATAAAGTTACTAACAGACATTGCCTTCTTTAGAGCCAATAAATAAAAGAGCGTAATTTGTATGCCACATTTCTCATTATCCTGGGAATCATTATTCATTCACTAGTTGTATTCCTGTCCTGGGTTAGAATCCACCGTCTGACTGAGACCTCTCTGTGTGGAGTTTGCATGTTCTCCCTGTGCCCGTGTGGGTTTCCTTCAGGTACTCCAGGTTTTCTCCCACAGTCCAAAGACATGCAGTTACTGGGGTTAGGTTCACTCTAAATTGCCTATAGGTGTGAATGTGAGTGTGAGCGGTTGGCTGTCTCTCTGTGTTAGCCCTGCGACAGGCTGGTGTCCTGTCCAGGGTGTACCTCGCCTCTCGCCCTATGACAGCCAGCATAGACTCCAGCCCCCTTGCAGCCCTGAATTGGATAAGCAGAAGAGGATAGATGGATGGATGGAAGTTGTATTCCTTGTAAAGAAAGATTACAATCACTTGGTTGTTTACAAGCCCCAAACACAATAATCTCAGTCTCAGTGTTCTGCAAAGTTTCTTTGTGGTATTTAGCTTTATTCACTGTCACTCCATCACAGTGAAAGATCACATAGCAACATTGTTAAAGTTATTGTAATATCAGAGGAAACTGACCCAGATGAATGGTTGACTAAAACGATTTATATTTTTCATAGTGTTTATCTGCCCACTCAGCTGGACTCCTGCAGAAAACAGGATGGATGTGGGTGGCTCGCTCCGTCTTACAGAGAGATGTGGCAGCTTGCTTTTCTTTGTCTTCATTTCACTTGGTGCTCAGGCTCACATGACTTAGTGTTTTGTTTTTTTTTTAATTATATTTATTCTAACCGCTTGAGTTATCAAACTAATTGACTGTTTCTCTTAAAGATTTTGAAATATTTTGCGTAACATTGAATGGCCTCGTAATACAGTGGTTTACACATTCATGTTTACACGCACATTTGTAGCAGACTTCTCCAAAACTGGGATAAAAACTGGGATAAAAAGCACTATACAGCCTTACATGTGTGCATTTGATTTTAAGGTGACGTGTCCGTTTTGAATTTTCAATTCTCAGAACTTTATTGGGATTAAATGTGCTTGGATGGAGACCCTGCTCTACAGTTCACTCGTGTCTCTGTGTCCTAGATCTCCGTCCCTCAGTCTAGAGTGGTGGAGCTGACGGAGAAGCTACTGACCAACAGTGAGGTGAAGCTGGCCGGGCTGGGAGCTAGGGACAGTCTGCGACTGGAGGCGGGGCTTTGTCTCTATGGCAATGACATAGATGAGACCACCACACCTGTGGAGGCCGCCCTTGTCTGGACCATAGGTTGGACTTTCGTGGTCATTTATTATTTAAATACAGATTTTTTTTTCCAACTCTTGCTTTTATGTGAGGCTGTGCTGGAACTTGTGATTTTAAAAGATGTGAATTCTTTTATGTTTAGTTACCACTTAAAAATCCACACAAAAAGCCCACTCACCTCCTTGGTCTCCGGTTGGCTCACAGATGACGAGAAGCCGCATGTGTCCTTGGGCTCTCTAGGATCTTTTTAGGATCATTAGATGCCACAATCAGATATTTTGAAATTACACCTAAGAATGATTTAGTTCCCAGATGTTGTGCACATCTGTATTTTAATTCTGTCTGTTGTGTCAGTTAACTCTGTTGGTGTCTCCCACAGGAAAGCGCAGACGCCAGGCCAAAGATTTCCCCGGTGCTGACATCATCGTACCTCAGATCACAGCCAAGACTGCCAAGAAGAGAGTGGGCCTGGTGTCCACCGGCCCCCCAGTCCGGCAACACACGCCCATTCTCAGCCCTGACGGAAAGGTCATAGGTCAGAATGCTCCAAAGTGCAAACACAGACATAAAAAGATTCCTTATTTAAAGACAATATGTTTAGAATTATGACAGCATTGTTTTTTGCCACGGTGTCTATTGTGGTGTTACCACTGGGGGTCTCCAAAATCACACATTTTCAAATCCTACACATTAGGGCTTTAAAATGTTTAGATTTATTTTACATCTTTTTCAACTACCAGCGTGATGACTGTTGAACATTGCTTTACATGTGTAAGCCACAATTCATAATTAGCTCGTTTTATAGAAACAAATGAATAAAAATGTCCAGCACACAATATGGCCAAAAGGTTTTATTGTACCTCTGCTTTAAGAGATTTCCTCTGAAGCTGTAGTCAGAAATGCATCTGCCAGAGATTTCCTTGGAAAGACAAATTCCCTCTTGTTTTATACAGGCGAGGTGACCAGTGGCTGCCCCTCTCCCTGCCTGAAAAGGAACATTGCCATGGGTTATGTGGACGCAGCGTTCACCAAGAATGGAACAGGCATTCAGGTCGAGGTCAGGAAAAAAGCAGTGCCAGCCACCGTCAGCAAGATGCCCTTTGTGCCCACAAAGTACTATTCTGGGTAGGAGAGACACATGCGTGGCGAGTATACGTGCTGCTGAGCATTTCTTCAGATGATCCCATATTTACCAGTGCCGCCCCCTCATGCCATAAAACAGCAATATAAAATTTACAGACCTTCACTGGTGAGCCCCCCTCCCCCCCCCCCCCCCCCCCCCTCCCCAAGGGGAAAAAAAAAAAAAAGTCCGAACAATCCAACTGACATGATCTATCGCTGTAACGCACAAATACATGAAGCTTAAAGTAGAGTTGCAGTGTGCATATTCAGAGTGTAACCAGGGCTGCTGGTTTGAGGACAACCATAACAGGACCTCACATACCAAAGAGGGTGACCGGATGTTCCTCGTCACTAGCATTTTTATCCCTTCTTCCCCTGTCCTGCGTATTGAGACGGTGTCCCACGTTTTGACCGGCTCTGCAGGATGTGCACGTTCTAAACTCTGACGTTTACTTAAAGCATTTCGGTGTTTTTGGGATCTGGTCACCCTCGATACAGAGACTTTGAGCAGCACTTTTTAAAACAGCAGACCGCCGTTCCTCACACAGTCATTCAGTATTATATGTGTGGTTAATAAATCCACGGTGCACTAACATGGCTTCACCTGTGGATGGATGAGATTCATGGAATGAATTACGAGCAGTATTGTTGAATCTCCGAATGTGTGTGTGTGTGACCACGGGATGAGCCGAGATGCTGTTCGCATCGTTCAGAGACCAAGTTTTGTGTTTGTTTAATGACATAAGTTGCTGCACTAGCATTTCAGCGTTTATTGCTAATTAAACATGAAGCCACTGCTGGACCAAAACAAAAACTGCACATGACACGTTTCTCTTTAAGGTCTGCTGAATATGACCAAATTTCCAGTAATAATAATATTATTATAAACTGCTTGAATAAGAGAGGTGTAACAGGGGCAACTTGTTGTCCTTCCATGTAAAAAATCTGTGTGAAGTGTGCTCGTTCCAGTTTTGGCGTTGTCATTTTTGTGTTTTTCTTTTTTACTCTTGGTTTGGTGTTGGACATGTTTTTATTTTTCATGAAGTAATCATGAGATAAGAAAAATTCAGATGTGGGCCACGTGGTACAATGAGACTCTAACTTGAAAAGCTGTTAAGTGTAATTATTTTTCTGTCTGCCTTCTAATGAAATCTTACTTATTAAATGGGACACAGTCTTAAGACTTCTGTATGTCTGCAGAACTACTGACTCTTAGGTTTTCTTGAAAGGTGTGCTCTGTGTGTGTGTGTGTGCGTGTGTGAGGTTGGACTAATACTTAGCTGCAATTTTTGTAAACATTTTTTTAAATTGATTTTAAGAAGATCTTTAATAAAGGAGATTTCTGTTCCATTTGTCTCTTCTTTTTCTTAAGCCCTTGAGGGGCTCTCCACCATATCCATACCAACATGCCCTCCTTTACTACAACCATGAATCTTCTCTGTGGTCTTCCTCTTTTCCTCCTGCCTGGCAGCTCCATCTTCAACATCCTTTGTCCAGTATACCCACTTTCTGTCCTCTCCACATGTCCAAACCATCTGAGCCTCGCCTCTCTAACTTTGTCTCCAAACCACCAAACCTGAGCTGTCTCTCTGATGTACTCGTTTCTAATCCTAAAAAATCTCTGGAGCTCTGCCAGCTCCAGCTCCATATCCTGTCATTTTGTCAATGCCACCTTCTCCAAACCACACATCATGGCAGATCTCACTGTCCAAATAAGATTCAGTAAATTATTTAAATTTAAGATTAGATTGGTAAATTGTTAATTTCCAAACATGAGTTTGGAGGTGTTCATAGATATGGAACACTGGCTGACACCTTTGACTAAAATATGATTAAAAGTAACCTGTTTGGTACGAAAAACACCAGAAGTTAAAGCTTCAATTAAAATTTGTATGACTCATTTGAGTTAATCTTATCGCAAGTCCACGAAGGAGCTTCCTTTACGACGCGTGACGTTGGCTTTACGCGTAACCGGAAACGAGGGACGTTCACTGAACAAACCTGGCAACCCCGGCTCCCGGTTTGTTCAGTAGCTACTGAGGGGAAGATGGTGGACTTGGCGACTACAGCATGCTTAAAACTCCGTCCCAAACACTTTGACAAATACTTTCCATCTCATCCTAGTATTAGGTATAGATTACCAGGGGACAATCATAGATAATAGACTGTGATAGCTGCTGAAGGGAGCCACTTTTCCGCCACCGGACAACTCTTTATTCACAGACTGAAGAAAGCGAAAAGTTACGGAACCTGGTGGTGGTGGTGGTAGTTGGTGTTAGTGTTAGTGCCGGACGCTAGCCAGCGATAACCAAAGCGAAAGAAGGCGGCTTTTTAAACACCGCGGACAGGCGTGTGCTGCTGTTGTTGAAGTTCTTGAGCCAGCCAACCTCAGCTAGCTTTGTTGTGAAGAGGAGGATCAAAGCTGCTGCTCGAAATGCCGCGTAGTAAGATGGGGAAACGTGGTTCCGGTAAGCCGGGTAAGTAGCAGCTATGCTAACTCACGTTCAGAAATCAGCAGGAGTATAAGGTCAGATAAGAGGGTAAAAGTGTTAATACAAGGTGAACAGTTCGACCAGTACACGTGTAGGAAAGGCTAGCAGTTACAGCCGGGGCGTTTTTGCCATATGACGTGAACGCCAACAGGCAGGCAGCCTGTTGCTTCTCTAACTTTAGCATGTGAGTTGTTTTGCAGCCTGTCGTGCACATCCATGTGGGTTATAGTCAGTGCTGCATCTTAACAGTGCAGTCTGTATTTGCTTGGAATTCATACTAGAACAAATCTGGCGCTCTGATAGGCTCAGGGAGCTGAGAAAGCTTGATGCGGTTTCTTTTTTTGACTGAATTCTGTGTTAACAGAGTTACTGTTAAGATCATATACACATGAATTAAGGTCGATTGTGTGAAGCTGTGTTGCTGCTTCGGAGTTACAGCTGCGAGTTTTTCTCAGTGTGCAGTCGTGGTGTGGATAAACTAATCACGGAGAAACACAGACTTCCAAAACTAGAGAAGAGGGGACACAAATACAGTCACAAACCAAAGTAGTTCGTCTGCTGCAACAGGGTATTAAAGCTGTCAGTGTTGATATATTTCTTTAATTTAAGGCTTCAGAATGATGCATTATTAACTGTGCACAAAAAAAAAAGAGTTTCAATGCAGAATTTAATGCACGGAAATGTGCTGCTCACGTTTCATGTTTTCTTCTCCATCATGGCCATTCTTGCATTACATTCATCTTTCCATTCATTCATAAATCTTCCTCCATTTCAACCATCCATTCATTCCGTCATGTCCAGGCTCTCTCCGTCACGAGGTTCTTCAGCTGCAGCTGTCAGCTAAGGCGTCACTCAAAGGTAACTCCTCTGACCCCTGACCCTCGTCCAGCTCTAACCTTGTCCAGAGGCTCTTGAGCCTCATGGCAGTACATGCAGTAAACCAAATAGCCAAACCTGTGTTTTATTCCAGCTGCACTCTTCCTCCTGTGTAATACTGCCAGGGCTCCCCTCTTTAATGTAACTGACACGTCTTGCTGCACAGTTTTATCTGAATGTTGCTTCTTGCTTTATCACCATCTACTCTGATCGGGAGCTTGTGCTGACAGTTCTCTTCTTCTCACCTGCAGTGGTGCCATAAACAATGACTTATTGTTTCCTGTGTGACTATGCCATGTGTAAGCAGTGCTAACAGCGTGGGGCCCAGGGCACAACCTTGGAGGGAACACCACAACCATTATTCAGTTGATGAGGGATAATCATGAGAAACAATAAATGATCAAATGTAGAGACAGGACCACTGACAACCAGCAGTACCAGTACAGAATATTCTCCTGCATATTCCAGTACAAATAGATCATTTGAGACTCTGAAAAGAGTAGTTTTTGTTGAACGCAGCCAACAGACTGGAACTGGTCACTCCTTGAGTGCATGTCACACTTGAATGCTGCATGTTTGTCCTGCCTTCAAGCCAACATTAAAAGACAGACATTACAGAAAGATGAATGAAGTCCAACCACATTTGACCTTTTCATCCACCCAGCCAGCTCCACTTCCAGGTGGTTTTTAAAAAAAAAAATTCTTGCTGTATCACCATCTACTCTGATTGTGAGTTTGAGTTGAAAATTCTCTTCTTTCCATCTTAAGTGGTGCCATAAACAGTTATTTTTTTGTTTCCTGTGTCACTGTGTCATGTGTAAGCAGTGTCAGGGCAGTGTGTCATTCAGTTAAAATCACTGGTGACACATTGCTCTTTGTGGCAATCGCCAACCTGCTGTCACATGTTTATTATTAACCGCTTATTACAGTCAGCGTATTGTTGATTATTATTATTTTTTTTAATGTTCACTTAGAAACCTGCATCTTTCTGCAAACTTAAATGCAGAGGATGATTATCAGTGGAATTTTAAGTTAATTTGTATAGTTGTTTAAATTATTCTGGATAACAGGATTTAAAGATATAACCACCTCAGCTATGGACACAATGAGCCTAAGTTCAGTAATGTTCCTTTATTGGCAGAAATATGAGGAAACCAAGCAATTTACATGCTGTTCAAAAGCCAAAGCATGGCTAAAGGAAAAAGATTACAGAGAGCATGCTTAATAAAAGAAGATTAGACCATTTGAGACTCTGAAAAGTGTAGTTGTTGTTGAACACAACCAACAGAACTGCTTATGGTAGATGTCATTTTACTTGGAAGTTGTGGGTTTGCTTCAAGGCCTGTTTCAGGATGAGTTCAAGCAGGGCTTGCAGTTTTAGAGGTGTGTTAATTGTATCTTTACACCATAAAATAAGCTGATGGTGAGAAAAATTGATGTCAGAATATTATCTGTGTTGCCTGAGTTCTGCAGCTGTAGTGGTAGTGATCCATAGAGACACTTAGCAAAGTGCTTGTGGGGCGAATGCAGGTTAATATAGCCGCTGGAGTCCTGTGTCTTCCATCTATAGCTTGTGAGCTCTGAAGGTCCCACCCCCTTGGCTCGAATCTGTCAGCGGAGCCTCATTTCCCAGCGGCCGACCGACTGCTGGAGCGGTGTGAGTGATTGCTATGTAAGCGTAAAGTGGCAAAGCGGAGAGGACACGTGAGCCGTGGCGGGGAGCTCACACTTGACATAGCTGAGCTGTGCGTGGGCAGGCCTGCGTAGGAAGGTGTGGAGCTCTGTGTAACCAGTGAAATGACCAGCAGTTCAAGGATGGTGACCGGGAAACTGCTGACTGATATTGGCCCACAGTGTGTGTTATCTCAGCTACCGACAGTATGTTTGTGTGCGAGAACGCTTCAGGCTATTCGGTCAGAGAAACCCAAACATCATATAAGGAAAGTGCCCTTTTTGGGCAGCCATTCAGATCATTCTTTTCCTCAGAAAAGACATTTACTTCCTGTATTTGCTCACATGCACAGTTACTTCACCATTAATTATTAAATAGTTCTATAATAAATTTTGAATTCAACCAGACCCAATTATTGGGAGAGACATTTAGTGTAAAAGTATTTCATAAGCAGCAGGACCAATGAGACTCTGAGGGTCAAAGCTACATTCCTAGATATTGGGTGTAGTAGTGGTTGCTGGTTTGCTTTCCAGAGCCTTTAAATGATGGATAGAAATTAATCAGCAGTGATAGGGACAGAATTAAGCAGTGTTTGATTTGTGGCTACAGATGAAAGGGAAGGTAAAACTGAAGATTTGACAATGACTCCACAGCTGAGCCTGCGCCATTCAAATGGCTGCACTTTATCCCAGTTTAGATTCTTTACTCTGAGCCCGAATATGGTCCTGGTTGTTTATGAAGTCTTCTCTGGAAATACATGTAGAAATAACATAAAATATAGTGCAAAATATGTCAAGATAAAAAGATAAACAGTCATATTTGTTGAGCTTTTGTGTTGGGTATTGAACAGAATGGACTGACGTTTCCTATTTTGAATCGCTGCAAAAACCAGTGACCTTTGGGTTACCCCAGATGTCCTGTTTGACCTCGACGTAAACATACAAACACACGCATACTTGCACACAGAGTCTGACCATTCTGGATCGTACACACTGAGTGAATGAATAAATGAATGGCCACACTGGTCTTCAGTAATCCCACCAACAGTAGAAAGTCCTGAGCCAGCAGGAGTGTTGGCTTCCCTCTCCCTGCCTCACTCTTGCCCCTTCTCATACACACACGGCAGAGCTGTGTGGAAACAGAACATCTGGCAGTAATAAAAGATGACGGAGCATTACCTAATGGAAAAATCCTTCTTTTATCTGGTGTATGCGCGATTAAAGACCTCATAGTATCATATTATCCAAACAGAGCGCTTTGCTCTCAGACTGCAGGCTTACCTGTGGGTCCTTGAGTTTCCTGTGGAACCAACTCTGTTTGGATTCAGGGGACAGACAGCCTGTCTACATTAAGATTACACTCAAAATTTAGTTGGGCTGAATCGGGTGACCCCGATCCCTCACTTAGTTATGCTGCAGTAGGCTCAGACTGCTGTGGGACTTCACTCATCTCTTTTCACTCCCCACATGTTTATATACCACTGCAGCATGCCATTAAATTTTTTCCCTCCTCCGTCCCTTCTGTGTTTTGTCCTGTTTTCCCCATGCTCTCTTTTTTTTCCCTCCCTCTTCTCCTCCTCTGATTTGCCCCTAGATAAATGAACTCTAATTGACGTGAATTGAATTATAACCTGTTTATTAACCAAGAAAGTGTCAGCTCCCTTGTGTGGGTGAGAGTGACCGCAAAGCATGATGGATTCAACTCAGTGAGGAAGTCTGCAGATGACGATTGAGTGTATGTGTGTATTAGTAGAAGTAGACCAAAGGTGTACAGTTACTGACAAAGAGAGGCAGCTCACCAGAGTGAGCCTGGTAGACAGCTTGCAGCCAAATTCTGGTTAATTTTGGGCAGCTTCTGCATTTTTTATTTTTTTTTACCCACTTCCACAAGTTTTGGGGAAGTGTCTCATCTTGGGCACCTTTTTATAAAGATGCCTAAGATGCAGCAGATGTGGCAGTCTTATAAAAACTGGGCTAATAAAAAAAAACAAACAAACAAAAAAAACATCAAGTCCCTGAAAAACAGTTTTCTCCTTTAATGTTCTACCATAAATGTACAAATAAAGCAATTCTGACCATTTAAGTCAGACCAAAATATTTAGCATTCAATTTTGTTCCATTGAATCTACCAGCTTTCTGCTGTTTGGGCTACTTTGTCCACTCCCTGGTGTTTATGGAAAAGTTGACAGAGTTAGGCTGCCTTATCGTGCAGCAACAATCGTGCGTGTGTGTGTTTTCTGTTTGTTGGTAAACTTCACACTATGAGGAAGTTGTGCTGAAAGAAGTAATATAATCTGTGGGATATTTAACATCTGCTGGTGCTTTGGAAGATGGCAGAACAGGTTTTGGCTGATGGTAATGGTTTTTATGTTTTCTTTGCATGTGATTGGAAATGCGTCTGTGAAGACTTCATGCATTTCCATCTATCTCCTTGCAAATCTATATCCTCCTGCTCCGATTTTCTTCTCATCGTTTCACTTTTTCCGTCTCTAGGTGCTAAAAATGGAGTAAAGGGAGAGTCAGCTGCCAGCGACGATGAGCTGACGTCGGACATTCTCAGCCACTGCAGCAGTGCCAGCGAGAGCACCTCGGTGCTGGAAGAGGGCCCGGGTTTGTACAGAAATGCAGATGCTACACCATTCATTCCTTCTACACACATTCAGTTTGGATTAAGGGCTCAGTGATTATTTTCTGATTGACTGAAGAGCAGAAGCCGTTATATTCCCACATTTTGTAGCAACTCTTTGTCAGTCATTTAACTTCATAACCATTTGAGCTCAATTCCAGTTAATAGCCAAGATGGCCAGAATCTTCAGTTGAAGCATTAAATGGTTACCTTTTTAATGCAGCCATCAAAATCAGTGTATCAGCTGTGTGTGTTGACTGATCCAACACAGGGAGTGAGCAGGTGGATGAGCAGACTGCCCAGGAAGAAACAGAGGACAAACTCAAACAGTGTATCGACAACCTGACAGATAAGAGGTGAGATTATTATTTTTTTTTTTTATTGTTTTGCACACAATCAAGAAGTGTCAGGAAAGCAAAATGATGATGCAATGGCACTATTAACTGTAAAAAAATAAAAATAAAATTTTTGCTCCAGCTCTCATCTTAATGTCTTTTCTCCCTCTTCTCGGTTTCTCAGTGCAAAGACTCGTCTGGCAGCCCTTGAGTCGCTGCGGCAGGCCTTCTCCTCGAGAGTACTTTACGACTTCCTGACAGAGAGGCGCTTCACTATCAGCGACTGCCTGGAAAGGAGCCTTAGAAAAGGTACCACGAAACAAGTTGCATGGATGTGTGTGTGTGTGTGTATGACTCAGTTTATCTTGCTTTCTGCAAATTTGTTGATACCAGTTTGTATAAATCCATACCAGGAGCATTAAGGATTTTAAAAGAAAAACTGCAGGTACTGATAAACTGCTTTTCTCCTCGTGTGCCCAGGCAGTGGGGAGGAGAAGGCAGCGTCAGCCACAGTGTTTGCTCTGCTCTGCATCCAGCTGGGGGGCGGAGACGAGGTGGAGGAGGGCTTCAAAATGCTTCGCCCTCTCCTCACTGCCATCTTGATCGACAGCAGTGCCAGCATAGCAGCTCGCCAGAGTGTGAGTGATCGCACGAAACTTGTGTGAATTTGCATGCAAATTTGGATTTAGGATGGTTTTCAAGGGGGGGGGGAAGAAAAATTCCTGAAGTGTGAAATGTTGGACCGTAAAGGAGCCGGGTTAAAGATCAATAGCATCACAATCACTTCTGTTGTTGTGTAGCAGTTCAGTGAGTCATAGCTCATTAATTGATTTAGTAATTAAAGGAAAATTCATTTTGAAGATATGACACTGGGTTGTTGTGGTTTTTGAGCTAATCCACTTTTAGCCTGAGCTTCCCACTTGAGGCCTGGCAGGGACTTTGCAGCACCGCTGTCAACTGCTGTTTTCTGCCCACTGTTTTGGAAACAAACTGAAGGCAAAAAAAACCCCCAAAACATGTCAAACAATATTTAGAAGACCCCCGAGGACTCGCTGACATTAACGACTACCATTCTGGTGTGCGGGTTTATGGTGTAAATGAGCCAAAGTGTTTCTGCCGCTGACAGATGTGAGTAGCATCTGTTAACTTGTAACAGCATCACACATGATCCTAATATTGCAGTGCTCAAATGTTATCTTTATTTAGATTCTAACTAAGCCCAGATTGTGTTAGGATTGCACATTAAGTGTCTGTCTGTCCTCATTTACATGCCTGTCTGTTAGTTTGACTGTTCTCGCATCTGTCTCCCCGTTAGTGTGCCAGGGCTCTGGGGATGTGCTGCTATGTCTCATCTGCTGAAGACGGAGAGGTGAGAACAATTTGTAACTCATGACCGTTTAATTCTGCACTACTTCAGAATATGAAGAAAAAACTTCTAAAATAACAGCAGTAGCTGTATCTGTTTTGTGCTGTTATGCATTTCTATTCCCACCCCTGGTTGCTCCTCACAGGATTTGATCAAGTCATTGGCTCTTCTGGAGAGTGTGTTCATGTCTACATACCCTAACGGAGAGGGAGTTCTGCCCACACCGAAACCTGGAAGTCCAGCTCTCCACACTGCTGCCCTGCAGGCCTGGTCCCTGCTGGTCACCCTCTGTCCCACTTCTAGACTGACTGTGGTGCTCAACCAGTGAGTGAAACAGGCTGCGAACCCTTCGCCTGATCCTGTTAAGCATTAACATCTTCTGTTGCTCCTGACGTGGACTTTAAGAATTTGAGTTGGAGTTTTGTTGTTTGCAGTAGTGACTGATGGTTTACCCAGCTGTAATTCTTTGTCTCTTTCTCGCTGCAGTCACCTCCCTAAACTGCAGGCGTGCCTTCAGAGCAGTGATGTCAACTACAGGATCGCAGTAGGAGAGACCATCGCCCTGCTGGTGGAGCTAGGACGAGAAATAGATGAGGTACGCACCTGTACAAGCAAAACACCCACTTATGAACGCAGTAATCCAGTGTTTCCAACAGTGCTGGTTTAAACCTCTCTGTTTGTAATGCTGTGTTAGGGCACTACACCTTTGTCATTTGTGTATAAATGTCTGCAGGAGTTTGAGTTGGACGACAGTGAAGGTTTGTGTGAATGCCTGAAGAGTTTAGCCACAGACGGCAACAAACACAGAGCCAAGAACGACAGGAGGAAGCAGCGCTCCATCTTCAGAGAGGTGCTGCATTACATAGAGGTATGTCGTCTTATTTTAGAACTGCATAAACACTGAAGGAAATTATTTTAGGTGCCTGATGTTCTGTTTTAACTGGCAGAGGAGCTTTGACATCTTATTTGTCTCTCCAGAACGAGGATTTCACAGAAGAGAAAATCAGGTTTGGAATGGAGAACGTTTACATTGACAGCTGGATGAGGAGAAGAATCTACGATGCCTTCAAAGAGATCCTGGAGTCTGGGGTCAGACACCAGCTACAGGTGAGGAAACGGAGCAAAATGCAGTTTATCTGCATGTTTCACTGATCACGGCTTGTTTTTATGCAGCCTCATCCACTGCAGCTGTTCAGTGCCTTGTTATTCGCCTTATTCTTCTGTCTCTGTAGTCGTGTCTTCTGTCACATCTTGCATAGACGGCGTTAAACAAAAACCTGAAGTTGAGTAGGAAGACTGGTACTTCCTGCTCAGCCAGCAGGCTGTGAGGATACCAAATGTAATTTTGTGTGGAGGATATGCCAGTCAGCACACAATGAGCACACCTACACATGAGCCACACGCGTGGGCAAATCCCACTGCCTCTGTTAGGTTTGTTTTCACTAAATAATCTAAGAACTGATGCAAACACTCTGAATTAAATGATCCAGTATTTAAAGTGGCACCTCTGCTGAAAAGCTCCCGTAGAATGAGATTCTGTTTGTAGGCATAATGCAGTACTGAATTGGTAAGGTTAATATTCTTGTATTGGATGGTTAAGATACTTTTTTTTTTTTTTTTTGTATTTGCTCTCATTTCTCACCCAACTTTTCACCACCAGGGGCAGCATTTTACTGCTCACTGTGTTTCTTTTTAAAAGTCTCCATTTCCTCAGGTGGCTTTGCATTTTGCCAGGCCTCCACTGTAAATACACTGACTCACTGCTTACTCTTGTGGTATAGATTGGAATTACATTTGGTAAAGCCGATCCCTGGTTCAGCTTCAGTTGATCTCTCTCCATCACAGTACCGAGATGCTCTAGACACAGTCGTAGTATTTGATTCTGATGATAGCTGTAGTTAATTTAAGAAGGGATTTTTTTTTTGTAAGACAGGCGGTTGCAAAAAGTACTTTGATTGACTTGTACCTCCAGTGGTGTAGCGGTTAGCACATTTGCTTGACAAGCAAAAAGTTGCTGGTTTGATTCCAGCCAGAGACAGAAATACCATCTGGCGTAAAACATCACCAAATGAAACATGCGGAGCTATTTTGTGACCCTTTGTGGCAAGGCAGCAGCTGAAAGCTTCTTTTATTGAGTAGTCGCATCTAAAATCTGTTTTGTTTCCAGCTCATGCTGTTAAAACTTTTCTGTGCTTTATTTTTTTGTTTTGGTGCAGTTCAACCCACTACTCAGAGACATCTTTGGCCTTGGCCCCCCACCCATCCTGGACGCGACAGTCAAAGCCAACAAGATCTCACGGTTTGAGAAGGTAACAGCAACTTGAACTAAAATGGTCTGATCTCTGCCAAAGTTTGGATTGACAGGTGTATGTGATTATAGCCGGAGTGGTATAAATACTTTGCTTTTATGTGCCTGTAACAGCATCTTTTCAACTCAGCTGCCTTCAAAGCCAGAACTAAACAGAGGAACAAAGTCAGGGACAAACGTGCTGATGTCATGTGAGAGGACGACGACGTTGGAGATGATGAAGAAACGAGGAACCTCCTCTGGATGTGACGAATACAAAATGATGCCTTCAGCTCTTCACAAACACTCAGCAAACAGGGTTTTTCCACTTGTGCTCCTCACGTACAGCTTCATTCTCCAAATTCAAGATGGTCAGCATTTACTCTCACGTTGTAGCGGACACGTCCTAAAGTTCTTTCAAAGCAGGCGCCGGCTTTGCTGCCATCGCATTTGATGCTTCACAGTGAACATAAGCTGTGAAACTAAGTGAAACTTTCTTTATGTGGGATTAAAATGATTTAATTCAGTACAAATATGGAGAAAAGGTAAAATCTCCTTTGGAGAATCAAACATTTTGAAGCTGATGGTCCATTTTAGATCTCTAGAACCATAAGTAGAAACCTCCTTTGGTGCTGATGGGTATTTTTTGATGCTCAGCTCAGTCTGCTGCCCTGTCATGTGACAGGTCAGTCAGGTATTTTGCTTTTTAATTTCTGATGCCTTTTCCCACATGCAGGAGGTCCCATTTAGTATCTTAATCTTTATATTCAAGAATGGACTAACGTGAAAAGAGCCACGGTCATACTCTGTCTACATTTCAGCTGCCAAACCGGAAACAGACTATACAAACAATGCAACCTAAAGGAGCGTGTGTGGTGTTTGTGTGTGTGTGGGGGGGTGTTATTACTGCAGATTAATTTAACCATAAAAATAAAAAAAACACTTGATGCCTAATTAAAAAAAACAGCAAATCAAAGAGGTAATATTGTCATGTTTGTATTCATATTTTTTTGGAATTGTATTTCATTTTAACCATTTCTAGTGAAGAATTGTATTTTAATAATTTATTAAAAGGGCAGTAATGTGTGTGGGTTTTTAAGACTTAAAAAAAATGCTAAAACTTGTTTACAGACAGAATTATTGGATGAAGAAGGCAAGAAGAATCTGCCTTTTTCTCAGATCTTTGTTGCAGGTTGGTGACTCATACCATCTATCCATGCGTATGTACTGTAGATACAATGAACATAGGGATTTATGGGTATGTGTTTCACAAATGTTAGATGATAACATACCACTAATCAGAGCCGCTGATCAGATGAGTTTGGTGATGCTGTTTTTTTTATTAATCGTAGGGTCAGCATTGACAGTTTAGTGTGCTCCTGATCATAGAGTCACAATCACAGATTTTTTTTTCTTTTCAGCCCACTAAATAACTGCAAAGAAATTTGAATAAAACTTTAAGCTTACATGTTTTAAACTGGTCGTAGCCCACAGGTTTGAACCCCTCTTCTTGGATAAAACCTGATTGCCTCACCAAACTTTCCTGTCGGTGCTTCTGGTGTTTGGGCACCTGGACAAACGATGGAATAAAGAGAATTTAAACACACTGTTTTCTGTGAGTTCATAAAGTTACCTTAGGAGGTGTAGTTTCTGCCCACAAACATGACAGCTAGTGCATCATTGTGGGGCAGATGTAAAGAAAATGTCAGTTTGAGCACAAAGGTTGTACATAAAAAAGTAAAATTATTGTAATCTTGAATATTTCAAACCCTGAACACAGTAATTGTATAGTGTAGGTTAGCCAAGTTTAATCTGACTTTTTCCGAACAGAAAGCAGCTCATTTGCTGCTTTCAGTGTATTTTTAGAGTGAATAATCTGTTAAAACACAATGAATGTACTGCCCACCAATTTGCTTTCACATTTACAGATTTCACAGATCCCGCTGTATCTCTGTGGACAGTCGGTAAGTGACAACAAATGGATGGAAGAAAGAAAAAAAATATATATATATATATATATACACACACCAGTCATTATTAGAGAAAACAAAAATCTCAGTTTTAAGAATTATTTTCACACTTCAATGAAGACCAGAAAAGTTTTTGGAGGCCACGAATCTCTGCTGCCCCTCTGCGGTCATTTCCCTCAACTACACGATCACCCCCAAACCTGAGCCAAAGTGGTATCGTCCATTTATAAACTCAACATGGAGGCGCTGGTGCGGTGGAAATGATGCTTCTGACGTAGTAAACTGGGTTCAAACGGGGTGATCCAGTAATTAACAGAGTTCTGTAGGTCAGTTTTTGAGTCGCGCTGCAGTAAACCGTGCTTGTCGGCGGTTTTAACGCCAGATTTTACATCATTTTAACCGAGGAAACGCTGTAACGTCAATGCAGGACGCATGAGTTTGCAGCAGACTGCACCGACTGCGGTAGTTCCAGCGCGCAACGACAGAGCCTGATGGAGCCCAGAGAAATCACCGGGGTATACGGAGAAGTGAGCGGCCTCCCTACGCCTCTTTCAGCCCATGTGAGAGAGGAGCAGTTCCGGGAGGAGCTCCGGATCTATACAGTGACAGCAGGTGAGCTCTCCCTCCCCCTCTGAGTGCAGCGGGCATGATGATCCTTATTATTTATCAATTACCACCCGACTTCCCCTGTCAGAGGAAAACCTCCACAGTACTCACCCCCAAAATGTAAAGGAGTGGGAGAAAAGGGAAATTTGCCACAAAGAATTGTTATAGTATATGTGCTTTACAGCAGGAAGTGCTTTCTATTTCATTGTGTTATTTCAAAGTTTAAATTTGAGATTAACCCCAGTGAGACCAGTGAGTTAAAGTAAGAATGGGGTGATTAATACCAACCTGATCTCTGACATCTTGGTCTGATGATGGCACACGAGGAGGAATCACCTGGTAGATGTGAATATCCACAGGAAACTACTGGGACACTTTTGCCACGTTTTCACGCTTGTTTGAAGTTGTTCATTTGCACATTAATGTGGCAGTTTGTGGAGTCGGTCTGTAAGTGATGAAAGATTGGTGGGAATCCTGTGGGAATGCTGGAAATCCATTTATTATTTTTAAAACTCGTCTCAAAAGCATGCTGATTGGAATCATCAAGGACATTTAAAGAGCTCCTCACTACTTGCTTGCATTTCAGTGTAATTCACAGAGATGAGCGCTGACCTTGTGTTAAGAGTTTAAAAAGCTTTCCAGCATAAACCGGTCTGTGCCGGGGAAATTCCATTCAGCCTGAGTGTCACTGGTTGATTTTAAACTGGATTGTGGGCTGTCATGTCAGCTTTAACTCTACAAGGGAGTGAGCAACCCCCCCCCCCCCCCCCCCCCCATCTCACCCCCACCCCCCATCTCACCTGGGAGAAAAGCTATAGGAGAAACTAGCAACCATAAATAATAATTGAATAGTTAAAATAATTGAAGAAAATAAACAGATATTTTGGTTTCATCTGGGAGGAAGACCATCTCTTACTATATTTCAGTTTTCTTTCCAGGATGGCCTGCAGACACACACGCACACACACACACACACACACGGTGTACAAGATGTTTTTCTCTTTTCTGTGACAAACAGAGATATGTGTACAGCTTCCTTATTTAACCCAAATGATTCACTGTGTCCACATCCAGAGTGGAGTCAGAGCGAACTGGTCCGATCCTCCCGACTCCGCTATCTGCAGCAGTTCACTCTGATCTCGGACAGCAACGATCACAAGAGCATCGGGACTGTGCTTCCACCGGGACCGTGTGTAGCAGTGTCTGGAGAGTGAGTTGGCCTATAATTGACGGTAACTGAAACCTTCAGTGATTGGCTAAAACAAAAAAAAACAAACAAAAAAAAGGGAAAGAAACAGCAGCTGAAAGTCTACTGACCGACCTCAGGTGGTTTTACCTCAGCCTGCTGCTGTGATGGACCCCAGGGGGGGTCAGAAAGCTGAAAAGCAGTGAATCCCTGTGTTTGAGTCAAACTGTCCTCAGCTGGGCTTGAGCTACTCTTTATTTCTGCTTTTCAGGTTGTTGAGTGGATTCTCTCCGATTCAAGGCCTGAGAGCTGTTATCAGAGACGCGAGTGGTCACCAGCTCCTCGAGGTAAGAAAAACCGGATCACGACGTCTTTCGCAACGTTGGCGTTTGAGCATCTTAACAGGCTGCTGTTTCTGGTTGTACCTGTTTAGATATGGAACTGCCACGGCCTCAGAAAATGCCTCAACCTGACTGCGCTTAACAAACACGGCAGAGTGTATGACGACGGTGAGATGGATGTGCGCTTTTATTTATTTATTTATTTTTGATTCTTCCGGCAAAAAAGGAAAAGCTGATGTATCGCCACCCACAAAGAGGCAGGCATCAGTGACCCTATCACATCAAAATACAGTGACTGCAACAATTAGAGAGGGGCTATCGTGCCATTATATTCCATTTTCTGTATTTAAATGGCACTCATTGTGATATGTGTGCGTTTTCAGCCCAGTTTGGCTGTCTGTCCTGGTCGGAGTGTGAGAGCAAACTGCTGTACGTAGCAGAGAAAAGCAAGAACGCATCAGTAGAAGCACAAGGTGGAGGATGCGCGTGGACAAAGGTATTACACAAACACAGAAAACTGTGGCCATGCTGCTGCATTAACCGTGCAGCAGAGCGTTTGTGTGCCTGTCTCTTATTCAGTTTTTGTGGTGCCCAATCAGGACAGGAGTTTGTACTGTGAAGACTGGGGCGAGGCCCTGACCAATAGGAGCGACCCGGCGATTTGCGTGGTGGATTTGCAGATCGGCGCCGTCAGTGTGTTGGAGGGTGTTCCGCCTGATGTTTCACCTGGACAGGTGAGGACGCAGAAGCTCACTGAATGCAGTGTATGAACCTTAAGTGTTCATACACCTAATTAAGTCCTTTAAATTGATTTGTTTTTTTTTTGTCATTTTGATACAAGCTAACAAGAGGATGTTAGTTTACTTAGTTTTTTTAAAGTCATGCCTGTGAATATTTATTTCTGCTTGTCTCCAGGCTCTGTGGGCTCCCGGCAGTCACTCAGTGTTTTTTGTTGGCTGGTACCACGAACCCTTCAGACTTGGACTGAAGTTCTGCTCCAACCGCAGGTTATAGAGCTGCTTTATTTTTGAACTCAGCCTGAGATGGCATGAAAACAGCTGCAGCTTAAGCAGTGAAAACGCTTCTTAACTCTTTCAGGTCAGCCCTGTTCAGGATTGACCTGCATGGACACTGTGGTGAGAGCTTTCTCTTTGTCTGCTTGTTAGTGTATCAGAGTTGGCCCCTCTTTGCTCTGCTCAGCTAGTCCTCCGTCTTCCAAACTAGAACGTCTGTCGGAGGAAAACCTTTCGGTGTCCAATCCCCGGCTGAGTCCCGACGGGTCCACGCTGATCTACCTGCGGGGTGCTGTGTTTGGTCCTCACAACCAGTGCCTCAGCCTGCAGCAGGTGCTGTATGCGTGCTCATGCGTGTGTGTGTGTGTTTATGTGCATGTCTACATGTGTTCATTCTCTTAACGGCTGACTGCTGATGATCCTCCACAGCTGGACCTGAAGAGTGGGGAAACATCCACACTGCTGGATGTTGTCAGCAGACCACAGGCGGCGGGTAGGTTATGGTTTCTCACCATGCTAGCAGAGAATGATGTGGCCTCTCACAGCTGCGAGTGAACATTGTTTCAAAATTCTGATTAACTTTCTTTATTATGTGATAAGAACTCCTATAGTAAGACATTATTACATTATGAGAAATCTTATTTATGACATACAGAGTCAGAATTTTCTAGAAATTCATGATTATGACATACCACACAATGGGCTTTCATACAAAAAGCATACCTGCTATGCACTCGCCAGCAAATTCATTAGGTATACCTGTTTAGTTGCAAAACGGGGTCCAACCCAGTACTAGCAAGGTGTAACCAAAGAAGTGGCCAGTGAGTGTATGGTAACATGATAGCGATGCCATTAGCATTTAGCTAATGATAAACAGGAATGAATGCGCTTTCATACTGCTGCATTTAGCATTGTTTTTCATTGCACTGATATATTTGCATCAGATAATCAAATGACACAGCTGGATAACTGAAAATGAGAATGAGAAGCTCGGTGGAGAGTTGAACTTCTCTCCATGTTTTTTCTGTTCCAGGTGAGTTTGCAGGTGTGTATGAAGCTCTGCCGTCCTGCTGCTGGTCTGCAGACAGCCAGAGGGTGATGTTCAGCAGCGCCTGCAGGAACCAGAAGGTAACAAACACATTTGTCTGTCACAGTCTTCTCATAGAACTCAAACAAGTCAGATTTATTCTCTATCCACGGGTTTCTGGAAGCGCGTACGTAGGCTGCCGTGACAGACTGCTACTTCCGCTGTACGGTTTTATACTTCCGGTTCCCCAAAGTCAGAGCCAGAGTTAATGACAAAATTCGGTTACTTTGTGCTGTAACAGGCGGCTTTATTAGTTGGAACATGAGCTCGGATTCAACTTGTGCTGTTGTCGGTTGTCACTACATCAGTTTGTACATTTTTTCAAATTATTTTATTCTGTAAATTACTACTGTATTTTTGTGTGTAAGCCCACAACCGTAAACGACAGCACAAACGGAAGTAAAATACCGGCTTCCGCTATGAATTATGGGTAATGGCGCGAAGTCAGGAATACTGTGGATAAAATGTTGTGTTTGTGATACACACACACACACACACACACACACACACACACACACACACACACACACACACACACACACTTCTCCGTGGCTCATTTAGTCTTGTCTCTCTCTTTCAGGGTCTCTTCCTAGTTGACAGAAGATCAAAGACAGTCACCTCCCTCTCTGATAGTAAGACTCCAACCTCTCCTCCACCTCCTCCTCCTCTCTCTCTCCTCCCCTCATCTTCATCACTCCTTTTCCCTCCTCCACCTTCTCCCTTCTCTCCTCTGCTCCCACCTCCTCCTTTCACATGTTGGTCTTCATGTCCTCTCCCATCTCCTCTTGCCCCCCCTCCATCTGTTTCTCCCTCTCTTTCCCATTTGTCACTTCCGGTTTCTCCTGCTCTCGCATCCCCTTTTCTTCCACCTCCGCCTTCTCCTTTCCTTGCCGTTCCAGTTCCTCCCCTGCATTATGAATCTCACCTTCCTCCTCCACCTCCACCTCCTTCTCCTTCTCCTTCTGATTCTCTCTCTGAACCTCTTCCACTCCCTCTCCTTCCTCCTCCTCCTCCTCCTCCTCCTCCTCCATTGTTTCATCTTCATCAGGAGCACAAGGGAGAACAGAAAGGTATGACAAGACCAAAAAATGAACTGCGCATCTTACCCGGAAATTTCAAAATAAGTCACACAGCAGAAACATCATAGCACCCAGCAGAGCGTACCAAAGGGGGCAAAAATTAATGTAAATGGTTACAGTATCTTATATATCACATACAGATCATCAACTGTAGAATTAACATCTCAGTGTAAAAGTGAATAAATTAACAGTGAATTTCTTTCCTCTTTGTTTCACCCCATCAAGTGTCTACAGTTGTTCGCTTTTCATCTCTTCTCTCACACTTGCCACCTCTGTCTTTGTTTCTGTGTTTTGTTCTCCTCCTCTGCAGACCTCTCAGATCTTTCCCAAGCATATGGCAGCTGGAAACTGCTGACAGTCCAGAGAGACCTGATGGTGGTCTGCTGCTCCAGCCCTAACACCCCTCCCACTCTGGTCAGACAAAGTACAATGCCACATATAAGCACACACATACAGAACCAGCACTTTGTTTAAATGCAGTTGGATGCATGTGTAAATGTGGTTACTTATTAAAAATGATTGGACATGTGTCTCTTTATTGACCATGCAGAGGGTGGGATTTGTGCCGGCTACAGGTGCGGCTGTATCCTGGCATACTCTGCAGAAGCCCATCATGACCTTTGACTTCAGCTGGAAAGTTCTAGATGTTACTCCTCCATCAGACGAGGAGAACGCAAACTACCGTGAGCTTTCAGTTTCTGATTCAGTAGATTTATTTTGAGTTAAAGCTTCGTTCTTCTTACGTTCTCTGCGTCTCTATCTTACCCAGCTGGTTTAGACTTTGGGGCTGTCTTGGTGAAACCGTCTCACCTCCTTTGTGAAACTAGGATACCTTTGGTGGTCTTCATCCACGGTCTGTGTTCACTTTCTTTTGTTGTGTTATTGCTTTATATCTGTATTCTTTTTGGATTATTTATTAAATCTTTTTTTGCATTGTGGTTTTGTTTGCCCCCCCCCACAGGTGGACCTCACTCTCAGTTCCCTGCAGAGTGGAACTGCGCCACATCTGGGCTGGCTAAACTCGGCTTTGCTGTGCTCATGGGTGAAATATATTTGTTGCTCAGTTTTTGTCAGGCTTGCATGCTGTGCACACAAAGGGGTTTAAATTTTTTTGGAAAATGCTGTGGATTCAATTTCATTTAAGCTAAAGACTCTGTGTATATATATTTTTTAGTGATTTAGTTTTTGATTTAGCTGTTATATTCCCTCTCCAATTTTCTGTCCCTATCCAGTGAACTACAGGGGATCCACAGGGTTTGGCCAGCACAGCATTTTGTCACTAATTGGTCAGATTGGGAGCCAGGACGTAAAAGACGTGCAGGTACTGCTTTGTTTGGTCTTTTCTTATCCTGAATCCAGGATAGAGTGAGGTCAGCAACAACTCTCGCTACTGACAGTTTGTCAGTGGCTGAGAAACAGATTAACAAGCACACAATTATTTTTCCCAGATTTGACTGTATGTACACAGGTAGCTGTATCAACAGCACACTCACCCTGCAGATGGAAGGAAATTATCTGACCTGGCTTCCTGTCTTTACCCAGAGGGCTGTGCTTTCTGCGCTGGAACGTGACCCGAGCCTCGACCCCGACCGCTTGGCTGTAATAGGTGGTTCTCACGGCGGTTTCCTGGCCTGTCACCTGCTCGGTCAGTACCCCGAGTCCTACAGAGTGTGTGCAGCCAGGAACCCTGTCATTAATGCTGCTACGCTACTGGGAACCAGTGATATAGTGGACTGGTGAGACATCCATGCTCAATGACAGATGGCAGCTTTTGTTCTGCTGAAACACATCAAATCCACTTCATACTGTAACGCTTTCTGTCGCCACATCTCCAGGCGTTACACCAGTGCTGGGTTTCACTACTCATATGACCAGATACCCACCGCAGAGGTCCTGGCTGCTATGCTACAGAAGTCACCCATCATACATGCCGCCAAGGTCAGACACACACAAACACACAAAATACCACGTCAGAAGACGACACACGTCTGTTGGTACACTGTGTTAACAGTGTTGTGTGATGGTGTGCAGATCAAGGCTCCAGTGCTGCTGATGCTGGGAGGCAGAGACAGGAGAGTGTCCCCTCACCAGGGGATGGAGCTTTATAAAGCACTGAAGAGCAGAGGGTCACCTGTCAGGTACGACAGAGCTTATCACATCACTTAAACTAAATAAAGACAAGCTGACTCTGTAAGCCCTGCCACGCTGGCTTTACTGATATTCACCTCAGTCATTCCTCTTATTTATTCTTAAATCAGGTTGTTGTGGTTTCCTGAAGATGGACATTCTCTGTCCAGAGTGGACACACAAGTTGACTGCTTCCTCAACACAGTGCTGTGGCTACACCAGCATCTCTGACCATGCACGCACACACACGGTGATGAAGCCATTTTTTGCTTCTGCTTGACACTCGGAGATGGTAGAAATCTGGTTTGTGATCAGTTGGGAATCTTCAACACAATCGTTTTCATAGCAAAACAACATTTTTCTGCAAGTTTAAAGTTTACCCAATTTTGTAAAAAAAAAAAGGGGGGGGGGTGATCAAAGCATGTAATAAAGAAAATTTTACAAACCAGCAATGATGTGTACTGTTGCTGTATGTATTTGTATTTCAACAATGACTGTAAAATCCATCAGTTAGCACCTTGATCCAGGTCATAGTCACTTATGGCAAAGCTCTGCCGGCACACACGGGCACTGTAATTTGAAAACTGTCCAGCAGATGGCGGTCTCTTACTGTTGTAAGCTATAGACTTTAGCTTGCTTGCTATGTAAGTGCTGGTTTAGATGCACAAGATTAGCTGCCCATTTAAATGAGTACCCATCAAACAGGTGGTTGTAATCACGTGAGCTGCTTTCAAGTCGACAACAACAAAAAAAAAAAAGATGAAAAGTGGAAAAACTGAAAATCAAAGCAAACCAGGACTCCAAGTGTCATGTGAGTCTTTGTCAGCACACAGACTCACTGCAGAGTTGCAAACCACCTGAAACCTAAGCTGGAGCCTTTAAATGAGACTCCCGACCAGCTTCCTCGTGGGGCTGGCTGAACAAATAGTGTACTGTAATGCTGACCTTTAAGTGAAGGCAAGAGATAAACCAACTCCGGAGTAGAAATCTGTTGAGATTTAATGGTGATAAACTCTGTAGAAATAATACCTAGATATCTGATGAAAGAGATGGTTGTTTAAGTGGGCTTTAATCCATTTTGCACTGGGCTGGAATTTCCCTCATTCCTGGAGCCCTTCAAAAATGAGCCTCCCACAAACATTGGAATCAGCATTAAAAATTGAATCTCTTTTAATATAAAGCTTTATTTTCACACACAAACCTTGTACTTTTACATACATGGATAAGAGGTTTCCTGAGATAGTTACTGAGGAAAGCAGAGCCAGTTTGTCAGTGCTTTGGTGGTCTTGTTGATAGCGGCCTTGAACGGTCCCAACACTTCATTTCCCAGACGACACAAGTGGACATTCCTTCATCTGATGGTACCGACAAATGAAATTCACAGACGCACACTGTGCACTGTGAGTGCTGAGATGAGACGCCGAGGTGGGTGACGTCCTCCAGCGGTCTCACACTGGCATCCCAGACACGGTGGCGGTGATAATTGGCCTCCCCACCAACACTTTGCTCTGTGGCCTTGATTGCAGCTGCCGCCTGATGAAGTCACTGCCGTGTGGGTGTTGGCCGAGGTCTCCAATTCTGAGTGAAAGATGGAGGTTGTGTTGATGAGGAAGTGACAAATGAAGACAAGAGGAGTAAGACAGAGGCGATCTGGTGTTCGAGACAAAGAGCAAGCCAGATAGAAGGGAGAAGTTCCCGTCAGCGGTATTCTGCTGTGTGGGCTGGGGCTCAGAGGTGAAGCATTGTTGAAAGCTGGAGATGGGGGGAAAAGAGTCATGCTCATGCTGGGTGAATGTAGGAGGTAGACAGACAAAGGGAGGAAAGAGAGAAAGTGTGTTTCTGACACTGGTGGACAAAGAGCCTTTTGGTGTCGGATCATTCTGGTGCTTCCCCACTGCAGCTGGCTGCAGGAAAAAAATGGAGTTAAGTAAAACATCAGAAGCCAATGAAAAAGAGCAAGGGAGGGCATCCACATCAGGTGGATGTGGTGCTATTATGGGTGCATCCTCTGGAGACTGAGCAACAAATGTGGCATATTGGCTTGAGGGTTCTGCTTCTAGAAAATGCAACAAATTTTATTTGTGCATACGAGAGGAAACTGCGCCCAGATGCCAGCACAAAAACAGATCTCTCACTGTGCTCTGCATGGCATAATTATATAGTTTTAATATATAAAGTTCTATGCAAAAGTATTGATCCACCCCACATTTCTTTTTATCACACTCAGACTTTTTTGTAATAGTGGTCTTGAGCAGTAGTTTTCCCGGCTTTCTGCAGGTCTCTCAAAGTTTTTCTTTGGACATTGGCTGCCTTTCACTCATTTTAATCCAGGCCTTGAACCTGACCATTCCAGAGATCTGTTTTATTTTTGTTAAGCCACTAAACACTGACCTATGAATCGTTCAAACATTAAAAAAAAAACCCCACCAAACAAGAACCAGTTTTAAAGTGTACCTTATTGTTCCAATTTCTTTAGTTGAATCTATAAAGATACCAAAGATAGCACAGTTTGATAGGCATAAAAAAAATATTTTTGTACCAAAAAGGTGATTCCTAAAGCGCGATTAGCTGAAAACCTGCCATATCTTAGCACAGGATGCAGTGTGCCCCTAAAATCAGGAAACTGGACAAGTGGAGGAGCAAAGTGTCAGGATCCAAACAGTATCTTTAAGTCATGTCCTTAAGAAATAGGAAAGAATCCAGCAAAGACCTGACGCAGGACCTGAGAGATGCTTCTGGCCCTTCAGTTGATCCGTCTGAAGCCTCATCAGAAATGCTCTCAGTGGAATGTGGGTGTCAAGAAGCTGTTGAGCCTGGTGAGCTATTCCTGAATATTACAAATTACAGGGAAGAAATTCCAAGAAAGCTCACCTTAGAGAGTTCAGGCTGTGTGAAGAGTAAAGATGGTCATACTGACTGTCAAGCTTGTACAAACTGTTTTTGCCTCATATGCTGCATCTGTGTTTGCACATTTCAACAAATCCTTGCACCGATTTCAGTTGTCCCAACAAAATATAAAGAAATGAGGGATGGCTCAATACTTTTGGACTGTGCGGTATTTTTACACACACACACACATTTATACAAAATGACATTTGCATGCTGTTTTGGCTGTTCTGTCTCGCCAGAGGAAACGGGCCTAAAGACCACTCTCACTGAGAATCTGCTGTACTCTGGAAACCGTGTGCACTTTAAAATCCACTGAACGAAGCAAAAACTGCAAACTGTGTCAAACCTGAATGAGATGGCGCTGGATGGGTTTTGAAGTTGCGCTCGTTTTTTTCTTTTTCTGGCTGTAATAGTTTGTTCCCACATCCATTTCCTGTTCAGCAAATGTAAAACACAAAGTGAAGAAGTTAAAGTCTCAGCCGCAAACTTTCAACATCTGTTGCCCTTTCACTTTATAATGGGAATTTCCCATCATCTCACCCACACCCTTCAGCCATGACCTTCACCTGCGGACAGTGGTCGTGTGCCAAGATGTTATGTGTGCATTACTGAAAAGAGTCAGTGCATCATATGGTTCTTTTTACAGTTCCACTTTACATGAATTAATAAAATGCGCCCACAGCCTTTTATTCCTCAGTACATTTATGTTACGTCCCTCAGCATAACCCTCAGTCAGGATTACTTCCTTTGTCTTGTTTTTACTGTGAAAGAGCAACTGTGTGTGTGTACACAGTGTTCATTCAGAAACCTATTAAACAGCCCTTAAAAAGAGGAAGCAGCATTTTACCATCTCCCCTTTGATTCATCCTTTGACTGTTAAAGGTTGTTTGAACAGGAAGTGGCCCCGGTCACTAAAGCAGAGACCTTTCATTGTGTCAGTGCTACGTGGATCGCAACCTTTCTCTTTTCTTTTTTTTTCATGTCCTTCTTCTTCAGTCGTGAGCTTTGTTCAGAGCTGATGAGTCACAGCAGAGTGGTTTTGTTTCTGGGATTCACATGACGATAGCTTTGGGTTTGTCATCGATACAAAACACGTTGCGTTATTGTCTGTTGAGACTGGGAGGCAAGGTGTGTTGGTGGTGATGTGGACACCCTAAATGCTTTGGGGTCTGGTTTTTGTTTGCTTTCAGATCGGTGTGTTTACACGAGCTGACAAAGTGTTTTTGTTTGCGTTCGGCTGAATGTGAATCTTTTGGATATCTTTTTCTGCGTGTGTGCCGGAGTGTTAAAAACCAAAGTGTAATTCTACCTGTTTCCAATACAAATCAGAGTGCTGTTTTTTTTTGTCTTGATTCCAGGATGATGATGTGTCCTCAAATAGAATTAACAGAAACACGAGGACATCATGCGGCGTTGCCAGGATTTTTTTTTTTAGGCGTTGAAAGAAAATAAGCTTTTTAAAATTTAATGATGGGCAATAAAACCTGAGATGAAGACCTTCTAAAGTGGTTTGTCTTTTCTTAACTTTGAACCATTCTGAACAACTAATACACTCCTTCTTCTCCACTGCGTGAGCAGTACATATAATATGATAATTATCCATATCTGTGCTGTATCTACTGTACTATCAGAGTCTCCAGCAGATCATGGGAATATTCCCCCTCTGCTCGTCTTTAGCTGTGGGAGCCGTCTGGACTCCGTCATACACAAACCTCTTTTCATCTCTCCTCCTCCAACCATTTGGCTCGCCTCCATCTTTCTTTTGTCACATTTATCTATCTTCTTATTCCCATGCTGCATCCTAAGCCATTTTTGTACCGGTGCCATGCAGGATAATAGCAGGGTGGGCAGGGGGAGGGGGCTCGCTGTTATCCTGAGAACAACTTACACCAAAGAAGGTCAAGACAGCTGCAAACCCCTTGTGGTGCTGATATATCTCTTGTTGTTGTTGTTGCTGTTTGTTGTTGTTGTTACTACGAGTGTGAATGACCTGTTGGTTAGAGAATTTGCCAGAACTGAAGGTAGGAACGTGTTTGTGGATGCAGCATTCCTTCACCTGAATTTGCTGATACAGGCCGGGGCACGATGGTTTTTATCTGGTATAGATGAAGGGACAAACAGTTCAAGGTGATATTTATGTCACTGAAAAGGCTTTTTAGTGTTTGTTTTTTTCACATGACAATGAGTTTACTTGCCTGTTGTTTTGCAGGTCCTCCAGAAATCCTCGCCTGCAGCAGCTGGAAATCTGAACACATATTGAGGGGAGGGCGCTTGACAGATGAGGCAGATGAGTTTACTTTAAGACACGACTGGATTCATTCTATGTGCATTTATTGTTTTAGCAACTAACAATTAGGAGGTGTCGGTCTTGCTGGAACAAAATATTTTCAAGGCTCAGTTGAAATCACAGCATTGTTGCATGCACATGAGCACGGCGCTCACAGATAATTGGCAACACTTGCAATGTTAATAGAGTCATGATGCAAACAATTTCTTCTATTTCAATCTGCCACTTACTATGATTAGACTGAAAGCAAGCTGGAGCACTGGCTGGACTGCAGGTAGCCAGGGTGGAGTTGCACTTCCTCTTGTGGTCAAGTAATCATAACCCAAGCTAATGCCACAGTCACATTAAGGAAAACCGTGGCTGGAGATTGTGGCATGACCAAAATTATTGCAACCGTGTGCAATGAACATGCAGTCTTGTGGCCTTTGAAATCGTTGCTTTGAACACGGGGACCAGGTCTGCAACCACTTGAAAACAGTTGCCATCTCCAGAATGTCTGTGGCGCATTACAACAGCAAAAAATGACAATAAGACTGAGTCGCTCTGTCTGCTTTAAGTTTGTGATTGAATAGTGCCAAACGGGCAATTACATGCAATCTGTCTGTGATAATATGAGGATTAACTGTGATAAATCAGCAAAAATCACAAGTCTTTTGCCATCTACATACAGAAATTCAAAATAAATACTTATATTCAGAGTCCAGCCAGAACCTCATAGATTTGAATCAGAAATTCCTCCATAAATGGTGACGTAGTTGCTGCAGGATGGCAAATTAATTGCAAAATGACATAGGTGCCCGGCAACCTTGCTTTCAAATAGGAAAATAACCAGAATACAACCAATCGAGTTGAGCCCCCTGTTGCAAAGAGACGTGTTGCAGATGCAAGTTGTGCTCAGCCTCAGTCAGTTTGGTTGCAACATGTTTGCAACTTCTCTATGTTCATAAATTAGACAGCATTCATTTGCCAACCTTTGCTAATCTGTCTGAGAGTGACTGCAGTCAGTACAAGTCGGACCGTGGTTGTTTGGAGACAGGTTGCCTCCCACCAGGCGACCTGTGCAGACCAGTGGTTGAGGATGTTGGATGTTCAACCTCTGGGTGATCAGTTGGTCACCTCAGCTGCAATTTCTTCACCTAGCTTAACCTTATGTATTCTGCTAAATGGTGTAGCCTTGCTTCTGTTATAATGAAGCAGATGCTTAGAGATCTCAAGAATGTCAATCTCAGGACTCTGGCATGATAAAACTTTTGAATAACAAAAGTGTTTGTGTTGTGTTAAAAGTTAATATTTTCACTTTTTAAAAGCTACTGAATTCAGCCTCATGAACTAATAGGTAAACCTTTATTTTCAGGCCATGTGTCGTACTTTCACTCTGTGACAGCTGGGACAGCCCCCCCCCCCCGGTAAAAGGGTGGATGGATGGATGGCTGGATGGACTTTATTTTATAAATTCTTTTTATATGCTCCCAAGAAATGTTCTTAGAAATTTTTGCATTATATAAGCTCTTCAACTCTCTGTTAACTAAGCGTTTTTTACGCTTGAATCATGCATGGACTTATGTTTTCTGACATGTTATTTTTTGCTTGTAACCTTTTTTTAACCTAATCCTCATCACTCAAGCATTCATTTACTCCTAAACTCACATCAGTCCAGACTCATCTGTGGTGAAGCTAGCATGACTCTGCCAGATTCAGTTATCATAACACCGTAACTGCACAAGAGCATGTTTTCACATTTTATTCTAAACCGTGCAGACCCCCTGAACTCAAAGCTGATTCGAACCACCTGATTATGCTGTCAGATGTTGTGCCAGTACGCAGGAAACTTTCACTTTGTCTAAACACGTGAAACATGTATAAATATTTTTTGGTCTGGCGTACCTCTCAGACACTCTGGTGTTCATAACATTTCCTGGTGTTAATAACTTTTTTAAAAATCTTCACATAATAGAAAACATTTCTTCTGTGTACATAACTTCTATAGTTTCATATTTTCTCTGCTCAAAGCTGCACTTCTTCAGCTCCCTTTTGGCCAACTCCTAAACCCACTGAAACCTTTCTTCAAGCACCATTTAAAATCCGTTAATGCACATGTGCAGATGAAGCCACCCATTATTCTAGAGAGCTATGTTTTTTTTTTTAAGGTGGCAGATTACAGAATTATCTAAAAACCAGTGGGTAACATTACATGTAATTAAAAGCACATAGTAAGGAGCACCTAATAAAAAGCTTCTATAATCAAAGGTGGTTTTAAAAGGGGATTTAAATACAGACACATGTGATTCTTCAGCTAGCTCCCCAGGCAGGCTGTTTGCCTCATCACAAAGTCTTATAGTTTTTTGATCCTCTACATCAAGTCTGCATTAATTCCTACCAAGGGCACATAAAGTAAACATGAATTATTAAAACTCGGGTCTGACGTGTTTTGCTTTCTTCTGTGTCAGACATCAGAGAGCTGATATTGTACTCCACATTAAAGAAATGATTCTCCAGTGCAGAAATCCATACATTTTATATAAACAGAAACCTAGTTTGGAGAGCAGACCTCAGCTCCTCATGTTTTATGAAGGGAGCCGCTGAAATGATATTTTGGATCAGAAAAATAAGAATCTGCCCACTACGAGAGTGCAGCAGTATATTTTTGCTGCTAATTATCTAATAAGTTTCAGAGACTAGATTTTGCTCAGCGAATCCTGCTGACTTTAACTTGGATGACTGACCTGGATGCATAAACCATTCAGTACAGGGCAAATTAACTGCTGTACAATTAGTGTAACAGTCTTTTTTTTTTGAAGTCTTAATACAGTCAGTTACACTCCAGTGTGTCAATTATACTCTAAAAGCTCATCCATGATGATTCTGCCAGGCTCAACACTGCAACATTACCCATGAAGATTTGAGTGGAGTTTATATTAAGCCCCTCATTAAGAACAGCTTTTGAGCATTTTGTTGCTCGTGCATGTTTTTCCCCCTAAAAAAGTTTTTTTTGTGTCTTTCAGCATTTTTTCGCGTTGGTCTCAGCATGTGTGCGTGTTTGTCTACATGTATGCACAGTGTGCGTTTGTATTAATGATCTGTGCAGTGGAGCGTTTTGTATTATGTGTAATGCATAATTCATTGACAAGAGATGGGATGTTCTTTCATTAGTGAAATGGGATGTGGACACCACCTGTCATTACACTGCTCAGTGATTCATGCTGTGTGTGCGTGTGCGTGTGTGTGTGTGTTTTCATGTATGTGTTTGTTTGATTTATATAATTTGGGTAGTGCTATGTAATGGTATAACAACAGTGGTATTTGCTGTTTTGTGCAGCAGTGATTTTTATCTACATTTGCTATTTAGTATTTATTTAGTATTTAGTATTTATTTAAGAAGTCTGAAATTCCACACTTTTTAGTAGCTTTATGCCATCTGTGAACAAAGGAATTTAAAATGCAGACACATATTTTATATCAAATGTTGATGCATGGTAGCATGGTAGTTAGGCAGTTGTCTGATAATTGCAGAGAAACATTTACTTTACTTTTGCACTTTCTGAGTCAGCGGTGTTTGTCAGAGGTTTCTGCTCCTTATGAGGTGCAGATGGACAGACAGAGGGATGAGGGAAGATTGAATGTGTGTTGTGTACATTCATATGCGCATTACGTTAGGGTGCGAGTGTGGGGGTATTTTAATTTTGGCTGGAGCCTTCTGGTTTAGCCAGTAGGGATTTCAGACAGTGAGGGTGTGTGTGTGTGTGTGTGTGTGTGTTTCATAAATGCTGGATTACCTCCCCTCCATCTCCTCCCCACCTTTATACATAAAGAAGCCAAGTCCCACTTTCTGAAGCACTCAATAACCAGTGCGAATAAACTACATAGGTTAAGTGACTGAATATGATCTAAATGTCAACATTTTCAGTACCCAGTGTGTGTATGCCTAATTGTCCCTCTGCATTTATATTAAGATTCAGCAGGCGGCGTGTGTGCAGCAGCAGTGCTTTCTATTTAAAATGTACTGCTGTACTTTAAGGGATGCGTGCATGTGTGTGTGTGTGTGTGTTGCGTAAATGTCCCAACTCATGTTTATTCATCAGCTCCTCAAACTTCTTTGCAGTGTTCGACAAACTCTGCACACTTTGATCTCTGGATCACTCGAATAGCTGAGTCAGTAAAAAACTAAAGAGGCACACAAACATTCTGCTGAACACAGACACCGAACGCAGACTAAATATTACAAATATACTCGCTGTAGACACGCACACACACGAGCAACGCATATGCATAAATATTGATATCTAATCAGACATCTTCATGACTCATACAGAAATGCTCAGTTTTGTTAAAATTAAGACAAATCCAAATTCTCTCTTTAATCTGTGCTTTTAACTGAAGGTTGCTGGACTCAGAAAGTAGAAACACTTATTCTTTCTTCATTTTATTTTTAAAATAAACTGATGCTCTGTGTATTCAAAGCTGTGGTAGTGTGACTATATATATATTCATGTATAAAAAACTGTCTATATTTTTTGTAGCAATTGTTGGATGCCTGCTTCCTTTTTAGATTATTGCATAACTAATCAATAACTGCTTTGATATATTATGCTCAGTTACTACACAAAGAGATGAGATTTCATGAACTATGTCCAAATATAAGCATTAAGAAGTTTATCCACTTTTATTCAGTGTGTATGCAGGTGCAGTGTCATACTATTTATTTCCCAGGCATGCATTGCTTGTGTATATCCTCTCAATCCAGGGTGCTGGAAACATTCCTCTGGGATTTTGGTCCATGTTAACATGATAGCTGCAGATTTATCTGCTGCACATCCATGATGTGAATCTCCTCTTCCACCACATCTTAAAAATACTTTTTTGGATTGAGATCTGGTCATGTTCAAGAGACCAGTTTGAGATGTTTTGAGCTTTGTGACCTGGTGCGTTATCCTGTTGGAAGCAGCTATCAGAAGATTAAAGGGATGGACATGATGGAAATGATGCCCAGTTGATACTAAGGGGCCCAAAGTATGCCAGGAAAATATCCCTCACAGTATTACACCACCTGCAGCCTTAAAGGTTGATCCAGGCAGGATGGATTCATGCGTTCATGTTGTTTATGCCAGAGTCTGACCCTGCCATCCAAATGCTGCAGCAGAAATCGAGACCAAATAATGTTTTTCTATTTTCTATGATGCAGTTTGGTGAACCTGAGCAAACTGTAGCCTCATTTTCCTGTTCTTGGCTGACAGTGTGGTCTTCTGCTGTAGCCCATCTGCTTCAACGTTGCACATGTTATATAGTATGAAAAACCAGTAGGAGATGCTCTTCTACATACTTCGGCTGTAACAAGTCGGTGTTTGAGTTACTGTTGCCTTCCTACCACCTCAAAGCAGCCTGGCCATTCTTCTCTGACCTCTGGCATCAACAAACCCCTTACTGCCCGTGAGTGTGTAGTCACTGAGATTGACTTTTGCTTACTTGGACCTTTCCACTTGTAGGATGAGTTTCACTCATGGTCTTCTGTCTGCTGAGAGTTTATTTTTGTCCGATATGCCTACTAGTTCTCTGAGTCAGCAAGGAGGTATTATAAGTGATTTCTCCTTGCCAAACACCTGAGGGTGTGTTCATCACACTGCACACTAAAGTTTAATCTGATGTGGTATCTCTTGTCTTTACATGCATTTTTATCGGCGTGGGTTTCGGTCTTTCGTGTTTGTGCAGGATTGTATTTGCATTGGCTAATTGTTACTGCGTTTGTGCGTGTGTGCATGTGTTAGGTGAAGCAGGGGCTGGGTTTGTGATAGGCTGTGTAAAAGGCTGTGGTGGGCCCCTGCCAGCTGGCACGGGGAGACCCTGTGTCATCAGTATAATGGTGTGAGTTTCATCTGTCTGGGGATTCAGTGAAGGTGCCCGTCATGCTTGGCAAACACAACTTTCAGCGCCAGAACACAGTCTCTTTCCTTTTCCACAGGCACACACAAACACACACACACACACACACACACACACACCCACAGCACTTGTTATATTGATGCTAATATTTGTGGTGTGCGCTGCAACTTTCCTCACAGAGAAGTCGATCAATCGTGCTAAACACCGACCTGCTCCAGCAGAAAACAGCAGCTGTGGCATGTGAATATGAGTTGCCGGTGAATGCGGTGCATAGCAGAGGGCCAAATGGCTAATAAATAATCCTTCCTGAGAACATATGGTTGAGTTTGAGCCTCATTTGTGACACAGATGTCTCATTTCTCCTGCAAGATGCTTCCTTGTTTCGCCTGGTCGCACTTCTTACGGTGTCCAGCTGTAATGAGAAATAAATTGATAGAGGATGGATTAATTCACTGTTGCGTTGTTAAAGAGCATAATGGAGGAAGCTTATTGTCTCTTTCAGTGTACTGTTTGTCCCTTTTTAAATTGCTCTATCAGCTGGTTTAATAGTTTTTACTTGTGCTGTCGCACATTCTCAAAAGCATATCCCTTGACCAAGAAATGTTCCAATCATTACTTGCATCAATTGATATTATGTAAAAAGTAGTAAAAAAAATAAAATAAAAAGATGGAAATCTCAGTTTATTGCAGGACAAAATGTGCATGTGTGGAGGATACGGATAAGGGATTTAATAGAAACCCATCATGGAATATTTTCTCCTGAAACAGCCCTGAGTCATAAAGTTGAACAAACAAGTCTCCTGTACCTCAGGGCAGTTAGGGATGATGATATTGCTGGCACATTCTTCTGAAGCACTGGACCATGTTTCTCAACCATCATCGGGCCCAGAGCGAAATCTGTCCCCCGCTGCAGCACAGACTCTGTCCTGCAAGCCTTCTGCTTTCTGCTGATGAATGCGTCCCTCTCAGTGGACGTGTTTCAAAAAAGAGAAAGCAAGATAAACAAGTCTGTGTAATAAGAGATAATAGCGCCTGCAGCATCCTGTTCTGCAGCTTGTTTAAAATAATCCCAGCAGACTGATGCATGTTTCAGAAGAAGTAACAGATGTGTTTCTGTCATATGCTCCAGTCTTACAAATCTTTTTTGTCAGTTTCATTATTGTGGCATGCTTTTCATCTGCGTTTGAAGGTTGTATTTGCAGGTTCTTGCTGTGAAGTCTTGTTTACATATGATTCATAATTCTCCTACACCAAAGTCTTGAGGGTTGGTTAATGCAAAAACTTTTACAAGATGCTGGAAACATTCCTCAGAGTCTCTACCGATATGATAGCATCACACAGTTGCTGCAGATTTACCAGCCGCACTTCGTGATGCATATCTCCCGTTCCACCACATCCCAAAGGTGCTCTATTGGATTGAGATCTGGTGACTGGAGGCCATTTGACTACAGTGAACCCGTTGTCATTGTCATTGTTAAGAAACCAGTAGGTAGGCTGTGGGGTTTAAACAATGCTCAGCTGGTACTAAAGTGTGCTGAGAAGATAGATTAGAGCTGCTTTTTTGCATAATTTTGTTGCAACAAGTGGTTATTTAACTTACTGTTACCTTCCTATCAGCTCAAACAGTCTGACTATTCTCCTCTGACCTCTGGCATCAACACGGCATTTTCCTTTTGGATATTTTTCTGTCTTTCGGACCATTCTCTGCGAACCCTGGAGAGCACAAAAATCCCAGTAGAACAACAGTTTCTGACCAACTCTGTCATGTTTGGCACGGAGGACTTTAAATTCAGACTCAGACATACCAGATGCAGTTAAAAAAGAATTTATTTACAAAAGTGATTAGAATAACATAAAGATGACTGAGGGGGGATTTGACTCCACTGTTAACTGGATCAAACTGGAATTCTGTGGTGGGAGAAGAGAGTGGATTAGCCAGCGTCCAGAGGTTTTAGAACAAAGTCCTAAAGTGAGTGAGAAGGAGTGAACAGTCTTACTTGGCAGCAAGGAAGGTGTGAGCTTTGGGGGTACGTTCAGAGGCAGGTGGGGGGTTCTGAGTGAGAAGAGAATGGCGGTCGAGAATGCGAAGGCAGGTGAGTATTCCAGGTGAGTATAGGTTACGGAGCAGGGCCAGAAGCAACACAGAAGTCACGGGAGCAGCAGATAGGAACCTGAGCACTTGAAAAATGCACACTAGAAGGGAGATGGAGTGACAAGATAAGTAAACAGGAATACAGGTTTCTAACTAGGACAGGCTGATTACCACCACAGGAGAGAAGACAATCTGACAGAGATCTGCTGCTCACCCACCCAGGTGTGAGAAGACGGACCCACAGGCAGTACTCCGCCCAGAGGTAGAGCCACAACTCCACCAGAAAACAAAAGGCAAAAAATAACCCAGCCTATCCCACTAATTACAAGCCCGTCTGGCACCAACAACCATGCCACGCTCAAAGTCACTTAAATAACCTTTCTCCCACATTCTGATGCTCAGTTTGAACTTCAGCAGGTCGTCTTGACCATGTCTACAGGCCTGAATGCATTAAATTGCTGCCATGTGATTGGCTGATTAGATATTTGCATTATGAGCAGTTGAACAGGTGTACTTAATGAAGTGTATTTTTCATCACAGATTTTTTAAATACAGATGATGTTTTTACTGATAAGAGTTATTGTAGAAGGCATGAACAAACAGTGGATTATGGAGGTTCATTTAAGGGTAGTTTGTGAGTTTGCATCCTTTCGTGATGTCATCACGTCTATCCTCATATTTTGTCCAACATAAACTAAACATATATTTTTTATTTATAGTGTAGTTCTTAGGTTTTAAATGGTGAAACATTTTGTCTTTGAAAACAACAGATGAACACTTAAATCCAGAATAAGTTCAGGAACCTTTTAGGTTCTAACCAGTGCGCTTTCTTAGTCTACGGCCAGCGTATCAAAACCAGAGGCTGATGACTGAAATCCTGATTTTTTCTCTCAGATCTGTGGATATTTATGAATTGCTCATCCAACTTTTACATATTTACCACAAATAAAGTTCCCTGCTTCCAATTTTTGACCCCGGTTCAGCTGTTTCTTTTCCGAGGTGGAGTGACCTTCTCATCCGTCTTCTTATCCATCCATCTTTTCCTCTCATTACTGGCTCCATCCATCATATCTCCTTCTTCTGTCAGTTCAACAGGCTGTGAAGGGATTTACAACCTACAAGCACGAACAAGGTTCTCAACGCATCCATGCCCATCCACATCGCTACCTGCCAGACAGCTTTCAGTCATGACTTTAAGAACAATTAAGAGCTATAAATGGCTTTAAAATTTGATATGCTGTGAATGAAACTTTATGGGGTGGGTGGGGGTTAATGTTTTCTTTAATATTGTCCACAGCAGGAAACCTCTCATATTTCCAATAAATGAACTGAAGTGTAAGCGGCACCAATTTGCTCCTTCTCCTGTGCAACCAATCGGACGTCACAAAGGCAGCCCCTGATCTACTGATCAACCTCAGTCTGTGCAGAGCGCAGGTAACAGGCTTTGATCACATCTCAGCTGTTCTAAGCTTCCATGGCTCCGATGTACAAAATGAATTTTAGGATCACACTGATCATTTTTAAGAAGCTCGTCAGTATGTGGGCTAGTTTTGACTCCTCAGGCAGGCCTTTCACCCATCATCTGTCTTGTTTTTGTTTTTGGCCCAGAGGCTTTGAAACAACCTGCCCAAGCAGATCACGATTAACAGATTCATATTTTAAATCTCTTCTTAGCAACGCACACTTATCGTGGAGCACAATCTGGATTTATATGCATGTATTTGATTTAAAATAGCACCTTTGTTTCTGTTTTTTCTTTCTCTTTTTAATTTTTTTTTAGAATCAGTTTTATTTATTTCATTGTGATTGCAGAATTAGCTCATTTTAATTTGCAGCCGTCTGTGGAAAACGCTTGTAGCTTAGGTTTTGATATAAATATAATAAGAGCATATTCATCATGACATTTTGATATTATGATGTTATGAGTTATGACATGCCAGGTGTGTGGAAATAGGGCTAGCATATAACAGCCGAATTCACTGATGGGAAGAAGGAAAAATACACGTCAGCTCACAATAAGGAGCATTTATCTTCTCTGGAGTGAAACCCTAAAGGAAGGACATGTACAGGGAGGTGTTCTGGATCTCTGAAATAACTCGGTCCACACACAGACAGGTTGTCTTTGTGAGGTTTAAACGGCACGTTAACACAAAACAGTTTCTGAATACTTATTTTTCATAGAAGCTGAGTAGCAGCTGTGTGAGTGTTTTCTGTGTTTCCTTGTGAGTTACCTGAAGTACTGCATGTTCCTCCCAAGCATGCATGTTTGGATTAAAAGAACATGCACAAGGCTTTCACTATGATGATAATTTGAAAAATGCTGTAAACATGGTTCTTAGTTAATATTTACTAAAACAAAGGAATATTGGTTTTATTTTATTTTCAAAGTATTTTTTGAGAATTTTAAATAGTTAAAGGATGCCGAGAAACAAGGAAGAGAGACACACACAACAAGCCCGAGGCAGGACTCATGATTTTTATCATTATCCTTAAATTACAGGGGTTCCCTGTTTGTTGGCATTGTGCGCTTCAAAGAGAATGTATCGTGTCAAAGAATATATATATATATATATATATATATATACACACATATTTTTTTTATTAACATTATTAACCTGTAGCACATCTTTAAACCATTTTTTTTAAATATGGTTTCTTGATAGAACTGTTACCACTGTGGTTAAATGAAACTCCGATTTGTTTGTGGACATTAAGCTTAGAAACTTAATGTTCAGTAATTAAAATGGCACAAAATCACTAATTACTGACCTGGTGTTTTGGATACAGTCATTTTAGATGTTCTCTTGGGTGTGTTGTTGTTACCAGGGGACCCTGTACGTGCAATTTTAGCTTTTCCGGCTGAAGTACTGATGAGCGATGCCACGGTGAGGCGTCCAACGTCCACAGTTCCTACAGTATTGGTCAGATTTTAGTGAAACTTGCACACAATGATCACCTAATAATCTTCACACAAATTGTGCTCAAAGTCAAGGTCACATTCAAATGGCAAAGTTCATGAAATACCAAATGATGTGATAGTTTGAAATATTGCTTACCCCACACATGGTGCATGCCACTTGTATCCTGTTAGATGATGGTGATGATCTTATTGGTCCTGAAGACATGGTTTCTTTCTGTACTTCACACAATACAATAACTTGTGTACTCTGATGAATTGTGACATTCTGGTTACTGAGAGCACTCATCCTACATCTTGGTGTGTTTATATTGGCCAAAAGCGGCAGCAAAAAGTTGGGTTAGTGTGTCAACAAGCCCAACTTTACAAACCCTCTGGTCATTCATGGTATTCAGTTTTCTGTTTTCTGTGTTGTAAATAAATCTTCAGTCAGAATTCATATCAGCATCTGATGTAAGACGTTAGCTAATCAGCCACTCAGCTTGGTGAATTCTGTTTTTCATGGATGTTGCACTTGTTTCTAACACCTGTGAGAACAGACACTGAGATCAGGTTAGTGGAGTTTTTAGATTTCTGTCCTTGCTGACCCATAAATGCCTGATGATGTAATGACTTGACCCATTACCCAGTGGATGGTTAACAGAGGTGGAGGTAAGAATGTCCCTTTGATGAATGGCTATATTAAGAGAGAAAGTAATAAGCACAAAGAGAACTGTGTTGGATTGCATCAGCGTGAAGAGAGAGCTGGAGCTGTGATGAGGCTCCAGCTCTCTCTTCAGTCATTTCCATATGAGGACAGATTAACTGAGAGGTTAAGTGAAAACCTTTCACTCTTTATTTTGTTTCATTTGCCACTCAGCTTATTATCTAAAAGGCTGTAGATTTATGGGAGAGCTTCTCCTCCTCGTCTCTTGCTTTCATGGTGCCCTTTCCTTCTTAGTTTAATTTAGCTGATGCTGCTGCTCCTTTGCAGGCTGTCCCTTCTGTGAACTCCTCCTTTACCCCCAGTGATCTTTCCCAGCAGAAGATAAGCTTTAAGCCTGGAGTGCAAAAACTTGCCACTGGCAGTTTAATCATCACAGCCAGTAAAACAAAGACATTTTAAGGGATGTCTTTTTGCATTTGCATTTTTAAAATATATGCTTTTCAAAGTCAGCAAACAACCTGAGTCTGCAGACAGTGGTGCTTGATTTCCAAGTGATGTAATACATTTTTCTCAGTGGACCTGTCATATTTGTGATGCCCCCTCTTTTAAATTTATGGGCTTCTGATATTTTTTTCCCCCCTCTTCTTGCAGTGCCCTTAGGTGGCCTTGTGGTATGCAGATAATTTGCTAAAGTGCACCAGATGGAAAATCTCTCATCTTGTCAGTGATACAGATTACGTAGAGTGTCTGAGAATTGGTACAGGTGATAGGAATCAGGTCAGGGTCATACAGGTAATCCTCAGACCCACAGAAAGCTTTACATGAGCACCCTCAGCTAAGGCTGATTGTGATACCCAAGCGATCGTGTGCAGAGAGTGAAGTGATGTTTCAGGGACTGTTTGCCGTCATTTTTGCCGTGTTTGTCAGACTTTTCTTGAACAGGAAGCCATGTGGCTAAATGGTCACTGGCAAACGTTCTGACCCTTTATAACAGGGGTGGGGGAAAAATTGATTTGGCATAGTATCGCAATATTTTGTGCGGCAATAGTGTATCGATAGCGGAATACCAAATATTAATACTTTATTAAATAAATTACACTTGGGAATACTATAAACATCTCATGTATAACATCCTGAGATAACGTTAGCCGAGGAAACTTAGATTGAATTGGCTCAACTGAAAAACCAACACTGGACACACTCAGCTTGACAAAGCTACCTCCTAGCTGACCAAACTGACAGCAGACTGACTCCGACTCATGGCAGCATTTATTGGCAGGTTTTCCTATCAAGAAGAAATGATTTTTTTTAGTAGTTTTAAAGTTCATTTTCACTTCCTCCACATTAGTAAAAAGCATCAGATTCTGTTTGCAGAAAGCAGTTGGGTTTAAGGAAGTGTGGCCTTAAAGGGAAGGTGGCTAAAATGATAAGAACTATGGGGTGCATAAAGGCAGCCCAGCATAAGACGGATAAGTCTTATTTTAAACAGTGAATCATGGAAAGCTGTTTTAGTAGAGTTCAAGGATAATAATATGAAGCTGGAAAAGAGTATTATAGGTCCACTTGAATTATTGCAGTCTTGCAGTTCTGATCCAAAGTGCTTTTTTTAACATGGGAAGTAGAGCTGCACAGATCAAATTTTAATCTTGATCACAATTTTGACTTCCTGCAATTAAATGAACATGATCGAGCGACATTTAAAATGCATGCTCCTTTATTTAAAAGCATATCAAGCGCTCCCTAAATCAGTGCCTGTCCATGTGCCCGTATGTGCCAGTCGCAGCTGTTTCCTGCACCACAGAGCTTGAAGTTTTCTGGACTAGTCTGGATGAGTAAAACTACTTTAAAAGACAAATATGCAAGAAAATTTAAATATCTGGTGCAACATAAAGTGAAGAGCTTGTCCCTCGAAGGGGACCATCCAGCATTGTTTGGCGGTATCTCAGCTTCAGGGCAATCGATGTTAACCAAGAAGAAATCATATGGAAAGAGTGTTGGAGAGTTGTGCCTGCACCACAACGCAACACAACTGATTCATTCAACTGCCTGAAAACACACCACAAACTGCAGTATAATTAATGCATGAAGGCCAAGAAAAGCAGCGCAGTGGTTGCTAACGTGAATCATCCATAAAAGCGAGCCTGCACAGTGCTCAGCATTTCCATTCAGCTCACACACTGAAGTTGCCAACCAATCGCCAAAGACGTGTGTTCAATAAATACAACGAGTAATGAAAGCGTCAGAAAAACTGTCAACACAACGGTCAAAAGATGTGTTATTCCCTCGAGCAGTTATTTTTCTAAAGTCAAAACCTGAACTGTATGCAAAACACTGCAGGGGAAGAAAGAGAGGGAGATAGATTTATTACAGACTCGTAGTCCAAATCACATAAAAAAAAAGAACAACAGTCAATGATAAAAGAAAAAAGAAGAATAAAAGTATCTCACAGCTGTTGAATACTTTCTACAAGTTTTATTGACATGCAGTTACAATAAATGGAGTGACTTTAGATTATTTGGATGCAGAGATGAATTTATAAAGACTAATCAGCTCAGTTTATGAATGTAGCACAGCATAACGGTGAAAAGGAGTGAGGTTTGGCACAGTTTTCAAAAATATGGTTTTGTTCACAAATTTGACCAAATTGTGTAATTATGTTTTATTAGTACACAATAATGTTTCTGTTAGTTTTCTGCTCCTTTTTTTTGTTGTTTTTATTTCAGTTAATTCAAATGTTTTTTTTCCCCACATGTAGTTTCAGAGCTGCCGCTCACAAATATTAAAAGAGCACAGATATGAAAACAGACTTCGCTTCTGTCACTGGCTGCAGTTACACTTTGTTTCGTCAGTATTGTATAGATATATAAGGGCAGTATAATGTGTACAGTACAGCTCATAGGAAGGTGCATGCACACACACAAGCACACACACACATACACACACACTCTGCAGGCTCACCCTCATGCTAATCACAGATGCCTGTAGCAGAAGTGGAATGCAGCACTTTGGCTGTAAACAGGATGCTGACCCACATACTGATTACAGCACTGCTCCTCCAACCACTGCACAAACTGTCCACTTGTACAACTTTTTTTTTTTTTTTAATTATGTACACTTTTCTTTCATAAACTATTTTGACATTGTGTATATTTTTTGCTGGCTCATCACTTGAAAACGTGTGGAGATTTAATATTTGCTTTGGTTTGCTTATTTTGGTCATTAGTGGCTGGCATTCATTATTTGAAGGTGCACAGAAATTCCTCAGCAACCTACTGAAATTGAAATTATTTCCACTTAACCTTGATCCCCAGTTCCACATCGGAGCTTCTCTAATGCCTCCACAGTTAGCCAGCCATTTTTATTTACACTTACACTTTGAGAGGTTCCACTTTAAATATACACTAACATGACAGCTTAATGTATTTTCTCTGTTTGTAGCTTCTCACCACTGTTTTCATTTCCACATCAAAGCCTGTCTGCACCATCTCCGCCTGCATCTCACTTTGTGCCAAGAGACACGTCGTGCACGTTTTCTGCATTCAGCTATGTGTGCGTGTGGTTAAGAACATGCAGTGCCTTTCTGACTGGATCTGAAGTGTGTTTCAGATTTTTTCAGGGGGGGAAATTGGAAATAATTTGCCGGCATCTGTGCATACATGACTCATAATAGACTTCCAAAGTACACATGTTCCCTTTATTTAAAATACAATTCCATTTCTTTTGTGCTGTAGACATGATGGATGGAGGGGTGTGTTGTTTGATCTCGTCTGCTGACACACACACACACACACACACACACACACACACACACACACACACACACACACACACACACACACACACACACACACACACACACACGGGGCCCCAGTCTTGTAGTGTAGTTCTGTGCTCACATCATTGTTGACAGATGCAGAAGGCTTGATTAAAGATGTGTGTGTGTGTGTGTGTGTGTTCATTTCTGTTCATGACCACCTGAAAACTGTATCTCCATATGCACATTTGTTTGTATATATATGTTGTCAGTGTTTTCCAGGTTGTGATGCCCACCTGTGTGTCAGGTCTGTAATGTGACTCCATACAGTAATTTTGTATAGAGTTTCCCCAGTTATTTTCCACATGACTGACAGATGCACTCTGTGCTGAGACAGAACACCTGCCAAGTCTGGAAAGGAGCTTTTCCACCATCACTCAGCCCCACTTTATCTTCTCCATTTGTAGCATATCACACACCTTGTTTGTGTTGTGGTTGACTTCATGTGTGGGCACTTAGATTTACCATGTGCGCATTTGGTGGGTGGGTGGTGTGTAGCAGAATTATGTTATCAGGTTTCATTAAACTTGATTTGAACCTTATACAAACAATAAAAAAAGGTTTTAAAGAGACCATATTTGTATGAATTTGTATGGGGGGCAATTCTGGCTGGGTTGTAGGTGATCACTCAGTGACATGCAAGTCAGTTTATAAAGTTTATGTAATGCATTTGTTCTGGATTTTTGGAGACTGTTCATTTCATTGTAAGTAAACAAACTTACAAATTCAACAGGGGGGGATCACTGACTGCAGGAACACTAAAAGAAGCACATATTTTGAACAATCCACATCAGCTCCCCTATGCATTATGTATGAAATTTCAAACACGTACAAGTACAAATCAAACACATGTGAAGCTTACAGTGCAACCTGTATCTAAATTTAAACTCTCACAATGGTTTTAGCCATTTTAGTCATTTTTTCCCCTCTCTCTTTTTTTTTAAACCCACTCATGATCAGAGAGTAGAAGCTTCAGGAATACAAACATGCACATAATGAACTTTCAGCAGTGAAACCAGAGCTACCACAACTGCTCTCTCCAGGAACGCGACTAGTTCAGCAAATTTAGTTCCATTTACTTTACTTTGGCTGCAAAATAATAGACTGTGTTTTTCTTGCTGTACATGTGATGTAATAGTCAGTGCTTCACAAAAGGTTATAGCACACAAAGACAATATATCCTATCATTACAAAACAATAGGCATCCTCCAGCAATAAAAACCTAAAATGCGGGCTAACCACAGTACGAATGTTTATTCAGGAAAGTTTATTCGGCTTTGAAATATGTTACTACCGACCAGCCATCATCAGGGTCCCTGAAGCACCATGGCCAGTGTGGAAAAAATTACATGATGTTAGGAGTCAGTGAAGGCAGAAGGAAACCAGGAGAAGGTCAAACACGAGAAGGATGTAAAAAACGAAAAAACGTTGAGAGGGCTAAAAGAGAGTGATGGTTAAAAATAATTAATCAGAACCTAAAGTGTATTTCAAGAGCAACATGCAATACTTGACAACAAAAAGGTTTAAAATTGTGCAGTGTTACCTTTCAGCTTAACTGTCTGCTGTGAGAATCAAACCCATGACCTTTCAGATATGCAGACACGCTGAGATTGTTGAGAAAGGCGGTGGGATAATGAAAGCAGACTGGAGGTGAAGAAAAAGTGTTGGAGGAAAGAGGAATGCAACAGAAAGAAAGAACAGCTGTTGGTGCATCTTTAAATGTGTCGGGGCTGGTGGAGCACAAAGACAGGTAGGCCGAAAACCACCTGGAGACTGATGGTCGTATTTAGCCAGGTGGAGGGTGTCATCACGTATTTTGTGTGCATTCATACCCATGTTGTTACAGATGGAGAGGCACGAAGGTGTGTTTGTGTGTTCCTGTTGGTGTGCATAGAGATGGATGTCAAATCTAAAGACATTAGCGGATGAGCAAGGCTTTAGTTGACAGACTGTGACCAGCCCGCCACAGTTTGTCCTTGGGATTCAGCGACAGTGAGACAAGAGATGAAACACTTGATGGCTGTTACTATCCCAGGAAAACTAATTTCTTTCCATTTGTCTCCCTCCCTCTTTTACACTCAGGAAAACATCTTAAAGCCACACTACACTGTTGTACACCATTCAGCTGTACATTTAAGTTAATATTTAGAACAAACGATATGTTGTAATTTGTTATGAAGGCAGATTATTTCACAAACCTTTGAAAACTATGCAGTAATTTCTCTTTCTCCAGAACAAACACCAGTCTTTGAAAGGAAGTTGCATTTCAGTTTATCTATTTCTAGCACATTCAGTAATAAAGTGAGCCACAGTGGCCCCATCTTTCTTGATCTTAGTTTTACTGATGTATTTCTTGTGTGCTTGAGGATTTGTGTACTGAGACGAAAGCATGAAAGGTAAGGCCATGCAGTCAGATGCACGTACCATTACAAGAGTCTTATCTAAACATCAAAATTACAGCTGCTAAATATGAAAAGATATTCTGTCTTGTTGGCTGTGAAATTAAAATGATGGGATGCTTTTATAAGGATTTGTAGGTGCATAAATGCAAATATGGGCCATTTTTGCCCATTGCTAGGTGGCTGCTAGGCAATATGATGACTTTATAATAGATTGTGTATGAATCAGCTTTTGTGGATATAAATGAGGTCTTATTTTCATGAAACTGGAACAATAGGATGATTTCATAATGTGTTAAGGGTGCATAAAACTAAAAAGAGGGAATTTTAGCTCATTGATAGGTGGCTAACAGGTAACCTGATGGTGCCGTACTATATCATGCATAGTTAAAACTTGGATGTAAATTAGCTGTTACTGTTGTCAAATAAAAATGATTACAATTATAAAATATGTTGTCATTGTCTATACAATGCAAAAAGAATTACCTACAAACAGTTTTTCTGCTGCTTTCAGATTTTTTAGGGCTAAATGAACACAGCAGTCAAACAGATGGGACGATAAGTGCACCTGCACTGTTGTGAAATCATCTTTTGATGTAAAAAGGCAAGCAGCAGCTAGTGTTGGCATGGAATATGAATAAGCACTAAAGAGATTTAGCGCTTGATGCTTGTGTTCAAACACAACTAAATCTGCTGTATTGCATTTATTATCGTTTATAGCCATAGGCAATACATTTTGTTGTTCTTTTGAAGGGATTATAAACTTAAAAAAAAAACTTTTATGCTTTTTTTTTTTTTTTTACTTGTAACTTTACATTTGTGTGTGAAAGTAATTTGTGTGTTTTATTAATGCACGCTGTCCCTTCAGGAAACACAAGCTTAATTCTGTAAAACTTCCAAACTGCAGGGCACCAGCTGATGCTTACTTTTCAGTACTTTGGTAATGGAGCAGACTAATCGAGGGCCTTTAATCACCTAATTACCAAGGAAGTGCTTTCCCAGTATTATTGGATAGAGGCTGGAATAAAGGAATTATCCCTCTAATTCAGCATGAAGATAAGCAAACCTGTTAAACAAAGAAATCATAATAACGTAAAGACAATTTCTTTGGGTGAGTTCTCGCTAAGCTTCTCAGAATCCGATTATGCTCCATCATAAGAGTTTGTGGAGGTTTCTGGGAGCAGTTTCACCTCCTCCTCCTCGTTCTCCTCGTGTCCTCTGGCCACCTCATAGGTCCCATGCTGTACTTTCCTCTGATTGGATCAGCCCACCCTCTGACTGGATGGTGACCTTGTGTGCGATTGGTCAGTTTTGGGACGCAAGGTATGAAACCACCAGCTGAGCTTCATTAGGGCTTGGATCAAAATAATAAGAATTTCACTTTCTCTCTCTCTCTCTCACACACACACACACACACACACACACACACACACACACACACACACACACACTTGTCATTCCTCCGTTTTTCATAGAGCTTAGCAGAATTTAAACACTTGGGATTAGTTGAGACATGAAGGATTTTTAACCAACCAATAATCCTTTTCTGTGTGGCATGATCCCTCTCCCCTTTCCCTTTTGACAGGACGAGAGGAAAGGAAACAGAGCCTGGAGAGAGAAAGAGGGACAGTAAAGGATAGAGAGGCGAAGACAGTGATAAATAAGACAGAGCTATCCAATTTAAAATTTGAACCTTAAAGCAGGGTGAATTGTAGGGTACACAGGGTAGATAAAGTATGTGCAGTATACTTTAAAAAAAATACTTATTTATAAACCTCCATAAAGTACAAAGATTCAGTGCAGTGTAGAAGCCATGACTAAAACTTCCTCTTTTGCATTCAGAACTGCTTTAATTCTTTGTGGCATATATTCAACAAGATGGTTTCTCTGTATTATTGTAGGGTCTTTACCTGCAGTACAAAGCACCTTGAGGCGACTGTTTGTTGTGATTTGGTGCTATGTAAATAAAACTGAATTGAATTGAATTGAAACATTCCTCAGAGATTTTGGTCTATATTGACATGACAGCAACACACATTTGCTTCAGATTTGTCGGCTGCACCTCCACGATGTGAACCTCCCATCCCACCACATACCAAACATGCTCTATTGGATTGAGGTCTGGTGACTGTGGGGGGCATTTGAGTGCAGGGAACTCATCGCCATGTTCAAGAAATCAGTTCGAGATGATCTGAGTTTTGTGACACGGTGTGCTGTCCTGCTGGATGGTTGTGCTGTATTTAAACAATGCTCAGTTGGGCTCAGAGTGTACCAAGAAAATATCCCCCACACCATTAAACCACCACCAGCCTGAACTGTTGATACAAGACAGGGCAGGTTCATGCGTTCATGTTTACAGTAAATTCTGACCTGACCATTTCCAGGATGAGCCCATGTGAATTTAGCCTCAGTGTGGTCCATCCCTAAACAGCTATGTGGTCTTTTGCTGCTGTAGCCCATGTGCTTTAAGGTTCAACATGCTGTGCTGATGCTCTTCTGCATACCTTGGTTGTAACGAGTGGTTATTTGAATTAGTGCTGCCTTCCAATCAGCTAGAAGCAGTCTGGTCATTCCCCTCTGACCTCTGGCATCAGCAAGGCATTTTTGCCCAGAGAACTGCAGCTCACTGGATATTTTTTCCTTTTTGGACCCTTCTCTGTAAACCCTGGAGATGGCTGTGTGGGAAAATTCCACTGTAGCCACAGTTTCTGAAATACTCGAACCAGCACATCTGGCACCAACAACCAGATATCACTGCATTTTTGCAAACTCACTTAAATGACCTTTCTTTCACATTCTGGTGCTCGGTTTGAACTTCAGCAGGTCATCTTGACCATTTCTACAGTGCTGGGGATGTGATGGTGATTTTTGTCACCAAGTAAACAACAAATGTAAAGCTTAATTCAAACTGTTAAATATGTTTACTTACAAGTTATATTGGGTCAACATGCACAGAGGTTTAGTTCTTTATTCTGTGCCTATTTTAGGATTATATCGGTACACAGACAACAGCAGAATAATCTTCAAGTCAGTCAGTCAGAATACTTTATTGATCCCAAAGGGAAATTACTATTGTTACAGCTGCAACCGTTTCATTTAAACGAGTAAACCTAAAACACAATAACATACACTAAAGGCATAAAAGTATAAAGACTAAAGAGATATTTTGACTATATACACATCTAAATCTATACACATATGAAAATTGTGAGTGCAAAAATTTTTAAATAGGTGTCATTATATATATATGCACAGTCCTTTTTTGTACAATGTATAAGTGTATGTACAATGTACAATGTATATAGTGTATGTACAATGTATATGGAAATTTAAACAATTTTATGTACAATTGAATACTGATAAGTGAATGACACTGATGAACCACAATGTCACCTATTAAGGGAGGAGTTATAGAGTCTGATGGCCACAGGTAGAAATGACCTCCTGTGGCGCTCTGTGGTGCATTTTGGTGGGATGAGTCTTGCACTGAATGTGCTCCTGTGTCCCATCACTGTGTTGTAGAGTGGGTGGGAGCCATTGTTCATAATGGCCTGCAGCTTAGACAGCATCCTCCTCTCCGACACTGCCATAAGCGAATCCAGCTCCACTCCCACCACATCACTGGCTTTGTGGATCAGTTTATTGAGTCTGTTGGCGTCTGCCGCCCTCAGTCTGCTGCCCCAGCATGCAACAGCATAGAGGATGGCACTCGCCACCACAGACTCATAGAAGATCCTGAGCATAGTCCGGCAGATGTTGAAGGACCTCAGGCGTCTCAGAAAATAGAGGCGACTTTGGCCCTTCCTGTATAGGGCATCAGTGTTCTTAGCCCAGTCCAGTTTGTTGTCAATGTGTACTCCCAGATATTAAAGTATAGAGAGATATGACATGGATACATGGTCAGTGAAAACCAGAGAATTGCTGGTTACTGAACTCTTTTCTTTGTTACTGGCTGCCCACCAAGCTCCACAGCCTCTTCTAGAAATGGCCATTTTCTTACTGCTATTGGTCAGCAGACAGTGCTTTGTTGACTTTTTATCTCAAACACCACCTTTTCTGTAACAGGCTGGGTGTGCTGCATATACTATCATGGTGATGTACTCCATTAACAACCATCACAAACATGAAGACTGCAGGTTAAACCTGGTGTTTCCTTGGTGATCCCAAATCTTACTTCAGTCAGCTAATGTGGTTGCAGCTTGTGCCTGTATCATCGCTCTGAGGTGTGTCTGTTCTGCTAGGTTACTTGGCCTTTGTGTGTGTGTTTTACGAGCTGACAGCTGTGTTTGTACGGAAGCGCTGGTAGAGATTCCTACACGTGCAGCTGAGCCAGCTTGTGGTCTGTGTGCTCAGAGGGCGAAGCGTCGTGCAGCTTGCTGCACCTTATGATAAATGATGTACTCACTCTTCATCACAAACACGGAGTGACTAATGTTTGTCTATGCTAACCGAAACTATAAGTCCTCACCGGTATGTGCCTGAAGCCATTGTTCTCCTCACAGTTAGCTTTAATGCTATGTTGGGTGCTACACTGTATCTCTCTAAATTAGCGCAGTTAACAAAATTAGGAGTTGCTAAATCGTGTTATTGTAGCTCTTAAGTCACAACATTACATAGTAATCTATCAAGTGCTAACTGGGTAGTATTTAACGAGTGTCACGATAACCAACCAATAAAATGAAAAGTACAGTGTTTAAGAGATTATTATGTTAAAAAGCAGATCTGTGCCAAATGTTGTTTTTAGAGATTTTTATTTTTATCACTATTCAAGTATAGAGGACAGAGATGCTTTTAATATTTGAGCTATTGTTGAGACAAAAAATGGAGGGAGTAAAATTTCATCTGCAAATGATAAAACTGATGATTGAAAAGCTTATTATAATCCCCGCCATCCTCCTCTCTTCTTGTCAGAAGCCACGTCATCAAAACAGAGTGAAGTATACACAGACTGAACAACTCAGAGTATACACTGACGTGAAGCACTGCATTATCACACATCAAGCGGCAGGGATATCGTGGATTGATTGCTAATCCTGGCCTCATTGTGCGCTTAATCCCTCTCTGGATCTCAGCATGGAGCAGCTCACTCACTCACATTTCCTCATAGCCTGTCTGTCACCACGTGGCAGTTACTGTGGTGATGGTGTCAGTGCCTGTCAGCTGCCTCGGTTAGGGTGCTGCTGTCCCGTCACTCACTCCTGTTTTCTCAGTCATGGGGATCAGACTAAGTGTTTACATCCCCCTCATGGTCTCCTAGAGACCGTGACCTTTGACTTTGTGCATCCTAGATGTTTTAAGGCAAAGCAACTGAAGTTTTTATGTGTGTCTTGCATCTTTTTGTTGTGTTTTTGTGCAGATTAGTACCTTTATTTCTGTAATCATATAAAATAACTTTGCTAGCTGTAAAAATAATTTTAAACCTCTGTGTTTGGAGTGGTGTATCTTGTACAGCCATGTCAAATGAAATGAGTATAAGTTTGAGTAAGAAGTTTGTCTTGGCACTTTTGGCTTGTTCTCACATTTGTAGATACAAGACCAACTCACGGTTAATGGTACACGTGCCAACTTGCCAGCTTTATGAGCAAGCTTGTTAATATTGTGTGGGTTTTTATAATGTATGGGTGGATGTGTGTGCAATACATGTCTGAATGTGCATATATGTATGCAGTAGAAGGTTGATAGTGACTGCCAGTTTTCAGACAGGCCCTGACAACAACACTCACTCGGTAAGAGCAGGGACTGCTTGTCTTTCTCTCAATGTAAAGGGGTCTTGGTGTTAGATGTGCTACATGTAAACAAAATTGAAAAGTTTAGATATCATTATGAGGCTTGTGGCTCAGTCACAATTGTAAAAATAGGACAGCAAGCTTCTTGCAACTAGGAAAAATCAGTGTTTGCTCAGTGATTGCACTGAATTTTGTCTCATTCGGTGACTGATTGAAATTGTGAAGCACACAAGATGTGGTCTGCAACACCCTCAACCTCTGGGCAATGACTCGGCCTGACTCCAATCACTCTTAGACACACAGGTCAAGGTTTGCATATTGTCTAATTTATAAATGCAGACAGATTGCCAACACGCTGCAAATCAATCTGAGTGAGTGCACCAATGAGCAGAACTGACCTGCAGCACGTCTCTTTGCAGTAGGAAACTTGACTCAGTTGTTTGCTAACTGGTTGTAATCTGTAAATACTGTTTAATGTGAATTGCTGTGTATGTAAATGGTAACAGATTTGCAACAAACAGATTTCTGATTTTTGCCAATTTATCACAGTTAAATTTATCACAAACAGATTGCATGCAATTACCAACTTAACCCCATTCTGTCACAGACTGATAGCAGCCTTTTTGCAGGTTCTTGACGCATCAAAGTTGCGTTGAAGATGGAACCTGAATGCAACTGGTTGCAGACCTGGGCCTCATCCTCAAAGCAAGCATTTCAGTGACACCCAGAGTACAAATTCACTGCACACATTCGTGCTGTGGTCTCTAATGACCGTTATCCATAGTGTGACAATACCAATAGCTATACACAAATTAAAATAATAAAAACAATATTTAATACAATATTAAATGACAATTTTTTAGCCATGCTTCCCATTCACTGAACGCAACAATGCTGTTTCATGGAAAAATCATTAAAAACAAGTCATAGAAGTACACCGCAGCTGCCTCTGTTTTTCCTATCATTGGTTCAATGCTGGAAGTTCTGCTGAGGTGCCATCAGATGACCTTACTCACTGTAGATGAGAGGCCTTTCCAGATCTGGAAAAAGAGCTTTACACTGTGTGGGAACATAAAAGGAACCAGCAGAGTAATTCAGGCTGTGCACTAAATGCCACGTGTAGTGTAAGCAAAGTGTAAATGAGAAGTAGAAACTAAAGAAAAAACAAGCACAGGTGTTTCGAACTCCTATAAAAGAGCTAAATTCCCTCAAGTAACAATGTAGCAGGTGTGATACAGATTATGGAGGCATATTAGAGGTCACGTGGATATATGAATATGAGGCTGATGTGTTTGCACTTTCCCTTTTTTTGTTTGCACCCATTTGTGTAGTCTGTGTCTGGGCGCTGGGCCGTGCGGTGTGTACGCTGTCTGTGCTCCACATGCTGTGTTTTAAGGATAAACATGATATCACACCCTTGGGGTGTAGAGACAGGCTTGTGCAGATCTGCCTTTACAGCCCTGCTCATCCCTCTGGCTTCTAACCTTTAACCTTTGACCTTTTATCCCCTCTAAATATATGCACTGACAACCACACAGCAGGTTAACCTCAGGGGTTACAGATTTAACACCAAGACAGAATAGTTTTAAGCATCTTCGCAAACCTGAGAATTGTTTTCTGGTTTCAGGACATGCTGTGTTTTAGGTGAATTCTGGCCATACATTCAAACAAAACCACTGTATGAATAGATCAAGATGAATTTACTGTTTCATGTTATAAAATCTTGGCCCTGTGACAGGCTGGCGACCTGTTCAGGGTGTACCCTGCCTCTCGCCCTATGACAGCTGGGATAGGCTCCAGCCCCCCCGCGACCCTGACCAGGATAAGCGGAAGTGAATGGATGGATGGATGGATGTTATAAAATCTGGATACTGTTTAACTCGGATTTGCTCAACATGAGTATCGATTGCAGTGTTGACACAATAATGGATTAAATGTCGAGCACGACCTAAAACTTCTTTTCTCCCAGTTCTTCTACTCCGTTCCTCATTCCATCATCTTCTCTACCAGCCCCTCGTCTGCGTGTAGTGAGTTGTGACCACGTTGCCTAAGGCAGGATGAGGTCATGGGTTACCTCAGCCCCTTCCTTTCCTTCTCCTTCTTTCCTTCCTGTTGGACAAACAAGTTTCTACCTGTCCAGGTGAGCCAACAGCTCCATCATTTCTACACTAAACACCATGCTTTGAAATCCTTGTGGAGCTTTGTGCACACAGGCTTGGCTCGACATCTTTTATTTATATACTTGTGACAAATATTTCATTAATAATGTAATGTTTTACATGGGTGATCTGTAAAACAGACCACTGCCCTTGCTGCTAATGTCAGAAAAATAGAGGCAGAATTTTATATTCAAATCCATGATGTGACATATATAAAGTTAAATAAAAGAAATAATTAGGATACAAAAAGAAATCAAAATGATGATTAAAAACACAATACAACTGTATTTTTTTTTTTTTTTTTTTAAGCCTGTCATGTCTGGTAGATCTTGCAAGCAGAACTGTGATCTGAATGCGTTGTTGTGCCAAACATATTTGCTATTTCAAGATGAGCTCTATAGGTTCTCAATAGGCTCTTCTTGTTGATGTTTTAACCCTTTATTTTATTTATCTGAGTTATTTTTCCACATACTATGTAACAGCCAGAGCTGACAGGCTGAAGAAGAGGAAAATAAAGAGAAGAAAAAGGGAGAGAGAAAGGGAGCAAAAAAAAAAGGGGAAAGAGCACAAGTCTATTAATCAGATAGTTCATCACTTTAACATATAAAAAAATACTATCAATACTTGCAAAAATAAATTTGTGTGTGAAAAACAAAACTAACAAAGCATGTTACGCACACCAACAATTTTGTTGAGTTGTGATTGAGTGGGCGTTTGTGTCTGTGTCATGTTTGTGTCTGTGTCATGGAACGTACTTACCAATGAGGGCAAAACGCTGCAGCTCCACCCATCAGAAGCCAGAGGCAGGTACGGAAAGCCCCCGGAAACCCAGGCCACCAGCAGCCCACCAAGAGCCAGGAAGACCCCCGGCCACTCAGTCCAAAGACAACCGCCCACCTACCCCAGCAGACGGGAGCGGGTGGTCTCAGACGGAGCCCCCCCAGTCGAGGAGCGAGGGCTCCAGGGAACCCAAGGCGATGAGAAGCCAGCCCCCCCCCCAGCGGCCAGCCCCCTGCACTGGCCGGCGGCAGGGCTCCCAGGCCCACGGCACCCAAGGACCGCCCGACCCTCCACAGAGCCCCCCCCCACGCCGAAGAAGCCAACGCAGCCCCGCACCGCACCCCCAAGGGGGGCAGGCCAGCACCCACGCCAGAACACCCAGCCCCACCCAGGAACCCCGAGGCACCCCCATCCCAGGGGGGTAGGGGGGAGGAGGCAACCAGCAAGGAGCGGCCAGGAGGCAAGGCACAAGGCCCAGACCCAGGTCCAGCCATACATACAAACACACCCAGACACCCGTGTACACATTTATACACAGATACTCATACATGCCCATACATACTTACCCACACACAGATATGCCATACATACACATTCACTCACCCACCCATACTCACGGAGACGGTGACAAATACACAAAGACACACATTCATCCATAGCTACCCACCCTCTGAAGACGGGGCAAGTGGAAACCACCCCAGGGCCAACAGCGACCCCAGGACGCCACCAGCCCGGTCCCCAAGGAACCACCCGACCCCTACCCCGGGCGAGACGCAAGAAATCAGGGTGTAAGATGACCCATCCACCCCTCCTCCTCCCCAACTTGTAGGTCTATGTGTTAATGTTTGTGAGTGAATGAGGTGTATAGGGTGCAGTTAAAATTGAGGGGACAGTTATGCCACAAGCGCCAACTGTTGGTCGTCAGTGCTTGCCCACACTGCCCCCCCAAAACCCTCCATGTCTAAAGTGCAAATAAAATTTGGAGACAGACAGTGACGAGGATCCGAGTGGGGCCACCTCAGCGGCCCATCTCATCAACCTCTGAGTAACATGCCTGCCCCAATACAACTGTATTTAAGAGGTGGCTTGTTTGCTTTTCTTCTTTTCTGTTTTCTACATTTCCGTGTGTGTGAATCAGTGAAAGAGGACAGAAGTAAACTCAAAGTGATTATATTCAAATCCATAAAAACAAAGCTCTGCATAAAAAAACAACTAAGTTTACTTTATATGCAAGTACAATTCAAAGCAAAGGTGAACACTGAGTATTAATGGCTCTTTTCTCCTGCTGCATTTAGACTGTGGCTATCCACTGATCACATTAAGGAATTCAAGAACAGTGGGCAACTTACGCCCATCTGCTTTTGAAATCTGAGGGGCAATTTGTATAACCTTCCTTTAAAGTTTTCCAAGCTTTTTCTTTATTTAATTAGTGAAAAAACAAAAACTCTGTAAATTGATTTATTTTCAGTCTGGGGTCATTTTACCAGATCTATTTTCTAGCCATACTCAAAATCTGGTGTCTACATCTTTTACTTCTCAATGGCTGTAAAGGTGAAATTGGATATATGTTTGCCAACTGATACATGGCATTAATTATGTGTAAATGTATCCCTGCGCTACCTAATCAACCCTGTATAGTTGTCTGAGAAAAAAAAAAGGTTTGTAAATCATTGTTGCTGCTTTCACTCTTGGTTTCTGTTTCACTTGAGCTCAAACTTCATTCAGATGAGTATCAGTAACATCTCTCACTGCTTGAGGTAAGAAAATGATTTCTTTCCTGTGTGACGGTTTCCCGCTTTGTTTTTAATGTTGCTCTTTGTGATGGTTAATGTGCTGCCATATCAGTCCATCAATACTGAAAAGCATTTAAAGAAAACAAAACAATTCAATTAAAATTTAAGGAGGTCCATCCATCCATCCATTCGCTTCCGCTCATCCTGTTCAGGGTCGTGGGGGGGGGTCTGGAGCCTATCCCAGCTGTCATAGGGTGAGAGGCAGGGTACACCCTGAACAGGAGGTCCAGTTAGAGAAAATTTCCTCAAACAAAGGTCCAGAATATCATAAAGTTCCATATGCATTATAATTCATTGTAATATGTTTTGAAACAGCCTAAGAGTTGTATCAGTGTCTGTATAAATAAAGTTTGCATTCAACAACAACAACAAAAAAAGAGCTATTGATAAACCTGTCTTCAAATGAAGTGCTTAATTAAAAAAATAATGAAACAAGTGCAGTTTGAATTTCTCCTTCTCTTCTTTTTTCTTAACTACATTTCACATGTAAACCCTCTCAGCGTCAGCCCCTCCTTTCTCTCTCTCTGTTTCCCTCACTTACTTCTTTGGACTTGCATCTTGTCTCCTTGAGGGTCGCCTGGCGGGAGGCAAACTGTCTCCAAATAATCACAGTCTGATTTGCACTGGCTGCAGTCACTCTCAGACACATTAGTGAAGGTTTTCGAATAATTGCCATCTAATTGCCAACTGATTGCCAAGCTGTTGTAGTCAATCTGAATCAGTCTGCACCAATGAGCACAAATCCTCTGCAGTAGAGGATTCCACTGAACTGCTAACTGGTTGTATTCTGGTTATATTCCTATACTAGAAGGTCACTCAATAGAGCGCATATCTCTCCCACCCTAAATTTTCTATGTGCTGATACTACACTGCAGTAGATACCACCCAGTGTTGTCATACTCCATCAGGTTCAGCTACATTTTTGTGTTTCTCATTTCTGTTTCAAAACTATGAGGATCTGGCTGGACTCTGAATGTAAGTAATTAATGTGAATTTCTGTTTATTGTGAATTTCTGTATATGTAGGTGGCAGTAGATTTGCAATTTTTGTTGATTTATACAGTCAGTTGTTGTATTATCAACTCAAACCACAATGTTTTCCAGACCCTAACCAAGTCGTTTTCAGTGTTTCTACCTAACCACTGAATAAAGCTGAACATTCAAGACGCACAAAGTTCACAAAGAGGTGATGAGCTGCAGTTTAAAAGTCACTATCAACATTGCTATGGCTGGTGAGGCAAGACACAGATGTCAAAGGTCACCTTGTACATTATTTGGAGATCACAGTCAGCAGCCTCTGAAAACAGAAGTATGACAAAAGTCATCACGTGTTTGCCATATGGAGTCACATTTTAACACGCTGGGCATCCAATCAGTGCATTTTTATTTTAAATTAGAGAGTCTGAGAGACCTACATAGAAATCCATTATTTAGATGGCTTCATTACAGAATTATAAGCAGAAAAAAAGGAAAGTCTAAATAGCTTTTTTTTTTTTTTTAAACTAAACCTACTGTCTAAGCAGTGGCTACATATTTTTGGACTTTTTTGTCTTTTCTTTTACAAAAAAAAAATAAAAATCTCTCCTGGATGAGGACAAGTAAAACAAGAAAGCAGCAGCACACCTTCCCCTTTAGACCAGGGATCCTCAAATCCAGGCCTCCAGGGCCGGTGTCCTGCAGCTTTTAGATGTGTCCCTGATCCAACACACCTGAATCAAATGGCTAAATTACCTCCTCAGTATGCAGTCAAGTTCTCCAGAGTCCTGCTAATGACTTCTATATTTGGCTCAGGTGTGCTGAAGCAGAGACACATCTAAAGGTTGAAGGACACCCGCCCTCGAGGCCTGGATTTGACGATCCCTGCTTTAGACCATTTAGACAAGAATGACACCTGTACAAAAAGATGGCAGCAGTTTTGGCTTAAAAGCACTAAAACTGGAAGCAATAAAGGGATGGATTTGATATATCTATAGACTAAAATTAAATCATGTTTCCGGATGAACTCTGAATGTACGTGGGTAATGTCTTCCAAATGCCATTAAAAACTGTAAAATTATCTTTTAAACCATAAATAAATGAAGCCACAATCTGCAAGCAGCACATGTTCAAAAACGGATGTGCTGATGATGAAAGGTTTATGGAGCCTCGTGGTTCTGCCCAGTTCATTCCACTGCTAAACAAGGTGGATGAGTAAGAGGGTATACACTAAAAAAGAGAATTGTTGGAACAACTTAATTATCTTATGTTAACTGGTAATAAATGATTTAATTACATTTTTTAAAATTAACTGAACAACTCAGTTCAACCCATCAAATTTAAGTTACACACAATGCACGATAAGTGAAACTTAACTTAAATAAAAAGAGCAAGTTAAGGGAACAGTAATTTCATGTTGACAGAAACAACCGTCACTCAAGCAGAAAGCTGAGTGAGAATCATTCAAAACACTGCATCAACCACAACTCAAATACCCTTTTTATAGTGTATCTGAATAGGGTCATCGAGAAATAGGTGGGGCCCGCTCTTATGCATGTATACACAGGCAAAGATATGCTCATTCTCAAAAACACACAGGAGCCTAAACACATGCTTATGTACTGTACAAATGCTAAAACATATAGCCGCACGCATGCATACATGTTGCAGCGTGTTTGGTTACACATGAAGAGCCATTCTGTGCAGGACTGGAATGAATGGTGTGAAAACTTCAATAACATGTTGCTTAACTAAATTCGCTGATGCCTTCAGATATTTTATAGATGTGTGAATATGTTTGCTGTGCTGTCCTTCTCTGCCTCCATCCTTTTCAGTTTTTTTTTTTCCTAATTCCATTTTCTTGTCTCTCTTTTTTGTAAGGGTTGGGCTGACTGGCCTTTGGGGTTGATGCAAAGCAGAAAAAAGGAAAGAGGTGGAAGCAGATGAAGAGGAGAGGAAGTAAGAGCAGGAAAAATAAAACCAGTTTTAGTTTCAAAGTTAAGAAAATGGACTGTTGTTGATTGGTTGGGGAGTCAAAGTTTAAGTCTGACTTAAACTTTGATACATAGAGCTGAAAGTGTTGGTAAAAGCACAACTGGCACTACTGGCATGGTGGACACGTCACAGTCAGGGCCAGATATGCAAATACTATTCTTATAAGAACGATGCCATTCTGCTGTCTACACAGAGAATCAGACAAAGCACCATTTAAATTAAAGGACAATGGATTTAATATTTTTACTCCACTGTTACTGAGCTATAGTATTATTCCCAGAGGTGGGAAGTAACGAAGTACAAATACTTCGTTACTGTACTTAAGTAGATTTTTCAGGTATCTGTACTTTACTTAAGTATTTATTTTTCTGACTACTTTTTACTTTTACTCCCTACATTTTTACACAAGTATCGGTACTTTCTACTTCTTACATTTTCAAACAGACTCGTTACTTTTTAACACGTCAGAGAGAAGTTAACATTTCCGGTCAGTGCGCCGTCAAACATCAAACGATCTGAGCTTAAACGGAGGAATAATAACACATAAGAGACAATCGTACTGGCGTATCCTCCATCATCGGGGCTTATCTCGTACAAAGGGATTAAATACGCAAACCCATATAATTAATGTATCATTTATAGCGCTATAATCAGGGGTTACAGCGGGCCGGACCGAGTCCGTAAGTTGCGCTGCGGCACATAAACAGCTTAGCTAGCGCTACTGAAGAGGAGCGAGCATGAAGGGAGTAACGTGTGGCAGGTAAATGCAACGTTTCTAAATGCTCAACAAATATCAGCAAACACACAAAGTGTCTGCAGTTTGTTACACAGCTAGCTAAAAGAAGAGCTGCTGTATTTCAGGGAGAGCAAAGAGAGAGAAGTTCACTCAGAGATGGAGAAAGAGGACAGGAGAGGAAGAAGAGAGGTTAGAATTAAAGGTAAGGACTGGAAAATAAACTGAAGTATGCTGACGTTGTGTAATTCAAAGATTCTATGAAAATACTGCAGTTTAGGTTAGCTTGTTGTACTGTATTTACAGTAAAGCTCTGTGTTGGTGCCAGAGGTGGCAAAAGTACTGACATTCTGTACTTAAGTAGAAGTACAAGTACTTGTGTTAAAAAATACTTTGGTAAAAGTCGAAGTACTGGTTCAACTTCTTTACTTAAGTAAAAGTAAAAAAGTACAGGCTCTGAAATTTACTCAAAGTAAGAAAGTAAAAGTAGCTCTTTGGAGGACGTTTCTACCTGCTATTTTTGTGTAAAGCTAACTGAACCTTATTATATATTATTGTAATAATATAAAATAATACATGAGAACACAAACGTTATTCCATCTAAATTTTAATTCTAATGAATGCTCTCAACTTGAATCTGTTATGTAGGACACAAACTGTGAAAGGGAATTTAAACACAGCTCTATTCTCTGTGTCCTCCATAGTAGAGGGTGACTGTGTCTCCACCTAAACACACACATGAGGATACTCAGGGGTTACAGTGGGATTCAGAAGGTGGAGGAATCCTAAGATCAGCTGTAGTGGCTCTGCATGGGGAGAAGAATCACAGCTTTCTATTGTAGCTGCAGTAAATGATGTTGGTGTGCAGGCTGTGATCAGCTGACCTGCTGCTGCTGCTCTGAGGTTTACTGCTCTGTGTGGATGAACTGAACTCACAAAGATGTAACCCAGTATTTCACAGCTATCTGAGCTGATCTCCATCCCCTACACTGACAGCATACAGGCTGTAGAAATGTTGGACTCAGTGAATGAATCTCAGCATCAGCAGCTTTGATTCAAACTCATCTCTGCTGCACTGATGTAACCTGTAACTCTGACCATGAACACAAAGTGCACCAACACAGAGCTTTACTGTAAATACAGTACAACAAGATAACCTGTTTATTACGTACTAAACTGCAGTATTTTCATACAATCTTTGAATAACACAAAGTCAGCATACTTGAGTTTATTTTCCAGTCCTTACCTTTAAATCTAACCTCTCTTCTTCCTCTCCTGTCCTCTTTCTCCATCTCTGAGTGAACTTCTCTCTCTTTGCTCTCCCTGAAATGCAGCAGCTCTTCTTTTAGCTCGCAGACACACTGTGTGACAAACTGCACACACTTTGTGTGTTTGCTGATATTTGTTGAGCATTTAAAAACGTTGCATTTACCTGCCACACGTTACTCCCTTCATGCTCGCTCCTCTTCAGTAGCGCTAGCTAAGCTGTTTATGTGCCGCGAGCACAACTTACGGATTCGGTCCGGCCCACTGTGACCCCTGATTATAGCGGTATAAATGAGACATTAATTACATGGGTTTGTGTATTTAATCCCTTTGTACCCGATAAGCCCCGGTGATGAAGGATACGCCAGTACGATTGTCTCTTATATGTTAATATTCCTCCGGCTCAGATCGCTTGATGACTGACGGCGCACTGACCGAAAACGCAAACTTCTCTCTGACGTGTTAAAAAGTAACGAGTCTGTTTGAAAATGTAAGAAGTAGAAAGTACAGATACTTGTGTAAAAATGTAGGGAGTAAAAGTAAAAAGTACTCAGAAAAATAAATACTCAAGTAAAGTACAGATACCTAAAAAATCTACTTAAGTACAGTAACGAAGTATTTGTACTTCGTTACTTCCCACCTCTGGTTGGTGCACAGAGACTGTGTTCATGGTCAGAGTTACAGGTTACATCAGTGCAGCAGAGATGAGTTTGAATCAAAGCTGCTGATGCTGAGATTCATTCACTGAATCCAACATTTCTACAGCCTGTATGCTGTCAGTGTAGGGGATGGAGATCAGCTCAGAGAGCTGTGAAATACTGGGTTACATCTTTGTGAGTTCACTTCATCCACACAGAGCAGTAAACCTCAGAGCAGCAGCAGCAGGTCAGCTGATCACAGCCTGCACACCAACATCATTTACTGCAGCTCACAATAGAAAGCTGTGATTCTTCTCCCCATGCAGAGCCACTACAGCTGATCTTAGGGTTCCTCCAGCTTCTGAATCCCACTGTAACCCCTGAGTATCCTCATGTTTGTGTTTAGGTGGAGGCACAGTCACCCTCTACTATGGAGGACACAGAGAACAGAGCTGTGCTTAAATTCACTTTCACAGTTTGTGTCCTACATAACAGATTCAAGCTGAGTACATTCATTAGGATTAAAATTTAGATTGGAATAACATTTGTATTCTCGTGTAATATTATTTTATATTATTACAATAATATATAATGAGGTTCGGTTAGTTTTACACAAAAATAGCAGGTAGAAACATCCTCCAAAGAACTACTTTTACTTTCTTACTTTGAGTACATTTCAGAGCCTGTACTTTTTTACTTTTACTTAAGTAGAGAAGTTGAACCAGTACTTCGACTTTTACTAAAGTATTTTTTAACATAAGTACTTGTACTTCTACTTAAGTACAGAATGTCAGTACTTTTGCCACCTCTGATTATTCCGTAGCGTTACATGACACAAAAAGATGGTGTAAATTATGAGTCGTGATAAAAATGTGAATGCTGTGAGGTTTCCATCACTCCTTTGTATGGATTGCTCCCTGGAAGTTCTGACTCTTCTCTAAGAATTCACCAGGCACTTCATATTTGTGCAGACAGCTGCCATCAACCTCGGTTTCAAAATGGACTCAACATCCATGTCGAGAATAATTAGTATTAATAAGAGCTGAGCCAACAGAGCAGTCTGGATTAGAAATTATAGCCAGTTTGGATGAGTGCTCTCAGAGGAGAAATGCATCCATATTAGAGAACATGACACTTTGATTTACAGTTCCCAGAGCATTTACATGCACCTGGAAAATAAAATCAGGTTTTGGTTCACCTTCTAACTATTCTAGCCTTCTAACTCTAGCCAAGTACAAGTTTAGCCAAGATTGATTTTGTTTTTTTTTGTATATATGTTTTATTGAGCATTAAACATCACAAAGTATACATAAACACAGGCATAGGGAAAATGTCCCCGAAACAATGCTCATAGTTTCCTTTTTTTGAAAGAGAAATACCTAAGTGTAACCACCCTCCAACCCACCCATCCCTCCTTTCTATTAACATACAGGACACTCACCCATTCAAGTAACAAGTTACAATAATTAAAAGAAAAAGAGTGTTTGTAAATTTGTAAATATATACACACGCGTACATACACATTTGCATACATATATTAAAAAAGAAAAACAGGAATAATAATAATAAAAAAAAAGAACTTTGCACGAACACCCGAAAAGAACAAAATATATATGAAGACATGGAGGAGAGCAGACTGCTAGATGTTTACTAATGAGGCATGGTTTGAAGTCCAGCTAGATGTGACAGTACTGGATTCCAGACAGAGAAGAACTTGTCTCTGGACCCCCTAAGTGTATACTTAATCTTCTCCAACTCTATAAATTGCATCAAATCGCTCAGCCACAAGGACAGTTTAGGTGGGTTCTGGGATTTCCAGTGTAACAATATTCGTCTGCGTGCAAGCAAAGTTGTGAAAGCAATTATGTGTTTATGCTTTTTCCTCATTGTAGAATATCTCCCATCTATGACACCAAATATAGCTGTTGCTGCACTAGGTTGAAGACTAACATCAAATACCTCTGAGAGTATTCTAAAAATCCCAGACCAATAGGACATCAAGGATGGGCATGACCAGAACATATGGGTTAAATTAGCAGGGGTGCCCCAGCATCTGTTACATCCTGCATCTGTGTTAGGGTATATTTTTGCCAGTCTAGCTTTGGAATAGTGAATACGATGTAGAAAAGATTGATTTTTGCACCCACTTTACTGATTCATGCCTCTTTTTTGGTGGTTCTTTTGTCTTTACATGATTGAGCCAAACAGTATTTTCCAATCAGGTAATCACACTACCTTCCTGGAGATATTAAAGAAATAATTAGTCTGGTTCAAATCCCTCTGTGTTCAATCCTGCCAGGCCAGCAAGTCTCTATGTACAGTAAGCTGCAACAGTGAGCTAGAAGTATAGGAGAAAAAAAATAACCCAACATGAATCTTGATGTAAAGTGCTTCGTGACACATGTTTACACTGGAGGGCCTGTCCACTCCATCCCCATTAAGTCCAACAATGTGTGTATATGTGTGTGTGTGTGTGTGTGTGTATAGGAGAGTGGAGAGAGCAAACTCAATGCTGACTCTGCTAGAAGTGCCTGACCTATATTTAAAGTCATAAGGAGTGATGCCAAACCAAACCAGACTTTTACCACTGAGTGTGTGGTTTTTGCTTAGGAAATCAAGATATCGTTTAAAGTTAAAACGTTCAGATTGTCAGATTCTTTCCAGCTCTTTCCTTTTTGCTCTTACTGTACGTGAAAGTTTAGACAACTGCAATGCCAATGCAGCATGATTTTTTTTTTTTGCAGTACTAATAGTGGTTTAAATACAGCGTTCTTGCCCCATCTTCACAAATGCAGGTCTATCAAAGGTGACCAAGTATAAAGCTTCACGGAGAAATGGTATTCAGGCAGATTTTAAGAGAAGAGCTGTTTGGAGAATGCTCGTCGAAGAGATGATATGCTGTCCCTGCAGAAAGATTTTCTTATTTTTGTGTTGCCTCCGTACTCCTGTGTAATCAACCTCAGTGTGCCGTGTTGAAGGATGTTCCTAAAATACATCTGGAGGACAGAGGAGGGAGAAGGCTTACCAGAGGAGCTTTAAACGAGGATGCACGGGTAAATCCTTTGGGCATTTTTAAGGAAAACAAGGAAACAGAAAAAAATTAGCTCTTGATCTCTCTTTCTGTTTGTGTGTGTGTGTGTGTGTGTGTGTGTGTTTTCCTGATAGAAGAAAGATCTGTGGCACATAACTGGAATGTGATGAGAGGAAGCCCTTACAAATACGTATTTCTTTGTTAACTAACTTAAAGCCATTTACCATTTGTGTGATTAACAAAAGGCATTGATGCATTGTGTCATTATATGAATATATGAAAAGCTGCCATGAATATAAAAGTTATCATGAACACTTTTGTGCTATTTGAAATCATAAAACACAGCAGTAGTTGGGCTATAATGAAGCCGTTTTTTGATTTTAGCTTTGCAAAACATTACTGACATCGCTTCAAAAAAGGATGTCTCATTTTGTTACATGACTGTTGCGCCGTCTCCTATTTTGTGTCTCTGCGCCTCGATCTTCCAATTGCGTCTCTTATGGGAGGGACTAAGACACGGGAAGAACATGTACAAAACCTACAAGTGCATGCTGAATTTGACCTTTTTCGGGTTCTTCCAAAGTTCCAAGTGCTGTTGTGTCTGTGCCACCTCTGCAGTGTTCAGGGGAAGGCAGTTGTAATGCTGCAATAATAGAGGTGTATATTTTATTGGCTGTTCAGTATACCTCGTACATCGTTCAGTATTTCTTCTATATTATCAGAAGTGTCATTATTGCAAATTTCTTTGAAATATTGTCATATAATTTTGATGCTATGTCGCCCACCCCAGATGCTTTTGGAATGAGAATGGGCCGTTACTTCTCAACATATGAGTCACTTCCCAACACACTGGACCTACGTCACACGCAGGTTTCCTTCCCTTAAGGCTTGGTCAGGGGTTAAGAAGAGTGTAGCTCCACCTCAGGTTTGAGCTTCACCTTCAGTTAACCGGGAATGCAGAACATGGTGTCATGTGATCACCTCAGTGAATCTGTGTCAACTGGGAATCTTTAGTTGCTCCTTTAAAGCATCCATGTTTTAGAGTTCAATCTAGAGTTGCCTTAAACAAAGAAGATACTTAAAAAAAAAATGTAGGCTTGAATGCAAGCAGGTGTAGCTTTTACTAATTTGACATATTGTGAGCCATTTGCGGTTCACTGCTCTCTTCCTCGCTCACACACACACACACACATACACACACACACACACACACAGTCAGCAGGGCGTACATACACCTTGAATAGCAGAAGGTTCTTTGCAGAAATGAATGCTGTTTGTTTGGAAAGGAAACTTATCCAAGCAGAACTGCAGACTGAATAGCAAACCAGAAAAGAGAGAGAGGGGAGGTGAAAGCGACGACAGGAGAGGAAAACAGTGTGTGATAAAGGAGAATCAGGAGATGTGTGTTTAAGGGGTGAGCGCAGGAACTCAGGGTCAGACCCCCCCCCCCCCCCCCCCTCCGAATGCTACACAACAGGAGCACAAGGAAAGCAGATGGTTATCGACCACACGTAGATCCTGACAAATCACATGCTTGAAATTGCTTCCAATTTCAAAAATGGAAGAGGTGGTCGGCTCTTTGGCAGTCCTGGTATGCAGTACTTTTTTTTAACTTCTGAGGCTGCCTCAGTAGGAGGATAATTCAAAGACTAATCTAGTACCATTTAACCTACAGTGGAGGTCACATTGGGTCGCAACTGCCTGCTTCACGTCACTCTAAATAGGAACCTTCATTGACTCCTTTCTTTCTTCTCTCACAAAGAAACTGTTGAAACAAACACAATGGAGCTTAAAATTGTCCAGATGAAGGGGATTAAACGACAGGGGCTGGAATAAAACATGTAGACTGTTGTCTCTGTTGGCTGATTTCCATACAGCAGCTAATACTGACCTTTTTTACTTGGGCAATCCCAACCAATGTGTTTTAGTGAATACAAGAGAAAATTTAAACATAGACATTACACAATAATTTGATTGAAATATTTTACTATTTTATCTGTATTATTATGGATGTGGTTACTGTTGCTGCCATCAGTACCTGAGCTTATGCTGCACAGGTACAGGTAGCTTCTGGTGGACAGATATTTTTCCAGTACCTCCTCCTGTATGGCTATTATACGCATGCAATGGGACTGGTCATAGTTTTGACTTTTGGTCCTTAATATATCTGAGTCTGGGTTCCTCTTTAGGTTTGTCTGTATTTTGTATTTGCACTCATTTTGCTGGTTTTATTCTGGGTTCCTGCATTGGTTCTTTATGTAATTATCATTCGTGCCTCCTCAGTGTTCCTCTGTATCATATATGTATCATATAATTTATGTATGAAACTCTGAGAGTTTCTTGTCTCTGTGTTTAGAGGGTATATTCTGTGCTGTTTCCTGATGGTTAGCTGTCTCTTGTGTCTTGCTCTGAGTTGCACTTCCTCCCCTGTGATTGTCTTGATTCAGTTTCTCTGTCTTGTTTCCCTCCTGTTCCCAATTCCCAATCAGCCCTCAGTGTGTGTATAGGTAGTCCTGCCCTTCCCCTGTCTGTCTCAGTGTCTGAGTATTTAGATCTGTGTGTGTGTGTGTGCATCATTTTTATGTGTTTCCTCAGGGGCGGTTCTAGGGGTGGGGCCACAGGGGCATCGGCCCCATCTGAAATCTGATTGGCCCCCTGAAGTGCCCCTGTCCTGTCACTCATCTGTCCTTTGTTCGAGAGTGAGGATCAAATTAGACGTGGATGTAATTCCATGCCGAAACACCAGTAGCGCTAATGAGCAAAATAGGAATGTCCAGTGTGAATAAAGCTTACAGAAGAAAAAGAAGATTTGAACGATCTCGCAGAGAAAGTTTTTTAACCAACAACTGATGCCAGTCTACATTTTGAGGAGTTTGTTGGTAATGATAAATCATAAATCCCTTTTACTCACAGCTGTCACACAGCGTAAGTCTGATAAACATTAAATTAAGAAGCAAAGTTAGTTAAGAGTAATGTTACTTGAGGCCCTACTTGTGTTTGGACATGAATATTAGCATTTCACTAATTCATGTAATACTAATTCATGTACTTCTTTGTAATTTGCATTTGTGTATTAACATTAACTATAATGTTTGGCAGTGATAGAGAAGAATATGAAAAGAAAGGGTCAGTCTCAGGTGGGAAATCAGCAGTTTTTGAGCAAAAGAGTGAGTCTGCCAGCTGAAAATGAGCAGGGTGAGAGGAGGGAGAGAGCAGCAGGACACAGCAGACCAGAGGCTGGTCAGGAGCAGGGCACCTCCAGTCCCTTTTCATCAGGTCAGAAATCATTTAGGGAGAGCAACGACAGTTAATGCTGTAATGTATGAAATGTCTGATATTGTTATTTAGTGAAATGGCACATAAGTTCATGAAATTCTTACACCTCATGATAATAAGATTTACCATAACTTTAATGGCTTTAAATTTTATTGGTCCGTATATCACCACATCTACCACAAATACTTGGCCCCTCTATGAATACTGTGGCCCCTTGATGGCCCCTTACTCAGAAAAATCCTAGCTTTGGGACATTCGGACCTGAATAAAGGTTTTCATTTTGTTGTTTAGCCCGTCTCAAGTCCTGCATTTGGTTCCTTCACTCTGCGATCTGCGGCATTTCTTTTCTCTTCTAAAGATTTAACATACTGTTTCCTAACAGGTGAGTATTGACCTGTTTTGTCCAGTGGTTAAAAAAATAATTAAAACTTCAAATGCAGGTACGCACCTTCAATCCTGTCACCATTGATGTCAATGTTGCAGTAAATCCTCTGCATTCTATTTGAAGACAGCGCACCATTTAGTACTTTATCTTCCCAAAGACAGCACTGTGTGTGGTCTGAATGTCTACACCTGCACAGGTCATTTCATTCTCTCTGCGACGGGCCGTTAACGTTGAATGAACATTACTGAGCATTAGTACTGCTTATACATTTGTCTGTGTTAGCTCTCTCACTGCAGTAATGTCTCTATTCAAGGTCGATCATGTGAAGCGTTTTGTAAGAACAGTGGTGGACAGAGGCTGTCTTCACTACACGTTCCAAAAAACTTAAAGCAAACCAGGGCCTTCTTTTGTTTCTGATTTCCAGTCATAGTTTACTGGAGTCTTCGTCTTCTACTAGTCACTACTAATCATGTAGTTGCAAAGTGAGTGGTAGTCCAACTTTAAAGCTTCAGGGAAAAGAGAGGCTTAAAAAAGATGAATTTATAAAATGAGACATGGGCAGTCAAACATGTACACCATCCCCGTGTATTAATGTGATTTAATCATTAATTTATGTCTGCTCTACATGCAGCACAAATTTAGCCTTGGCCTTGAATGTGGAAGAGGTAGAGATACAGAAATATGCATAATTGAAAGGGTAGCAGGTTACAGGCTGAAGGATTGAATGGAAAGTAAAGGTAAAAAGAAGTTTTTCAGCCCTCTGTGCAGCTGAAAGACTGAAATGAAGTTTGAGGAAGTAAAAGTAGGGTTAGAGGTGTAACGAGCACGTGATTTAGAGGAAGAGAGGAAAGCCAAAAAGGGGAAAATGGGCTGAGGGCAACACAGCAAGTAAGTCACCATTATCGAAGGGAAGGACAACAGGATTAAAACTGCTACAGAAGAAACACACGCATGCACACACACACACACACACACACACACACACACACACACACAAGTCTAGATGGAATTATTTATTTGAAAGATTGTCTGAATGTCAGGGGTTGTTGTTCAGTTGTAAATGCACACGTGGATTTTTGCACAAAAGAATTCCCTTCGCATAAAATATTCAGTTATCACGTACATGAGTTGGTCTGCGTGCCTGTGCGCACTCAGGTCTGTGTCCAAACTTTCAAATCATGCAGCAAGCATGCGTTTTCAAAGTCTCATGCTGATTATTACATCCACACTGTAGCATACATTTGAACATTTAGAAGAGGCCCGGGGTTCATTTAGACCTCCGAGTTTGTGAAGTCAAACAGATGTTTTTGCTCAACAAACCCCCAAGTCCTGTTTTCCCCCTGCTGAGGTGTTGCATGTTGGCTTTCCTGCTCGTCTTCCTCATTTCCTCATCATCTGTTTATTGTTGAAGCTAAATTAATTTGTGTAGCCGTACCTCAGAAGAGGACTTTGAGACACTGATTAGACGTAACCATTACTCCTCGATAAGCGCCCGTGTTGCAGTTATTCGTCATGCAATCATTAATGTGAAAAACGTTCTCCAGCCTATTACTTCTAATATTACACGACACAGATGAGAGCTCACATCTTTGCTCTTGACTGTTGTTGCGAGCAGCATTTTCTTTTCTAATGTTGGTGAAAGAAAATATACGAGAAAGCAACTGGTTTTAGAGCTGTAAGAGAAGTGGATACAAACGGCATGGTTTTGTAGTGTTTCCTGGTCACAAGTCTTTAAGGACAATCAAATGAGGACATAAGTCACTAGTATTCAGCTGAAACTGATGTTATTAGCTGAGCTGTTCTCATAGGCTTAACGTTTGCCATAATTCAAGAAAGATGTGACCTGGAATGTTCAAATTCATACTATAGATGCATCTACTACAAATCTCAGATGAGTTAAAATCTCGGCAACCTTGACCTAAGGGTAAAGGTCAGAGTTCAAGCTTTCTGAAAATCTTATGAACACAATAACCCCAGAACAGTCTCACTTAGGATGTTTAAATTCACACCATAGATGCATGCTGTTCAAGCTAGACCCATCAAACTTCACACAGTCCTTCACTCACTTTACTGTAACAGCTCGTTGACCCCCCCCCCCCCCGTTACAAATCCAAAACAGCCGAGCGTTGGCACCTGCTCCGTGTGAGATGACTCAAATAAATCACAATGTGTACCCTAAAAAGAAGATTTGCATATGATATTATGGTTTTTCTTGAATTGTGGTTATTTTTTTTCCCTTTCAGTTACATTTTACATTTTATTTCCTGTGTTTGTTATTTCTCACCTTTCATTGCCTTTTCCATCCTCTTTAGATTCAACTGTATTCAATTAGTTCTCATAGTCCAGCCCTCCTTGTGTCCTCCTGCTTGCTGCTGCTTGTTAGTTTCTTGAATTTTATTTACTTTTCATTGTCATGGTTGTTTTTCAGAAGCTGTAGCACTGTCTTTGACAACAGGCACCTCTTCTTTGTCCTTATATGTTGATGGTTACATTCTGTTTAAGCCTCTCTTTTTTGAGTTTTTGGAACAAAAGATTTATGCATTCTATTTGTAGTCTGAGTAGTAGGTTTTTGCAGGCTTTGGCTGCAAAACTATCAACAGTTTATACGATGAGCAAAAGAAGAATTTACTTTCAGTTGTATTTTACTTAAAATTTACTTAAATCCATCCATCCATCCATCCATCCATCCATACAACCAACCAACCAACCAACAGATGCAACGAGGCACATTGTAAGCAGGTCTTGGTCACTTAGGAGTCTTCTGGACAAACTCTTCAGTTATTGTAAAACTAAAGACTCAGACTTGAGGCCTGTATTCAGGACTGACTTTGTCCAGAGAGTACTTAAGTTAAAACCGAGCATGTCCCTTTAACTTTAGGACTCTTAATTCAGCCATTTAAAAGCTATTCTTTTAGCATGGAACCAAATGGAGCTGACTCACTGCTGTAATAGTCAACACATGGTCACTGGTCAAACTGAAATAGATGTGTTTGGGGTGAACAAAGGAAAATATGACAGAAATGGAAGAAAGAAAATTTGTGAAATTTACAAAAGGGGAAATATTGCCATTGTTGCTAATGGACGAAGCAGGCAGACATCTGCTTTAGTCATAGGAGGGGTGTGTGTGTGTGTGTGTGTGTGTGTGTGTGTGTGTGTGTGTGTGTGTGTGTGTGTGTGTGTGTGTGTGTGTGTGTGTGTGTGTGTGTGTGTGCGTGTGTGTGTGTGTGTGTGTGTGTGTCACAGAACAGGTTGACTGTTAAAACATGCCAGTATGTGCAGGTTTAACAGAAAATGAATTTGAAAATTACAAGCAGTTGGAAACAAGGCTTACAAGGTGCGAGCGAATTAAAAAAAACATAAACATTCAAAGCTATAAGCCTATTCTAGTTATGAGTTTAAAACAGGCATCCAAACATGTTAAAGTACAGGTGACAAGATGGAAAAAAAATACATTATTATAAAGTTAAGTCCTGTTAGAAACCAGTGTGTAGGAAAGAAGGACAAACAAGTGGAGAGAAAGGAAAGAAGAGTTTGTCATGTCTGTGTTTGTCTATCACTGTTTTAACAGGTTAACTATGATAACGATGATGCATCAAGTTAGAGTGAAAAAAAAAATAAAAAACTCAAACACCTGGAATGTTGAACCAAGAAGGAGGGATGGAAAAAAGACGGGGAAGTGAACGGGGGTGGGGTTTCAACAGAACTTCATTGGAAGAAAAAAGAAATGAAGACGAGGAAAGGCTGATTCATACTTGAGGCAGTGCAGTTTCATTACCATGGTGCTTTGGTCATGTTGTACTACAAAAGACAAATCAGGATTTGATGCCAGTGGATTTAATACCAGAATCACAGGAGGTCAGAGACAGGCACAAGCATGTGGGCATTTTAAATCACTTATCTGTCATGTTTAAAATACCATAAGGATGTGGCCTTTAAACCAATCAGTTTGATTTGTGAGCCTAAACGGCAGTAACCATGAAAGCCAGCAGTAAACAGCATCTGCATTTCCACATGTTTGATTTGCCAGTTGTGGCAAGTGGCACCTGGCGGTCTCACTGTTCAGTTTGACTTTATCCTGATGGAGGAAAAGAGGGGAAAGAAATGGAAAAAATGACAGAAGATTAAAAAAACAAGGAACGAGCTTAACAGGTTGAAAATAAAAGTCCAAGAAAAGCACCATGATGGAAGACTCAACTGCAGCCAAAACATCTGCAAACCTAAACATGCAGAACAGAGAGACACTTTGCACAGGAAAGAGTGGGGTGGGGGGGTGGGGGTGGTGGACTCCCTGGGAGGGCAGGGCTGTGTCCGGAGCAGAAGCACTGAAGAACAGCAATCTCTAAGTGATGGAGGGTGGTGCATGGAGGAGACGCACGGCACAGCTTTGTGGGCGTATGTATACATGCATGAATGTATGTTTGCCTGCACACACTTCCAAGAGGATCAACCACCCTCACAAAGTAGAGGAACATCGAAACAGTAATGTAAAAAAATGGGTTTTGTTGAAGCTGCTGACTGGACAAGTTCTGGATCTCCAATTACTGGAGCGTGAAATACCGCTGTACTGTAACAGATTAGGGTGAGCGCTGAGGTCATCTTACAGTGACACGTACATTTACTGAACATTTGTCAGTAGGCGACAGGTAGTTACAGCTGGATGATTTTCTTATACGTAAAGATTTATAGTACGTTACACCGAGTAATACATGACTGTTTCAGTGGCATCTAGTTTAATTTAAATTGATGTCACACTAAATCAGAAATATTCCATGCACAGTTAAAATTTGCCAAAAATGCCAAACACCAAAAATATCCCCGACTAGTTGCTTTAATTATTTCCTTTCCACCGCTCGGTGAGGTGGGGGTGAAAGAAGGGTGAGGGAGAGGATGCTGAGTGAGTAGTTTCCAGAGGAGAGCAGCCCTGCTCATATCACGGAAAATACTGGCAAAGACGAAGTGGCTTCCCTGATGGGAAGACACCAGGAAAAGCGCCGGTCGGGTGAAACAGGGAGGAGAAAGGTTAGTGAAAGGTTGCTGACTGTGAAATTTCTCCAGAGCAGGATCAGCTAAACATAGCAGCTGACAATATGGAACAAGCTGGTGAAGCATACACAGATGAGGACCTTCAAACTTAAATTGATACTTCTGTAGGATTGCATTGCAGTGGTTTATAATGTAGGGGTTTCAGGTAGCACAGTGCAGGTGACCATTGTGAAGGTCATCGGCTATAAATGGAATCAACATCAATCAGCTGCTGAACGATCCATTGAACAAAAGTGGGAAAAAAATCTTTGGCAAGGAGCTGTACGTGTTTGATCATTTGAAGGCTGTCTATACTGAGCAAACAATCCAAGATCATAAAGAGCGACTTTTATTTTACCACAGAATAGCTTCATTAGAGGGGGAGGGGAACAGAATGAAACATAAGCACCCTCATAGAACAGCACTACTGGGAGAAACCAGACTTTAAAAAGCTGCCAGGTTTTTGAAGCCTCCCTAACAGCTGAGATCAATCACTCAGGAACAAAGGTGGAGCAGAGCAGCAGATCAGATACAGAAGCTAAAACACTGGAGACACAAGCACCCTGCACTGAAGATAAACTCTGTATAATATTGAGATGGAAACTTTCTGCAGAGTTGTTGACCTGAAACAGATCATTTGACCTCCGACCCTTGACATTTGTATGTTGTATGTAATGCGCTTACGCACACTTCTATATCTTTGATGCCGTGATCGTGTTCTTATGGGTTAACATGAAGCACAAAATGTTAAATCACTCAGGAAATTACTGTATCTTTCTCCGAAAACTTCACATTACAGCGTGATTTCTCCAGCTGGTCATCAAACCACCAAAGGCAATAATTACACAGACGTAACCGATTCCATCTGCTTTTCCTTTTGGATGAATGCTCAGCCCGTGTTTCAAATTTCAGCCACACGGCATGGAAGAGCAGACGCTGGCAATGTTGGTGCTGCTCTCTACCTGCTGAATCACACCAGGCCAGGGGAATTTAATCCAGAATCCAGATCTCAAACTGTGTAAAACCAAACCAGCATATCCCCTGTGGAAGAGATTAGTAGGTAAGGATCAAAGAAAATAAAAGAAGGGGGAAAAAAAACCCCACGCAGGGTGATCAGAAGAAAGAATAAAACCAGCAGGGAGAGAAAGGCAAGTTTTTTAAGGTGCTGAAGAGAACAAAAGAAAGTTGTAACAATTTGAAATGTGGAGGAGGTGAGGAGACATGATGGGAGATAAAGAGCTGATAAGAGAAATGGGGATAACAAACTTCATAACCTAATTAGCTTAATTGGTAGCTAACATATTTGATGTGCAAACCAAAGAAATGTAAGATGCATAAACAGGTATTTCTGTTCTAAACATCCATTCAGCATTAAAAGTTCCACCAATTAAAATCAAAAACAATCCTCCTGCACTTTGTGTCCACTGACCCAACTTCCTGTCAATCATCATCATTGATGAAGAGAAGTGAGTCTACAGCTACGACACAGACATCAAACAACAGTTTTCAGTGGAAGGTTAAAGTGTTCAAAGATGCTGCGTGCGCTGCTGATAGACATATTCAAGTGGTCAGAACAAGACTTTCAGGGAGAGAGAGATTTAAAACCGTGTTTATACTCTCTTCCGGACACGGTCAGCTAGAGACACGGCATATTTGGGGGTGAGGGAGGGGGACAAGCCAGAGGACACACTATCCAGCCAAGAGATAATCTCTCCAGCATGTTCTGGGTGTGCCCCGGAGCCTCCTCCTGGTAGGACATGTCTGAAACACTTCACTTAGGAGGCGCCCAGGAGGCATCCTGGTCAGATGCCCGAACCACCTGAACTGGCTCCTTTTGTTGTGGAGGAGTGGCAGCCCCTCCCAAGTGACTTAGTACATAGGTCTGTCTCTAAGGGAGAGTTCAAACACCCTTTGGAGGAAGCTCATTTCCACTGCTTTCATCTGTGATCTCATTCTTTTGGTCATTACCCAGAGCTCGTTGCCGCAAGTGAGGGTAAGAACGTAGATCAGATGATAAATTGACAGCTTTGTATCTCTCTCTTCACCACAACAGATCGATACAGTGTCTGCATTGCCTCTGATGCTACACCAATGTGCCTGTCAATCCTCTCCCAATCCACTCTCCCCTGCCTCTTGAGCAAGACCTCGAGATACTTAAACTCCTTCTGTTGGGACAGCAACTGTTCCCTGATCCAAAGTAGGTTTGGAGGTACTGCCACTTCTGGAAATCCTGTCCATAAAAATTATGAACAGGATTGGAGACAAATGGCAGGCCTGATGTAGTCCAGCACCCAGAAGTGACCCAGAGATGCATTAAAAAGACAAGATTGAAGGTGAAATTTAAGTCAGCTATAGGATTTTTTTATGACCAGACACTCTTTTAAGTTAGGAAATAGTTATAACAGCATTTGTGGCTCACTCACTCACACTTTTCCCTCCTAATTAAGTAGTTTAGATGACACGCTTGTTGAAGTTAGGCTTTAAAGGAACTCACATTTTTTTCAGTACCTCCCATTTACAGTTATGTCGGAGGCATTGCCTCAGAATTTTAAATTGTGCAATGCCAGTTAGGAGCCCAGTCTTTGTTCCAGCAGCCATCCTTGCTTCTTCCCTTCTGCCATTGCTGCTGATAGACACTGCAGGTGGCCTGTCGTGCTAACATGATGATCTTACCATGTTGAGAATTTTTAAAAAAAGCATTATTATGACACTAATTGGAAATCATTCCCTTGGTTAGGGCTCATTAAAAGCTGTAGGCTGCCACACAGGCTCATACAGGAGGTGTTGCTGTTCTGGCTGGGCCTGGATCAGATTTTCAGGCCTGTCAAACTTGAAAAGGAAATAGCTGTTATGGGGTCTTGTTATGCAGTTACAAATCGCTCATCTGGAATTTAATTTTAGAATTAAAACTGGCTTTCACCTTTATGGTGTGAGTATAATATGACACGTGTGCATGGACACACACAGCTCCTTCTCTAACAGGATGCAGGCAGCAAACGAGTGACTTTGAGAGAATCACAGAAGAAGTGAGAAATGAGTTGCAGTGAGAGCAAAGACAGAAATGAATCATTGTTTTCTCCATTCGCTGAGGTCACATGATAGAAATGATGGCCTCATGGGTCACAAATGAGGTGGGTGGCTCTGATTAATGAGTGGTTCAGGCTGCTCTCTGAAATGTGGGATAATGTGGGATATGGGATTAAGATTAAGATTAAGATTAAGATAGTGTTTATTTGTCACATGCACAGTTATACACAGTACAATGCACAGTGAAATGTATTTTGTACCTGCAACCATATATACACACATATAAATAAGAAGAATAAAAATAAAAATAAGTAATTCACACTATACACTATACTCTATACTCTATATACTATACACTATACACACTTTTACATGGAATTATAGATTATAATATTTACATTGTGCAATAATAGTCCAGTTAGGGCCCAGAGTTGAGCAGACGGATGGCTTGTGGGTAAAAACTCTTCTTCAACCTTTCAATTTTAGCCCTCAGGCAGCGGTAACGCCGGCCTGATGGGAGCAGGGAGAAGAGAGAGTGTCCGGGGTGGCTGGGCTGTTTTAGGATCTTCATGGCCCTCAGCCTGCACTGCTTGGTGTAAATGTCCTGCAGGTTGGGGAGGGTGGTTCTGATGGTCCGTTCAGCTGAACGAACCACCCTTTTTAGGGCCATGAAGTCCTGCTTAGTGCAGTTTCCCATCCAGGTGGTGATGCTCCCACGCATGATGCTCTCGATGGTGCAGGTGTAAAAGTTCCTGAGCACCTTGAGTGGGAGCTTGAAATCTCTCAGCCGCCTGAGGAGGTAGAGACGCTGTCTGGCCTTCTTCACAGTGATGTTAATGTGATGAGTCCAGGACAGGTCCCGTGAGATGGTCACTCCCAGGTATTTGAAAGTGTCCACTCTTTCCACCTCAGCACCACTGATGACAAGTGGATGGTAGTCCCTCTGCTGCTTCCTGCTGAAGTCCACGATCAGTTCCTTCGTTTTGCTGACGTTGAGCAGGAGGTGGTTCTCCCGGCACCAGTTCTCCAGTTCTCAGGGAATTTATATGGGAAGTTTTCAGGGTGAAAAGGCCCCTAATCCCCGGCTTCTCTCATCATGAAACTGAAATTGTGTTGTAGCTTTGGGAAGTCATCGTGTTTACAGGAGCAGACTGTGCTGTCCAGAATTACAGGTTCAAAATAATTACTTCCTCTTTCACCAGCATCATACATTTCATTCATCTCGGGCGTCACTTTGCCAAATGTGCGGTTATTTTGTCGTCAGCTCTGTTGTGTTTCCCCAGTGACTTCACTGTCGAGTGCAGTAAATGGATGAGCTCACCGCTGCTCATCACAACAACCGCTCTCTGTCATAATTTCATGTATTTGCGCTTTGCTATCTTTCTATCTTTTCTTTTAATCTACAAACCTTTTGAGAAGCTAAATGCAGGGTTTGTGCGTGACAGAGAATCAGAGTATATATGAAGAAAGTGAGTGCGATGGTCATTTCTGATAATCATCTAGCCTTTCATGTAATTCACAATGCACGACATGGTCTCAGCAACTAATGAATAGCATTCCCTGATTTATGAGAAGTGATGTCATTCACTCCTGTTCAGGCTAATTTTAGACTCGGTGAGGGTCTGCTGTTCAGATGGCAGCGTGTTTGTCTTTGAAATTTGATGTTTAAAAGATGTTGGTGTTTGTTTGTTTGTCTCTGATGGAAATGTTCTCTTGGAGCTGCACATTGCTCTTTGGTTTGTATACTTTGTTGTGTGGCGACCTCCGAGCTAAATGAACAGTTTCAGTCAAATTTAGTTAAATCATATAGGTTATAAGTGTTTAACAAAATTTATGCTTTTGAACTGCCACTGAACCGAACTAAATGTATGTTGCTGTACACCAGGAACCAAATTAGAATAATAAGAATGTGTGCTCCAGACATAACTAAATCCACGGGGCAGGCGAGGACTGTGCTGGAGATTTAGTTACCACAGTCTGGCGAATTTTTGTGGGATTTTGGGATTCAAGACCAGGTCTTAACAGCTTTTTCTCGTTTTCCTCTCTCTGGGGCTTCTGCAGGTGTGCCGCAGGATTAAAGATTTAACAACAGCGCTGCCTCACCTGTCAAATCTGCTGTGTTTGTGAGGACGTGAGGTAGGACCATTAGTAAAAAATCAAACGAGGAAACGACTGTGGTTGAAGCTACTCTATCAAAGACATTTTTTTTAACTCAAACTTGAGTCAAAAATAAATAAATAAGCTGCAGATTACCTAAAAATTTGCTCTGGTTTTTGGTTGTTAACTTGGCTGATCACATTGTGGCTGCTGTGTAGGAAAAAATTCTTAAAAGTAAAAAAAATAAGATATTGTACTTCTTCTAAACAACTGAATTGTTATCTTTGCAAGACTTATTCAACATTTTATGGCCTTTAAATATCTTTAAATATCTTTATCTTCAGCCAGTTATCTACCAAAGCGCCAAATTCCTGACCAAAGGCTACATTTTAATGTTAATCTGGAGCTTTTGGCTTCCATTCAAGAGCTTCTTGTTCCCTTGTTATTATCATATTATCCCTCTTATTATCTTGCTATGGATTTATATTCTATTTCTCCACTGTCTCTCTCTATCAGCATTTCTGTTCAGGAAGAGTGTGTCCCTCAGACCCTGGCCTTTGTCTGAGTGTGTCATTGTGTGCATATACTCAGGAGAAATGTCTGGGACACTGGCCAGCATGTCAGTGGGTCTGCATGTGTGTATGTGTGTGCATTTAAACAGAAGTAAATAGTCATGACTCTTGTATGTCTCCGCAGCAGCCTTACATAAGCCTATTTTGCCTCCTGAGGGGATCCTCACCTTCCTCCTCATCTCTTCTCTCTTTTTACTCTTTATCCTACTAACCCACCCACTCATCCCTTTAGTGCACAGACTTCAGCAAAGAGTTTTACCCATGCTTAAGGGTTTTTGGCCAAGGCTTTAATCATGTCTGGCATAAGTTCACAGTCTTCCCCAGTGGTGATACCCATCCCCAGTACCTTTCCATCTATCCGTCTCTTCTCCAACATCTCCCCACTTTCCATCTTTTTCTGTCATCCGATCCATCTGGCACCCATTCTTCCCCTTTGGGTCACTTTCTTATCCCCTTTGCACACATTCACGTTCTCCCATCCTCCATAAAACCCCATTCAGCCTACCTTTGCCTCTATCTCCTTACCCTCCCACCCAGCATTTACCTTTCTCCTCTCCCTCCAGCGCTCCCATTCAATCCCTTCATCCGGCTTCCTTTCTGCTCTTACTTTTTGTTTTGTTTTTTTTAGGATTGTGTGAATCACAACTCGTGTCTATTCAATATTTATTTATAGCCTGGGATGTATGTATCCTATTAAAGGATATTCCCTTGTTTTTCCATATTGTGCTCCCCATCTTTCAGTCTCTAACGTATTAGTGTTGCTTTTAATAAAGCGGTTGCAGATATTTTTTTTTCTAAACAGAAAACTCCCAAAGACGATTTTGTTGCTTTTTGTGATAGAAACAAAATAATAAATAGTGGAAAAGTGGCACGCAAAACAAAATTGTATTTTGTTGCTATCACAAAAAGCAACAAATCTTCTTTGGGAGTTTTTTTTGTTAAAAGTAGGAAGTTAAAAGTAACACTAATATGTCAGAGTCAAATTATTGATTAATTTAATCAGCACATACAAATGAGAACATTTAGGGACAAAGCTGTATGCTCTGTGAAGAACAGAGAAAAAAAATTAAAAATTTGGTTGAAATTACAGGAAGCTGCTCGTGTCACTGCCATCTTCTCAGGTTGGTAATGAAGCATCAGCTCAGAGTCCTTTGATGTCACATGTGAATGTACCATTTTCCAATATGCTGATTTTTGTGTTTTAATGCAAACCATTAAATTTTCTTCACCTTCCAAACTTAAACTGCTTTGTGATTTTGGTTATTTGGACTCAGTAGTGAGTGCTGTCACTGAAGACCGTAACAGGCACCGATCCAATCTTATATTCAAGAGGAGATTTAGTGCAAGTATGTCTAATAATTCTTATTTTCTTATTTTCATTTCAGTTTCAGTTTGATTAAACTGTTACGTTGTCCCTCGGTTCTGTTTTGTGCCTTGCATTTTTGTGCCTCCTTTCTCCGTCTATTTATTTTTTAAATCAATGGAAGCTGAAGATATTTCCAGAGTCACATATACGTCTGCACACCCTTCGTACCTGTTATAAATCTGCGCACAGTGCGGTGAAGTCTCACTGGGCATGGCAGTTGTATATGGAGATAAAACAAGAAAGGAAAACAGATACCAAAAAAAAGAAAAAGAGCTATGGATGATAATAGGAGCAGACAGAACAGGGATCAAGGGATGAGAGTCAAGGACAGGAGAGTGAGCGAGAAAGTGAAGGAGAAAAGACAGAACAGAGGGATACATGAAAGGCAAGGACAGGACAGAGAAGGAGAGGAGAAATGAGGGAGAGAATCAAAATGGGGACAGAAACAGAGAGAGAGGAGGGAAAAGGAGAAAGTCACCTTTTGTGTATGTTTTGTTGTGTGTATTTAGAGATCTATATGTGTGCTCATTACTGCTTATTGCTGTTTTATCCCATCTTCAAAGTCATGCTCATTTGTCTTCAATTTCCAGTAGCAACCTATTTTATAACAATAATAGGAGCCAATTTCTGTGTCTGTGTGTGAGTGTGTATAGGTGTGTTTATCTGTTAGCGTGTGAGCTACCTCGGCTGGCTGCTCCCAAGGTTCCTAGATGTGCGTCTCTTGTGTCATCTAACTTATCAGCATTTAAGCGTCCTTGAGTCACAGTAGAACACACACATATGAACACACATCCGGACAATCGCTCACGCGTTCACGAGCGTGTTTGTGTTAACCCACTGATTTAAGCTATCAAATTTTTCACTCTTAGAGACGGTGAAGCACAAAGAACATAGAGATGACAAGTATGTGAGGACATTCACCAACCAAACCCATAAAAACATTTTGTTGTCCAGTGGGAAATAAAAAAATGATAGGCATGGAATTACACACACACACACACACACACGCACGCACGCACAAACACACACACTCTCTCTCTCTCTCTCTCGTTTCACTTGCACTTGTTTCCCACGGTGCAGGGTGAGTGTATTTGGTCTGTGAGCACCAGGCTTATCTCTTTGTCGCGTCATAACAGCCCTATGTTGTGACACTGTGGGCCCACACACACACACACACACACACACACACACACACACGCACGCACACACACACACACACACACACACACACACACACACACACACACACACACACACACACACACACACACACACACACATCTTGGGCACTTGGTCTTTGAAAGGTCGAAGTGGCCCTCTATAGGAAGCAGTGATACTGAAATAGCAGCACGTCTAACACTGTATCATTTCCAAACTTCAAACTTTCGTCCTCTGTTTTATTGAATGCTGTTGCTGTGCAAAAATCTTTGTTTTGCCATGAAAGAGAAAAGTGCTATAACTTTGTATAGTGGCCAGTGTGCTTGATAAGAGTCCAGGCATTAACACATTTACCTGTCAGTATAGAGTAATAAGCACAGCAAACATGATCTGGTTTACATGGGGCTCACATTGATAAACAGCAATATAACCTACTGAGTATTCTCTAACATATTATAGATACATGTAGTGATATGCAACTCATTAGTCCACCTTTCCATAAGAGTTCAGGTCTGAAAATTGCTTCCCCATAGAAAAGTGGTGTGTAGTGGCATGCTCCACAGCACAAAGGCCCATTCATCACTGCTTTCAGATTTAATGGTGATTGTGACCAATTTTCACACATATTTATGTGCAGGGATTTCACGAATGAGTTTTTTTGACACAGTTGCCCTCTCCACATTTGGAAATTGATGCCACATGGCACAACCTTTCACTGAAGAAACATTTTTATAGATGCAGGTGTGTCTTTGCTTAAATTTGCAGCCAGTGCAGTTTAAATGCTGGTAACTGTGTTACTGAAAACATCATTCTGGTAAACTAGTGCTGCAAAGTTATATTATACAACTTGCTACATGTCTGTAAATGGAAGCTAAATAAATTATTTGCAGTTTTGAACATCTACACAGTTTCCATAGCTGCATAGAGAGCTGTAAACCCAAAGCATCAGCAGAAAGTTTGGATGATATGCTCATATATGCTCTTCCTCTCTCTGACTCTGACTTGATATTGAGTTTTGTTGATTTGGATTTCACTCGCTGGATAAAATTTTAGTTAGAGGTCAGGAAAGGATAGCAACTCAAGGTTACGGGAAAAGAGGGAAGATGTAGCAGGTGGAAAAATAAGAGGCTGGAAAGACTTCCTCAGGCTCATATTGCACTGTCAGTCACGTCAGTGTCCTACTTGGAAGTGATTCCCTGTTAGAATTACTGTGATGGAAAGGAGGAAGTTGAATGGCAAGAATCACAAAAAGGCACAAAATAAAGGAAAGTAAAAAGAAGTCTGCAGAGTTTTCAGTTGCCTTTCTCAAACTTTGTAACTTCTCTGCAAGGCAAATACGATTGTCAGCATGTAAAAACTGACAAAATTAAGAGTTTTACCAACAGATATTTCATGAGTCACAGTACTGCTGTTGATACTTTTCCCCTTGGCTAAAAAAAAGTGTCAGAATAGCAGAGCTCTAGCTCTTTTTTTTTTTTTCATAACCAGTACAAACATGATGTGCCCATAAAACTCATGTCCTGCATCTTTTACTTATTTATAGTTCAAAAATAGTATTCAAATGAAAAGAGCCCATAAAATACATGCATAATTGATTAAAGACTTAAGACAAAGAGACAGGGAACAAAAAATCCAAGGAAGAAATATTTAGAGAAAAAAGGGAGCAAATCTTCTAGCGTCATTAGAACCTCATTCCATTTGAAGGCAACTTATACCAATGAGAACAGTGGAAAAAACTGGCAGACAGAGTGACAGGTGGCCTCAGTAAGGAAAGGAGTCAGTAATGGAAGGAAAAAAAAACAGTGATAGTGATGGATGGATAGTGAATGAGTGGAGAAGATAAAGGGGTGTACTGTGATGAAAGCAGCCATCCAGTTTAACATAGCTGGAAAAGCCAGATAACCAAAGTAGAAAATTACTAAGAGAGGAGCGATATATGTGGGGCAGGAAAAAAAAATCATCTTCTGCCAAATCTTTTTAGGTAGGAGCTGTCAGAAAATAGTGACCAAAGGGGTTAAAAAAAGATGAGTAAAGCTGTTAACTATTTATTAGTATTACAGTAAACACAGGATTACAGATATCCAATGACTGTGGAGTAAATTATATCTAAATTGTGTCACATTTATAATGAATGAATGAATTTTTAATGAACTTTTGAACGAATCTCCTGTGTTAGAATTTATCCTTCTGTTCAACCATCCATCAGCCCCGACCTCTTCCCTATGCAGAGTTCTGCTTATAAACTGTCCTTTTTCTTTGCCATTGTAATTATTGCAATGATCTAAGCTAAACTAAGCTAAAAAACAAAAATAAATACAAAAAAATGAGAAAGCCAGAGGAGAGGAGCTGGTGATTGGGGGAAGGGTGAAGTTTAGATACAGTAGCTACCAATTTCACTGCTTGGACAGGCAGTTTATCTAATTAAAGGGGCCCTGTGCAGTGAACTATGGAGGGAGTGAAGGACGATCAGCCAAGTGTGTTTACCTTTGGATGATCCTGAATTCCTGTCCTTACTTAAAGGGGAGGTCTAGACAAAGGGAAAATGAGAGGTGAGACATAAAATGAGGCTGGCACATTTGGTGTGACATTTTTTCCGTTTTGTGCAGCTGTGATGATTTTTTTTCCTGTAAATCTTTTTTCTTTATCTTTTTCCTTTATGTATTTTTTACCTGTCTGCTCCCGCAGTTTATGGCGGCTCCTCAGCTCATGGGACTGTGCTACAGCATTCCAAAGCCATTCACCTCTAAGTATTGTCTCAGCCCTGGTGCTTTGGACCTAATGTGCTCTGGCAGTGTTTATTTTCCCCTAAGCTTCATTGTCGTTCAGTCCTGTGCTGGCTCTTGGTTCTGGTATTTGGTTGACCCCCATTCCTGGGAGAACCGCCCAGAACTCTGGGATTCATAAGGGAGCACAGGGAACACTTTGTCCTCTCTTTCTCTTCTTATCATCCTTCCATTTTAATATTTCCCAGCTTCTTCTTCTCCCTCTCTTTCGCTCACTCTTTTTTCATGGCTCACTCTTTTTTCATGGCTCACTCTTTCAGAGCACACAGAGAGAGAGAAAGCTGTAGGCTCAAATGTCAAAAAGTCAAGGGTTTCCCAGCCAAGCAATTACATAGACTGCAGGACAACAATACCATTCACACACGCACGCACGCACGCATGCACGAATGCACACACAAAACCATAAAGATTTACATCAAACAAGCATGCAGTTTAACCATGAAAAAAAAATGACAATTTCCATATGTCTAACCATGCGCATACCTTCCGGTTGGCCACCTGTCACTCAAACCGAGGCCTGCAATAGTCACTCACTCACACTCACTCACACACACACATACAGTGCAGAGGTCAGGTGTTTTTCCCATCAAAGCAGCTGTGTGCTCTCCAGAGCAGTAAAATGATTTTAGGTCCACTGTTAGCAGGCTTTGATGAGTCTAACACAGCACTGAGTTCTGGTTCATTCCATCTGCCTACAAAGGCTCTGATAGATGGCTGTTACTGAGCCCTGAAAATGCACCTGCTTGATTTGTGTGAGAACACACACACACACACACACACACACACACACACACACACACACACACACACACACACACACACACACACACAGATCAAGAGCTAATTTTTTTCCTGTGTTTCTTTGATTTCTTTAAAAATGCCCTTTTCTGACCAGAGAAGTCATAAAATAAGGGCATAAAATAATTTAATAAATAAGTTTAAAAGTCATCATATAAAAATAAATTACAGATGTTGGAACTATGACAGATTGTTCAAGTCCTTCATGGCAGGAAAACAACAATTCTTCAGCAAGAAATTGGAAGCCAGTAGTCTGTCAGATAAAATAAACATGATGCTGCATCTAAATATTTTCCTTTTACTCTGCCAATATGATCGATCCACAACTTGGATTTCACTTGTCATCATTTAGATGTGTCATTAACTCTTTAATGGATTGTTACTCATAAACCTGATGATACTATAATTGTTCACGTAGCTCCTCATCAGATCATTCATTTACTTATTTCTGTTTGTTCAGTGCTTTGGTTTATGAAAGACACAAAATGCTAGTATGAATACTGGGAGTAACTTAATGGCGTTTGTGTTATCATTTTGTTAGCATGGTAATATTAGCATTTAGCTGTTGTTTGGCTCACATGGGCAGCCTCATGCATGCTTATATTTGACATTTTATTTTCATCTGCAGACAGTGACAAATTAGCTTGCTTTCATAGTCATTACTTTTTTCACGATGGTTCCTATATGGACTGACTTTGAGGGTTCTTTACCTGCAGATGTTTCCTGTTATGCAGTTGTGTGTTATCTTTCTTGACTGGTGTTTGGACCTCAACAGATGAGTATACTGCAAAGGACGTTACACACAGCCAGACTTTCTTTGTGTTAGCTGGCTCAACAAACCCAAAACCCCACGGAAATAACGGGTATCGTGACGGGGTTCTCAACTTTCTCTGTTAAACTGTAAAATGTAACATTGCTGGTAATAAGGCAAAAGATTAATACTGCAGAAAATCATTAATCTCGCAATTTAGCACACAGAGCAGTAAAAAACAAAACATTTTAATTATTTTAAGGCTGAGTCCGCTTTCAGTGCTGCTGTTTATTTCTTATGGCTGCGCACGAGCTCTGAAGCTTTAAACTGGATACATTTAAACATTAAATATTACATTCTCATAGCCTAATAAAGGGGACGTGGAAATTTAGTGTGTCAGCAGATTGAGGTGAAATTAATGTTACGGATGTGTCACAAATGGGACACAAATGTTTTTTGCTGTAATTATTTTAGGGTCTTTACTTTACAACATAAAGCACCTTGAGGTGAAGGTTTGTTGTGATTTGGTGCTATATAAATAAAATTGAACTGAATTGATTGAACAGCTGTTCTTGGTATTAAATAGCCAACAAATGTAACTGATCCATTTACTCATCTGTGCTCTATGGCTGTGATTCCAGCACTGTAAAACAGACTTCGCAGCAGACACATCAGTGCACACATTTTGCACTGCTGTAACATTACAGCTGGACTTCATTCAGTGGTGTTAATAAGATACAGCTTAACGTGGTGCATATATAAAATCCATTCCCCCAGCAGAGAATCTATATTGCACTTAAAACATGCTGTAAATAAAAGAATTGCTTTGATTTTAAACCAAAACTCTGAATGTGGTCGGCTGCTGACGGGATTATTCATTCAGCTTAAGTTATCGTGCTGATTTAGCCAAGTAAGAAGAGAGCCACAGAAAATACTTTAAGCTCGATGTAGCTCGCTATCACATTAATCTCGCTTCGTAGCACACCCGCGAGGGTGTGCAGCTTTTATGATATGCAGTGGAGTGCACTGCATTATTTTTAGCATTTAGCTTATAGCCAACTGAAAGTAACTACATCTTTACAGTGCTGCTAGCATGGCTGTGGACTGTTATGCTCTAATTTCTTAAACCAGTGATTCTCATAAAGCGAGCGCTTAAACTTTTCTCACAAACTGTTTTTTACAGTGTCAACATCTAAATCACAGGGTCAATGATTTGCAAAAACTTTATGGTTTACATAACACCGGTTTACAGCCGTCTGTGTCAGTATTGGTAATTACCAGAATCATGTTTATGTTTCTGTAATGGTTGATCCACCAGTGTGTCCCAGCTCTTTAATCAAAATTATATTTTTAATGCTAAAATAAAATTATTGTTGTAATCCATGATTTTTCAAATGCACTCTTTTATATATATATATAAAAAAGCAGAAAATACTAAAGCACATTTTTATTTTTGACTAACATGCCAAATTACAGTTATTGCATTCTTAAACAGAAAATTTTGTTTTAGTGGTTGGATGTCATGTTTGAGTCATTTCTGATTTCTCAAAGAAGTCCAGCATAAAAATGTGAATTCACTTAATTCTGAACTATTTGTGTTTTTTTTGTTTTTATAACAGGCACTCTAATAAATTTGTTAAGTGCTGTTCATTAGGCAGAAGGAGAGTTTATCAGTACAGGTTACCTGTTGTGTGGGTGATGATGACAGAGATAATATGAATCACCCAATAAACTTTTTTTTTTTTCTGTATGGCTACATTATAATCTGAGTAATACTATTTTGGGTGGTGCAAGGTGACCCACTAAGATCCATGCACTGACACAAAACCAGAGCCTTCAGTGTTGCTGCCTTTAGTAAAGCCGACCTTGTAAAGCTGAGCAGCTGTTAAAGGTCTGAGGAAACTCAGACCTGCATATCCTGCTCCCACGACCACACAGCTCTGCCCCTCACCCCAAGAAACGAATCACTGAAATTGCATTTCATGGTCAATCAAAGTCTAGTCTAATGTCTGCTGGTTTTTCAGTTATAAATAATTTTGAGATATTTTATACATATTAAGTTTAGGATGAAAAAAATACGCCCTGGATTTTTAAAAAAATGTCCTTTTATTTTATTATGTCTGTTAATTTGGTTTTCCTGCGTATGTTGTGTCTGAAAATACACAGAAAAAAGAAACAACAACAAAAACTTCCTTTTACATATGTTGACTCAATTAAAAGCTCCCCAAAATCTCCTTTGTGATTTAATTTGGTTCAGACTGGAAGCCTTTTATGCCTCTCTCCTATCAAATGTAATCCAGATGCTAGAATTGATGGTTAAGATTTTGATGATACACAGTCTCCTTTTAATATTTACTCAGATCTTTGAGACCCTCTGCAGTGTCTGTGTTTGGTCAAGCAGGAAGCTACAGTAGTGTTTTGGAGAGCAGAATCTATCAGCTCTTCTCATCCTCATGATATAAATCATTAATGAGGTTTGTGTATCTGCCTTCACCTCTGCCTGGTCAGTATTTAGTGTATGTGTGTGCATGTATCTGTGTGTGTGTATGGGGGGATACATACATTGGAGTCTTTGAAGTGTAAAGTAACAGCCCTTTTTAACTTTTGGATGTGAAATATTTATTTGCTTTGGGAGAATCAGGGGGGGAAAAAAAGAAAAGCAGGATAAACCTAACAAATATGCAAAGATCCATTATTGAATTGTAATGAAATATTTTGTTGATGTCACATATGTGCTATATTCTTCCTCACTGCCTGAATCTTCAGTTTATTTTAAAAGTTGTTACAGAAGATAGTCACAAATCGGTAATTTGTAGTTTGGATTTTACCTCCATTAGGATCTACGTTTGTTTGTTAGACCCACTTTCTTTTAACAGTGACTCACAATCCATCCATCCATCCATCCATCCATCCATCCATTGTCTTAACTGCTTATCCAAGTCAGAATTGGGGAGGGGTTGTACAGGTCGCCAGTCTATCACATGATAAATATCAGTACCTTTCAATAAAATCTAATGGTATATGAACTTCAAATCCAAGGCATAGTTATACTAGGGTGCATTTAACATTCAAGATAAATAGTATGCATGAATACTGACTTACTGTTAATTTTAAGGTGCTTGTTTGTATGTACATTTCTCAGGTGACTTTCTGTTGTTAATGTTGCTTTTTTCCCCGTCTTATTGAAAGAGAGTATTAAAAACTAAACCCAGTGATTAGAGGACACGACAAAAGACAGCGGAGTCTGAGACCTTTACAGAGAGCCATGTGTACTTTCGGGTGCATGTTTATCAGTGTGTGCGTCTGTGTGTTTGTGCACACATGTGTCTCAGTGTGCCTGTTTTTCTCTGTTCTGGAGGCCAGACATCAGTATTGACAAAGGGCTGACCTGGGAGGAGGCTGGCTTCGTTAAAACAGGCCTTGAACACACAGAATCGAGACTGAGGGATAGAAAAAGGGAGGGAGGGATCGGTGCAAGGGCAACCTTTGGTGAGGGGGTAAGAGAAAGGGAGGGTAGAAAATGGAGGGAAAGGTGCAAATGAAGGAAACATGGATGTTCAGCATTTTTGGGAATCTTTAAAGAGTAAATATTGGCATGGAGGGATGTATGGGTGAAAAATAGGGCTGAGGACAGATGGAAAAATGAGTAAATGAAACAGACAAGTGGAGACAGTGGGGGGATTACAGTGGTAGTGAAGCAGTGGGAGGAGGAGAGGAAGAGAGAAAAGGCATGAAGGGGGCAGGTGAAGAATTAAATGGTTAAATAAGGAGGAACAAGGAGAGAGAGAGAGAAGGAGGGCAAAAACGGGGTGGGGTGAATGAGAGCCAGAGGTGTGGAGACTGGGATGGAGGAAGCAATTTTAGATAAAGGCAGGAGAAACTGACAGAAAAACCACAATCTTCTCTGAGTAAAGGTTAGCTGTGATGGAGGAAAGCAGCACCAGGGTCAGGCACGAGTCTGTGTGTGAGTCTGAGAATTAAAGAGTGAGAGAAAGAGAACCACGAAGACACAAGAGAGTTTCTTTACCTTCACTTGCACCCTGTTTCCGTATGAAAGAAAAAGCATGGGGGGTTTGGGGGGGGGGCTGATATGTGTGCGAGAGTGTGCTGGTGTAGAAGGAATCAATAACTGATAAATAAATTATAGGCCACAAATTTCAAAAGGCACCAGCAAAAACAAATGATTCAAGCAAACAAATGAGTCGAGCTAGAAGAGGGAAAAGTGTGTGTGTGTGTGTGTGTGTGTGTGTGTGTGTGTGTGTGTGTGTGTGTGTGTGTGTGTGTGTGTGTGTGTGTGTGTGTGTGTGTGTGTCAATTAATGTAAAACTCAAAAACATGCAGCTACTTGAAAGTGCAGATGATCAACAGAAAGACAAGAATGAAACGTATTAAACAAATCAACCAAGTGGAGAAATTAGACTGTAACAAATTGCTGTAAATGTTTGTGCAGTAATGCACTGAGTGGATACAGGAAGTTGCTGTAAAAACTAATGTCTTTGCATTTCTATGATGCAATCCAGTATGTTTTTTCGTTGGCAAATATAAATACTTATAGGAATGGCATCTGAAGCTGAAATAAGGCTCCATGCAGAGATATTAGTTTATATAATGAATTGATTAGGCAGATTAAAGCCAGAACAATAAAATAACTCTGTAATGATTAGCCTGTTAAACAGCTGACAGTGTGGTATTTTATACAAACAGCACAGTACTGTAATTTGTCTACACAGGAAAATAATGTTGCTGTAGGTTACAGCAGGTACACTGTAAAGAAGTGGAGCTGGCAGGTTTCACTGTAATTTACATTGTTACAGTGCAAGAAATTTTCAATCATCAGTATTATGGAATATTTATTTGTTAAACATTATTAATTGTGAGATAGCTTTGAACCACTACCAGAGACATGATTGTCCTTTATTGGGCTTTGTACTGTCTACAGTGCAGGTCAAAGTGCTTTCTTACTGAATGACACCAACATTTTTTTTTTTTATTGCAGAATAAAATGGTCTTAAACGTATGAAGTAACCTGAAAGTGTAACTGCCCACACCAATGACAACTGAACCTTTGAAACTAAAAATTACAGTTAGTAGATGCTGTTTGTTCACTGTGCAACAGAAAACATGCTTTCATTTCTACACAAAATGACATACTTAAAATGGTTCTTCAGCATAATTAATACTTAAAAAAAAAAAAAAATCTAATTTTCACCTGACATTTGTATGATCAGTTTTGATGGTGTTCAAGAGATATTCTTACCACTAGACTGACAACTGATCTAACAAAACTAATGATGAAACAAAAAAGACTGAATGAACTCCAGGCTGCTGCTTTTTGGTCTTATCACACAGGAAAACACTAGAAACTCTTTATGAGTCTGTACTGCAGTTATACTCAACACAGCTGCATTAACACCGATTACAGTAGAAAGACACAATCACCATCAGCTAAACGGGGGCACAGCTGTTGATACCACATCATTATAATCTTGAGCATTTGTCAGTTTCCTGTGATTGTATTGCCTCATTATCACATCACATTCTGCCGTGTGTTGTTCTCTAATTTGTTTCATTTAACAAAGCAGAAGTAGATTTGCATTTGAGTACCCACACAAACACATGTATACACACTTGTTCTCCCACTGTGGACTCTCTAAGGACCTGCCATGTGTGTGTTACACGTGTGTGATAATGAAAGCTGGTGACTGGCAGTTGTGATTGGCTATGTAAGCAGCCTCTAGAGATGGCTGTCCGAATGGTGCCAGCTAGACGCCAGACAGACTGCTCAGTGTGTTTGCGTGTGTTTTGTGCGAGGGTGTTAGCGTGTAGATGAATGTACCTTCAGCAGGTGTTTATGAGTGAATGTGTGTGTGTATTTGTGTACATACTGTATGTGTGGGTGTGTATCTCCAGGTGTGAGTTATTGTCTACATAAATAATACACACACACACACACACACTGATACCATGCTGCCTCCAACTGTCTGGGGCCTGATTATAAATACAATAAATTACTCCCATGTTTTTTTTTGTTAGTGTCTCCCATGAGGTGTAGTTTTCCACCCGGGATATATTCCTTGTCTTTCCCTTTCCTTCTCATTTATTCCAGTCCTTTCCTCTCAGGTGTTTATACCTTTATATAAATATTATTACACTGCTTTAGTCTGGAGAGTGGTTGTTGTATAAGTAAATCATTAACTTTAAGTGTAGACTCAATGAGTAACTAAAAAAATATATACGTGTGATTTAGTTTCTCCCTCTGCTCTCTGTTTATCGTTGTGCTCCTGAGATTCTTTCCACTAACAGCTGGTGATTAGACCACACTGACGTGTGCATCTTCCATAAGTGTTAGCCAGTGAGGACAGGAGATAACAAAAAATTCCCAAGGGTTTAAATGGTGGTGGTGGTGGCTGATCTGCAAAATCGTAGTGAGCTTTAAAATGAGCCACAGCAGACTGACAAGTTCATTATTACTCAGCATCCCCCAGAGCTCCTTTTAAAAGTCAACAAGGATCGAGGGTTTGATTATTAAGCTGTTATTCTTGAATTGAACAGCTTAAACCAATTAATATTTTTCCAGTCACAAAAGAACACCAAGTTCAAGAAAGCTCAATGCACTCATGGATGAGATGTTTAAGAATGTGTGACCCCTGTGAGGGAACGTCAGACTGAAATGAAATCCGAGTTTTAAGTGCACCCGTATCTCCTCTCGCCCTCATCCTTATCACTACTAGATCAGCCAAAAACTTTGCAGGATCACTTAGACACACAAACACAAAGACCCAGCTCAACCTTTGAGGATAAGGTGTGCCAAATAACAACGGTGAGGAAAAAGACACTGTGGCTCACCGACGGAACAAGGGCGACTTTACCTCTGGACTGTGGCAGAGGGAGTGGCATTAAAAGAAAGAGGAGGGTGTGAGTGTGACAGAGAGAGCTTTGCTTTCACGCCCTGCTGAGCAGTGAAAGAGTATCTGTCACAGAGATCAAGCCAAAAGACGGAGTGCAAAAGTTAGGCAAAATAAAAGAGACACAAAACAGGGAGAAGGGAAAGCAGGGGATAGCGGAACAGACAGAGAAAGAGTGGGCTGAAAGCAGCTTCTGTCTTCTGTCCCACCCCCTGACTGTCTTCCCCTCCTCTCTGCCCGGACGGGGAAAAGGAAAAAAGAAAAAAGAGTGCGGGGAGAGAAAGACGGAGAGGGAGCTCAGCCACGCTCGCTCTTTGGCGCAGCACTCAGGAATTCCAGGACCTTTGGAGTTGTGAGCACATACACACACACAGCTACGCGCACACACACACACACACACACACACACACACACACACAGACACACAATCACACACACGTGCTGCTTTTCTCGTGGTGATACAAATCTCAACAAGACTGAGAAAGGGAGGAAAAAAGAAAAGACAGACCAAAAATTAGAAAATAGCCATTTCCTGTGGACTATCTGACCATGATGGCACCTGCCAAGGGGAACGTGGCTCAGAGGGACTGAGGACTGAAACGGGACACAGGCAGAGGAAGCTGCTGATGAAGGTGAGATTCTGATTAAATGTATAATCCCTGAAGCTCAAGCGTCTCCCTTTGTCCTTTAGGCAGAACCAGTTGTTTATATGACCATAAGCAAAGCTAGTTAGTAGAGATTTTAATTTAAAGACCAAAGTTGTTTTGACTGTAGTGGAGTTATTGTTTTATTGTATTGCTGTTTTTCCTGTTAAGTGCTGAAGCTGGGGAATACCCTGTGTAGGTGTTCATATGGGAACAAATCTGAATGCTTGTCAACTCTTCTGTATTTGTGGTTTCATATCTGTGTTAATCATTAAGGTGATTTCCAGTAACACAATAATGCTGCTTGATGTGTGTGTGTGTGTGTGTGTGTGTGTGTGTTTGGACATATTATTTTCAGAGGAATTGAAATGCCTTTAATTGGATTTGATCAGTGGGTGAAAGGAAAAGAGTTTTCACGCGTGTGGGAGCGTGTGTGTCTTGGATGCTTTATTTCCTGATGGTTCACCAGTGGAAGTGGAGGGTTTGATGGAATTATTATTGCTTTTGCAGGAAATCTGTCTTTTGCTGCTGGCACTGATGAGTAATAATAATAATAAGGTCCAATAAGGCCTTTGTGCAAAGTTCAAAGCTTTGTACTGGAGTAATAAAGACTGGAAATCAGTACTAGCTTTGGTCCTTTTACACCTGCTGTCCCCTCTCTTCTCTCTGACCTTCATCCTACCACACTCTTCCACTTTTGTTCTCTAATCTCAAATACCCCCCCCTCCTTTTTTTTTGTAGGTTTCTGCACAAATCCCACAAATGACAGGCTTATCCCATGCCGCTATGTTTAGCGCTCATCTTTTCTTCCACCTTTCTTCATCTTTTTCTTTTTAACTATTCATCTGCCTTTGTAAAGCTTGCTGCTTTATGCAACTGCATAGCCTACTTTTTTAATATTCTTTCTCAGTCACTCAGCATCCTCTCTATTTTGTTTTCAAGCTCACAGGTGTGCTTTTTGTCTGTCATTTCACCTTGTCAGTCCTGTAATCCGTGGTCTCACAGGTCTTTATTCTCCTGTGAACCAAGGAAAAAAGTATCTTTCAAGTTAACTTTTCTTGGTGACCACTACAGAGGACATAAGGTCTCAGAAGGTTATAAGTGTTCAACCCCACATCCACCAATGAATCCACACATTGCACCTTAATTTACCTTTTCAGTGTGGCTCTAAGGGTTACATGATAGTTTTTGAACTTATACACAAATTGTTCTTGTGTCTTTGTGAAGTCTCAGCTTATGTCCCAACTTCAGATGTAGTTTAGTTATAGCTTAGCCTACAAGCATGTCTTGTTTAAATAGCGTCAAAAAGCTGTTTTATGACAGAGAGCCTGTTTAACCTTCTTTGCCTCTGTGAAGGAAACAAGTTAAAGTCTTAAAATTAAAGGTTGAAGCCCTTCTCTGTCTCTGGATGTGTTATGGAACGTGGACATTGAACTCAACGATAGCACCGACTCGCTTACATAAAACCGCTTGTCTAATGCAGTAGCCAAAAAAGTTCTACTTAGCTCAGTGCACATTAATGTTGGTGTCTTGACGTATGAAACCTCTATGGATTTAAAGTTGAATAAGAAGTTGTATGTGTGTGTGTGTGTGTGGTTGGAGGGGGGGGGGGGGGGGGGGTTGCAGATGTTTTAGTCTATGGGGAAAATGCTTCATCGAGCTGCTTTGAAATTTTTTGTTGTAATATCACAAACTGGGGAGCACAAATTCAGGAAATAGTTGAGTTGGTGCTCAAAATTATAAGCACAAAATTCACTGTCTTGGGGCGTGTTGTGTGAAGGAAGTGAACATGCCAAACGTCCCAGGCCTACTTCTCATCATTATTTGTTTGCCAACAAGTGACAACATGTGTTATGCTGAAAGCAGAGATGGAGTGATACTTTTATCACTCCTTTCCCTTTAAGGAACATATAGTAGCCTAGAGCAGGTTTACCAGTGAGTAATATAGGTCCAGAACTTGTGTGTTAGAACATTAAGTGATCAGGCAGTGTCAGCTTTGCTTAAATATTGTGCATCGTGTTTGTTCCCCTGTAAAAAAAAAAAAAAAAAAAGTTTTGGAAAGCAAAGATCCAACCAGACTAAATAGCAAAGTCAGTACTTGAAATAAGTAAGTACTTGCATTATCCAAATATCAAGACAAAAGAGAAAAAAAGGAGTATTTGAGTCATCACAGTGAACGGCCAGATCCAATTCAGCATAAAATTATGGATCCAAGGGCTTTGCATAGTATGTTTAACAACATTACTGGAGTGCAAAAATAACTTGTTTCCATAGTTAACAAAATCTTAAAGTGTTGGACAAAATAGTTTTCCATTCAAAACAAAGCAAATTGGTGTTATATTGAATTAGCTGAAGGCTGTGATTGGTTATTAAGTTGTTAGCTGTATCTGATGAAACGTTTGTCAGAGGCAGATTCGGTGAAGAGCCTCTGAAACGCTGTCACTGCTCACAAACTAAATGTCCGATTGGAAAATAGTTCTTGATCGTCCTCTCTGTGTGCGCGCTGTATAGATTGAAATGTGAGTAATTTAGACTCTTTCAGTTGGGCTGAAGCTGAGGTATTGATGAATCCTCTAAGTGCAGAATGAACAGACCAAAACTGTAAACTTATCGAGGAAAATGAGATATAGAAGTAGAGCCAAACAAACCTGTAAAAATCATTTAACACCAGAGAGCAGAAAATGGACATTTATTTGACCTAGCGTCTCCTTTGAGCTCAAGGTGGGTCTGCTGATTGCCTGCTGATGAATCGACCACCAAGGTAACTGATGGTTAAGGTGGTTATACACTGATCCATTGCCACACCTTAAAACCCATTAACCCCTATCTCAACCCTTCCTGAGCAGAAAAACACATTAACCTTGCTCTTAACCCTGTGCTAAGCCAGAAATATCTGCCAGGTCAGCAGAAAGTAGGTAATAAAAGTATAAAGCAAAAATGTAGGATTAAGTATGTTATAGGTCCAGGGACTGGTCTAGGTGTCTGTCCTGTTTGTCTTTTTTCTCTCCATCTTTATGAAATAAGTTGAAAACTAGAGAGAAGTGATGAGACTAGGTGTGTGTGAGAAACAGAGAGAGAGAGAGACCAGGAAGCGATGTCAGTTTCCCTTTCTTTGAAATATTCAATGAGTGTCTCTGCTGTCTTGAAATATTGACTTTTCCTCATATAGCTAGAGGGGACAGGCGGGAGAAGAGGTTGTTGTCCCATCCAAATAAAAAGCAAAAGGCTGTTAGCATCAAACTTTAATCCCTTTTTCCTTTTATTATTTATTTTATGTTTTCTTTTTCAAACCTTCTAATTAAAAAAACAAAAACAAAACCGACATGATACCAGCCCTTGATCTGAATCCAGCAGCTAATGAAGGGTATAATGTGTGATGTGTGTGTGTGTGTGTGAGAGAGAGAGTCTGAGCTTAGCTATCGATTCATTGGGATGTCAGCAAATATGACATGTACAATATGTGGAACTCTGTGTGTTTTGTGTGAATATCAACCTATGCAGTATTTGATGCGTTTGTGATTTTTTTTTTCTTATTGTTTCTCAGTGTAGCTCTCTCCTGATCTCACACCTCTGAAAATGCCTCCTTTCCAGTTTTCAACACTTGGAGGTGGGGGTGGGGGGGTGGGGTGTCAACTCAAACTCTTCTTCTATGGAAGCAGCAACAAAAAGGATATTGTAGTGTGCTCCAAGTTGTCCTCCGAGTAAACGGTCGACCACAGAATGCTTTAGAAGTGGATTCGTGTTTAACGGCCTTAAGTATGATAACTGCATGAATGCTTATGCACACTACACTGTAATGTTGCCATCACAGTTTACCTTGTCATTTAGTGAAATATGTGCATTATAACACATAGACAACAGATTTGCAAAATACATGAGCACTGTGGAAAATGATCAAACTGGTGTTTTAACAATGTCATTTGATATGTGTGGATGACTTAGACCATAATGGATGGATGGATAATAAATGGGTTGAACCTGAGGTCAGTGAAGATAGTTTCCCTACTTCATCACTTTGTTAAAAAGGTAAATAAAGGATGTGGGTACCTGATGTTCTTAAATGAAGCTCAGCCTTTCAAGGTGAAGTGATTTTAAAAGATAAGAGATTGCGCTCAAACACTCGACACACAATCAGCCTTTGGTTCAGAATCATAAGCTAGAGAAGAAAAAAGTGTAGCGGCAGTATAAAAGGATCAGCATAAGTGAAAAGTAAAGTATGTCTAAATAAGGTTAATTAAGATCAGAGTGGAGTTAATTAGGTTTGCCTATGTGCACAGATGCTGCAGATACAGGGTGCTTAATGGGACTGTGGCTCTATGCCATCAGATAAAAAGGAGCTCACTTACGCACCCTGATGGCTTGAAGTAAAGGTTAGACTGGGGTTAGCACGGTCAGTTCACAGCAAGTAGACCGCTCGAGACAAAATGATGTATGATTCAGGAGGATGTTTCTATACAGTCTGTGTTAAGGCAAGAAGCTAAAGAATCAAAACACTTCAGTGCGATTCATTCAGGTGATAGATTTGTTAAAAAAACCTTTACAGTTAGAATTCCACTGCGTTAACAGTTAAATTCATATTTTGTGATGCTTTCCAGCGTCAGATTGTTACACTTAGTTCTGCAGAGTAATGGGATCTACTGTATAACATGATAACAGTCGAATGTGAGCGTTGTGAACCAGTAGCACTCAAGAACCTGCATCAGTCAAACACCATCCCATCCAGTCTGCCACAAACACTGAATATACACTATTATAAATGAAAACTATAAGCTTGGAATTTATTCTGAAATACAAGCTGACTCCCTTTAAACCTTCCAGAGTTACCTTTCCTTCCTACACTGCCTTATCACACATACACACAAATATGCACACAAACACACACTTGCTGTCCTTCCTAATTTCTTCTTTTTCTCCAAACGCTCTAGCCCATCTATCGATGTTGCAGAAGAGCCTCTTCTTTGCCAGACCAACCTGTAATTGCTCTCTTGATTTGTGTAGATGTGTGTATGCATGCATGTGAGTGAGCGTGTGAGCCTGGACTCCAGTCCTGTCCTGTCCTGTCACCTTGAGCAGTCGTGCAATTTTGAAGGTGAGGTGGAATTAGTCAGCTTTACGCAGGAAGACAGGAAAATAACGAGTTTCTCACCATCCCTGTCGCTCTCGCTCTCTCACACACACACACACACACACACACACACACACATACACACACACACACACACACACACACACACACACACACACACAAAAGCGCCCTTGTAGTTTCAGGAATCCTCTCTCCCTCTGCACATACACACACATTGGAGTGTCCCAGTGGAGTGCTTGAGGGGCTTATGCAGAGGATTTTGCTGTTCTGCAGTGTGCCTGTCAGATAAGGAAGGAGATGCAGGCGTGCCTTGTGACACACGACTGAGCGTGAGCAGTACAGCCTCTTCTATCCTTCCCCTTTCCTCTTTAACCTGTCACTCAAGTACCTGCCACCCTCTGCTGCCACTGGTGATGATACCACACGCAGGGACTGTCTGGCATCTCATTTAGTAAACTCATGAACAAACACACACACACACACACACACACACACACACACACACACACACACACGGATTCTCCTGCTGAGTTCCCTAATTTCATCCGTGTGTGATTGGCCAGTTTGCTTGTGGGGAACCACTGCACAGCAACCACCAGACTTGTATTTAACCAGACCCACATTTTAACACTGTAAACAACTTTAATTTTGATGTTTGACTTACAGTAAAAGAGAGAGATGCCTATTGTTCATATGACCATTGTCACCTTTTTTTTTTTTTGTCTCTGTCGTTCCCATTATTATTTCATCATCAAACCCTTCTCTTCCACACCTTCTCCCTTACTCCCCAGGATGGTTCTTCCTTCTTTTACCCCTTCTCTTGTACATACCCCTCCTTCTTACCCCCTCTTTTCCTCCCCTCTTTGCCTTCCCCCCTTTCTTCTCACCACCTGTAATCTTGTTGCTGCTTGGGATTGCAAATACAGTGTCAAAGAGACAGAAGCACATACCAGGGTTGCATATCCATTGCAAGGATCTGTTTATGCTAGTGTTTTGGGAGAGCCTAGTTGCCAGTAGTGATTTGGTACATTAATCCAGGCCATAGATGGTAAGAAATTTATTATTGCGGTGGAGTCTAGCCTCTCACCATTCTCGGTCCATCTACTTCTAATAAATCCTGTAGTAGAGATACAGCCATGGCTACATCATCATCGCTTCATTTCTTTTTATTCTTCATCACTCACTTCTAGTGTTTCCCAAACTCCTCAGTTCTCATTGGCCAACTGAACATTCAGAGCAAGGTTGTCCCATTTTCAAAGGAATATAATGGCAGGATTCATGAAGAAATTATGATTTTTGTTATCTTGAATATCTCTTGAAAAGATTGAGGATAAAGGTTTTATCACTGATCAATCTCATTATTTCCAACCACAAATTACAGAAAGAGATGTGGCGACATGAAACAGCTGGACAGCTTGCAGTGAAGGGTAAATGCATGTATTCTGTCATTTGGCTCATTCATCCTCTTACACACTGGGGACAGAGAGTGACTATGAATGATACTGGGCTGACCACTGGGTGCAATTTAGGATTCAGTATCTCCCCCATGGATAATTAGACATGATACAAGAGGGACCCTAATTGAACCAGTATTGAGATTAGTGGACAGTCTGCTCTATCTGAACCATACACAGAATGCATCTGCTCTGTAATTAACTTAGACAATTTTTTTTTTAATTTTTTTTTGGGGGGGGGGGGGTTTGGATAATATAATTCAAATTCAGGATGCATTTCACTAATTGTACTACCAGACCTGTGCAAGGATTCCCCCCATCTTTTTGTCCTTGCCTCTGCTGGGGTTTAGTGCTGAACAGCTGTGATTAAATATAGGCTTGGTGGGATGGTCTTCTGCAGGTATTAACTACCAAAATATTTTACCCTTCGCCTTTAATTGTCTTATATTTTACAGCTTTCTCAATGCTCAGCAAGTTGCATGATGATCTATTCAGTCTATTTTGGCTTATTTCGTATCCTTTTCCTTGAAAGCCCTCCTTCCTACACCGATTCCTTGTCCTGTCCCAACTCGTCACCCCACCAACGCCCCCACGTCTACCATCACCACCCTCTTTACCAGCACCATCCCCCAGCCCCAGCCTCTTGGCAGCTCCTCCAGGCAGGCTAATTGACTCACTCCCAGGAGGGGGGGGGATCATGCCACATTTCTAATTTGGCTTCCCCTCCTCCAGATAAAAGCTGCATCCATCCATCCTTCTAAACCCCCCTCGCGTAAAGCCCTCAGTCTCTATCAGTCTACCTTATCCCTTCTCCTCATTTCCCTTCATCACTTAATTTTTATTATATGTTTTCATTTCATTAATTTTTCTTTTAGCTAGCTGCCTGATGAATGCCAGCCTAGAATGCAGACATTATAGACAACTGAATACATAAAAGGACACACACACACACACATATATATGTGTATGTATATATATATATATATGTGTGTATATATATATATATATATATATATATATATATATATATATATATATATATATATATATATATATATATACACACACACACACACACAAAACACACATCCAACACTCACACACACAACCATACTCTCACAGAACACAGCACCCCGCCTTTGCTCACCATGGGGTTCACCTTCAGAGAGCCTCCATCTTCACAAAGCGCACCTGGGGACTTTGATGGGTGTGTTTCAGTGTGTGATTGTGTGTGAGTGTGTGCATGCACATGTGTGCCTACAAACCGAGCTTTACCCCACTAACAAGAAGACAGATGGAGAACAAAGATATTTTCTGATTTTCAAAATCAGCAGAAATACTCAGAAATTCTCCAATTTCAACATCAAAGAACATGACATTGTAGTAAATGTAGTGCTATTCATACTACAGTGTATTGTTTGTGCATCCAAAACTTATGCTTTAGTTATGTGTGCATAATCACACATCATAAATTCTATGTACCCAAACCTGTTTGGTATGCAGAGCTGGAGCCATTAGTGAAATGGTGTTTTCAGATGGACAGAAATTGTATTCTAGGTATTTTAGCTGGAAAACTGGGGTCAGCTAGTGTTGTGGAAAAGACATTTGACAAGAAGGGAATTGCTACCTACAGTGAAATATGTGGAAAGACTTCCTGCCCGATCTGCATATTTTCTGCATTCCTGATCTCAAATAGCGAGGGACATTTGGATGGGCTGATATTATTTCACAGTAGTTTCACACAAGCTGTGAACTTACCTGTGGTGGTGAATAGTCATTTGTGTCGCTGATGTCCACGCAAAGTTGTGCTTTTTGGAAGAAGAACGTGTAACCGAGGTCATCTACCAGTATTATGTAAATAAATCATAGATGGTGGAGGCAAGTGGTAAATAGATGCACAATATTCACTAATCTAATAGTGCACCCATGCAGTACATAGCTGTGTGTATGTTGCTGCTATGTTGCTGTCAGTCTATACTTACATGCTGAAGAAGAAGAATGAAGCCCACACGCACAGGAAAAAACTACAAATGGCACAGCAAAAACTACACGTGGAAGATGGCGGCTAGTGCTGCTACCGCAATAGCTTTGCTTATTGATAAGAAAGGCAGTCGACAGTGTTATTGTGTTTTTCAGACAAAACGAAGAAGTACTTCCAATGTAGCAAAGCACCTAAAAGACCAGCATCCAAGTTGAATAAGTTTCAGTTCACAGTAACAACGTCCAAAGTTATCCTCAAATGCATGTGAATTTTATTTTGGTATTGAATAAGGTTTTGAGAATTGTGTAATTTTACTGGCATTGGTACCGACCGAAGTATAAAATGGAGTGAAGACAGGCTGCAGTTTCATTTATTGGTGCAGGGAAAGGGCACTTGGCCACTAAAATAAGAACCTGAGCCATTTCCAGAAGCTATTTTGTAATGGTCATAGATTGTTTGGGTATATAATAATAACAAAAAGATACTGATAGTATCGAGGTTTATGACACCCCTTGAGGCGCGGGTATGCTTTGAAAGAACTCGTACAGCATCATCACCTGCTCATGCTAGAAGGAAAAAAATATTTATGGCTGCTCTGAAGAATTACTTGACCTCTAGACACCTGGCAAATTGTCGTGTGAAATGGGTGTGAACATCTTTGGAAAGTTACAGGAAACTGTCAGAATTAGCCCCAAGTTACAATATTGGAAAGGTGCAGGGGAGCAGCTTTTCTCATCCCATTGGACAATCCAATTACCATTCTGTAGGAAAATGCCGTTGCCCTCAGGGAAACTGATAAGGAGTTTGGACATCTGGAGGGAGCATGCAGCACATCAGCTCTTTTTTTCTCACTGAGAAGAGACAATTAAGGTATTTTAGCAGTTGATTAGGATTCCTTTTGGAGTCCTACTTGTAATTATATTCTTGGAAAGTCCAGCTTGAGGGCGCGCCCCGGGCAGCCCTATAACACAATATTTTATATCCCAATAAGACTCGCATAACTCCTTTATTTACTTAATTTACAGTTAATATGTTTTAAAATAAGTTTACATGATGATCTAACCTATAACATGCGGGTGCTTTGCCAGAATAAAGCAGACACAGAGATGGTGGCTGTTTGTGTGCCTCAGTAAAGCTCTTGCCACAAGCCTTTTCTATACTCGCATAACTTATGTTGCTGCAATGGCTAAATGCCATTAAACATCCCACATGAATAATGACTAAATGTACATTAAAATTTGATGGAAATTCACACTCTGGACAGTCATTAATGTGACCACTAACTATAAAATGGAAGAGAGTTGGCTGGGGCCTCATGTGTGGGTGAGGCAGCTTCAAACAGGAAAGTCTTTCATGCTTCAAATCCCATATGTTTATATACTGCTTGCTGCATCCCTCATTAGCCATGATTTAGTGTGTGTGTGTGTGCATGTAGGTGTGTGTGTGTGTGTGTGTCTCTTAATGAGCATCTATGTGAATTCTCATGATATGCATTTAATTGCCCACATAAATGTATCCAAATGCATTTTCATGCATGTCTTTGTCATATAGAACAGAGATTTTACTCATTACTTACAGTTGCAGGAAAAAGTTTGAAGATTTCTACATAAAATGTGGTGCAAACTTGCTCTGAATCACAAATATAGACAAACACACTCTGACTAAAATAATATTTCAAAAGCGGTTGTTGTCTTTATTGAATATACTGTGTGGCGTGTGGACTACAGGCTGCTGGCAACTGTCAGTGAATCCTTGAATTTAGTAATGTCTCATGAGCCAATGTGGCAAATGTCTGATTGAGGTTTTTACCTCAGTCAGACATTTGCCACACTGGCTCATGAGACAAGTAAAACAATGAAGTAGAATTCCAAACCATTTCTCCTATTTTTGTTCAGTTCTTCTTCAACATTTATAGGATGTCTTGATTGAAAAGCTGTCTTCATGTCAAGCCACAGCATGCCGACTGGTTTGAAGGTCAGGACTATGACCTGGCCATTGGAAAAAAAAAATAATCTGGATTTCTTCGGTTTCACAATTCCTGCTATTCATTTTTGGACCTTAGGTCTTGTATTGTCAGCCTCTCCTTGGCTTCAGGTGATGGACTGCTGCCCAGACATTCTGCACTGATTACAAGCTGTTCTCCCCTGAGGTCGTAAAACAGCCCCCAAACCATGATGCTTCTACCGCCATGCTTGACAATTTGGGTGAAGTTTTGTTTAGACTTTTTTCACCCTACTGTGCTTTTTTCCCCCATAGCATTCAGCATATTGGGGATGATAAACAACATGGTCTTTATAAATGCTTTTGCATCTTTTAAAAAAAAAAAACTTTTTAAAACTTCTTCACGGGTCCTATAAAATTTTGTAAATTGGGAGGACTACTTTTGTAAACAATGCTTCCAGTCTCATCTTCACAGATAGAACACCTGACTTCAGGTAGCTCTGGGATTCACAAGGAAGTCAGTTCATGGCCTGTCCTGTGTGTGATTAGTGAGCATACTCAAAACATACAGTTTGTTATTTTAGTTAGTTTATTCAGATTGTGCTTGTCTAAAACTGAGGTGAAGATTAAGATCAGACCACATTGAGTAATCAGTACAGAAATCCTGGTGCACGTAAATCTAAAAGGCTTACTGTAAACCCAGATTTTGATTCATATTACTTAAAATTGCCTATTGTGTGAACATTACTTGTTAATGCTGAGTAGACTGTACTTTTTGATGGTCTATCTTATTGTAATCATGTGTTTGAGTTCAAACAACTTAATATCATCAAGTTTTGCACCTGCTAAAAATCTAGTTTATACCAGTTTTAACAGACTGGCCTAATGAGCAGCTGCATGGTGGTGTAGTGGTTAGGACTGCTATCTCACAGGTAGAATGCCCTCTAGAATGTCTGGGTTCAATTCCACCTTGGTCCAGGCCTCTTGCTGCGTGGAGTTCGGAATAGTAGATGTTTGGTTTTTGTTCACAACGCTCTCTCGTATAGTTTTTTAGTGTTCTATGAACAAATGTTATTTGTAAATGTTAATTTACCAGTGTTCAGCAGGGTTGAGTTTTATCATCTTTGTTTATTTACCCAATTTAAAGGGACACAGTTCAACACTGTAAAAAATATTTGTGTTACTGGGCAGCACAGTGGCATGGTGGTTAGCACCGCTACCTCACAGCTAGAATAGCTATTTGGTCAATTAGAACATACAATTTAGTTCAATTGGAAATGGAGTAGTGCTTACTTAACAGGCTGAGTTAAATAAATGGGTGGTGATTGTATCTTCAGTTACTGAAACTCTGTTATTAGTACATTCAACTTAGATGTTCCATTCCATTCCAAAAGGGCCTTGAGTACATTGAACACAGTCCACTGCACTTATTTAACTGTTTCATTACTTAAAAAATTTAAGGCAATGAGTTGCCTTGGTTTTTTAAATAGATTCAACTTATCTGGGTTTACAGTGTATGCTGTCAGTGTAGGGGATGGAGATCAGCTCAGATAGCTGTGAAATACTGGGTTACATCTTTGTGAATTCAGTTCACCCACACAGAGCAGTAAACCTCAGAGCAGCAGCAGCAGGTCAGCTGATCACAGCCTGCACACCAACATCATTTACTGCAGCTCACAATAGAAAGCTGTGATTCTTCTCCCCATGCAGAGCCACTACAGCTGATCTTAGGGTTCCTCCACCTTCTGAATCCCACTGTAACCCCTGAGTATCCTCATGTTGGTGTTTAGGTGGAGGCACAGTCACCCTCTACTATGGAGGACACAGAGAACAGAGCTGTGCTTAAATTCACTTTCACAGTTTGTGTCCTACATAACAGATTCAAGCTAAGTGTATTCATTGGAACTAAAATTTAGATTGGCATGACGTTTGTATTCTGATATAATATTTTTTTATATTATTACAATAATATATAATGAGGTTTGGTTAGTTTTACACAAAAATAGCAGGTAGAAACATCCTCCAAAGAACTACTTTTACTTTTTTACCTTGAGTACATTTCAGAGCCTGCACTTTTACTTTTACTTAAGTAAAGAAGTTGAACCAGTATTTCGACTTTTACCAAAGTATTTTTTAACACAAGTACTTCTACTTCTACTTAAGTACAGAAGGTCAGTACTTTGGTAATATGTTTTAAGACATAACCAGGGATTAAAAAAAAAAAAAAAGATTCACGAGTTATTGGACTACAGTTCAGTCTGTGCTGTAAAGTTTAAAACAGACCCCCCAGTATTTTTTTCTGTTTTCGTCTGTCTCTAGTAGTGATTCAGTGATATCAGTGTACTTTACACGCGCCATCGAGGACATTACTCAAAGGTGCAAACAGGTGGCGCATAGTGAGCTGCAGGTACGTAAACCCCTTGAGAGGCAAACGCTGCAGAATAAATCCTGCAGTTAAGCTGTAAACAAGCTTACGTTGTGTGCCTCTTTATTTTAATATTTTAATATGCAGACAGTGATGTCAGTAACACATTACTTAGTAAGGGGCTCGACACACGGGGAGCGACGTCGCTCGCTCTCCATTCATTTCCTATGGAGCTTGTGCGATGAGGCGACAATCGCTTGCCCTCCTCCAGCTAAGCGACCGGCGACATTCGTGCATGTGAAATTTTGAGCTCGTACACGTAGACGTGCACACGCGACCAGGCGACGCGACACAACAAAGTTGAAAAATGTTCTACTTTTGTCGCTGTCGCGTGGCACTAAACCAATCAGCGAGGGTTTCATTGACTGACCAATGAGCAGAGAGTATGCTACACGCCGCAGTCTGCAATCACTTTCAGCACGAAGGAAAGCATCGTTTTAGCTGTGTTTGGCTTTCCTATGTTATATGACACTTCACGCAGTGATTCTCGACTTACACATAAAAGGCAGCCGTATGGGAACGTGCTGGCACAAGACCAACGTTAAACAGACGGATAGAGAGGACTTTTGTGCTAATATAGGATGAACCCAAGGTTGTCTTTTTCTTTTGTAGAGGAGACTTAACAGCAAGATTTCTGTCAGTTCCATTAAAATCTTCAGACTCATCTTTATTGCCGTGTCTGACACGGACTGCTTTGAAAATGTCTAACCAATCACATTTCTTGGAGATGAGTGACATGAGAGCACGATTCGCAATGCTGCCGTCGCTATCGCCTCCCGTGTGTTCAGTTTCACCCCAGTGGCGATGCGGTCCATTTGTTGCTGTCGTTTGTCGCTCCCCGTGTGTCGAGCCCATACTGCAGGAGGCCCCCCAGCACCTAAACAGCAAAAGCTGGACTTCGGTGCAAAAAAAAGTGGGGGAGAGTTGAAGTTGGTCGGACAGTATGTAGTAGAGGAAATGCTGCCCTTAAACATGGTTGACTCGCCCTCGTTTTGTGGTTGTTGTTTTTATGTTGAGGCAGTGTGGGGTGCGGCCGTGTTGTGTCAAAAAGTGAGTGCCTGTATTTAAGTGGCTGTAAATGACTTGTTGACCTATAATCTGTTAAACATATGTCAAACATATTTCTCATGAATGATATCAAATCATTTTGAGTGAGAAACAGCACAAGGTAGAGGCTGCAATCAGTTTTTGGCAAAGTGACTTTTATATATTGTTTTTTTTATCGAGGTAAAAACTGTCATTGGTATTAAAAATGTCTTTTTAAACAGAAATCTGGCTCAGAAGGCTGCAGAAATATAACATCACAGATCTATAGAGATATTTTAAGTGGCCAAAAGCACTTGATTATAATGTAGGTACAATAACAGACTCTTAATGATTTTTGTAAAACAGGTTATTTCTTCATTTTATATATAAGCCCTTCATAAATCATGTTGATTTACCAATATAAGCAAAGACATTACACATAAACGCACACAGACACATCGGAATCACTTTATGGCAGACGATCACCCGCAGCTGTTTAAAGTAACTAATAAAGTCACTTGTAATCTAACTTAGTTACTTCTAAATTAAGTAATCACTAAAGTAACTACGTTGCTTTTTAATGTAATCGGATTACTTTTTCAGGGTAACTATACCATCACTGGTCACTACTACTGCACTGTAATGCACTTTGTCTCAATAGATTCACACTTCAAATTAATTAGATAAAATTTTATTAGATAACAAATCTAACATCAGGGAGGCACAAATAGGTGGCTCTTTTCTGGGATACCTCAAGCACTGCAGTTATACAACAGCAAATAAGCTGTAAAGCAATTACAAAAACTGCTACCAGAATAGCAGCTTAAGAAATTATGCTAACTATAAATGACCACGAGAAAACAAAAACATCTCCCTATCATATCCCACATTTCTTACCTCTGTTGTTTCTAAGTCTTGTTTCATAATGCCCTGCCTTTGTGTTTCTCTTGCTTTGCTCAACAGAGCCATTAAAGTACCGCCTCAAGGCTGAAAGAGCTAAGGATATTGGGCAGAACATCTCTTGGATCCGTGGCAGTAAGTCTGGAAGGCAGGGATTGAGCATGTGAATGGAGGCTACAAACGGAGAAGATGTGCAGATTAATGGATTCAGAAAGCTCTTAAGTGTATGAAAAGAGGAAGTGGAGGGAAGCTCCTTTGATCTGAGTTGCTGCTAATCCCTGAAATATCCAGTAATTAAGCTAAACTAGGATAATTTCACTCAGACTGAAAAAAAAAACTTCCATCTACCTTTTCTCACACTGGATACGGGCTTTTTTTAAAAGCTCACCCACACAGGTGTTTCAGATAACTACTTAGACCACTTGTTTGGCATGTTACTATAAACATATTGTACATATATGAATATATAAAATCTGTAGGCAAGGGACAAGATTTTTGGTGCATGCAGATTTCTGGTTTCTGTTTGCAGTCAAAGTGATACTGATCCATCATATTTGAGTGGATTTTGGTGGCATGCAGGTGCACGGTCTGTGGGAAGAGGAGAAGACAGATATGGGAGAAATTAGGAGCTTTACTGAAATGATTTGGACGACCATCAGTTATTTTCTCATGACAGTTTAGCTGTTTATTACAATTCTTAATTTATATGCATACACGAATAAGATATCCACATACATATGCAAAGTGTTTTCAGTGTCACTGTATCACTGTATATAGAGACAGTAAGCATCTTATCTTATAATTGTGAAAAGAACTCTTCATACATGCTTTCGTTAAAGAACACAAACTCTGAGGTCCTGCTATGAGAAGATTTCTTTTCGGACACTAACAAAGCAAGTCATTTCTAATGTAGCAGCCACTGATCAACGTTAATACCAGAAACTCTTTTCCTAAAAAATAACAGCACTAATATGTCATTTAACCACACTTAACACAGTTGGGGTAAATTGAGAGCTCTAAATATTCTTAAATCACAGACACGGACACATAAAAATTAAGTTTTATAGTTTATTGGAAAATTAAAGTACAGTACCAGTCAAAAGTTTGGAACTGGCCCTGCTCACAGTAACATTCTATGCCCCGCCCATTAAGAAGAGGCTTGCACAATCGCTTCCGTGTTCGGCGTGATGCGGCTCCATCGCTTCCGGTTGAAAATGGCGACGTTCTACACCGATGCTTGCAGGAGCTCCCAAAATTAAATCTCACTGATGTTCATCGGATTTGCAGGACAATGAAAGCCCCATCCAGCAAACTGGATAAAGGATTTAAATTATATGCTGCATCATATATACACAACTATGAAGGTAAGAAAACAACAATGAACCGCAAAGTAACGTTTGCTAACGTTAGCTAAGCTTCTATGTGCTTCATTCAATAGTAATTTTCTACATAACCTCGCAACATGCGTTCTTAATGTTTTGTCTTATCCTGAACTATAGACGGAGTTTTGTTAACTAATGTCACTCTTGCTGTTAGCCATTATTATATTATTGTTAAATAGTTAGCTATTTAATGCTAATCTTACTGTGTGCCATATGCTTAAGTGCTAACGTGAGTAATGCAGAAACACATGTGTGACTTTATTCAGTGTCCAATAAAGACAGGTTGTCAGGCGAGGTCAGCGTGAGAGCCTGGTGCTACAGGTCAATGAGGAAGAGTGAGTCACCACACAGATTAAGTGTAGGCAGCAAGCAGTGTAATGTTGTTCACCCCGTTCAATGGGGTTTGGTTCAGTTCAGTTCATTATTAAAGGCCCACCATCTTGAATGTTTTCTCTCCCTGCTTTATCACACATAATTTGACTGGTCAGATCATTTGATCAGTGTGTGTTTGGGTGATCAGAAACAAATTTACATTAAGTTAATACTATACACCAAAGCTATTTCAGTTATCAAGGATGGTTAATCAGATTTTTTTCAGTAGGGAGAGAAGGCAACACTAAGCATTCAGGAGGGTATGCCTGTTTTATGAGCCTGGGTCAGTAACCATAACACTGAACCATGCTCCTGTTGGCTCTTTTTCCAGAAGTAAGTAGATTTATAAAATTTGGTTTCCCATTTGTCAAATGCATATGTGTATTTGTTCATGCATATATAATATGCCAGAAGCAAGTTTTATAAGTTGAGAATATGTATTGATTTACATATGTGTTGTTTAACACACTACATATGAGAAGGCAGCTGATTATTATTACAGTTATTCAGAGATTCACATATCTAGACATACATCCCAGTCTCAAACATATGCACTGTTTCACACTTTTTTCATTTTTACTTCAATATAATAACTTTGTCCCTTATATTGTTATCATTATGTTTTTCCTTTAGGAGTGGATTCTACAGAGGCATGGTGGGTCCATTACCAGATCCCTGCATGTTCAGAATAACAGAGGCATATGCAAAATTTAAAATTGAGGACAGGCCTCTTGTGACCACGATGAACATGAGACCTGATAAGCCCCTTGTGGAAAGTGCCTTTGGCCTGGTGCAGGAGGGCAGTGTTCTATCATATCAGCAGCCAGTTTTGAAATCCCGGTACATCACACTACACCATGATGCACCACCAACACCACACTTGCCTCTGGAGGGTTACGACATCTTGCCATTAGACTGTGCGTTTGTGTGCTCAGAAGAGGAGCTCCTACATCTCAAGAACTTGTCTGTAACTCTGGAAATGACTCAGAAAACAGAAGCAGCTACACGTGAGCAAAGTTCCAGCTCTGAGTGGCATCTTCTCCGCAGGCCCAGAGTGACTGCCTCTAGGTTTCGCAAAGTGTGTCATGTCAGAGGCCAGAGCTCTGCAGAGTCACTTGCAGAGCGCATCATGAAGGGAACAAGGCAAACAGCAGACATGAGGAGAGGTGCTGAGATGGAGCCGGCATTAGCAACTGAGTACAGTAGGCTAATGAATGTAAACTACTCACCCTGTGGTCTAGTCATTCACCCCACTGCCCCCTGGCTTGCTGCGTCTCCTGATGGTGTTGTATTTGACCCCAATGAATACCTCCAGTTTGGTCTTGTTGAGTTCAAATGCCCAAATGTACGAAACTTTATTGACTGCAAATATGTACAAATAGACTCTGGTTCTCCTGCACTAAAGAAGAGCCATGCATGTTACTGGCAGGTACAAGGACAACTGCTCATCAGCGGGATGGAGTGGTGCAACTTTGTTGTGTGGGCAACAGGAGGACTACCTTGTGCAGAGAACAGATGCAGAGGTGCAAAGAGCAATCAGAGAAAAAGCTGTCCATTTCTTTTTCTACACATATATGCCAAGATACCTGTGTCTGAAAAATGAACAATGAACACATAAGGGTAAAAAGGATTCTTCAGGTTTGCTTGTGTAACAATTACATTTTATTTGCAGTTGAAACAAATTCATAAAATGTTTAAACAGTTTACATTTGCGTGAAATAAACTGTTATTTTAGAATTGGCATTGATTGAGTTTTTAAAACACATTAAGATATTGAGTTTGTATTATATTCAGGACAAACAACCCCATACTGATGTAGTTAAACTTTCACAAGTGAAGAGAATGACAAATGTTTGATGTAAAAAAAGACTAACAAGATTTTAAATAAGATTATAATTTAGATAAATTTCTGGAACATGTATAGAAACACAGTAGCATAATATAGTATTAATATTAAACATCTGCAAAAAATTAGAACTATCAGTAACTAGAACTCAACTATCAACATCCAAGTATAAGTTCTGTAATCAGATTTTGTCAGCTGACTGTAGTGGCTTCAGCTGCAGGCCAATTTCCATAAAGTCACCCTCCTAAAATAATAGCCTAAGTAACTTTTTTTGAAAAAAACAAAACTGAACCAAATATTCAAAATTTGATGATTTAGGCAAAAATAAAATTAAGCCTTTATTTTAGGATGGTGACAATAAGCTTCTTGCATTGCATTCTGGTGTCTTGTGGCTCACTTAACCCATTTTTTAACTAAAGCTGTGTTCTGGTGATTTGAAAGCATACATGCCACTGCAAACAGCTGGTTGATGTTGTAGACATGTGATAAGGTGATGATGCCATCAAAAAGGTTGTTCTGTTTTCTCCTCCTGACTCGCTCCACATGTACCCTCAGTCTGGCTATGGCCTGCATCTCCTTAACCTGGTATGCTGGCATCTGCTTCTGCTTCGACAGGAAAGGTGGACAGTACACTTTGCACTTACAGCAGTCACTGATTAGAAAGCCCTTATCAACCATCACTGCCATGTCTTCGGTCAACTTCTCAGCGATGCCTGATTGCTTGAATAGCTACTTATCACTAACCGAACCACCATACAGATCAGAGATGAATGTCACTGCACCATGTGGAGCTATGCCAACCAGGGCTTTCATAGTGCAGTGGGATTTGTATGAGTACATTTCACTTTGGAGTAGTGGTGAGGATGGTGTTTGGCATCTCAGCTCTGTACAGTCTAGGACAGGGCTATTCAATTAGCGGCCCGGGGGCCACATCCGGCCCGCGAACCCCCTTTGACTGGCCCACCCCCTGACTGACCCAACGTAAGCTGCAAAAATGCATTTAAATCATATTTGCTGTGACAGTTTTAAAAATTCCCGTCCTTTCTCTTGTACTTGAATGCACCACTAGCAACGCCAGCCCAGAATACTCTCTCCAAGTGCGACAACCGCCAATATATATCGCTGACAGGTCAAAAACGTAAAATTGACAATGAAAATCGCAGTTTTAACCCTGCTTGGACTGATAAATCTGTTTATTTTACCCCAAAGACTGAACTGTAAGACTGAACTCATTAAGTCAGCATTACTTTGAATGTGCAGAAGAAGCTTTAATTTTACAGTTATTAAGTGTTCACTTGGTGCAATTTCTTTTGATGAAATATTTAATGCACTGCATCAGTTGGTCTTTCTAGTTCAATTCAATTCAATTCAATTCAATTTTATTTATATAGTGCCAAATCACAACAAACAGTCGCCTCAAGGCGCTTTGTATTGTGGGTAAAGACCCTACAATAATACAGAGAAAACCCAACAGTCAAAATGACCCCCTATGAGCAGCACTTGGTGACAGTGGAAAGGAAAAACTCCCTTTTAACAGGAAGAAACCTCCAGCAGAACCAGGCTCAGGGAGGGGCAGTCATCTGCCGCGACTGGTTGGGCTGAGGGGAGAGAAAAGACATGCTGTGGAAGAGAGCCAGAGATTAATATCAATTAATGATTAAATGCAGAGTGGAGTATAAACAAAGTAAATAAGGTGAATGAGAAGAAACAGTGCATTATGTAAACCCCCCAGCAGACTAGGCCTATAGCAGCATAACTAAGGGATGGTTCAGGGTCACCTGATCCAGCCCTAAACTATAAGCTTTATCATAAAGGAAAGTTTTAAGCCTAATCTTAAAAATAGAGAGGGTGTCTGTCTCCCGAATCCAAGCTGGAAGCTGGCTCCACAGAAGAGGCGCCTGAAAGCTGAAGGCTCTGCCTCCCATTCTACTCTTAAGTATCCTAGGAACCACAAGTAAGCCAGCAGTCTGAGAGCGAAGTGCTCTATTGGGGTGATATGGTACTATGAGGTCTTTGAGATAAGATGGGGTCTGATTATTCAAGACCTTGTATGTGAGGAGAAGAATTTTAAATTCTATTCTAGATTTAACAGGGAGCCAATGAAGAGAAGCCAATATGGGAGAAATCTGCTCTCTCTTTCTAGTCCCTGTCAGTACTCTAGCTGCAGCATTTTGGATCAGCTGAAGGCTTTTCAGGGAGCTTTTAGGACAGCCTGATAGTAATGAATTACAATAGTCCACCCTAGAAGTAATAAATGCATGAATGAGCTTTTCAGCATCACTCTGAGAAAGGATGTTTCTAATTTTAGAAATATTGCGCAAATGCAAAAAAGCTGTCCTACATATTTGTTTAATATGTGCATTGAAGGACATATCCTGGTCAAAAATGACTCCAAGATTTCTCACAGTGTTACTGGAGGCCAAAGTAATGCCACCCAGAGTAAGTATCTGGTTAGACACCATGTTTCTAAGATTTGTGGGGCCGAGTACAAGAACTTCAGTTTTATCTGAATTTAGAAGCAGGAAATTAGAGGTCATCCAGGCCTTAATGTCTTTAAGACATTCCTGCAGTTTAACTAATTGATGTGTGTCATCTGGCTTCATTGATAGGTAAAGCTGAGTATCATCTGCATAACAATGAAAATTGATGCAGTGCTTTCTAATAATACTGCCTAAGGGAAGCATGTATAATGTAAATAAAATTGGTCCTAGCACAGAACCCTGTGGAACCCCATAATTAACCTTAGTGTGTGAAGAAGACTCCCCATTTACACGAACAAATTGGAGTCTATGAGATAAATATGATTCAAACCACTGCAGTGCAGTACCTTTAATACCTATAGTATGCTCTAATCTCTGTAATAAAATGTTATGGTCAACAGTATCAAAAGCTGCACTGAGGTCCAACAGGACAAGTACAGAGATGAATCCACTGTCAGAGGCTCTAAGAAGATCATTTGTAACCTTCACTAATGCTGTTTTTGTACTGTGAAGAATTCTGAAACCTGACTGAAACTCTTCAAATAAACCGTTCCTCTGCAGATGATCAGTTAGCTGTTTTACAACTACTCTTTCAAGAATCTTTGAGAGAAAAGGAAGGTTGGAGATTGGCCTATAATTAGCTAAGACAGCTGGGTCAAGTGATGGCTTTTTAAGTAGAGGTTTAATTACAGCCACCTTGAAGGCCTGTGGTACATAGCCAACTAATAAAGACTGACTGATCATTTTTAAGACTGAAGCATCAATAATTGGAAAGACTTCTTTGAACAGTCTAGTAGGAATGGGATCTAATAAACATGTTGCTGGTTTGGAGGAAGTAACTATTGAAGTTCACTCAGAAAGATCAACTGGAGCAAAAGAGTCTAAACAAATACCAGCAGTGCTGCAAGAAATGCACTTTTGCAAATACATCTAAAATGTTATAGAAGACTTTACTGTTGTGTGGTGAATAGATGCCTTGTTAAAAATATTCTGGTCAAGGTTTGGACCAAATGTTAAAATTTGCAATGCACCTGAATTATTTTGCTCATCAATAAATGATGCAGTATAAAGCCTTTATTGTGAATTCCTTTATTTATTTTTATGACTTAGTTGAGGTGTTAGCATATTTAGAGTTAAATCTCAAGAAATAATATAAGTAGGGGTCTTCGGCCCAGTGGCATCTCAAAATTTTCAAATCTGGCCCAGAAGAAAAAGTAATTGAATAGGCCTGGCTTACGGAGTTGCACTCAATGAGAAAAAAGAGAACAGGAGATGGCAGAGCGAGGAGCTGGAAGTGGAAGAGCGAGAGAGAAATAGAACATTGACGGATTAGTGTGAAACTTGCTGCAGCAGGTTGTCTCCTGCGTGACGTAAAGATGATGGACGGCAGTGTAAATGAGGGATTCTCAAGGAGAATTCCATGTTTAGGACACAACCTCAGGTTCTTCTTCCCTATCTTAGTTTTTCTTCTCTTTACTAAAAAGACCTTCTCCTCACATCTCATCTTTAATTTCTTGTCTTTTCTCTTTTATGCACTCACCATTTTTGTCCTTATTGTTCCAGTTGCAGCCTTTGATCCATAATGAAATGGAATGGGATGGAAGGGGAAAGCTGATGAATGATGAAAGGAGGGTAATGAGGCGGGGAAAAACCAGGGCAACTGTTTGTTGATAAGGTCAGAGTAAGAGGTCATAATAGTGATACCTGCCTGAGGGGAACATAAACACACTAACATCCATCCTTCTTTATATATCTCCTGCGCACACCCCCAGACACACACACATACACACACTTTTTAAAACCTCTTCAGCTCTCTCTTTATCTCTTTTTTCTCATCTCTTTTTTCACTTATTTGCCTTTAAATGAGCATAGTTCATATGGCACTGAGATGTTTAAATGGGTGCTAGTCTTGTCTATCTAATTGACATACACCTTTAACCCAAAACTTTGTATATACACACAAATCTCTCCAGAGAAAATATGTTTTTGTTTTGACATAGCAATTATATGGTGTTGTATATTCCTTTGTGTGAGGTTTTCAGGGACTTAAGAAGTGACTGGCATTATAAAGGGAGTTTAGTCCATGTGTAGAAAATATAAGTGGAAACAGAGCAAGCTGAGACATGCTGACACCCGCTGGTTTCACCTACATACCTGGACAAACATTCATGCTACACACAAGCACTTTCAATGGACTCAAATGAATCTATGTGTGTTTAACGTAGCAAAACATTTGTGTGATAACCTCATGTTTAACATGTACAATCACTGTGTGTGTTTGCTTTTTATCGATAAGATCAAAGTCAAAGTCGCTGTTTGACCAACGCCTAAAGATGAGATGACTATCATTACTTTTGAACAGAGCTGCTTTCTATATTTTATTATTATTTTAACATAACAGCATGATGGTTGTGCGCACTCGCAGACACAGATCCTCAGTTATTAGTGGCATGTGTAATATAATACATAATATAATATATGCAGTGTGGTCACAAAGACACTTTTCTTACGTTCAACGGTGCTGAAGTTTAAAGTTTATAGTCAGAAAAGTGCTGAAAAACTGCTGAAAAACACTAATCACTTAGCTACTGTGATTTTAGCAAAAGATTTGGCTGCAAAACTGTCTCTTATATTGTTGTGGAGGAATTTTGGTACACGGGGGTGTTGAGTTGAGGTCTGGACTTTGACTGGGCCATTGCAACACATTTATTCTTTTTCAGCCATTCTGCTGTAGAGTCGCTGCTGCGCTTGGGATCATCCTGTTAAATGAGCCACTTCTGGCCTAGATTTAGCTGTTGGGTAGATGCTCTCTTTGACTCTAGAATACTTCAGTATACAGTTCATGGCACTGTGCTTGACAGTTGTTATGAGGTTTTTGTGCTGATATGCAAACCTGGTGCTGTGCACGATGGCCAAACGTCTGCACGTTGGTCTCATCTGTTCAGTGGCCATTGCTCCAGGACTCTTGTGGTGTGTTCAGATGCAACTTTGCAAACCTAAGCCATGCTGTCATCTTCTTTTTTTAGAGAGAAGAGGCCTTTCCCTGCCAACCCTTTCAAACTAGCTGTACTTGTTCAGACTTTAACATTTAACATGCTAACTGAGGCCAGTAGACTCTGAGATGTAGCTGTTGGCTTTTTTTTTTGTAGGATCTCGGAGCATTGCACAGTCTGACCTTGCAGTGAATTTCCTGGGATGTCCACTCTTGGGAAGATTATGGCATTGGGTTAACACACCTGAATGCTCCAGACCAGCAAACTGTCCAAACTTTTGCTTTTATAGAGGTTCTCACACTTGCTGATGATCAATTAATCAAATGCATTTGATTAGCGGCACTTGTCTGCTACTTACCCTCTTAATTCCTATGGAAGCAGCAAGGGTGTACTTAGTTTTTCACAGGACTCTATATTCCACTGTGAAATCACAGCACACAGCAGTGGATGGACAAGGTTTTCCTTTTACAGCCCACGGTTCACTGGCCATCAGAGTAATCGCGCTCACTCGGCTAAAAATTGTTCCTGACATTTTTTTTTCTCTGTTCAGAAATTGAGCGTCAGTGTGTCGGCGTATACTCAAACTCTGTTAAACTTTAACTTCTACAGAACAGTCCTACAAGATTGATTATATAGTTTGAGAAGAGAGTGTGTGTACATGCGTGCACATGTGTGTGCGTATATCCATGTTCTTGGTGTTTCTTGATAACCATTCAGCTGATAAACTTCAGTCAATAAGTGGATTGCTGGGAAGTATGTGTGGTGTCTAGTTTGAGCTAATTTGAATGAGGGATGATCTTATTAATGGGTTTTTCCTCCTAATCTGTGACAACATCTGTGAGGTCACAGGAATGTGATATCTGACGACTGATGAACTAACAACTTAAATCTTGTTAGTTTGTATCTTATGGCAAAATCATTGAGCACGTAATCACTGTTAAGCCTGCTAGCCGATGTCCTAGTGAAAAAAGCACAACAGCGGGTCATAAAATTAGTTTTTTTATGATAACAGACAAAAATAAATGGATCAGAATAAGCGAAGAAAGTACAGAGATCTGCTGAATCAAGCCCATATTTAGTTTCTGGCCTTTTGTCCTTCTCTCTGCTCTCCTTTCCATCCTGACATGAAATAGTCATTAGATGTAGTGGTAATTCAGCCCAGCCGTCTTTCCACATTAGCTAATGTGCATCAGATAAGTCAGAAGGATGTAGGTGTGTGTGGTGTGTGTTCGTGTATACAGTATTTGGAAGCTTGTATATGCAGGTTTGTGTGCATCAGCATTCAAAGTGTATGGTTCTGTCAGGACTACAGCTTTGGCGCTTGTGTGTTTCTACGTCAGACAGTTTGCATGACATGGTTTTCTGTTCTATGGCTGACAGGCGCTAAATAATAAAAGCACCAAGAACAAGTAGGAGGAGCGGAAAAGGCAAGAAGGAAATACACGTAGAAGAGACAAGGAGAGGCAAGAATAGAAAATAGAGATGTGAAGTAAGAGAAGGCAATGCGGGATAATCCTAAGGACAGAGATATTGCTTTTAGATGCAGTTGTGTAATCATAATAGTTGCCTTGCGTGTCCTGCATCCATTTAAAGCATTTGTTGTGCACATACTTAGAAATTATGCATCAGAATACATGCAATGCAGTACTTGAAAATGAACAGTATGGAGATATGTCATGAACAGAAGTAGAGCTGCAACTCTCGATTATTTTAGTAATTGAGTATTCCATCGATTAATTGGACAAGAAATACTTTTGTCCTATTCATCTGCATATTTTAATTTCTGTAGTTTACTGCAGATTTTTCGCTGTGTGAAACAAACAGTGGTGGAAGGAGCAGCTACAGAGTTCTCATTTCTTCACGTTAACACTTGCTGATCAGGTGGTTGGTGAAGGACCTCCAGCTGTTTCCCAGTAAAGGTGGTTACAGGAAAAAGTGCTGCTGTTTTGCACGCTAAAAAAATGTTTCCTTTTCAACTGAGCTCACTCTCGAGGCTCCGTCTCTTTGTGTTTGCCGCGTGTGTGTAGACAGACTGCATGTAACACAACTGTTGCTATTGTGTTTTTGCATGAGCTTATTGGTGTAATGCTTTGTATTGACACTCGTCCTCCTAAATACGTTTCTATTGCAGGTTTATTTTTAGTAGTCGCTAATCAGGGATTAAACCATAAAAAATATTTTGACAAAGCCCCTTGGTACTGAATGGGTGACCAGGTGGGGGGGGTTCCCCTCCTTACCCACGGATTGCTAGTGCTTAATGGCGGCACCTGCTAGCAAACTGTGGTGAAAGTGATCCGTTCTGGTAGCTAAGAACTGACATTCTCAGCACAGTGAGCACAACACAGACACACGGGTGTAGAGAGCAGTGGAATCGTGGAAAAACGTGTCAGCGATGATCCACTTGGTGTTAAAGGGTCGTGTTTTTTTTCCTAATGACGGAAATCCGTTGTCGCTACGGAGAACTTTAATGCTGCTAATGTGAGTGAAATGCTCCGCTTACATGGAGACACGTGAGCACTGCAGAGTTTAAACAAAGCATTGAAGCAACAAATTTGTGTCGAGGATTTTTTAGAATCAAATTATTCAAATTACTCGAGGAACCGTTGCAGCCCTAATCAGTAGCACAGGTCACTGGGAATGTCGGAATGAAGTGGAAAGTTGCAAAAAGAAACGGAAACAAGTGAGAGACTGTTGCATGTGTACATGGCAAATAGCGTTGGAGAAGAAGAGTGGGGATCACAGGGATGACAAGTTTCTCCACTAGTCAACAAAGTGTTCATCACACCAGTTTTCCATAAAATGATGCGACGTCTCGACTTTTATCCAAGCAAAAACCTTCAGGGCTAAGAAAATTAAGTCAATAGAGAAGTGGCAAAAATGCAATTCCTCTATTGCCCAGTAGGGGCCGTCTGCATTGTTTTGAATGTTTATTTGTTTATTCATTGCATTTCTGGAAGTCTCTTGGCGTGCCTTTGACTGGCCCTCCAGTAACATGTTTTGTACAGCTGCACATTCACAGCACAGCCACTTATCTATATGACCATGAGGTTAAAAAGTAAATATATTTCTCAAAACCTCACATTCATATTCTACTTCTCTATTTCTCTGTTCACTTTCCCTCCCCCCCTTATCTGTCTGCAGCTAATAAAAGCTTCTTCTTCTTCATTCTTTCTCATCAAGCCAAGCAGCATCAGCAGAGCTCTTGTAATCATGGAAAAGAGAGGAATTTGTGAGAAAGGGAGGGGAAACCAGCACTGAAGGGCATAACTGATGGTTTGTTGGTATTGTGTGACATGTGCATGCAAAAGGTAATTTCCCTCTTTGAAACATGAACTCCTGCCATGGATAGAGAGAGAGTAGTGGGGGTGCAGCATAAATTGGAAGAGAGACACAAAAGAGAGCGAGAGAGAGACATCACAAGGTGACATCTGATGTCAGGTTTCTGAGTGTCGCCTCTGTGTCTGTACCCTTAATTGTGTGTGTAAAGTGTATTTGTGTATGTATTTGTATAATCATAATCTGTGGATTCCAGGTGGATGAGTGTGCTTTCAAATGATTATGATTAATGATTAAGTTTCTAAGTATCTAACACAACAAAATGTACACCTGCACATGATGAAATGCACGTGCTCTGCTCAGCATTAAGCTGAGTGCATAATGACAGCGTGTCAACAGAAAGTGTCGGCTATCTACCAGTGTTGCATTTCATTGATTCAAGCAGATCTGAGACAGCTGTACTCTGGGGCCCCTTGGTAACTCTATACACAACACACACATGGTCTCAGAGGCACACACCTGGGCACGGTGAATCCTACCCCAAGGGCAGCTTTGAGTGGGAGAAGGAGGCCAAGATAAACTACCGGAAGAGTTAAGTGTTACTGAGAAACTAAGTAGCTGAACATTGAAGTGCTCCTGTTTCCAGGCTTGAGGCTGCTGATTAAAGATGACTAAAGGTGCTAAGGGTAGACATTTATTCCAGCTGTGTATTAGAATTAACGTCACAATTCACATCCTAAAGTTAGATTAACAGGTATCATTTTAAGTCACTCAGTTCACTGATTCAGATTTGACTTTAGATGACTAAACAGCTCAGTTTTAAAGAAAGGAAGAACAGCTGCAAGCAAGAAGCCAAAAAAATGAAGCCACATTTCTCCCTTCTTTCCTGTGCTTCATGAATGATGGGAGTGTTACATAAATCAATATAACCAACCCTTTCCAAGGCCACGTAAAAGTAATTTATGAAATCATATTTATTTCTCAAAATTGGCCATGAAAAACTCTGAGATATGGGATTTGCTAAAGGTTGGCAGTGGAGTATTGTGTAGAAAAAAATGATTGCAATGTATGCATCTGCAGTGTGTGTGTGTGTGTGTGTGTGTGTGTGCGTCAGGATGGGTGAGTAGGCTGAGGCCTGAGGCGGAGTTTGGACAATTAAAAGAATTCCTGACTACATTCTTTCTCCCATGAAAAACTCCCATACACACCACTACGCATTATCTCTCTCCTCTCCCCTACGCTGTCCCTCAGTGTGTTTACCTTGCTCTCTTATTCATACAGTTAATCTCTTCTCTTCTTTTCACCAGTTAAACTGCCAGTCTTTCCACGGTCTTGCTCTGTGTTTCACACACTAATAATTGATTTTATTTTATGGCCCACCCCCAATTCCCAAATAGTTGAGAAACTGTGTAAAATGTGTAATTGTCTCTCGTACCCAGTTTGATCACCTTGGTAACTTATGCTGAACACGTTTGTGCTACTGTAAGTTACAGCACCACAAACTGCATGTTGCACTGTCATGGGAATTTGCATTCGTTTGATGATGAAAATGCACAAATATACTTTAATTCTTGGGCCTGATCTGCTGCCAGTGACAAATGAGTCTGCTGGATGAACAGAACACAAACAGCAAAACTGGGCAGGCTTATCACCGAGACTATTTAATCTTTAAAATGAATTTTATTGAAAATGTCATTTTTATTTACATTTTACTCAGAACACAATTATTTTTTTTAATATAAATTCAACTCTAGAATAATTACTTGCTTTACCTCGACTCCTGTTTGACAAAAGGAGGGCGAGACAGAAAGAGAGAGAGAGAGAGAGACCAGTAACAGTATTGTCTAATTCGTTCCAGTGTGTGTGTGTGTGTGTGTGTGTGTGTGTGTGTGTGTGTGTGTGTGTGTGTGTGTGTGTGTGTGTGTGTGTGTGATTTCTCTATGACAGAGCCACACATGGTGAAGCTTATTACCTTCCTGCTGTTTACCTCTCCCAGTGTGCTTCATGCATTCCTCAGCAACTATACTGAACATATTAGCTTGTTTCCGTTTGTATGCAAGAACTCAAGACTGTTTAACATGTGATTACTTCTCAGTGGAAGACTGAGGTGACATGATCTTTATCCAGCATATTCCCAAACTGCTGACGGCAGATACTCCGTGTTGTTGCTAGATTCCCTTAATGTTTCATTGCTATATGAATACCCAGCATGCAACAGTGACTGATTTACCAAACGCATGCATCAAACCTTCTTTTTCTGTAACTTCTTCTTTCCCTGCAAGATTTCAAGTATGTTGATGCTTATGGAAATGAAGTGAGCTGAAGATAAGGGGATTTGTTACCAATCCCATCTGTCATCTTTCTAAGTGGTCTCCAATCCCAGCTTGCAGTGACGGATTATGTACTAGTACCTCTGAGAGGATAATGAGCTGCAGTGTGACAGAGGCCATTTACAGGTTTCACTTTTTGCTTCGTATATTGGCTAAACTATCATTGGAATGTAGTTATATTTCCAAAACTGCAAGTGAGAAGAAATGTGAACAGCTGTCGTGATGAATTGTTGAAATGTGTTACTGTTGGCTGGTTTAACAACCGCAATTCCAACATCTCCGCTGCATCCCATCTTCTTTGGAGAAAAAGCTCTAAATCATAAGAGCTTTTCAATCAATCTTCTCTTTTGTTTAATGAAAAAATATGTAGTTTATTCATAAGTGTAATTTTCTGACATTCATTTACTGCTTATAAGGTGATTTTAGTTCAAATAAAAACAAGGAAAGCACAAAAAGTGTGTGCCATAGAGTGAGCCCCGTATCTAAAGAGGGAGCGGGTCTTCTGCCTGGTTCATCTTGTTTCGATAGCAGCCCAGAATGCACAAAGCAAACACTGCCAATAGAGAGAGATGACCTACATCATTGGCAGTGGAAATGTGAGGTGATGAGTTTTCATTTGGTTGCAGTGGGACACTTCACTCTAGATTCCACTAAACCCTACACACTGTACCTTTAATTCATCGCCCTCCTGCTCAGATCTGACATATTGGAGCTTCTTCACATGTTGTCTCTATAGGAAATTAAATGAGCCAGAGCTGCTTTGGATTTGTTACCAATCCCATCTGCTATCCCTGTAAGCATTTTCAAATCCAAGTGTGTCGATCCTTACTAAAGCAATAGGATTTTGTTGATAGTAGTGGATGTAAAACATGTAGCCACCACTTTTCAGTGCTGGCTTCTTCACAAGTGCCACACCTGTTTGGTTCCTTTCCCAGAGCATATCGTTTATTAACCACTTAACTGTCATAAAGTTTCTTGAAAAGTGTGGATATGATGACATACTGATAAGGACACAACAGGTCAATGTGATCATTACATAAGGAGGCCAAACTGCTGAAGTTAAGGTTTTATCTATTTATTACAAAGGATAATTTTATAAATGATACTCATTTTCTCAGTGTCAGCAGACTTTACAGTGACATAAACAGAAATTCTGCCCAGTATGTAATTAATTTGTTAATTTATTTTATATATTAATTTAATTTGTTTTCTTCATGCACTCGTGTGATATTTTAATTCAATGTGATGTCTGTTGCTTTATGATTCATAACAGGAGCATTAAGGTCCAAATATCAAAAGAATTCTTTATGTGTTCACACTGTTTCAAACTCATTTCTTCTCTGCGGCCACAAATTCAATGGCCCTCCAGTTTGCCTACCTCAGTGTTAATATTCCTCCAAAGGAATATTAACAAAGAGGACACCAAAGGAAAAGTTGGGCTATGCTAGCCCCGATCTGCCCCTTTTTGATCCAGTTAGCCTTCTTGATCATGTTTACAGAAAATGTGAAATCAAATGGAAACAGTGATGTTCGACCTACATCATTGTTTCGAAATGTTTCGCTGACAGAGGTTTGCTGCCAGTCTCAGGATTTAAACTACTGACTGAAAACTGGAACTCTCCTCTAACCTTCTGACTTATTCCCTTTCCCTTTCCCTTCTCTCCATCTCCTTTCCCTACATTATTAAGCTTTTTCATTTAGCACACGATGCTCTTCAGAAAGTGAGCAAAAACTTCCTGGAGCTGTTTCTGTGATCCTGGTGTTCCATGTTTTGCTCGGGAGTCAAAGTGAATTATTTTTGAGTCTCTCCTCACCATTGTGTGATCCACCCAAAATCAGGAGCATAAGCCACAGTGAGGCTGAGCTGGCACACTGAAGTGGTTAATTGGCTAATTAACTCCATGAAGCCCCAATCAAAGAGCCAATTAGCATTAGACACATGCAGTTTGGCATGGCCAATTAGTGCCAGTGTTCTTAATGAACTTGTTAAGTATGAACTCGTTAAGTGTGTTAATTAATTAGGCAGGGTGAATGAGGACTCGCGTTTTTTTTTTCCCTTAAGTGTCTCCCTGCAACCAGACAGTACTGAGTGTGTGCCTGTGCAATCTCTAGATGTACAAGGTAAGATTTGAGTGTACACAAGTAAAATGTACAGATTATATTATAAAATATATGCTTTTCCACAAGCTGTGAGTCTTAAGGCCTACATTTACTGAGAGACATTAGTAGGACACCTCACATGAGCTCATTTTGCTACCTCGATCTTTGTTTGAATGGGGGTTTAATGACAGTTTAAAAAAAACAGCTGGCATGTAGTTCTTACGCAGAGAGGTGTGCCCCGCTTTAAGCAAGAGCTGCCGCACTTTTTTTGCTACTGTATGTGCTTATTTGAAGAAGGGGTGCAGCTAAGTTTGCAACAATGAAGTGAACTGAAGTTTGTAAGCATGAAGCCTGTAAGTGTAAATATGAGTGACAGAAATGATGGCGGATAAGGTGAGACGTAGCCATCCATACACATATGTTAAAAGTACCGCATGTGCTGTAAATTCAAACTGTATTTACTTGTAAAATGAGCACCAAGAAAGAGCAGATCAATCTGTCCTGTCCAGCAGATATTTTTCAGATTTTGCTGGAAACCCAAATCCCTGCACAACGAACAAAAATCTTTGACATTAAAGTACACTGAGGGACTAACCTATTCTCATAATTTGAGAATTTGCATTTTTTTTTTTTTACAAATAAGCACAAAATAACAAATGGAAAAATGGAAATAAAACAGCGTTAAAAGACGTGAAGTTCTGCGAGTATGCGCTAATATCTCTTTAATGGTCCAGTAGAGAGAAACAGAATTTTCTGGTCTGTGAATCTCATTGTGAACAACTTATGTTAAAACCTGAGAGAAAAATGTGTGTGTTTCTGCTCTGCTCTGACCTCTTTGTGTGTTTTGTGTTGTTTTTAGCTCATTAGTTTAAAGATAACGTAGTTGACATGATTATTCAGCCGTACCAGGTTATGCTAGGGTTTCTCATTTCAGAGCTTGGCACTCAGTGTTTGGAATAAGCACTGTACTGGCATTGCTGTCATCCAGGCACACACAAAAAAGGGGCTGGAAAGCACAATGATTTTTTTTTTTTTTACACCAGGAGTGAAATCAGTTCAGAGGCTGTGGTGTTTTAGTCACAGGTATCATTTGTCACTTGGCAATACTGGCCAATCATTTTACTGAAAAGAAAGCAAAAGGGCCTTTTCAACTTAACCACAACATACCGGCGCTGTCAGACCACTGCAATAATTATTTATCAATGCACTACAAGTGTTTCTGATACTGTGAGATTTTCACTTGCCAGCAACAAAGGCCATAGACCCTCAAACACAGTAGTAAAGCAGGAAAGCATGAACTGGGAATAGATTATATTACCTTATAATGCAGTTGGTGAAATAAAGTAGGAATCCAGACAGTCACGATATTCAGTAAAATGTCACAGACTGTTACTGATATAATTATGTGGTGCTCCAAGTGGGACTCTGATATTTGGCAGCCTGAGAGCAACAGAATTGAACTGAGGAGTGAGAGGTGTAGTCAGGAGGGCCAAAAAAGGAGAAATAAAATGATTTATGAGCAGGCACTATTATTCTTTCCTTGGTTATTCCTCAGAGTCCTGCCTCTCTCTTTCCTCTTCCCAGCTGTTTTCTCTTTCTCAACATTTTTCTGCTGCTGTTTTTATCCTCCTTTCCTTCATATTTTTGTCAGTGCCCACCTCTGTCTATAAAGCACGTGCTGTTTGGCTAACCTGATTAACTACGTGTGGCCTTTAGCTCGGATTCTTGTGAGTATTCATAGTAGTTCGATTACATCACCAACATCATCATCAAATTACAGATAACAGCGATGGTCTGTGCACGAGTGTGACGAGTTGCCAAAGAGAGGAAGTAATTATAGATACAAAGGTTTGTGTTTACGTAATGTTATGCGGCCTTCAGCTGTAGGAAATGATTAATTGCACCAGTTTGCCGTAACTATGGCACAGTTACAGGTTGTGTAACGTTTAAAGATGCTAATTTTTTTCTCATGTTGGTGGTAACTGTTGCCTCAGTAGTGTATTCAAAGATAACAACAGATTGACATAAATTAAGACTTCAGATTAACTTTTAATGTTAAGTGGGAGATCTCGCTTCCCCTTTTCCTTGAATTCCACCCATGTGGATTCAGTTTACTTTCTTATGAAGAAAGAGAGGCTTCAAACCAGTGCAGCCTGTGTTCTTTCCCCTACGGTCATTTGTCTTAGCATGATCTGATTTGCTTATTTCATATTTTAACTGCATTACTTATAAGCTCTGAAAACTATCTTTTACAGATCTTTGTTGCAGGTGTGGCGTGTTTATCGGGCTTTGGACAGAGTGCAGATCCAAGTGGCTGTCAGTTTCCGCAAAGCTTCCAGTGTCTGATGCATTCTCCAGCTGAGGGAGTGAGTGGCTACGTTGGCCAGAAGCTGCACACGGGGAAGTCCGTAGCAATATGAAAGGCAGAAATAATTAACCACAGTGGATACGGGCTGCATTTGCAGTTAGTTTAATTTATACTTATTTCATTTCATTTTATTGTATGAACTCTTTTAGAGGAAACGACAGAAAAGGGAGAAGATAAAAGTCACAGACGGTGGAAAGTTGATCTTTCGGGATAGAGGAAAAGCAGGCAGAGATTAAGAGGGAGTGCAAGGGCAAGGAAAAAATGAGAATGACAAGGAGGGGAAAAAATGAAATGATTTGTGAAGAAGAGGAAGATACAGAGATTCAGGGCATTTTTGAGGACACGTAACAATTTCAGGCAAAGCGAAAGGGAGCCAAACTTTCTCTGATCTTTTCGATATGGCACCATCCTCTCATGGTTGTGGACTGCTGCCAAACTCTGCATGTATCTGTGTGTGGCTTGCCTGCCCACTGTACAACTTATTCACAACTTTGTTCCCTCATTTTTTCCTCTAACCATTATTGGAGAAGTCCTGACCACATATTTACAATGTTGAAAGGCACCACCTATTTTACAGTCTTTCCTTAAACACAACGCAGGAGAAGCAATTTGCTGCTGGATGGCTCTGCTGACTAACATGTTTGCTATTGGGGTTGCTGTGGTGGCCTTGACACGTGGGGCAGCTCCTTTTATGAATTAGTCTTATATTTAGAGTAAGCCCACCATGTGTTGTTTTTGCTACGGGTAAACTCGTGAGACGCACAAAGGGTGGGGAAAACATTAACACGCTAACATGCTTGAAAACTTGTTGAATGTTTATCGGATACTCAACCAGCCAAACCACTTATTTCTGCCAACAGACCAAGTATATTAAACTGTTTTATATCTTTAAAATTAGAAATGAAGACCAAAGTCACTAAAAAAAATGCTAAATAAGAAAGACCCTAGAAAGCGAAAATAATCACCCAGCACAATGCTGCATTACGTGAAGAGTGTGCGGTAAAAGAAAGAATGTATCTGTCGGCTCATTATTTCTATCTTCAAAATTCACAATTTTTCTTTCTTTGGCCAAGCCTCGGTAAACCACAGGCAATGTTCTTTCAATAGCCTCAAACACTCAGCTCATGCTAGGGTTATATGAGGTTGCATGCAACACACACATGCAGAATGAACGCACACTGTCATAACATCGTCTGAAAGCCTGAGTGGAAAATTGAAATTTACCACTTCTGGGCTCGTGCCAGTTATCTATCATGTGGAAAAATCTGAAAAGGGAAATTAATGTAACATCTTGTGCATCGCATTTCATCCTCTGTAAGCTTACCTACGTCAAGCGGCTTTGAGATTGTAACCCCACTAGTTACTGGTTGTCAGCAAGAAGTCTTTAGAAACCTGTGCTGAATATTATATGTTACATTAAATATTTTCTTTGGGGAAGTTTACGCTAATCATTTTAATTTAAATCCTTCCTAAAATTAATCACATCAGATTGTGGTTTTGGACTGAACAAAAGCTCAGAATATGATAAATGGTCAGAGCACAGATGCCAAAGGGGAAAGTGAGTGTGGTGTAGAAAATACTGAAGCAAAGAAAGCAGCGTGCGGCAAGATAGAAAACAGGACAGAGAAAATATCAGAGGGAGAATCCCACTAATGATAAACAGATGACACACACTCACACAACTCACTTTTGCTACAGAGAAAACAGTGGTTGGAGAACAAAATTATTGCAGTGAACTTGCAATTTTTGTTGCGTTTGAAATGGTTGCTTTGAAGACAGGGACGAGGTCTGTGACCACCTGCCATCAGTTGTCGTCTTTGGTGTGTCGAGAGGGTAAAGCAGTAATAAGATGGAGTCAGTCTGCTATTTCTCTGCTCCCAGTTTGCAATTGAACAGGGTCAAGTTGGCAGTGACGTGTAATCTGTTTCAGATCAGCTGTTTGTTGCAAACCTGTTGCTGTTTACATACACAGAAATTCACATTTAAGAGAAATCATTCATTTTCTTCCATTTACCCAATCCAAGGTCGCGGGGAAGCTCGAGCCTATCCCTGCTGTCACAGGGCGGAAGACAGGGTCCACCCTGGACAGGTCGCCAGTCTGTCATAGGGCCAACGCAGAGAGACAGACAACCGTTCACATTCACACTCACATCTACATGCAATCACCAATTAACCTAACCCGACTAACTGCATGTCTTTGGAGAATGGGAGGAAGCTGGAGTACCTGGAGAGAACCCATGGGGAGAACATGCACACTCCACACGGAAAGGCCCTGGCCAGATGGTGGAACCCGGGACCTTCTCGTGTGAGGCAGCAGTGCTAACCACTGCGCCACCGTGCCACCCCTAGATTTGAAACTGAAATTCCTCCACAAACAGCGACATAGTGGCTGCAGGATGTTAGCTACAAAATGACATAGGTGCTCATCAGTATATAACAATACAACCAGAACACAGCCACTTGGCAACCAGTTGAGTCCAAGACAGACATCTCAGATTAGTTGTGCTCCTGGGTCTCTGGTTATAACCGAGCGGTTTTCAGTTGAAGGGTCCACACTATTCAAGCCCAAAGGAGTTGCATCAGGTGTGACCTGAGACCTGTTTTTTCAACATTGATCAGGTTGTGCACCATAAATTTGACCCCCAGTGTGAGACTGTCAGCACAAAGTTCTACTGAGGTGTCTGATGAAGAACATTATGAGGAAACGATTTGAACTGCGGTGCTGTCACTGCGGCGTTTTGAACCATCTTAGAGAGCATTGAGTTTTCTTGACCAACGCAATCTTTGCCTCACCTCCTGCACCACCCATCAGATCTGCCTCTCTGCAGCTTTGGAAACTTCCCGAAAATGAAAACGAATATGAAGCATCACCGTTTTGACACGACTGGAGTGCGACAAACTTCCACTGGGTGATCTAAAAATAGCAGCTGCGCGCAAACACATTTCTAGGAAACTGAAATTTGACTTCACAGAAAATTCCTTCCAGCGTAAAGCTGTTCAGAAACTGTGTTTACTTTGTTCATGTGTAGACACGAAGAAACTGACACTTTTGAAGCCAATGAAGTAACCACCAAACCTTTGCTTCCTGATTGGGTCTCAGGTCACACCACCCTGTAACCAAGTAAACAGCCTTCTGCTTCTTGTTTGCATTGACTCAGTGTCCAGCCAGTGTAAATGATTAATGGTTCAAAATGTTCTTTTTTACAAGCTTGTTTGTAAGTTTGGAAATAATTTCTGAAATTCTGCTGCACGATGGAGACTTTTGTTCAAATATGTCATGTTAAAATGGAAATGTGCCCGTGTGGCTCGAGCCTCAGTCTTTACCTAAAATTAATTTAATCTTAAATCTAAAACCAAAGCTCAGCATCACTTTCTGATACTGTCCTCACAAGTCTGAAAATGATCTTGACAAAGACACCACATCTCCCACACACACACACAGACACACATTCCTCTTTATCCACGTCATCTCCTCTATCTCTCACGTGTTTGATTCCGATTGTGTGCATCATTTTAGAAGAGAGATATACTGAGTTCTAGCCAACATGGCAACTCATATTTAAGCAATAGCACATGAGGCGAAGATGTACTGTTTTGTTTTTCATTGGAGCTGGTGTGCTGTGGTTGCAGGAGGGAGGCTGCAGGCTGTGTGTTTAATGTGCTTGGGAGTAGTCACTTTAGCCAAGTTGGCTGCCGAGTGCTGGCGAAAATGGTTTTGTGGTTTCATTTACACAGAGAAAGGGACAGTGTGCCATATGAAGCACTACTGGAAGGTCTCGTTTTATCCTGGTATGTAGCTGCTGGATGAAGCAAAGTCTCTGTATAGGTATGAGTGACCATCCTATTAATACAAATCAGTTTTATTTTTGCTGCTCTGCAGAGATCAACCCGGCTGATTATTTCATGAGAACCATGCAATTCACCGATTTAAGGGCTAAAATCAAAGATCATGTGTTTTTGTTTGTGTTTGTGTGTTTGATGTTCATAGCTTGACCCATTCTGACAGTGACAGTAAAGACACTGACTTGAAGAGCCAGTGTGTCCTTTCCCCATGTGGCTGTAATGTCGACCAGACCTGAACTTTGATTGGTTTCTGACATTTTTTCTTCTCAGGTCTGCAGATTTTTCTTTTATATTTACCATATACACTGATTTTTTTTTTTTTTTACTCACATAATAAAAAGCATATGCTATATTGACTGAACTCACTTGCTGAGAAATGCAAGAGGGAAATGGAAATAGTCAAAACAAGATCGTGCAGCACATTAGGCAGAGTTTAATGTTGCCATCCTGGCATGTTTGTGGAAAATTATGAAGTAATATGGCTCTTAAATCTTATGATTGACTGCTGCGTTCTGTGATTGCCTTGCAAAATGGTGATAATTAAGATAGTTTATGCTGTTATTTCCTGCCAATAGCACAGGATGCCAACTCTACATCATGCTGTGCCGTATCCACTTTTCTGGTTTGTTTCTAGTATATCATCCCATTGTATAGTGTCAGTACTTTACTGTTGAGATGCGTTTCTTGTGGTGAGATGATATCAGGAAAAGAGAATTAAACAGCAGGGTTTCGTCTGAACCAGTGGACTTTCAGCTATGAAAAAGTATTCAGTTTAATATGGCATTCATAAAAGCTGGACCTTTGGAACTGCATCATTAGTGAGACTTATGCTTACCTATTTTTGGAGCAAGATGGCACTACAGAGGATTAACCAATTTGCTGGAATAAATGTTATTTTTTTTTTACAGGATTTAAACATTTCTTCTTTACCTATCAGTCCATCTTCATTCCCTCCCCCTGTACCTTTCTCCTCTCCTTTTTTTCCTCTCTCTAGCGTCCCTGCTAGAGTCCTGAGTTTAAACAGCTTTGTTTTTTTTCCTCTTGACACGTTGGCTCCGAAAAGAGGGGAGGAGAAGCAGGAGGGACAAAAAGAAGGGGAGGAAGGAGAAGAAGATTTTAAGCCAAACAGAGGGAAACGACAGTTTGTTTGGTTAAGACAGCCTATTCCTTAGAACACACTAATCTTCCTCCACTTGGCTGGCTACCTGCAACCTCAAGCAGGAGGCTTGGAGGGAGCCTGGCGACAAATGCTGTGGTGTAGAAATAATTTCATTGTATTTGAAGACTTCCTTGTATATTTTACCAACTTTAGCACCATAAATAGAATAAACTACCAGACTCCGATTAAAATAGAAATCGCAGTATTTCCATAAACTTTCGTCTTAAAATAGTTGGGAGACATGAATGAGGCAGGAAAAATTGGACTTATTTGCTAATCAGAGCAGCACAAAGATGACAAGATAACAGACACATGCAGATGCACCATATTTGTAGCTTTTTCTGAACTCCAAGTTGCTGTGTGGTTCTTCAGCAGTGCCTCCTGTCAGCCAGCTGTGACTGGACATCTTGAGTTCATGTTTTTGTCTAAAGCAGAACACGTTTTTCTATCTTTATCTGAGTTTGGCATAAGATGAAAATAAAAGTCAGTGCAGACCTTTTTTCAAGTTTTTCACCCACACACATACTTACACACATCTCACTGTCCTGTGTGTGTGTGTGTGTGTGTGTGTGTGTGTGTGTGTGTGTGTGTGTGTGTGTGTGTGTGTGTGTGTGTGTGTGTGTGTGTGTGTGTGTGTGTGTGTGTCAGACTGGCTGACAGACTTATATTTGCCCTGCTGTGTGTCTGGAATAAATATGGACCCAATAGTTCCTTAATAGGCTTGCCATTCTACTGCACGATGATAAAAATCTTTTGTTCTCTGTTCAGGGTTTGTAGAAGGTCTTAAAATCTGAGAGCCATTCAAATCCTGAACATGTGGAAAATTTTCTGCTAATTCTCATTATGACTTTGTAAAATTCTTGTTTCTGTGAGACGTGGGCCTTGCCAATCAGCAGGTCAGCGGAATAAAAGGGGGATGTGACCCTGCTTTTTCTGTGCAGCAGATATATTTTAAAAGCTTGCTAACATTATTTCTTCAGAATCATGCACCCTGTTCTGATTCCTAGGGTGCCAAATATTAGCATATTTGAGATACAAACAAGGTGTCCTTTGGTGTTGCAGCAGTTGCAACAATATGGGATGCTTCTGTTTTAACAGTGCAACCCTGTCTACATACCTAAGGGATTTACAAGCTGTAAATCAAAGTCATGCAGGAGACAGCAGTTTGCATATGTAACTTTTATTTGTTCATTTTTCTTTTGGTTTTACGACTGTTGTGCAAAGACATCAAGCTGCTCTTTAAAGGAACATTTAGTGGCACCAGTGATGTGGACACAGATTTAAATATCACTGTGAGTGCAGGTACTTCTGTTGCTGTCACATGTTACCAGTACCAGCCATTTGCTGAAGCCCTTCTCATAGGGATAAACTGTCAAGTGGTGAAGGGTTCGTGAAATAGCCCAAAGTTATTGAAGGTTAGGGATAAATTAAACAGCTCTCTTTATCCTGCCTGCTTACTGTAGGGTTGCTGATGTAGTTTCTGTAGAGTAGCAAAGAACTGTATCATCTGTATACATAGAGCAGCAGCTTAAATGTACTGAAAGGTCAATTTGTGTTCACTGCATAGTAACAACATGTGACTATTGTATATTCTTTTCAAGTGACACAAGTATGATGGGAAGTAAAGGCCATCACTAGTGCTCACATTTATTGCACTGCAACACTTATTGTGTCAAACTTTGCCCCCTTAACTCATGTTTGTCAGGTTATGAATATAACCTGAAACACACAGTGCAGGTTCTCTTGTGCTGCCAGGGAAGCTTTCTGGCAGCATAATCTTTGATAAGTAAAGTTTGGGATTTGATTTAGTTTAATGGGCACACGTTTTCCTTTGCTGACTTTAACTGCCGGCTCCCTAAATTAGAACTCAGTCATCAGTACTCAGAGAACCCCTGTACTGTGTATTTTTCTGAAACTACTTCGACAGGCAGTAGGACTTGAAACGTTCTAGTTTTTGAATATTACAAGCTCTGCTGTACAAGCAAAATTTGTGTCCAACATCACAGATAAATATCATTTGACTTCCTGCGGCATAAACCCCAGCTTGGCTCTGCATTAGATCAAACAATTGCCTGTGTTGATGAGTGGCCGTACGGTGCGAAAACATCCCCTTCTCAATGCATTAGTGCTGCACCTACAGAGGGGTGTTCAATCTAAGATGGCTAGTTACCAAGGACACTCGTGTCATGGTGCTTTCTTCATTTTCAGTTTTAAAAGAAATAACTTTACAGGTACGTTATGGGTGGCCTTAATAAGTAATTGTATGACTATGAAATTTCATTTAACCTTCCACTCATCCATTCCTGCATCTCTTACCCCCTCATTTATTCATTCATCACGCTTTTCTTCTCCCCCTCTAACTATCCTCAATTACTAGTTGATGGTGGGGATTTCTCTTCCCTGCCAGACACAGACAGCTGTCAGTGCACCTGAGAAATATATGTGTGTGTGTTTGCCTAAGAGCGACGCACAAGTGTTTGCGAGCACCTGTTTTGACTGCCTAATTTTTAAAAGTAAAATTATGATTATGAAAAGCTGAAGCACTTCGTTGGGAGTGTCTCTGAGTCTGGCATGCCAAGCTTTGGGAAAGTTACTGTAAGTTAAGGTTTACACAGTCTGTGAATGTCTGTTGTGTGTAAGGTATTCAAAAACAGGTTGTAATGCATTTATACTGTTTTTTTGGCAACATTTGTGAAAAATTATAACGTGTATTGAAAATAACAGCGTGTAGCACGCATGATCTTGGAAACTAGAATTTGGAGAATGGATTACAAACGCATAAAAGCTGAATCGTGGATATAATGCTAAGAATGTGGTTAGCTGCATTAAGCTCCATTGAAAAACTGCTTCTGTAAGATATAACCAAGCAGTAGGATTATTTTTGCCTCCAGAACAGTATGTATGATAAATAGAAACAATTCTTCAGTGCCTACAGTATACATGTAACTGTTTCACTATTAATGTTCAAGATTTAATTGAAATGCTAAAAAGCAAAAGTGTCACAGTAGAAAAAAACAAACTTTTAAATATTCTTTATTAGAATACATTTTTATACAGTGGTTGGAGACTTTGGCATGAACTGTGTATTTCTTTGAAGAAAGGGGCCAGGCCTGTGACCACTTGAAATCAGTTGCCTGCTTCAAGGCAACTTTAGTGTGTCAACACTGCAATAAAACTGCAATAACACAGAGTCAGTCTTCTGCTATCAGTCTGCTATCAGTTTGTGATTGAATGGGGTCAAATTTTCAATTACATGCAATGTGTTTGTAATAATACGGCAATTAACTGTGTGACACAGTTGCTGCAGGATGGAGATTTAACACAAAATGACCCAAGCACTGTCCAATCTTTTACAGTATGTAGGAATATAATCAGAATACAACAAGTTTCTGTCACAGGTGAGTTGCACTCATCAGCACAGGCTGACTCAGATTCATTGAAATTTGTCGGCAACCTGTCTGCATTTATAAATTAAATTAAAGGCCGATCTGTCTGAGAGTGGTTGCAGTCAGTCTGAGTCGGATTGCCCATCTACTTGCAATCAATCAAGAATGTGGAAAACTTCAGTAAAACCACAGATTTTTTTTCCTAGTTGCAAGGAGGTTGCTCTCCTGTAGTGTAACTGAGCCATAACTTTTTATTACAAGTGATATTCACCCATTCACACAGACATTCATACAGCACTTTATTCTGTGCCTTCAAACACTTTCTAACCAACAGGGGGTTTGGTACCTTGCTCAGGGACACTTGAAATATGGACTGGAGGAGCGAGGGAAGGATGAGCCTTCTGATTAGTAGACAACCAGCTCTACCTCCTGTGCTACACCAGCCCCATGTACAGTATAAATGTTACATATTGAAACAAGCACCTATGTGAGAAGAAACCACTAAGGTTTAATTAAATCTCTTCATTGCTAAGCTTGTCTTGGATTTTCCCTGGGGGGGGGCACATGTGCACACTGTCACACTAATAACTGCACATTCTAATGTTTCAACAGCCCCTGATATGGCTGTGTTAGTGTGAGTGTGTGATAAATCCTTGAACATGCTGACAGTGGCCTGTTCGACTGGATCAGTGCCCATCAGGATCAGGAATCATTTCGCTGGATCTGCTCATTGCTATCATGTCTCAGGTCCTAATGAGGCAGCACAGTAGCACTGCAGTATCTGCGTGTGTGTGTGTGTGTGTGTGTGTGTGTGTGTGTGTGTGTGTGTGTGTGTGTGTGTGTGTGTGTGTGTGTGTGTGTGTGTGTGTGTGTGTTCACAAGCTCCCTATTTGCCAGCCTACATTTCAGCAAAACTGTCTCTGCAAATCCAAGTCTCTCTAAATCCCAGTGGTTTAACAACAGCTTGTCAACTGGGAGACTTTAATAAAAAGACATGTCTGTGAGATGATACCACAGATTCCAGACCCACTGCAGCCACTGGTGCATTTAGGGTTTCCCTGTTAATATTCTTCATTTTATTGAACAACTGTTGACCTACAGAGTTGCTTTTGATAATAATATATAACATCCACTAACATATTTAGCAACAGAACTGTGTGCTGAAAGCAGAGTTTGTTGATCTTGTCTGCTGTATCGGGTCATTGGAAGCTGCATCCCCACTTTTATCACAGAGATTCACATTGAACTTGAAGAATAAATTATACATTGGTTCAGTCACAAAAGGAAGAGACATATGTGCCGTATAAATGGACCACGCGACAGGCATGATATGCATAACGTGTTCAAAATATTAAAGGAATAAATTCAAGCCTTCTGTATAAATAAAAATAACTCATGGGGTCATTTGATGGCATGCAGACACCGATTTGTGTGCGGGCTTCTGAAAAATGTGCATTTGACTGCGCTCTCTGTGTGCGGGCTGAAGTTTAAAGACTGTCTTTAAGTAGGTGATTTCCCTGTTTTCTGTCTTTTATCCATCCTCGCTGTGATCTGCTGAATTTTCCTCCGAAATAGCAACAGGGTACCGACAGCACAGCTTTGATGAAAGTGAAGCTCAGAATTAGAGGGCCCTCTGTGGAACATTTGGCTCAGAAGCACCCTGTGCCTGTAAATATGACACATGTAACACTTGTCTATATTTGATAAAGAAGAGATTCTTTAGTCTGATTTTGTCTGAGCACTGATCCAAACTAATTCATTGTAATACAGTATTTCTGTTGTTAGAGTGACAATCCAACAACAGAAGGCACAACATAAAATTTTATAATTATATTAAAAACTGAGACACGCGTCTTACTGCAAAATAGCAGCTGTCACAATCAAAGCTGTGAGAATAATTCTTTGAGTGTTTTATTTTAGCTTTTTGTCCACAGTTAGTAAAACTAGGTCATCTTCTGATTAGACAACTAGGTTTAATAGTGGTGGGAACTAGTGCAGCAATGTGCAATCCACTGTGAAATACTGCTGGTGAGGTGTGTATATGTGTAAGTGTATATTTGTGTGAAAAAGACAAAGCCTTGGTCATGCAAGGTGCTATAATCCACTCGGTGACCTCCGGAACCTGCTCGCTGTGTGAATGTGTGTGTGGAAATGTGTCACCAGAGTCGTGCTTATGTTTGATGGTGGTCTTATCCACCCGATGACCCTCTGAACCAGATGGTGTGTGACTACATGCCTGTGAGAGTGTGTGCGTCCCACCACTGAGCCTCCTGGCACCACAGTCAGTCCCTGCACCCACCCACCCCAGTCCACTTTCCGCCCCCTTCATCCTTTCAGTTGGGTGTGATTACATCAAAGTGAAAAAAGGAGGATTACAGGTTTCTGTGCCCCGAGGGAAACCTAGCATCTCTCTAACTGTAACTCTCTCTCTCTCTCGCTCTCTCTCTCTTTCATTCCTGCCACTTTCCCACTGGGGCCCCTGTAATCCCTGTGGTGTCAGAAGGTCAGGGGACCGTGTCATGGATAACCCACTGGGGCACATATAATGCAGCTAATGCTATATAGATAGATAGCTAGCATGAACAGAAAGACAAGACTGAATGACTACTTACTTTTTTATTATTATCTGTTTTTTGCTCTCTATGTTTGCTTTTTTTTCTCCTCTTTATCGTCTTTGTTTCATTTCAAGTTGCAGCAAAACTGTCAAAATGCCTTTTTGTTCACCCTGATAGTCATGGAGGCAACTAATTGCCACTGCTTGACAAATGCTCCAACTTCTGCTTTAAAATATAAATTCACTGCACACATACTCATACACACGCACGTACATAGATAAGATTAGTATGGTGATAGAACAGGCTGAATGGACTCCATAGTTTTAATGATGTTAATAATCCACTTAATCCTGGAATTTGTTTTATGTTGGGTAAGTGTGCAACACACACGGCGTGGTCCTAAAGACACAAAGAGAAAAAGACTCTTGGTTGTGGTCAGTGCTATTTTTTATGCTCTACATTTGCAGCCATGTTATCTTGGCCTGCATATTTATGCATCTGTTGAGCAAATGTTTATAATGCAACGCCACTAGCAGTTGTCTAGTGTCAGATCAGTTTTACGGGTTTGGTCAGTCCACTGTAAATGCATGCCAATTGAAACTATTGTTTCTCTGTTGCTCTTGAAGAATCTATCCGACTGTGCATCTGTCCTCTTGGATTTTCCAAACATTCCACATCAGGGTGCAGCAACAGTGTAATGCACTTGTGCAAATTCATCTCAGTTTGCAGATAAATTGAAAGAGTCGCTTAGGAGGATGGCTGTATACAGACTGGTTGAATTGAAGTAATAATAAGCAGTGGACACCAAAAAGTGCAGTGTGTTTAATCCTGGGTTTCTCACCAGTCTTCATCTATAGTCAGGTAAGGCATTTCTGCTTAAATGACTTTCCAGTCTCGAGATAAACACTCTTGACCATCTGTTAACTAGTTGTGTAGTCTTAGTTTGTGTGAAGGTTTAGTGACAATTCACCAAATCCATTAAGATTTTTCAAAAGCCGTGTCCTAATAACTGAGCTAAAATGCATTACCTGCCAGCACCAGCCTTCTCCTTTGAAACAGAAAGCTGCTAAAACTGGACACGGCTATAATGTGTCCTACTGTTTGAAGCCAAGGACCAGTGAAGTTCACTGCTGCATTAAAACACGTATGCATTTTATAGAAAGATTGTTGAAATACCACAGGGATTTAATATTTGGCTGAGTGATTTTCTTCCAACAGCAACACACTGCTTCCTTCAGCGATCATGCTAATGGCCGCACCTTTTAAAGTTAGTACAGCGCCATTAACTTCAATGAAGTGTGACCTTCCAACACGGAGGCACTCGCAGTTTTCTTTGATTTTGGCTGTTTTTTTGTTTTTTTACAGTTTCCTTCAGAAATGTTTCATCGCTACATTAATATTAGTAGTGTGGATGCCTAACGCTACCAAATAATCTTAAGTACCTGACAGGCCTATTTTAGGGTTTGGCCGTAAGTATACAGTAAGAAGCCAAAACAGAAGTTGCCAAAAAGCGCTGTTACCTTCTGCTGTGCACACATTGTTCCACATAAAGGTGAGTGCTGTTCTCAAAGCTGAGTGAACTGTTTCCATAAAATAACCACTGTATGTCTTCTAGAATATTTACACACTGAAGATGCATTTTTATGATTTTATTTTCTTTGGTGCTGATGGTTTATGATGCTGTACATCATACATACTCATACTCATGGATTTAAATATGTACAGTAGCCCAATTATTGCAGTCATGTGAGCTCATCTGAGCATAAACTACAACTACATAAACAACCAAACCCCACTCTCGGCTTACGAAATAACCTAATTAACACACTTTAGCTCAAGCAAACCCTTTTGTTGTAACAAAATACTGTATATTTTCCTGAATTTATCTATATTTGACAGTGAAAAAGTATTTGCTCCTGTCCTGATTTCTTAGTTTGGTTTTTTTTGCATATTTGTCACACTTTCAAATAATCAAACAAATGTTAATATTAGACAAAGACAACATGAGTAAATTCAAAATGCAGTTTTATGATAGTTAATGATGGTTTAATGATGGTTTCATTTGTTGAGGGTAAAAAGCTATTCGACCCTACCTGGCCCTGTGTGAAAAAGTGATTGCCCCCTAAACCTGATAAAGCTTAAAGCTTCAGGACACAAACTAATGGGCGGACATTCCCCTTCTGGTAGAGCAGAATTCATGGTTCATGGTTCCATCAATTACAGCAAGTCGTCCTGAAGCAGCAAAGCTGCCACAGACCATCACACTACCACCACCACCATGCTTGACTGTTGGACTGATGTTCTTTTTATGAAATGCTGTTCAGCTTTTGTCTCATCACTCCACAGAGAATTTTCCCTAAACTTGGGGATCATCAAGATGTTCTTCAGCTAATGTGAAACGAGCCGTTGTTTTCTTTTTGCTCAGCAGTTCTTTAGATATTGTTCTGGGTGCTTTAGGTGCTACTGTTCCAAGTTTTCTCCATTTGTGGATAACGGCTCTCACTGTGGTTCACTGGAGTCCCAAAGCCTTGGAAATGGCTTTGTAACCCTTTCCGGACTCGTAGATGTCAGTGACTTTGTTTCTCAGCTGTTTCTTTAGATCATAGCATGGTGTGTTACTCTTTGAGATCTTTTAGTCTACTTCACTTTTTAAGTGATTTCTTCATTTAAGAGGTCTGGCAGTAATCAAGCCTGTATGTGGCTTGTGAAATTGAACTCAACATTCCCCAAAATGTAGTAAATAACAGTTAATTGATAGTTTAACTTTTCAGAAAGGGCCAGGTAGGTTTGGATTGTTTTGTTCCCTTAATAAACAAAATCATCTTTTAAATTTTCCATTTACTTGGGTTATTTTTATCTAAAAATAAAATTTGTTTGATGATCTGAAACATTTAAGTGTGGCAAATATGGAAAAGAACAGAAAACAGGAAGAGCCAAATACTTTTCACGGCACTATAGAGCACAGTGAAGACTCATCCGTGGGAGACACTTGTCTGATGGGGATCCCGCTGCAATCTAAAAATCATTTCAGTTCAGTGACTTGCAATAAAACAAAGATTCACTAAGATGCTATTAGGAAACTGAGCCCTCATCTTCAATAGCTCACAAGCTTCAGCTGGAACAAAAGCCTTTGTTGGGTCACAGAGCTCACTGCACAGTCTGTAGAGACATCAGACTGGTTTATGACAGACGGGTCAGCAGGGGGCAGGCAGTGGGCTGAAGACATACATATAGCTTTAATTGTACTCATGCCAACATGCCTGAAAGTGTTTAAAGCACTGGAGATAAGTGTGCATTGTTTGTAAAACTGCAAGCAATCAGGCAGACAAGACACACACACACACACACACACACAGATACTTCAGTGAATCCCTAATGTGAGACCCATGACCTGGTGAAAGGGGGAATCTAGGTGTGTGAGAGTGAGTGTGAGTGTGAGTGTGAGTGTGTATGGGTCAGGGTTGCCAGGCGCAGTACTGCACCTGTGACTGGAATGAAGACTAAAGGAGCGGGACAACTGAGAAGACGCACAACACAATATGACCATGAGTGCAACACTTTGAGCAGGCCCTACAGACCTCTTTACATATGAAGTGTACTGTTGGGAAAACAAAACCTCACATGTTAGAGGGTTTCCAAAAGAAGTGGTCCCCTCTGGTTCTGCTCACCTAGTTAGCGAGTCAACAGTTTGGACTGTCTTGGCAGAAACTTCAAAATTTAATACGTTTTAAAATTGATCTGTTTATTAGAAATTACATTAGCTGAGCCCAAATGTGCAGCTAGTCCTCTGAGGTCTGCTTTAACAGCAGTCATGCAAACACATGTGAGTTAAACTCCAAACTTTATGTTTTAGTGACTTCTTGAAGGAAACTCTTGATCCAGGTAGAAATCATATTATAAGTCAGTGAGAAAGGTATTCCCAGCTGACCAGCAGTAACCGGAAGTGTTGTACGTCCATGAAAACAGATTCTGCATTTAGTTACTTATCACAAAAAAAAAACATGATGCCTTCTTCTAGATAATTTAGCTCAAGAGTAGGTTGAGCTAAGTTTGTTTATTTACTCAATTCTCAAAAGTGGGATTGAAAGTTGCCTGTAGAAGCTCAGCAGTCTGCTTACTAAAGAGCCTGGAAAGTGGCAAAACTCCACAAAGCTCCGATGCTCCCTTTGAGTATTTGGGATGTACTGACCATACTGTTTGAATGGACAGAGCATCGTGCTGCAGGAGTTTGACTAGTTGAATGGATGCTTTTATACATTTTCCCTTGTGAAATGTATCAAAGGAATACATTGTAGCTCACTATATAGAGGCTGACCACAACGAGAGAGAAAACACACACTTTAGCACCCACCACACTGAAGAATGTCCCTCTAAATCTTATGGAAAATATACATTTTTCAGTCCACCTGTAAAGTCTCAAATAGAATTCTTTAACTTAAAACTTCAGGACAGTTTATATTAAACCTGACGTACATTTCATGCAGCGCTGTTTTAAAATGGGAAGACACATATTTTAATGTTGTTTTAAATGTTAAACAAACTTTCCTCCTCACTGCATGCGTTTGTGTGTTCAAACAGCCAGGCGTCATGAATGGTTGAACGAAACTTCAGCTTTGATATGTGTGCAGGATGATGTAAACCCGCATGCGCTATAAATGTATGCCAATTACCCTCTTACTGTAGGTGCAGCGGCTTATCAGCCTACGTGGCGTCCACATCAGCCTCAGTCATTTTGATATATCTGTTAATCTGTTTTTCTGTGTGTTTATAGTGATTTGAATCCTAATTGTTCTGTTATCTAAATGCATCAGTAAACTTAAGCTGTGAGTCATTCGCAGTAAGTGTCAAGTCACGTCTCACAGCACATACACTCGAGTTTCAAGAGATGACGAGTGGTCAAATGCTAACTTGCTTCACTGCCCGCGTCAAATAACATGCGTCATTATGTACATGAAATGACACCAGAAGTAACAGATTTTTTTTTAACAATATGTCAGAAAATAGTCATGTAAAAGGAATGTGAAAAGAAAAGTCTGTCCCTGTTATGTGAATATTAGTGAGGTGTACTCACAGCTGGTAGCACAAATGGCTCAAGCTGTCAGACCAGTAGCTCTCAAACTGTGGGGTGAGCCACAATATTGTGGTAGAGAGCTGATTCAGGTTGGGGCAAACAGAGAGTATACTTTGTATACTCTTATAGTTATACTTATTTGGTTGAATAAATCTAACTTTTATTGGAGTTGTGGCCTTTATTTCACCAAAAGTGAACCTGGGTTGGATGGTGTGGCTTTTGGCTTCTGTAGGGTTGCAGAAAAAGTTTGAGAACAGCTGCATTAAGGCTTTGTAGAATAAGTGGAAGCAGTTTAACCTGAAACAGTGGAAAATATGTTGACAATGTGGTAATGATAGACTCTAAAAAAAGAAAACATTTCACCCAGGTCCCATCACAGATATACAGTAGCATAAACACACACACTGGGGACAACACAGTGTGTGTCTCTGCCCCTTTCCACGCCCCTCCTCTCACCTCCCACCTTTTCTTCAACCCCTCCCTCTCTCGCTTTCTCTCTGTGTCTCTTGAATTAAGTCCATTATTCCAGCCTGCTCTGCCTCTGAGCAAGTCTGCTCTGCTCAGCTGCTGTGAAAACTCTGTGTATGTGTGAACTCCTTGCATGCATGTGTTAAGAAGAGTTTTGTGTGCGCGCACTGGTTTGTGTGTTTTTGTAAGCAGAGCTGAAGTGCAGCCGTTCATCAGTGGAGCCGACTGCAGACAGGGGAATACTCAGATCTCACTTTGCTGCTTTTCAACTTACACACCAGCTGCTTTTTGGACTTTCTGAAGACTCACTGGACGTATTTTGCACCAAAGCGGGACTCTGCTGCTGTTCTCGCGCTCTGTTCAGGCACCATTCCCATAACTGGAATTAATCATGTTTTAAAACAGAATTTCCACCTGCTTCGCTAATTTAAGCTCTCGGTTTCTAGTCTGGTTAAATTCTGAAATTCAGCAATAACTGTTTTCTCATTATCCCGTAACTTGCCTGTACTTTCTTGCTGAAATCAGATATGAAACGTCTTGAGAATGGATGTTTGGGAAGCACAGGACAAAAACTCAGTGAGCGTGAATAGGTGTGTATACAGCACTTTCTGTGTATAAGCAAGCTTGTTTGTCTTGCATAGGAAAGACTATGAGAAGTTAAAGAGAAGCAAAACAGTGCTGTAACAATGGAGACTGTCTGTGCTGTCCAAGGCATGTCGGGCTCAGGTGGATGCTGATCCCAATCTGGAATGTGCTGAACTCCTGTGGAATTTGGTTCCCCTGGAAACGGATAGGCAGGTAAGTTCATTTGGACTCTGGTCCAGCCGGATCACCATTTAAGCCAATAAAATGCTTAGTGCAGTTTAGTGGAATACATTTTCAAAGATAAATTTACGGAGGAAATTATGATGGGATAATGACTCCTGCTGTGCTGTTAAGTTCCTGGTTTACTGAGACTGCTGTGCTTGTGACACGGCCTCGTGCACCACAGCTAATCCTGCACCACTACAAAATAAAACATCTTTCTACAAGTCATGCTGCTGACATGTGGGCTTTCTCTCAGAGTGTTTGCTTGAAATCTGCTCTGTTGTTTCATTTGAGAAAGTCAAGTGAGTTGTCTTTCTTCTGGGAGCAGTTTGGAGCGGATCCAGTCAGGAGACCAGAGGCTGCTCTGTAAGGTCTCGCCTTACTGCTGCTTCTGGGTTTATTACAGCCAAATGGATAGCTACCAGCAACCAGCAGGCTGCCCTCGCCTTAGTGACTCCTTCATTATCTCTTATTTCAAAGTTTCTTGCATGAGATGAGAGATTGACCACAAGGCAATTTTCCCACAGTAAATAAGTATATTTCTTCCTTGTAATACATCAGCTTATCCATCACTCCAGTGGCCTCTTTCCATCCTGACAATACAGGCAGAGCTGATAAAAGACTGAAAAGCTACACATCACCGTGAATGAGACTAGCATGAGTATCATACACCAAATTAGCAAGTTTTTCTTACTGCAGTTTCAATATTTTTTTTTCCCTTCATGCTCTGAATAATAAGAATAGCCAAACTGAATAAATGCTAGCCATGGGTTTTTTTTTTTAGACTGGGAAATTTTCCATTTATGATGCTGGGCCAGATGGCTCAGTACCAGCAACCAGCAGACTGCTATAACCTCCCCAGCGCCTTCATTCACTTACACCCTTTCAGAGGAACCAGAGACTCTGCTTCAGACTGTTTCGCTTTTCTTTATCAGTATGTTTCAGCTTCAATCCCATAAAGACCGGTGCTCACTTTTTAGCTTAAAGCTGCTTTACTTTGCTTGTTTTAAATGTGCGCGTGTAAAGCTTCAGTTTACTCCTGTAAAGAGCATCGTCCCAATACTTTACACTGAAAGTAAGGCTGGACTTGTGAGCTGCGTCCCACAGTGGATCCTGTGCTTTTAAATTCTTTTGTAAACTGCTTATGACTAAGCCTTGGACCCTGTTTTCTTGTGTAAAAGTACTTTCAACTTATTTATGGACCATTTATATAATGACTATAACACAACACATAATGTCAGCTTGCTACTTTCTTACTATTGGTGGTCTGTCTTTATGAATGATTGTTTACTTTTCTAGTTATTAAGGGAAATGAGGCACTGCTCACCTCTTTGTCCCTCCCAGAAAAAGCAAAATGCTGTTATGGCACAAACCAATATGACTGTCACAGCTGCACTCATGTAGATGACTCCTGAGAATTTGCTTGTTAAAGTCTGCAGCATTTACATTAAGCAATGCACCCCCTGCATCGACCTGCCTTGTTCGCATATCCAAGACTTTCTGCTTCCATGCTCCTCCTTTTGATTCTTGAAATGAGACAAAACCTGCGGATTTGTTTTTTTTATCAGAGCTGACTCAAAACACAACAATGCTTTAAATGGTATTCCTTTACGTGCCAAGGGAGGAATGCCATTAAACGGCAGGTTTTATATGCTCACTGCATCCTCACACTATACTATACCACTGTGCAGTACTTGTCAAGATACAATAAAGTAAAGCTTCACTAAGATGCTCTTAGGAAACTGAGCCATGCTCTTCAATAGCACACAGGCTTTAGCTGGGACAGAAGCCTGTCGCAGCTACATGCTGAATACCCTTTCTTTAATAGTGACTAATCTGCTAAGGAACTAAGGAATCAGAAAAAATAATAATAATGTGACACAGACTATTAGTGCTTTGCATTCTGACTCATATTATGATCGCTTCATCGATACACAAATCAAATTTATTGCAAAGCAGTTTCTGAAGTTGATTAAAACAGCAGTAAATAACCAGAAGGAAAACAGCTGGTGGCATAACGTTTGTGCTTCCAACTTCAATTCCTTTCAGATGTGTTTTATTATGGTCAAAATGACACATTTTAATAAGAATGTAATTAACTCTTTTATGTGGTCGCACGATTTCAAAACTCCTGTTGGCCTTTACTCTGTCGATGGAAAGCATTGCTGTTTCCTTACATGGATTTATCTGCCCACCTCACCGCTCTTCTTTTTGTCTCTCTTCTCACTCGGTGCATCTATCCCGACTCTTCTCCACTCTGCTCCCTCTGGTTTTCCTTCACTTTCACAGTTCAGCTCTGTTTTTAAAGTACATTAAACATAAAATTATAAATAGCCACAGAATAAAGGAGCTGTATTCACAGTAATATTGGAGAAAAACGGATCTTCTGCTGTCAGAAAACCAATCAAATAATACACTGCAGATAAAATGGGGCTCATCACCCTGATACCCAAGAAAATGGGGAGAAAACTTTACTGTGATTAATGATAATAAAAAAAAATCAAGATGTTTTCTTAAATCTAACCATGATGGGGGAGCTAATCTTCACCAAACAACAGTTAAAAGTCATAAAATTTGATGGAACTACGTGAAAGAATATTAGTCCTACATTGGAGTCCAACCTTAGTCTTCTGGCTGAAATTCTTGTGGCTCATACCTCCCTTGTGTGTAAAACACAATATTTAAGAGACAGATTTGAAATGAGAGCTGTGAATTACATATAAAGTTAAAAAAAATCTTACTGTACTCTCTTCTATCCTATGCTTGTCCCATCTGTTCCCCCCTTAGCAAATTAACTGGTGCAAAAGCCACCAGTTACCTGCTGCTGCAGCTATTTTGCTCTGTAAAACCCAGAGCCCTCCCTCCTCTCCTCACCCTCTCCACTCATTCTTCCTCATCATCCATCCATCCCTCGGGCCTTTCATTTCTCAGTTGCAGGGAGCCTTAGACTTATTGCTCACAGGCCAGGGAAACTCTTTTTTCCCCTAGGGGAGAAACAATTGGCTCCTTTCTCTCCATCACCTCCTCCCTCACTTGTTTTCTTCTCCATCCCTCCCTCCCTACCTCTGCTGCATTCTCTTTTTTTTTTTGTAAGACTGCATGCATGCAGGCAGGCTGCAGGGTTGAAGTACAGAAACGTCTATATCCTGTTGTTTTGTTCACTCCTTCCACGTTCTCTCTTTTGTTGTCTTCCCCTGCCTTTTCAATTCTCCCCTCCCCTTTCTCCCTCCTGTTAGATTTATAATTCTCCTTTCTCCTCCCCTTCATTCAGTTGGCCTTACTGCTTCATCCACAATTCATCTTTCTACTCTTTTCACATGCTTCTTTCTGTGTTCTCCTTTGCACTTTTTTGGTCACTTATCCTTTTGCTGTACCCTCGACTCCTGTTGTGATTCTGCTATCGCACCAGCCTGCTAACAACTTCTTGTCTTCTTTCTCGACTTCATTTTGTCACCTGTTCATTCTTCCTTCTGTCATTCTCCCCTCGTGTTTTTATTTGTCTTTGCTTCCTTGTCACCTACCTGTCTCTTCACATATCTGACCCTCCTTGTTTCTGGGCTTTGCTCTTCATGTCTACTCTGACCTGTGTTAGACGAGGTCTACAGGTTAAATTGCAGATCCCCATTTATTCATTACTGCATACAATACAGTAAAGTTGCACTCTAACCTCACTCTGAAAAGACCGTGTCACCCTGGAGGCGGGCCGCTTTGTCTGCCTGTCTCAATTTAGTCTGGCTTTGACAGGACAGCCTGCCTCCCACCTTCCCCCCAGAATCTCTCTCTCTGTCTTTCTCTTTACTTTTAATCCATTCCCTCTTGGCATGCTGCTGCTCCATGTCTATTGAAGCTGAACTGAATGCAAGTGTCAGCGGGCCCAATGGCTTTTTTTATTAAGATCCATTATGGAGCATGCAAGGACTTGGTGTGTGTCTCTGCATGTGCGTGTGTGTGTTTGCAGATCTAAGTGCTGAGAAGGGTTTTTAGATGAGGATATATGCTCCTGCACCCATGTATATGAATGCGCAAGTGTGTGTGCCTGCTCAGGGCTGTTATGTGATGAAGATGTGCAAGGAACAATAATAGACTCTTCAACTCATGAAGGCAGATTTATAGGACGCACAGAAACACTGCAGCCCACAGCTTGGGGTGTCTCAGAGGAACAATGGGACCAGTCGTTCCTTTTATAGCAGCGAACAGGAATGTAAGAGTTTCACTGCTTCTCTTGTCACTTCCAGGGACTGTGACGTGGATTGTGCTCGTGCGTTTCTGTTCGTGTGTCACGTAGCTGCAGCTGATGAGAGTGCTGATGTCCTTCTCCTTGAAATACGGCAGCATCTTTGCAGTTCAGCGCAGAAACTTGAGCATGCATAAGCGCGGAGTCTCGTACTCCTGTCTTTCTGTTTCACACACATCAGCACAGTTTAGTGTGTTTATGATCGCTCTCTTAACCTGGGAGAATTAGCACTTTTTTTTTTTCCTCAAACCTGAGCCACCAAACATCTGTAAACGCACCCGAGACCTCCTCCAGTTCTAAAACAGCGAGTTAAGATAGAGGATTACAAGCTGTGTTGGGTTCAAGGCCCACATGTACGCTTTTGTCTATTCACAAATGTCTGTGTATACTGGATACTGGAGGGTATGTGAAAGTTTATGTTCCTGTTAAGCTCTGTCCTGTTGTGTTGTGGCCTGGGAGCCATGAGCCTATGAGAGCTCTCCTGTCTCTATGCTTCAATAGCTCCATTATTCATAAAACTCTGTGCCAACAGCCTGGATGGGTCTGTGTGTGTGTAGTGTATGTGTGTATTTTCTCATCTTGGGATATATGTGTGCTTTAAAGGGATTCCTTTAGCTTTCAGTGGTACGTGAACCAGAAATGTTGAAAGGTTGTCCCAGCTTAGAACAAAACGAATATTTGAAAGGTGGCACGCTTTAATGATGATGCTGCCAGTGACGATGATGATGACAGGCCTCTGCCAAAAGCACTTCACCCAGTCATCCTCTCTGAACCTGGGCAGCATGATGTTTCAACTCTGGACACTAGTCTGAGTTACTCCAGTTCCTATGCAAGATTTAACACTTCTGTAGATGCACAAAACATTTATTGTGACAAAGCAAATACCGAGGCGAGTGTTCAGTCTCTGCAGATCATCTGAGCTGGTACCCTTCTACACATCCTATGGACAAGTCTCAGATGGATCCTGAGGATGCGTAAGCATGTTTTATATAGAGAGGTGAGGGGGTCTCAGAAAAGAGCCGTACTGCCAAATCTAAATCCCCGTCTCCTTCGTTGCTCTGACTGATACGATATCTTCTTCTTTCTTGAATTATCTTTTGTAGTTATTAGTCAAAAAACAAGTTACATTCATATATAGCACACTACATAGTCAGCTGAGTTGGCTCCAGTAAACAACATATGACTAGCAATAAAGTACAGTTTAAATATATCCACATGAATCTCTTTAGGCCTTACCCCTTATTTAAAGTATGCCATGTAAAGAAAGACACTGTTATTTTATGTCTAATATTGCCCCAGTCAGGACAGGAAGATCCAGCCTGCAGTAAAGAGCGCATTATTATTGAACAGCTGATTTTATTGCCAAGACACAAGAGGGGTTTTTTAAGAGGACAACAGATGAAGGGGAGTGATAGAGGTAATTGTTAGAAGGAGGAAAATAAGAAAAGATTGAAAATGAAAAGAGGGGAATAGCCAACTGTCTGCCCATTACCGAGTGCCAACTGTGAGGTGCAATATAATAAAGGAGACTGTTTCTGCTGAAAGGCTTTATTGTTCCTGCTGGCTGCAGAGTCCAAAGTACTGAAAGAGAGGTGTGTGTTCACTTTTTTTTTTTTTTTACAGCACAGCGTTCATATACATGTAGGCTTACAAACCACTGACCTCCCTCCTGCTTTGGCACTGGTAGTGTTGTGAGATATTATTGGGGAATTTTGTGAAACAGTAGCAAATCTGCCACATTAAGTTCAGCAAGGCCAATACATCAGGAGACCAAGAAAGAAAAAAAAGCATGATAGAAGCCACATGTAAATGACATTATGGAAAAAACAACACTTTGAATCACTTGTAATGCCATTTATGTATTACTGTGTAATTCAATATTGATACCAGAGTCTCAAAGCAAAAGCCAACAGTCACTCACTTTGTGTGGCTGGACTCACTCACAAGTGACATTGTTTTAAGCGCTGATGTGCTCATCCATTCATCCATCCTCATCACTGTCGGCTCATTAGTCCCTTGCAATGAAGAGATCTCATTCAGTGACACTGTCTGCCAGTGTGGAGAGACCAAGGAGGAGTGTGAGCAAGCGAGTGCGTGGGTGTGGGTGTGTATGTGTGTCTCTGAGCTGGCAGTGCCACAGACATGGAGAGATTGTGCTTGGCTTGGCAGTGTGCAAAGCATATCTCTATCTCACACACACAGTCTTCATCACCATGGTCAGAGTTTGTGTGTGTGTGTGTGCCTGTGTGTGTGCTTTGGATACTGTCCCTGGGTCTTGCTGTAATGTGAAGAGATTATAGTGTTGTTGCCATACTGGAGGCTGGCATTAACATAGCCTGGCAGGAGCATCAATCTGAGTCTGACTAAAAATACCTCAGACAGCAGTGTGTGTGTGTGTGTGTGTGTGTGTGTGTGTGTGTGTGTGTGTGTGTGTGTGTGTGTGTGTGCGTGCACATATGGGGGGCATCCCTGGCATGAGCGCACGTATTCTAGCAGTGCACATTTCTAAATGCTCTTCTTTTCTGTCTTTATTTTCAGGTCTTTGAGCCCATGTGTAATGTGTTTGTCCCATCTCTGATGCGAGAGGTGAACTTGATCATCCTTCAAGAACGCAAGAGAACGACGTTACGTTGATTATTAAGACCCTCAAACGAAGCCTGGCAGAGGAGAAACTAGAAGCCACGGCACATTTTAAGGATCCTTCCAATACGTCTTTAAAAGGCCGGTTCCTGCTTCTGTTACACAGATTCTGAAGACTCTGAATCAGAACCAGAACACAAGTAAAGCTGTTAATAAATTCAAAATTGAACAAATAAATCATATCACAGACTCTCAGCTTTTCAAAGAAAGGAGTTTGCTTTAAATTTGCCAAGATGATGACCATGATGATGATGGTGGTGGCCACGATGGTCACCTGCAGCTCTCTGTTCCTACTGGGGCTGGCTGCTGCCCATGCATCCTCCAGCACCATGACCCGCACCTCCTCTTCCTCTTCATCCTCTTCATCTTCCTCCTCTTCCTCCTCCTCCTCATCATCCTCACCACGCATGAAACTATCATACAAAGGTAAGAACAAAAGCTTTGAGGACAAAAAAAAGGCAATTTCTCCTGCCCATAATAGTTAGAAAAGTATCTACACACACACACACACACACACACACACACACACACACACACACACACACACACACACACACACACACACTTTCTCTGTTTGTGTAATATTCAGCTATATCTTTTTCAAAGTATATGCTGCTGAACAGTAGCCAACTGTAATTTGCGGTTGCTGTGATTCACAGCCATAGACATACACAAGCAGATGCACACACACACACACACACACACACACACACACACACACACACACACACACACACACACACACACACACACACACACACACATACACACTTAAACATGCAGTAGCACGGTTTTGTGTTTCATCTTGGGTATTGTATGTTAGAAGAAGGCAGCTCAATGCCCAACACAACCACATAAACCAAGCTGGTAATTACAGCCTGAATGAACTGGCCAAGGACATGAAGCTCACTGCAGGCCGTTTGCACAGCTGAGACTAGATTTTAACAGAAGGTAACTTGAAGCATTTATTATGAAAAGACTTAATTCTAGTTTTATTTGAAACATGAAAGACAACTAAGTGGTAACAGTGAGAGTAACTTTGTTCCTGATTAAGCTGCATGTGCAGTTAGTTGGTTATTAAAATACTACTTTGACGTGGAAATAGAATCCTGGGAACTGTTTTTAGCTACTTTAGCAACGAAGCTTAATTGCTGGCTGTATTTCAGCCACTCATATGGTCTTTGTGTGTTTGCTAATATTAGAGCTACTGCTTGCTACTGTTTCAGCTAAAATGATATATAATGAAACATAATATATTAAGCATTACACACAACAGTGCTTTATTGTTTCACAATTATATGTTGCATGCATAATATATCTGAGTATAATAATGTGCACTGTAGCATTCAAAGCCTGCTGAAGCATAATCATTCTAGCAGTTTTAGCATTTTTGACAGTTGCTTTTTGTTGTGTAGTAAGATTTATTAAGCATTTAAAGTGAGCGGTACACTAGTACTCCAATAAATACTAGTTAACTCAAGTACTTATTGGAGTTTTGGACTGTCGCAAAATGTTTTGTACAGAAAGGTGGTAGTAACAGATTTAACACTAATACACCAGGACCTTAAAGTAACTACATGTACCAGACAACAGATATCATAAGCATGTTTTTAATACATGTTGTCTTCAGGCCCAGGGTTATTGCCACCACAGCATGGTGGGACTGAATAAAAGTCCCTGATGTCATGCTGGCGGCTATTGGGTGGCGTCAGAGGCTTAATTAAAGTTATAAATTCACATTAGAACAATGGCAGACTAATAAAAGCCATTTTAATGTCTAAGCAAAGAGGGCTTTGGTCTTGTTTTCTTATGCTCCCAGTTTAAGCTGGTCAAGTAGGGGAAGATACAGTCCCCTTATTTCTTAGGTTCCTCAGGCCAAGAACACATTTGTTTAATTTTTTTTCCATCAAGCCCGAGGTAACTATTATAGTTTAAATTTACAAATACAAGTGAAATTTTCCTGGGCTCTGCTCCTCTAGAATTTGTTCTCGCCAGTTTGGAAACAGCAAAGACATTCAGTTTTTCCACTGAAACTAATATAGTGTCATTACTGTCAGAGGATTTCATCCTGCTTGTTCACAAGTCACTGCCCTCAGGACACAGTTCAGAAACAGACTAGAAGCGAGCTAAGATGGCGTGGTTCTTTATCAGCAGCATTACTTGTGGCAAGCAAAGTCTGGCACGCTCCGAAACTAAAGGTCCTGCAAAATTACCTGAGCTATTTCCATATCTCCACACATAAGCACATTTCTGCGTAGTTGCAGGAAAGCACATGGGCACGCACACAAACACAAATGCACAGGCGTGTTCTCCCACTTCATCTTTAAGTTATGTGGATATTGTGAAATGATCAAATCATACCAGTGTTTGACTGAGGCCCACCTCATGAATATACACTTTCAGAGTTGCAGCAGTTCCACGGGGTGCGGCGATTTGAGCTGGAGCGTTCCTGCTGCTTCAGCGCCCTGCTGTTGGATGAAGAGAGGGGTCGACTATTTGTGGGAGCCAAGAACTTCCTGCTGTCTCTCTCACTGGACAACATCGCCAAGCAAGAGCACAAGGTTGGCCAGAAACACCCCCAAAACCAAACTCGTATAGGTGTAAAATATGTAGGAGTGTGAGAGGTTTGTTGATCAATGCTGAGTTGCTGCTGCTGCTGAGATTTCAACTCTTTCCACACTGTGTTTTAATGGTTATGAATATATTTCACTGTAGACTCACATGTGCTCAGAGTTTCTTTTAAGCAAAATAAAGAACTGTTATATACGTAGTATTTTCCCTGATAACAGACTTTATTGCAGAGTCTATTACCAGACGAAATAAAACTGAACAAGCCTAAATATTTTAATCATGGAAATATTTTGTGACTTTTTGTTAACTAGCTTAAGTGATTACACTGGCAGCTCACGAAAGTGGTTCATTTTTACAACCACTGCCAAATTGCTTATTTTCTAAGAGTCGTTTATTGTGACTCACAAAGTCAGTCATCAGTGTCACCGGTGGTTTGTGTTCATGTGCTGCTGAAGGAAATATTCAGAAGTGTGGAAACATTTTACAAACACGTCCCTTTGAAAATAAGCACCTTGCAGATGAGTCTAACCTGAGGGGGGAAAAAGAAGTGTTGTATCAATAGAGGAAGGTAGAAAATCAAAGAGCTGGACAGCGATAAGAAAAAACATTTATGCAAAAGAGGTTATGATTCATATCAAAAAGGCATACTTTTATTGAGGGCTTTGCCTTTAGAGTGTAATCAAAGTTTCAAAAAGGCTTGACTATACATGTTGGAGTGCACAGTATACACACTATACACGCTGGCAAAAGAACTGAAATGTATAGACACTGTAGTTACACAAACAAAGTAGCCTGCAAGAAACATCTGTTCACAGCTGTTTGGAGTAAATGACGAGTTTTGCTATGATAGATATGAAACCTCTGTTGGTTTTAGGTATATGAGTTTGATTTATGACCTGAGTGCGCAGATTCACTGTAGTTATAGCTGTGTATGTGTGTGTGTGTGTGTTTTGTTTTGTTTTTTTAATGTGGCTGAGTGGGCGCAGGATAAAAAGGTTGGAGAGAAGCAGATAGAAAAGGACGGAAGTAGAAGGAAGTGAGAGAAAGGAAGTGTAAGGTGAACAAAAGTTTGTCGAGTCTGGCGTGAGGGGCAGTAAAAACTGCTGTTTAATATGAAACAGAGATTCTAGTTCAGGAGCATTTTTATACTAGTTCATTTGATGGTTTTAAAATCTTGATATTATGAGGAAATTTACATCAAGAATTCTTTAAATAACCTAATTTATCCAAATAAATAATCCAGACTAAAGGGACAAGATGAGCTGATCTTTGTCTGCCTGTTTCAGATCTATTGGCCTGCCCCTGTTGACTGGAGAGAGGAGTGTAACTGGGCTGGCAAGGACATCACTGTAAGTGATCACACCACACATTACCTTACCTGTATTATATTATGTTTTATTTCTATCATAGACGGTATAAAAAAAATGGACTTAGCCAACGTGACATCACCCAGTGATTGCTATTGTCCTGCTTTGAAGCCTCAGAATGAGCGTTTCTGCCGGCGCCGTCTTGGTTGCAAGAAAGGATGTGACTGTGAAACCGCACGCTCATTTGCTAATGACTTGCGATTGACAGCTTGTTAGCCAGTGATTTAATACCGCAGATAATTCTCCATTGTGAAGCATAGTATGATCAAGATTTGCAAAACAGACTTAATTTTTTATTCACTATGACCCAAAACAAGTGACTGAGCCCATAAACGCAGCAGGAAAGTGTTTATAGAGGTCAAGACTGAGAGCTGTTTTCAAATAGATTTCTATAGGACTGGAGGTCTGATTTTTAACCACAGCTGTCAACATCTGGTGGCCTTCAGATAGAACGCAAGTTTTTAGGCACTTCCATATTGGCTTAATTTATCTCTCGCTGAAAGCTACATCTCTGTTTTCTGTATCTGTGATCTCTACTTTATAAAAGTATACAGAGCATACAGTTCTGGTATGGTATTTGATCAGTTTCCTGTTGGTCAGCTTAGTTTGATAAAATATTCAATAATACACAATAATAACACCCTTATTATTAGCCAAAGAGAATATTTACCCACAACCTGTTGGCTAAACTGACTCTTTACACGCATAATGCATCATAACATCCACTTTAACCGTAACCCATTGTACATACTGTACTGTTAAATAAGAGGTGCTACTGGGTTCCAAGAGCAGGATGTAAGTGTCTACTCCTACCCAGCCTAACACAATGCTACCTTTTAATCCACTGGAGTCATGGGAGTCATCACAAGACAGAAACACCACATTTAAACAGATAACATGTAATAATAGGTGCAGCACTCCTACTTTTGGACCTGCCATGTGGTGAGATCACTTCCTCAAAATGTGTTTCTTTGTGCCCTATTAGAATGATATCTAAATATCTACATATATTATGCAACCAGATAACTTCGGGCATAATGCAAAAAGTTTATTTTTTAAAGTGACACATAGATGAAAAAAGGGAACAGAGAAACTCAGATAGCACAAATTTCCTGCTGGAGATGTTTGATTTATTCAGTGTGAATGAATATCAGTGAGTTTGAACAGTATTTTACAGAAGAATATGTGCATCAGAAATGACAGTAGCATATCTTTGCTGTGATAAGCAGTGCATTCCTGGATAGCCTGTTTGATACACTAAAATGAACATGAAGCATCTCCATTAAGTCAGTCTAGTTGACCATCGGAGCATCCTGTCTCACTAATACACATAACACAGTAAGTACAGTGATAGTGCTTCCAGAGAAATCTGATTATTGACCTGTATTAGGTTACATTAGAATCAGTTATATGTTTATTAACTGTATTAGGATGGAAGGCCTGAATGAGGTTAATAAAGAGCACCCTGACCATGTCATGCAGCAATAACAATGAGATGCAGATTCGCAGGAAATGAAACGAAACACTGAGGGTTAAAGTGTTTGGCGTTTGCACTGTTTGATCTGATTCTTATTCAGTTCTGAGAAGATTACACACACAGATTCTCCATGACTGAACTCATGACCTGCTGCAGTGCTCACAGGAGAGTTTGTCCAAAGATATCACACCCTCATGGTTCCCTTGATCTATTCTTTAGCTGCCAAAAAAAGATTTTTTGTACAATCTTCTGTTTGTGGATGTAGTCTGGGCAGGGCCGGCTTGGCTTCACTGACCAACCAACATGTAGAGGCCACCAAGAACCTATAGACCACCCAGGATTATATTGCATACAATTAGATAACTGTAGAGATCTGTGTGTGTGTGTAGGTACTTCATGGTTGTGTAAAACTTGTGCAGATAAACCATAAATGTGTCTATTTATACTGTATTTATACTTGTGTGTTTGACTGTGTGTACATTTATCCATGCATGTGTAAGTTTCCAATGTGTGTGTGTGTTATGTCTGTGAATGTGTCTCTCTGTGTGTAAAACAAACCCATCATCAGTGTGATTATACAGCTGTAGCAGACAGACAACGGGCTCCATTCATACAGAAATCCAGGCTCTAATTTCACCTGACCAGGAGACTGAGTGTGCATGTGTCTGTGTATATGTGTGTGTGTGTTCAGTTTTCTGTGTGTATATGTCCTGTTTGAAAGTGCGAGTAACCGTGGAGACTGTGAGTGATGAAGAGAATTAGCGAAACTGCTCCAGAGGAGGAAGAGAATGGGAGACTGAGGAAGAAAGCGATAAGAAAAAGACAAATGTTGCATTAAAGTAGTTTTTGCTCAATCGCTCATTTATTCCTGCACTTCTGTCCTTTCAAATTTTATTTTATTCTTTATTAAGCACAACCACTCTTCTTACTTTATTTGATTTTACGTTTCTGGGTGAAAACAAACTTTGACCCTAATTACAGAGAAACGTGTTTTTCTATAGGAAGCAGCCGAAAGCTCTCTCTCCCACTTCCCTCCTCTTATTTTCCATGTTTGGTCCTTTCTTCCTGCTCTTTCTTCATCTAATATTGTTATTTACAACCCTCCAGCCCTTCCAGCAGTAAAACCACCTTACATGTGCCAGCGCACTAAAACAAACACAGACACATGCAGACAAACAGAATTAGAGCAGGGCAGTAAACAGTTGACAGTTTAACCAGACGCTCAGTCTGACTCAGCACTCTGAGGCGTCACTGTAAGACCAGAGTCATATTCAAAACCGCAGAAGTGATAGATTGTGTGTTTATGCTGTCATTTCAGTACCCACTTTGTAAATTTCAATGTCCTCCAAGACCCATTAATAAATCACTGGGCAGCAATTATTAATTGTTTTCTTTATTTCATAAGTTTATTATTCAAAGCAATTTCTGATGTTAAAAAAAAACTCTTCTGCAGAAGATGTATTAATCGCAAATTATATTTTTTTATGGTATCTGAGAAGCTGTATAGTACACACTGAGTTCTGGGATATCACCAGTAAAGTCCAATAGCTGATTGGGAAAAGTAATTTTGGGAAGGAGATTGGGGTTAAGGCTGAGCAACTGTGAATGCTGAAAATTGGACTGTCCACACCACAGAAACATGAATGAATGTATAAATTTCATGCCATCTAGCCAAATATCCAAATTCTTCTACACACTCCTGTTAGTGTTTTTGGAGTCCGCAGGCTGAATTGTGTTAATCCTTAACGACTGAGAAAAGAAGCTCAGTGACCGCCAAATATGTCTGAAACCACCAAAAAACATTTTCTTTTCCAGTATTGTGCAGATGATCATTGTGCAGGAGTTCATGCACAAACAATACTGAAAAGAATTGGAAACAAATGGAAAAAAGACACCCCCCCTCATGTGCATTACTTTGAGAAAAATTGGAGAAATGTGTCAGATCAGTATCCCTCCTACTTCATTGTCCTGTTTAACAGAGATGATCAAAGGCATTCCTGTGTTATTATACTGTGACATGTTGTGTATCTAATGGATATCTACTGTGCACCACCATTCCATTCTAGTCAAATCCTATCTGCCATTAACTTTATTAAAATTTCCTGGATCTCTTGGAGTCTTTGCTCTGTTCTCTTTTGAACCAAAGTTCTAGCTTCCACCAGCTTTTATAACAGCTCAGTTATTTTTTTTTAAAGTTAAGTGACCTCCAAAAACTACGTCATGTGTCAGATGGGGTACATCTCTGCACCCTGGTAACAGCAAATTGAACTACTGAGCTAAATAGATTCAGTGCTTCGGCCTAACCAAACAGCAAGTAAATGGACTGGTTCTTATATAGAATTCAGGCACTTTTTTTCTACATCCATGTGCTTTCTATCTAACATTCACACTCCCATGAATGCATCGGACAGAAACTTGGGGTTCAGTATCTTGCCCAAGGATACTTTGGCATGCAGACTGGGATCAAACCACCAACTTTCTGATTAGTAGGTGACCTGCTCTACCTCCTGAGCTACAGTCACTTGTACTTTAGTGAAAGCAAAACCTAAAAAATGGTCTCAGTCAAGACTCCAGTCCCAGTTGAAAGTCTCTGTCTCTTATCATGGACTTTGTCTGTATTTCATAGAGGAAACAGTCCCATATGTCATTTAAGTAACGCTTACATCAACTGTTTCAGACGTCAGGAACAAATGAGAAAATATGTTCGCTTAATTCCAGGACATGTTGAGAGATTTAATAATATGCACCTTACAAGTGTAAAAATATGCTGTGAAACAAACCTCAACATTTCAGCTTTAAGGATTCACAACGATCACAGCAACACTGACTAAACTCTTCTTTTCATTTCCACACACATTATACTTCACCTAAACTGCTTTAATAAGCAATGTTTGAATGACAACAGATGCCAAAAGAGCAGCACAGATAAAATACCAAAGAAATACTGTAGAGCAGGTTAATCATCTTTAGAAGGAACAAAGAGGGAAAGGAGAAAAAGACATCGACACAGCAGAACAATGCAGCATTGTAGAACGTGAAGGCCAGACTTAGAGCTCAAGCTGCTGTGAGGTCACAGCCTGCTTTTTCCTCACTGTTTCAGCTAATGAGTCACTGGCAGGTCAAAGGTTGTCCAGCGAACCCTTTAACCCTCACAGACACACAAACACACCCAACCCTTCCAACCCCCCCACACATATATACATGCAAATCAGACAATGAGGAAAAGTGATTGCTAGCATCAGTCACCTCATTCTTTTGGGATCTTTTCAGGGCCTCTCATGCATCTTTTCTGTACCCTCCTGATCGCTCCCCTTTGTCACATCAAAGACTTTACTTTGTCAACCTGCTGCTCTGCTGACTGCCTCACCTTTCTCTGCCCCCTGACACACACACACACACACACACACACACACACACACACACACACACACACACACACACACACACACACACACACACGCACACACACACACACACACACATAACCTTCAGTGGTTCAGAACAAAGGCCTGCCATTCAGCCTTTAAAACCTGCCAGGGGATTAAAGATGGAGTTGTTACATTTACACAGAAACTGAGTATACTGCATCCTCAAACCACCTTTACTCCAAAAAAATGTGACTCATGTTATTATTGCAGTTAAAACAAAGACAATTAATTTGACTTCTAACTGTCCAAACGATCCAGACACACAGCTGTTTGTGTTATCAGCGTCTGCAGTTGACAGCAGGATTCATACGCCAAGCACAAGAGACTAACGACTAACAAAGTAAAACAGGAAGTAAAGAAACAGAGACGACAGACTTTAAATTACAAAATTAACAGGAAACAAGGTACACAGGGAGGTAAGCTAAACCCAAAACTCAGTGACTGAAATATCAAATCTAACATGAGCAAAATCCAAAAGCTATACAAAAACTAAGACGACCCGAGAATGTAAACACGATACACCAGCCAGGAAAAGTAAAAGGATACAAAACTCAAAATACAACACAAGAATACAAAATACAAAACCCCAGGGTTCATGATCGGCAGGCGGATGTTACACTGGCCTGTCTGGGCAGAAGAAGACAAGAGCCAAAGGGATGGATAAATGCTTATACGTGCTTTAGTATGTGACTGTGTTAGAAAGATTGTGCTGATGATATCGTGTTTTGACCAGTTTTGTAATCACAATATAGACAATCAATCCCATGGCAATAATTATATTGTCCACACCAGTCCACAGATAGTAATGTCATTTTATGGGCCAGTCTTCTCAAAGCTTGGCATTTGGAAGACAGGAGGAAAAATGTACCATCCATTATCTTAGTGTACAGTAAATCTTTTTTTTTTTCTAGCACTCCTGAGATCCATCTCAGTGTAACCCGACTCTGAGATGAACAGATGTGTCTATGAATCAATAACATGCTCCCTTGACAAGGCAAGGAGGCAAAAGAAAGAAGCTGGGTTGCTGAAAAAAAGAGGACAAAGAATTAAAAACAACAGCAACAAAAAAATGGTTTGAAAAGATGTCTTACAAAAATAAAATGGATAGTTAAACATCAGTTTATCTTATTTTTTCATTTAGCTTATCTACATTCCCCTCTCTAAATGAAAATCAAGTAACCAGAAAAAACTTCACAGAGAGGTTTTTCATAACTGACATTGTAGGAAAAACAGTGTGTGAGGCTGTGTGAGGCTGTGTGAGGCTGTGTGAGGTGCATCTGTGGGCTAAACCAAACAGACAGAAAGCTCAAGTTTACCACAATGTAGGTATTTTCTGTATTTACAGGTAAATACTACCAGTATGTCAGGCTTTATATATATTTCTGAGTCAGGATTTATATGATTCATGAAGAGAGAAAAGAAAAGTGACTCCAAACATCTTTAAGTTGCTAATAACAGGTACGATGTGTGTGTCTTTCAGTCTGACTGTGTGAACTACGTGAAGATTGTACACCACTATAACCGCACCCACTTATATGCCTGTGGAACAGGAGCTTTCCACCCCACCTGTGCCTTTGTAGAGGTGGGACACAGGATGGAGGTGAGGACTATACAGAACACCACCAACAGCAAATCTCAAAACTGAAACTCAACCCCCAAATTACTGAAGGATTATGGCAAAACAAAACCCACAAATATGACCTTAAAATCTATTTCTTCTTGTCCTCTGTCTCCATCAGGACCACGTGTTCAGGATTGACCCCTCTAAGGTGGAGGACGGGAAAGGAAAGAGTCCGTATGATCCTCGACATAACGCTGCCTCCGTGCTTGTCGGTAACTGAACCCATTCACATTAATATGTGACGATTGCGCGAGAATCATCAGTTCTGTGTCTTTAAATTGTGCCCATACAGCTGCAAAAGTGTAACATAGTGCAAATGCATTGTCCAAACAGTGTGTGATTGCCTAATTCTGTCTCCTAGGTGATGAGCTGTATGCAGGTGTGGCCACAGACTTAATGGGAAGGGACTTCACCATCTTCAGAAGCCTGGGGAAACGCCCCTCTATCCGCACTGAGCAGCATGATTCAAGATGGCTTAACGGTGCATTTTTGCCCTTATGTGTCAGATTAGGCATGCGCTCCATTGAGATGACTTACATGAAGAACTGCAGCACATTGAGAGAAAAGGCTATTTTGACCGATAGTGTTCTTTGATTCTGTCTGCCAGAACCAAAGTTTGTTGGTTCCTTTTGGGTCCCTGAAAGTGAGAACCCAGATGACGACAAGGTCTTTTTCTTCTTCCGGGAGACGGCTGTTGAGGCTCAAGGGCTGGGAAAGTCCACCTACTCCAGAATCGGACAGCTGTGCAGAGTAAGATGACCACTGTGTATCACATTCACTCAGCCAGACTATTTGACAGCTCCGCTCTGTGGAGTGGGGAAAATAATTATTTGATCCTCCACTGAATTTTATAAATTTGCTCACTTCCAAAGAAAAGAACAGTCTCGAATTTTTATGATAGTTTCATTTTAATGGAGGGACCAAAAAAAATAACATAAAAGTTATAAACAGTGGCAATTTCAGACACTCCTGATCTCAACTTATGTGTATAAAACACACATGCCCACAGAATCATATACGGTAATGAAACGACCAGTGGACACTATTCTTACCGCCTTCCTTCACACGCTGACAGATGGAAATCTAACATCCTCATAAATGACTGTTTTGTCTTCAATCAGAATGATATGGGCGGTCAGCGAAGTCTGGTGAACAAGTGGACAACGTTTCTCAAGACCCGTCTGATCTGCTCGGTACCGGGAGCTGATGGCAGTGACACGTACTTTGATGAGCTGCGTAAGTACAGTAAACTGTTCCAGCTGTCAGTGGTACAAATACTGTACTGTATGAACTAATTTATGATGAAAAGTATGCTGGGTAAGTACAGTATAACATAAATGAAAGCGCAGAAGTGCAATAAATTCAATTTAAAGCCATCATGTGTGCTTTTAACCTTGGATGAAGTTTATTTTGACCTCACCCTCAATTCACCGGATGTCTTTCTCCTCATAAAGTTTCTTGTCGGTATCACAAAAAACATTGCTTTGTTCTAATGTTTTTATTTACTGTCACCACTTCCAGCACTGCCAGTCTAAGATCGTATGCATTTGAATTTGGGAGTCTTAAAAGCAAAAAATAAATAAAATGGACCGATTTTCCAATCCGGCTTTTGGATTTTTACCCAGAAGGACATTCTGGGGATGCAAATGGAGAAAAGATCCTGGAAAGCATATTAAAAAGGATTTCTGACCTCAATTATAGATTACCATTCAGCCCCACATTCCTGCAGACTTGGAGAAAGCATGAGTGAGAGATTAATCGGTAATAGGTTCTGGCCTCATTGGAAGCCGGTGTTTTTACTTTGGGTTCAAAGAAATTTACAGGCTCGTCTCTGGTGACTCTTCATATCACAAAAAACTAGAATGTGTTTTCATGAGATGGGATCCAGAAGCGAGATCAAATTTATGAAGGATGGACTGAACCCTGTGATCTTGTTCAGGCAACTGTAACAAACTGACTGTCCTGTACACCTCCAAAACTTCCCATATCGTCCTCTCACGTGGCGGTGCCACTGTTGCCCTGCATGGCTGCCTGCTGGTTCAACCGCAGACCGATCCTTTTTGGCTCCATGTGGATATTTATGAGCTGGGAGCCTAGATGCCAATTTCTAACCACATTTTGCCGTTGTAATAAAATAAATGTCTGGTGAAATATAGTGTGATTCTACTTAAAGGACAAAAAAATAAATCATGTTTGTTCCTCTGCAAAAACTGGCCCTTTGTTGAACCCGTCCTCTGAACAGTGTTCAGTCATGACCCGCGTCCACGGGAAGGCATACAGCAACATGCAAGTGCAATATTAGGCACATTTTTGGCCTTTTAAAGAAACAGTAAAAACTTATCTGCAAAAAAAAAGATAGATGTAGCTGCAAGGATGTCACCCATTTTTTTTTTTTTTTTTGTGGACATTTAGAAATCTTATGTTTGGCATTTTGACAAGCCCCATTTTGTTTTTGTTTTAAAACTGATTTATTATACGGCCTGTTCATAATAAACTTTGATGGTGTTTTTCCCTACAGTGCAGGATCTAGTTTTGGATGTTACGCCATCAGAGTGTAGACTAACAGTGAGTCTGTCGTGGGGATCAGGAAATCTTAGTGGGACTCTGACACCAAGCCACTGTGACGTTTAAACATGGTCTCAAGTTGTCATCCAGAAGTTTTTTATTTTTTTTTAATCAGGAATATTGCTTTGAAATATAAATAATAAAGCATTTAAGAACTTTTTATAGGGGTTTACCTTTAAAAATGAGTCAGCAGGTATAATAAAAAGGTAGAGACCACATTATTCAATTATCTATAGTTATGGATTTACTATTTTATAAATGAGAAATTAATTGCAGGTATCACTAATAAAATATAATAATAATTAAAAAAAAGAATCATTGTTATTATGTAATGTCTCCCAAACCTGCAGTCATGCGATTTGTGGAGCAGCTGCACGAGTTTTAGCTCTCCAGATCTTTCTGATAGAGCTCTCTGGTCATATCTGAGGGCTATAATATGATCCGTCTTTGTGCTTATCTCATGACATAGTGAAAGGAAAACTAAGTGGTTTAGTCTAAAGTCTGAATTACCCTTAGGCTACATCTGTCCATCAAATTCCTGCATGAACTTTCAGTCTCTCGTTTTGACCTTGATTTTTTCCAGCTATGTAAAAACAAATAAATTAAATTCTAATAATTTTAAAAATGCGTTAATCTGAAGCCTTTGTTCTATTTAAATATGTGCACCATGTTATGTTTTTAGCAATTAATTATAAGTTGGAGCAGTGGAAGTACAGTTCGTGGATCAAGACTCAGAAATGTGCTCGTTTATGGAGAGCACGACCTGACAAGTGAAATTAAATTTAATGAGACTCAGGTTTGTTTAAAAGAATTTTATAAACTGCATGAACCTGCAGAGGGTTTAGTTCCATGTCCTGACCCTCAGTTATCAGTAACATGTCTCTTTAAAGTACTTAGACATGGCCGTAGGGTTTTGTTTATCTTTCACTCAACCTTTGACCTCTGGACTACTGCCACCTGACCAGTGTGTGTGTGTGTGTGTGTGTGTGTGTGTGTGTGTGTCTGTGTGTGTCCATCCTCAGGCGATGTATTCCTGCTACAAACAAGGGACAGAAAGAACCCCCTGGTTTACACCGTCTTTTCTACTTCCAGGTCAGAATCTATTCATATTGTGTGTGTGTGTGTGTGTGTGTGTGTGTGTGTGTGTGTGTGTGTGTGTGTGTGTGTGTGTGTGTCTGTGTGTGTGTGTGTGTGTGTGTGTGTGTGTGTGTGTGTGTGTGTGTGTGTGTGCGTGCATGTCTGCATGTCTGCAAGTGAGAAGAGAGGGATGTATTGGGTATATTATGTGTGTTTTTTTTTTTGCATCTAATCAAATTCCCCCTGTCCACCAGCAGCAGTGTGTTTAAAGGCTCAGCTGTGTGTCTTTACTCCATGAATGACATCCGGAGGGCCTTCCTGGGGCCCTTTGCTCACAAAGAGGGGCCCAACTACCAGTGGGTCCCCTTCCAGGGAAAAGTGCCCTATCCCCGCCCCGGAATGGTATGTCAATAATCCTAAATGCCCATCAGCAGAACAGTGTCTGAGTTGTCAACAGTGAAATTGTGGCTAATCAGTAAATGTGGGAAACTTTTACCTGCTATGTTTTACACTTGGAGTACACAACATTTATTTGAGAAGTTTAGTTACTAGATACAATGTAAGAAATCTGATTTTAAGACCTGTCCACAAAACATATAATCATCTTATTAACTCATCTACTATAACTGGCACAGGTAAAAACAAATGATGAAAAAAAAAAACATACATAAATGTTACTGAATACACTTACTGGAATCATTATTCACTGTTAAAAATTGTTTTCTTCCAAAACCCCTTCATGATCCCCCCCCCCCCCCCCCCCCCCCCACCCCCCCAATCAATATGTGCTTATTATGGGCCTTACATTCAGCTTAGCACACAAGTGTAGCATCAGCAGGATTTGTTATGCAGAGCTTCAGCTGTTACTGCCACTGGAGAACAATCCCTATTGTATGACTGTAGAATAGTAATTGTATTTGGCCTACAGAAAACCCTCCATCACGCCATCATTACCTCGCTGGATTGAAAAATTAGCAGAACAAATCAGATTTTAAGAAAGCAATCATGCTTACAATTGCATTTATGCAAACCCGCACATAATGCTGATTCTGATTTAAAATGCACGAACCACAAAAAAACAAACTAAGACTCAATATGCTGCAAATTAATTAAAAAGAAAACATGGAATTGTATAAAAATTTATAGATGCTGCATGATACTAAATTACAATTCAGCATTCAGAAAATCCAGGACTGGAATTTTAATTAAAGAGAGTGGCTGGACTCGGATCTGGGGTAAATCTCTTTTAAGTCCTTGAGACCCATCACACCATAATCATCTCTCTGTGGCCTGCTGAACTGTGGCTTTGTGTACTTCAGGTCAGCTAAAGTGCTGAGAAGTTCGGCACTTAATTTCAGTTTACATCCACAAAGTTTACTCATGAAATATCAGTCATTATGCAATGACCGAGTCCAAACATAGTAAATAGGAGAGCACTGACTTGAATGCATGTTCACACATTCAATTCCCAAAAACAATGTAAAAACTAAAAGTAAAAAAATCTTTTATTTGCGTCCCCACTGAAGTTCAGCAAAGTGTGCTGACCTAAGTTTATTTTGGTATGTCTCATCATGTTTTTACCCTGAAATATTAATTTGATTTTCCTTCTTTAGTGCCCCAGCAAGACATTCGGCAGCTTTGAGTCAACAAAGGGTTTCCCAGATGATGTGATTCAGTTTGCGCGCCACCACCCTCTAATGTATAACCCGGTCTACCCTATGACCCGGCGGCCCATCTTCATCAGGACCAATGTGGACTACAGCTTTACACAGATCGCTGTGGACAGAGTCAATGCTGCTGATGGACAGTATGATGTCATGTTTATTGGCACAGGTGAATGAGCAGTTTTCACTTCTAACTCTAGCTTTAAACGTGAAAATGATTATATTAGTTAAAGGGTCATGTGTGTGTGTCTGTTTGTGTTATTTCAGATAAAGGGACTGTACTAAAGGTGATCAGCGTCCCCAAAGAAAGCTGGAACAACATGGAGGAACTTCTACTGGAGGAGCTGGAGGTTTTCAAAGTAAGAATGCTATGCTAATATTGATACAGTGCAGTCAGAATACGTTACAATAAATGTGTCCTAACACTTTGTCATTATGAGATACTCTTAGAGCCATTAAATCTTTACAGAAAGTCCTAAAATTAACGGATCATTCACACTTGCATGCCTTTTATTTGCCACAGAATTAAGAAGAAGAACTTTCTCTGCTAGAATGACCTGTGCAAAATTATTATTAGCCTATATATGTGGTGATAAGTGGATTTTAAGGATATTTTAAGCAGACAGTTGTCTTAAGTCAGTAACACAGTACTCTTCAATCTTCCAATCAGCCAGTCCACCTTTTTAAAATGGGGCATTGTACTCATTGTGGTATTTGATGTAATGGATAAGCAACTGCTAATATTATTAAGAAGTTTAAAGTATATAGGGATTCCCTGGACATGGCCTGAAGAGGAAAATTGAAACAAAGGATAGTTTGAATGAAAAAAGAAGGAAAACTTGTGTTAATTTGGGTCAAACCTGTAGCATGTTAATTAATTTGCTAAATCTCCTCTGCTCCCCAGGATGCCTCATCCATCATCAACATGCAGCTCTCCTCAAAAAGGGTACCTTTGTTTTTAAGCTCCGTTTCAAACAATGCAGCATGTTATCATTTTTAGTTGATTAACCATTTCCTCGTCACAGTGATCACATATCTACATTTAGAAACTGCTTTGCCTGTTTATCTGCTCAGCAGTACATTTATGTGAATTCATTATTATCAACCAGAGCCACCATAAATTGCCAGAGTTGACACATGGATGGTATTTCTGGAACACGAGCTTTTGGGCTGCTTTTAACTCTGAATCGAGCAGGTTTTAAATGTCTCTCTTTACTCGCTATGTTTTCACAGCAACAGCTGTATGTTGGCTCTGACACAGGCATCGCCCAGATTCCACTTCACCGCTGCAGCGTATATGGGAAGGCCTGCGCTGAGTGCTGCCTGGCCAGAGACCCATACTGTGCCTGGGATGGAACTTCCTGTACTCGCTACCTGCCAAACACAAAGAGGTCTTTAACACTAAAATGATACATAACAGAGGACCTTTACTTTGAAAGAAAAAAAAAAAGATAAACTGTATTTGCAAATACAGTCATATAATAAAGAATTCCTGACTCTTTACAGACGTTTTCGTCGCCAGGATGTGAGGAATGGAGACCCCAACACTCTTTGTTCAGGAGGTACAATTACTTCACCATTACCATATCTACAACAATGATTTTTGTGGCTTGTACACATACTAGGAGAACTGTTGTTATTCTTGGTTGTTAAAAATTAGCCATGCAAGCTCTGGCAGCTGTGATTGGTTTTATAGACTAACTGCTGTGTATTTATATTCAAGTATTAAAAAACAAAGCCTCACTCTGATCCTGCTCTGACTCACTGAGAAGCTTGGCATCTGACATCTGACTGTCCTTATGCCAAATAATCTAAAATATCCCCCTCCTTCACCCCTAGTGACCTCTGTCCTCTCAGACCACAATACCAGCATTCTGTGGCTATCTGTCTTTCTGCCACAGAACTGAATCAGGCTAATCGCTCAAACTGAAGGAGCTCCTGAGTAATGCGATTACATCATGTGGCATGCAAGCTGTGTTGTGTAAAACTAATGAAGGTCAGAGTAATTGTCTGTGATGAGATTGGCACTACCCCAAAGTGCAATGAAGTGCTGATCAGGAGTCTGTTTGGCAGTTTGTAGACCATTGTTTCACCAGTAATCTGTGTAATCCTCTCCCCCAATGCTGGTCTTGATGTACTGTAGGCTGACTTCTAAGTTTTTGAGTACTTTGTGCAATTTATGGCTGAGGTTAACATTTAGGGCAGATTTATTGAGATCCTTCATTTTAGAAACCTATATGACCAAGTCTTGCCAGTTCATCCAGCCATCCCCTTTAAGTACCGGCAGATATTTGTACAGCAGTATATTGTTATGAATGCATTGAAGAATTTGCTCAGAAGACTGAATAACATCAAATTTTATAAATTTATAAATTAGGGAAAATGTTTTAAAATTAGCCCCAGCATGATTCTACCACACCTTTCTTTTGTCCAGTCCTATTCTTCCATCTCTTGCCTCATATGATCATTTACACCCCCTGTGACATTTTAGCATTGTCCCATCATATCCTGCCTGTTTCTGCTCTCTTATTCTAGCCTGGTCCCGTTTTGCCATTAGTGAGCATGTGTCCTGAGCTACAATCGACTCATTTTTTCTTTGTCTCTGCTGCCCCCTGCAGATCATCATAAGCACCGTATTGCAGAGAAGAAGCTGTATGGAGTAGAGGGAAGTAGCACTTTCTTAGAGTGCATCCCCAAATCCCTTCAGGCCAGAGTCAACTGGACCTTCCAGAAAAATCCGCAGAATCGACGAGAGGAGGTAAGAGGGAGGGTTGATTCTGGAAGATGGCCGAGAAGTTAGAAAAGTATATAGCTGTGTTTATAGGTCATGAAAATGTGACGTGTACGTCATCAGATCAGAAATCAAACTCTATAAATGAACTAATTATGAATTAAAGTTACTAGTCAATAGCACCTTTACAGTTATGGAACTTGACTTGTCAAAGGCGGTGCTGAAACATCTCGTTTCTCCTCATGATTTAAGTCAAATCTTTTGGTTTTCAGGTACATCTAGATGAGCGCATCCTCCAGACAGACAGAGGTCTTCTGATTCGTCGTGTCCTAAAAAGAGATATTGGCATCTACCAGTGCCATGCAATGGAGCATGGCTTCAGCCAAACCTTACTCGGCATCACTTTAGAACTTGTACCTTCAACATCTTCCTTTGTCTCCAATCTACCTTCTGATGCACCTGTTCGATTAGACCCCCGCAGCGGAGGTGGACCCCCAATGACCAATCAGAAGCTTTGGTACCGGGACTTTATGCAGCTGGTGGACCATCCTAACCTAAGCACAGTTGACCAGATTTGCGAGCAGGTTTGGGCACGCAGGAACACCGATGGTGACCAGGTTGGTAAGGATGTCACACCTCTGCGTCCTGCTGTCCGTCCAACTAACAAGAAATGGAAGCATCTTCAGGAGATAAGGAAGGGGAGGAACCGTCGGACCCACGACGGGAAACCAAACCCTCGTTCGCCACGCAGTGCAGGAGAGTAACGATGCAGAGAAAGAAGGAGAGCAAGAAAAGAATGACTGACTCAAGAAGAAAGCAGGAGAATGACAGAGACTGAGAGACCAAGAACTCCTGGAGGTGTTCACGCATACAGATACACCCACATAAGCACACACATACACACATGGACACACAGCACCTCCTCTATTGTGTATATTTATCTATGGATGCCCCCACTATATGGTAGCCCAGCCCCTGAGTCCTCATCCCACTGGCCAGTCCCTGCATGTGCTGCCTTACTGCTCAAACTGATTCTGCACGATCCCTTTACATAGTTCCACTAGATTAGTCAGTTTACTAGCAGATACATGGGAGTAAACACACATTGATCTGTGGGTAATAAACTCACTGACCTGTCATTCCCTTCACCACTGTCAGTATATGGAAGGTGGGTTCACAGCACAGGATGACCACATCTTAAATTGCCTGCTACAAGCCAATTGCACATTGTGTGTAGTTAGTGGGTCACAATGTGCACACAGTTTTCCTGGACTACACCACATAAACAAATGTAACCCCAAAGTTTTGGATGAACTCTCCAAATGGCATTTCTGACCTGAAGATTTCATGCCAGCGTAGCAAAAGTGTGGACTCGAGTGTTCTGCCCAGTGGGAAGCTAATGGAGCAACTGGAATATACAAAAATGTGACTGGAAACACACGACTATTTATGTTGAATTGCACAGGCAGATAAAAATTGCTACTTATTTATACAAACAGATGAACTTCCTGTGGTGCTGTACATAGGAAGTACACACATAATAACCTCACTTTTCCAAGCAGTCACAAAAGAAAGTGATGCCAGCAGCTTTGGGCACCCTGTGGAGCAGATCATCACGGTAAAAAAAAAAAACTGGTTACATTATATTGTTTCTTTTTTGTTTTGGTTTTCCTTTTAGCAGTTTCCTCAGGCAAGTTGAGGCATGTCACAGCAAACTAAATTACACAATGCAATGCAGGTGGTCATAGTTAGAGAGTAGTCCAGATATGATTATACATATTGCTTTACATACTGGTTTGAACCACTGTAGAAAGAGTAGAGAAAAATCTACTTGAATTCCATGATATGGAAAAAAGAAAGATTAGCTGTTTACAGTGCAAAGACAAAAGATGGAGCACAAAGAAATCAGCCTGAAAGCAAATTAATACATCTAAAAGTTTTATCTGGCCTCTGTTATGTCTACAAATACAAGAAGGACTGGAAGAAGAGCTTTGACATGATCCAAAACCCTCACTCCAAAGGCTAAACATTTGCTGCATTCAAACATTTTGTGCATTAACATTAAAAAGAAATGATGGCGGTTTGGTTTGGGTGAGATGCATTAATATGGCGAGCAGGATGAAGAGGAAGAGGAAAGATATTAGCGGACTTCAAATATGACAACCTGTGTTTCTGGGCTACATTGCAGTATATATATTAGCATGATATTTATGAGTGAGTCTATGATTTTTTTTTTTTTGTATTCTAAGCGGTACTTCATTTGTTTTACACTGTTCTTGCATATATTGTTTGTTTTAAATAGTTATGCAAAGATTTAAATTAAGCGAGTCACAGATTCTTCATTCAGCACAGTAAAATGCACGGAAAGCTGTTCACCGACCCACGATGCATCTTCACTGCAACAGAAAAGAAAAACAGTTCTGACTCTTTACACTGTTGTAATCACTTCCCAATTTAGTGTTACAGTCATTAGTATCACTAATTTCTGCTGCTTAATGATGTCATCCCTACATAATGGACAGTTAGTACTATAAGGTCTTCCTTTTCATGTCTTAGTCTAATCTCTGTGTATTATCTGTATAGAAATCTTTGTTTGTTGGTTGTCTGTGCTAACATTGTGTGTGTAGCCCTGCCCCTAGTGTCCATTGTGTGTACGGGCTCAGATGAAGCCTACCTGTGGTACGATAGTTTAATATATCATAGCCTATCCACATGAAAGAAAGTGAAACTGGCTGGCCTTGTAAAATAAACCATGCATTTCTTTTGCGTTCAGTCTGACTTTCATGATGACTTTATGGTCTATTTATGTTTCTGCCTCAATATATCACGGTTTGAAAGAAACTGGTCAGATTGGGTTTGGTGAGTTAATTCATTCCCAAACTCCCCGCTAAAACTAGGTGGCGTAAACTAGACCCGTGAGTGGATTTTTGATGTGTGGACTCATTGTTGCTGTTATTTATATTCCTTCTTTATAGAGATGTAATTAACTCGTTAAACTGAACCGACTGACGCCTGTAAAAGGGACACTCTGCATTTTGACACCACATCCAGGTAGAGAGGATTTGCTGCATTTAAAAAAATTAAACTTTTTCAATGCAGGAGCAGCAATGCCTGCTTTTTCACCACAGAATTTCTTAAATCATGCTAATATTTAACTCAATAGGGATTTTTATTCCTTTCAAAAATGATTTTTTTTTTAACATTGGTAGTGATGTCAAACTTGCCTGAGTATTCCTTTTCATCCAGCTGTTGTTTTGTGCTTGAAATTGCATGACCAGTGTTAGTGGTTAACGCATTTGACAATGGTGTGGTGGCAAGAAAGAGAGAGGGAAAGAAAGCACAATGTAGAATATTATTATTATTATTATTCCTGTGTATTTATGTGCAAAGATAAGCTGATATGTTGTGGTGGATTTTTATTTTTCCTATACATGTAGATTTACATCTGTGTTGTTCGTGTTCTGCTTAAAATTACTCATCCTCAACATTTTTGTACATTACATCTTCCCAAAAGAGAGTGTCCAGTTAGTCTTTGTTGTTCACGCAGTCCTCCAATCAAACACTCCTGTCGTATCCCATGCCATATGACGCACCCCTGTTTAACAGCTCACAAGGAGAAGCTTGTGTGTGTATATGTGAGGGCGTGTGAATTGTGTGCTTCTGTTTTATGCGTGCATGCGTGTGTGTGTGTGTGTGTGAGAGAGAAAGTCTTGGGGGAAAGCAGAGCTCTGTATATAATGGAAAAAAAAACAGCTGTTTGTAGAGTGGTCAATAGATGAAAGTTCAAAGGTCGAAGGCCAAAGTTAATGTGGTGCACTGTAAAACTCCCAGGTCTTTGTGAAATGTCATGTCGGGTTGTTTTTTTTCATTAACACAATAAAAATATGCAGTTACTTCAAGATTCACTTGTAGTCACTCCTGTTTAATTATCAGAATATGTATTTAGTGAGGTGTTACAAATTTGCTGTATTGCTACTTCCCAGCAGCACATAACTGTTATTAATGCACTTAAAACAACATAACATTAAATTACTTCTAACTTATCAGTGCCTCAGAATGATAATCCATCCATCCATTCTCTTCCACTTATCCAGTTCAGGGTCACGAGGGGGGGGGGTCGCCAGGTCACCAGCCTGTCGCAGGGCTAACACAGAAACACAGGCAACCATTCACACCTATGGGCAATTTAGAATGACCAATTAACCTAATTAATTGGTTTCCTCCCACAGTCTTTGGATTGTGGGAGGAAACTGGAGTACTCGGAGGAAACCCGTGCAGGCATGGGGAGAACATGCAAACTCCACACAGCGAGAGGCCTGGGCCAAGATGAAATCGAATCCAGGCCTTCTAGATGTTATTCCAGCTGTGAGCCAGCAGTGCTAACCAACACGCCACCGTGCTGCCCCTCAGAATATTTCAATTAAAAAAAAATACTTAAACAGGAAAAACAAAGAAACATGCTTACAAACACATTTATTTGAAAATTTCAAATATTGAGTCATCTTCAAATTATTTAATCTAAAAAATGTATTAAAATTAAACAAATTTTAAAAACTTAAACTTTTCATTTACTAGAGCTGGATCATCATCTGTGTTTTAACCACATGGTGGCAGTGTAAGAACTATAATTTTCTCAAGGCTGTATAATGTCACTACTGCAGTGCTGAGAATCACGGCTGGACACTGGAAAAGCTGAAAGCTGATGTTTTATGTAGTAAAACATATGGAAACAGTGTTAATCCTAAAAAATCCAGAACCAAAAAATACATCACAGGAAATCCCACTGCCAAAACCTGAACTGAACCTGAACAGGCATGAAAGGGAAGGTTTACAAGATGGTAGTAAGACCTGCTATGATGTATGTTTAGAGACAGAAGCACTAACAAGAAGACACGAGGCCGAGGTGGAGGTGGCAGAGTTGAAGATGCTGAAATTTTTGTTGAGCATGACCAGGATGGACAAGATGGTGGAGTGAGATGGAGGCAGCTGTGACGACCCCTAAAAGGGATCAGTGTAAAAGAAGAAAACTTTTTGTCATAGTTACTAACTGTGTAGCTTTGTTTATGTGTAACAGTGAACTCATCTCCTGAAGAGAGGATTAGATTTAGTACAGATAGGGGGAAGCATGTCCTAAGTGGCAATTAAAAAAAAAGGAGATGCAAAGTAATGCATGTAAATTGACATTTTATTCGTTTAACCATCTGTAGCCCTCCCTCTCTTACTGTTAAACAACATCTCCATCTTTAACATTAAGAACCACATTCTTCATCCTAATATCGTCATGATATTCCCATTGCCTGTGAACACTGGGAACAAGGACACACATCCACACTGGGACAACACACACCACACACAAAGAAATGAGTAAGACCACTTCCATTCCTTTATGCATGAAAAACATATGTTAAAGTTTTTAAACACAACACAAATGCAGCATGTGGTCACCAGTCATAAACACATAGGAAGCTAAATTGGGTCCATGTTACTCAAACTGGCAACCCATTAGTTCCCCAGTGCGTTCAATGGGCTGCATTATTCTGCATGTTTTAAAACAGGACTGCACTGCTCTGTTCGGTTATAATTGAGGTATAATGATTTTACTGGGTCCCATTTACCCCTCTGTGCCTGTTTATGTGCTCTTTGACTTGTAGCTTTGTGAGTAAAGAGTTTGACTACACATTTGAAGATGTTTTAAAAGAAGCTCACTTGTGTTAAAGTTTTTAACATAAGTGACCATCTTTTCTTATTTGCTGCTTCACTAATGAAGCAGCAGGTAAGAATTTTGATCAAGTCTTTTTAAATGACGTAACCAAAAAAATGCCTTGTGGGGTGCAGTGGTCTGTACTAATCTGGGTGTTTCTAATAGGTATTATGATAAAGATTCACAATTAGAAAGCTATCTGCATGTGTCTCAGTCATTGGCTCTGTGCCTCTCTCTAGTTAGGAAAACAGTATTGTGCAAAAGTCACCCCTCGTTTCTTTATATTTTGCTTCCGAGGCGCTGGAGTGTCATAATTTTTTAAAGTGGCCTTGAGCAATAGTTCTGTAGTCTTTCAAAGTTTTTCTTTGGCTGCTTTTTAACTCCTTTTTAGTCCAGTTCCTGTGCATCGTCATTTTCAGACGAATGTTTTGGGTTTTTTTTTTGTCTTGTTGAGCTGCCTAACAGTGACCTATGACTCATTCAAGCATACAAAGGCACCTAACTCAAGGGTTGAACCAGTATTGTGTCTACACAAAGAACCAGTTTTAAAATGCATCTTCAGGCATTTTGTTACTAGCAGCCTGTTGCAAAAGCACATCATTTGTTCCCATTTCTTTAATTAAATCTATAAACAAAGTCAAAGATAACAGTTATCTTAAAATAGTGTTTTTGCACCAACAAGGTGATTCCCAAAGAACTATACCTGAAAACCTGTAATCTCTTGCTATGCTGTGCAGTGTGCCCCTAAAAGAAAAATCTGTAACAGATGAACAGGATCTGAAAGTTATGTCCTTAAGAAACACAGGAGAGATGCAGCTGGGCTTTCTGTTCATTGAAGCCTCATCAGAAATGGTCTCAGTGGAAGGGAAGGAAGAACGTAAAGCAGGGAGAAAGACTGAGGAATGCCAAAATTACACAAGAACTGGATTGCAAAGCAATATCAGCAGGGCTCACGGAGTGGTGAATCTACATTTGAAATATTTGGTTCAAATCATCAGTATTGTGTACTGAGGTGGCCGAGAGAGCTACAACAGTGAGTGTCTAGATTTTGATTCACTGCCCAACATCATGTGGCAACAACTTCGTTTTTCAGCACAACAGTGATCCCAAGCACACTGTCGATGTAATAAAAACATACCCGGAGAGAAAGCCATACAACTGAATGCTCAGTCATGGATTGGTCTCCTCAGAGCCCACACCTCAAAATTATTGAAGCAGTGTGGGATCATTTTAAGAGAGAACAGAACAAAAGGCCACCAACATCCAAACAAAAGCTTTGAATTTCTTTTAAGAAAGAACTACTCCTGAAGATTACATAAAGAAATGACGAGAAAGCAGCCTGAGAGAGTTCAGGCCAAATAAACTAAGGCCAAATAAACCAAATATTGACTTCCAAGCTTGGTAGACTTGTGCAAACTGGTTTTGCCTTTTATACTGTATTTCTAAGCATGTTTTCACATTTCAATACATTGCCATGCCTGTTTCCCATTTTCCTAGTGAATTATAAAGGAACGAGGGGTGACTCAAGACTTTCACAGTACTGTATTTCCATATCTGAATGTATCATGATAGAGTGAATGGAAGCTGGCACACAGTGACCTCTGTATGAAACAGGATATCACTGAGACTCCAACACACGCAAACTAATGACCTCCATATTATGTTTACATTCAATTTGTCACAGCAGTAAATAAGTATAGAGAAGGCTTTCCAGTGTCATTCAATACCATGCTAAAGAGATCATATAGAATTCAGTGCATTAGTGATCTCATAGCATACTTTAAATAATAATAAAAACTACATATTTTCATCTAAAAGTAAGTGAGTGGATAAAACTACATGACACAGCTCTCTAGTGTTATAGGAGAAATATTTGAAACTGTCTATTACAGTGAATACTGACACAAACTCACAAAAGAAATCCAAAAAAATACTGCACACAGTAAATAAGATGGTGTCACATTTGTTTACAGAAAAGTGAAACTTCAGGTGACAACATAAGGCTACAGTACCTCTAATACTTGATGTGCTTGTTCAGTTTGTCTGTTACTCTTTGGGTGAAACCCTGAAATATGTGTGCCATGGAGACAGAACACATGCTGTATTGGGAGCCTGACAGTCTCCAGGGCAGTGGGCAGTTTAGGGAGGGCTATAAAATGAACTGCCTTTGAAAAGGAAGCAGCTATTGTAAGAATGAATGTGTTACTGCCAGGCTTAGGGAGACTAGTAACAAAATCAACAGCAATGTACAACCCTGGTCTACTCGGGGTGGGCAGAAGTAAAAGCAGACCAACAGGTGGCTGAGAAAGTGCCAACTTCAAGAATAACCTGTAGACTGGGGTCAGGCTGAACAAACACAGAAGTTGAAGCCTTGAGACACTTAAAAGCTGCCTTTGTTTCTGGGGCCCAAACAAAGGACTCTTTAGGTGCTACAATCTTACTGTAGCCTTTAATGAACCTCTTGTAGAAATTAGAAAACCCCAACAAACTTTTAAGCCATCTGCATGACTTAGGAGTGGGTTAGTTAATCACTGATTTGTTTGGGATTGGTCTTCACCTGCCCACTTTCCAGAATATAAACCCAGGAAAGAAACACGATCCATGAAACTTTTTTTTTTTTCAGCCTTTGTATGTAGCTTATTTTTAAATAGTCTTGGAAGCACTCTTCTGGCATGTCATTTGTGTTCCTCCAGGTCTTTGGGGGAAAAAATCCAATTACGCAAATGCAAAAAGATTGAAATAGTTCCTGAGAACACTGCTTACTGTGACCTGAAAAAGTGTCGACACATTTGTTAGTCCAAAAGGCATAACCAGAAATTCACAGCGTCCAAGGTTGAATATTGAAAGCCGTCTTCCATTCATCCCCCTTTTTAATGCATACGAGGTTATAAGAGGTCCTGGGAGCAGGATTAGATGTAACCACCTTTATTGCTGAGGCCTTCCAAATATAACTACAAACTGAAAAGTAGATGGGCTGGACATCAGCCAGGAATAAGTAAAGCTTTCCACACAGAAAAATGGAAAGTAACAATTAACACACCTACACATGTAAACTTGACAAAAACAAGCCTGAGAGAACAGGAATGAAAAAAAAAAACTAAACTATAAACAATACAAAGTCAGAGAACCCCTGAATATCACATAAACAAACAAACAAACCTCAAATCCTGGGTATAAGACCCAGGAACCATGGCACCAGTAATCTAGTCTCTACAAAGAAAAATCAGCTGCAGCTAGCAACTCCCTAACGTATTTTTCCACTGTGTCTCTGTCAGGTTTTGACAGGTTACATGAGTGGCTAGTAGGAAGAGGAGCACTAGGTAACAGAGATACCCCACCAACTGGTATTCTTCAGGAATGAGTGTGAGATCAGCTGGGGGTTCAGTAGAAAGAGGAACAGCTTATCAAGGAACAGCTATGTAGCAGACAGACCGTGGACCCAAAGGGAGGACTCGTGAGACAGGGAGTAAACTCAAAATACAGCTTTAAGGCTGAAAATTCACAAGGTTACACAAAGTCCAAAACATTTACAGTGCAGAAGCAGGAAATCCAAATGAGGGGATAAGTAACAGGTGGGAATGCAGCTGAAGACAATTAAGGTAATGATTCAGGGGGAAGATGAACAACTGCTGTCAAAGTAAAACAGAAAGTAACTAAAAGACCAGATAAAGGTAAGAACTAAAGACTCAATACACACTCATAAGTAAGAGCTCCAAAAAAACCCCCCCAACAACAACAACAACAAAAAAAAACAAATAGAGAATTCTTACAAAAAAAAAAAGGACCTTGGGTCTAAAGCCCAGGGCCATGGCACACCTGGTGCAGAAGGCAGAGCAGAATAAACAGGTAGAAACACAGAAGTTCCTCCATGCCTCCGCCTGCCTAGCCAACCTAGTCAAAAGTTGGATTGTGAAGCTTTAACCATGACTATGGGATTCTGTGATCAAGAGAACAAATAAAGCTCTATACTTTGTGATTACCTGAAACTACCTGCAACATGTTAACTGGGTAAGCTGTTTAAGTGTCTGATTCAGATCCATAAGTGAATGCAAAAATCTAATCGTGACAGCCAGGTATGGATCGTTGATTAGCCAAGCCATTTTGAATAGCAAGAGAGTGTGCAGGCTCTGTAGTCTGGCGAGACTGTTCTGCTATGACAGCAGATGAACAGAAAGAGCACAAGGCAAACTCAGACCCAGTTCAAATGGGTTGTTCACAAAGTCTGAGCTGAATAAAGTATATTTAACTGCAGTTCTGGATTTGGAATAGTGGGCAGGCAGGTAAGTTGAAGGAGGAGAACTAGTCTGTAGCTTACTTTAGAAAATAAAATTTTCTTTAGAAAATCCCTATTTGTCCCACAATGGGGAAATTTCAGTGTAGTAGCGGCAAGCTATTATACAGAGACACAATAGATACTATAAACACAATAAGAAAACACAATAAGAAAGTATGAAAAGATAAAAATAAATAAGAAAATACAAATACAGAATATACAAATAAAAAACTGTATACACTATGTACAGTATAGACAGTATAGACAATGTAAAGACTGTGATCAGTATAGACAATATAGACAATATAGACAATGTGACCAAACATTTGGGGTGCAACAGTCTGTCACTGATGGAGCTACTCAAGGCTGTCACAGTTCCATACATGGGGTGGGAGTCATTTGACAGCATAGAGTACAACCTTCTTTTCATCCTCCTCTCTGTCACCACCTCCACAGTGTCCAGGGAGCAGCCCAGGACAGAACTGGCCTTCTTGATGAGCCTATCTAGTCTCTTCCTGTCAGCAGCAGCCATACTGCTCCCCCAACACACCACACTGTAAAAAAGAGCTGATGCCACCACAGAGTCATACAAAGTTTTCAGGAGTGCCCCCTGCACTCCAAAGGACTTAAATCTCCTGAGCAGGTAGAGCCTGCTCTGACCTCTCTTATAAAGTGCATTGGTGTTGTCTGACCAGTCCAGTTTATTGTTTAGATGAACACCCAGGTACTTATAGCATGTGACTCTAGGGTGAGTTACAGAAAAGTTCAGACTTAAATAAACCCATGACATAAAGTTCCAGCGAGACAGAAAACTGGAGGGCAACACAATGAAGGATTCCTGGAAGAGAAGAAATCAGCGTGACTCACATAAAGAAGCAAGCTAGATGATCTAGCAATGAGTGGTGGAAAAGCCAGTCTTTAAGTCATGTGATTGATGAGGCAATGACACACAGGTGTCACAACCAGGATGCTGCAGCCCCTGACCACATCACACAAGTATCTCAGAGCAGGAGAGCCAGAGAACCAGAGGAAGGAAGGGAAGGAAGGAAGGAGGGGTCCATGGCTCCGGGGAACCATGACAGAAATAACAAACAAGGGGACAACATGTCAAAATAACATAAAATTAAAGTGGCTTTTTTAAATAAGTAAAAAAAATAAATAAAGGTGACTCCTTGTAGTAATAACAAACTACAAAAGGGGCTCATTGAACAAATAAAGGGGGATCCTTGTAGCAGTAAATAAATGATAAACAAGAAAAGGGGCTTGTTGTAGAAAAAATAAAAAATGAAGATGGCTTGTTTTGTCTGGCCCGTCACCCAGGACCAATTTGCCATGAGAGACCCTACCAGGGGGACAAGCCCCCGGACAACATAGCTCCTGGGATCACTGGGACACAAACACCTCCACCACAATAAGGTGGCAATTCATGGATGAGGGGCCATACAAAGAGCAATTCTGAAGACCCCTCTGGAAGTGTCACCCAGGGAACTGTTTACCCTGCCTGGGATAGGTTTACCAGGACCCCGCCCTGGAGCCAGTCCTGGGGATGGAGCTCATGGGCTCGCCCTCCTGTAGGCCCACCACCCGCAGGAGGTGTCATAGGTTGTTGGGTGGAGTGTGTGTTGGGCGGTGGCCAAGGGCAGAGGCCCTGGTGGACCAATCCCGATTTATCGAGACTGGCTATTCGGACATGGAATGTCACCTCTCTGGTGGGGAAGGAGCCGGAGCTAGTGCGTGAGGTTGAGAGATACCGGCTAGATATAGTCAGGCTCACCTCAACGCATGGCCTGGGCTCTGGAACCAGTCTCCTGGAGAGGGGCTGGACTCTGTTCCAGTCTGGAGTTGCCCTTGGCGAGAGGCGGAGAGCTAGGGTGGATATTCTTGTATCCCCTCAGGTTGCTGCCTGTACATTGGAGTTTTCACCGGTAGACGAGAGGGTGGCTTCCCTGCGCCTTCAGGCCGGGGAATGGGTACTGACTGTTGTTTGCGTTTATGCGCCAAATGACAGTTCAGAGTACCCAATCTTCTTAGAGTCATTGGACGGGGGGCTTGAGGGTGATCCATCCAGTAACTCCATCATCCTGCTGGGAGACTATAACACTCACATGGGCAATGACAGTGAGACCTGGAGGGGCATGAATGGGAGGAACGGCCTACCAGATCTGAACCTGAATGGTATTTTGTTATTGGACTTCTGTGCAAACTGGAGTTTGTCCATGACAAACACCATGTTCAAATATAAGGATGTCCATGAGTGCACATGGCACCAGGACATCCTAGGTCTCAGGTCGATTGATAATCATATCATCAGATCTGTGGTTGCATGTTATGGACACTCAGGTGAAGAGAGGAGCTGAGCCACTAACTGATCACCACCTGGTGGTGAGTTGGATCAGGTGGCAGAGGGGAATGCTGGACAGACCCGGCGCACATAAACGTATTGTGAGGGTGCGGTGGGAATACCTGGCAGAAGTGAGAACTTCAACTCCCACCTCCGGCAGAACTCCGACAGCATTTTGAGAGAGACTGAGGTCACTGAGTCTGAATGGACCATGTTTCACACCTCCATTGTTGACTTTGTTGCTCAGAGCTGTGTCTGCAATGTGGTTGGTGCCTGGTGGTGTCGTGGTGGTAATCCCCGAACCAAATGGGGATCACCAGAGGTGAAGGGAGCCATCAAGTCCTATTGGGCTTGGTTAGCTTGTGGGACTCTGGAAGTAGCTGACTGGTACTGACAGGCCAAGCGGAATGTGGCTCGGGCAATGGCCGAAGAAAAAACGCGGGTGTGGGAGGAGTTTGGTGAGGCCATGGAAAAAGACTTTCGGACAGCCTCGAAGCGATTCTGGCAAATCATCAGATTACTCAGAAGGAAGGATGCTCTACTCACATGGTCTGTAGTACGGGTGGGGCGCTGCTGACTTCAAATGAGACTATAGTCAAGTGGGGGAAGGACTACTTTGAGGACCTCCTTAATCCCACTGACACACCTTCTGTAGTGGAAGCAGAGTCTGGGGACGAAGGGGACGACTGGCCCATCACTGGGGTTGAAGGCACTGAGGTGGTTAAACAACTCCCTGGTGGCAGGGCACCTGGGGTGGACAAGATTCGTCCTGAGTTCCTGAAAGCTCTGGATGTTGTAGGGCTGTCTTTGTTGACATGCCTCTGCAACATCATGTGGAGATCTGGGGAGGTGCCACTGGATTGGCAGACTGGGGTTGTAGTCCCCATGTTTAAGAAAGGAGACCCGAGGGTGTGCTCCAACTATAGGGGGATAACACTCGTCAACCTCCCAAGGAAGGTCTATGCCAGGGTGCTGGAAAGGAGGATCCATCCTTTAGTCGAACCTAGGATTCAAGAGAAACAATGCAGTTTTCATCCTCGTGGCAGAACGCTGGACCAGCTCTTCATCCTCTCAAGGATATTCAAGTGTGCATGGAAGTTTGCCCATCCAGTCTACATGTGGTTTGTGGACTTGGAGAAGGCATTCAACTGCGTCCCTCGGGGTATCTTGTAGGGGGTGCTACAGGAGTATGGGGTGTCTGGCCCATTGTTGCAGGCCATTCAGTCCCTGTGCAACCGCAGTGAGAGCTTGGCCCGTATTGCTGGCAATAAGTTGTACTCGTTTCCTGTGGGTGCTGGACTCTGCCAGGGCTGCCCTTTGTCACTGATTCTGTTCATGATTTTTATGGACAGAATTTCTAGGTGTAACCAAGTGGCAGAAGGTTTGGTGGCCTCAGAATCTCATCTCTGCTTTTTGCAGATGATGCGATCCTGCTAGTTTCATCAGGTGGTGGCCCCCAGCTCACAGTGGAACTTTTTGCAGCTGAGTGTGAAGTGGCTGCATCTGCAGTGATGCAGACGCTGCAACATGGTAAAGAGGGAGCTGAGCGTTAAAGCAAAGCTGTCGACATACTGGCGAATCTACGTCCCTACCCTCACAAGCTTTGGGTATTGACCGAAAGAACAAGATTGCAAATACAAGCGGCAGAAATGAGCTTCCACCGGAGGTGGCTGGCCTCTCCCTTAGAGATTAGAGATAGAGTTGAGGAGTGAAGCCATTCGGGAGAGGCTCAAAGTAGAGCCGCTGCTTGTCTACATCAAAAGGAGCAAGTTGAGGTGGTTTGGGCATTCGACAAGAATGCCTCCTGGGTGCCTCTTAGATGGATTGATTAACATGAATTTGGACATTATAGGTAACCTTCAAGTTTCTAGTTTATCAAATGTCACCTGCTGAGCAGTCCTTAACTTTGAAAATAATCTTCCTCTCTTGCTGACATTACACTTAAAAATAGTTGTAGTATATAAATATATAGGATTGTGGGATGAGAGACAGACAAAGAGTGATTCCAACACCCCTATGGACGATACACCAAGGGAACTGTTTATCCTGCCCGGAATAGGGTTACCGGGGCCCCACCCTGGAGCCAGGCCTGATGAGGGAGCTCAAGAGAGAGAATCGTGTAGATGTTGGCGCTCACAGTGTGTTTGGGAATGTTTATGCAAAGTTTCATGAAGATCGGTCCACCCGTCATAAGAGGAGATAGGGAACATACATACAGTGTATCACAAAAGTGAGTACACCCCTCACATTTCTGCAGATATTTAAGAATATCTTTTCATGGGACAACACTGACAAAATGACACTTTGACACAATGAAAAGTAGTCTGTGTGCAGCTTATACAACAGTGTAAATTTATTCTTCCCTCAAAATAACTCAATATACAGCCATTACTGTTTAAACCAGCGGCAACAAAAGTGAGTAAACCCCTAAGAGACTACACCCATAAATGTCCAAATTGAGCACTGCTTGTCATTTCCCCTCCAAAATGTCATGTGACTCGTTAGTGTTACTAGGTCTCAGGTGTGCATAGGGAGCAGGTGTGTTCAATTTTCTAGTACAGCTCTCACACGCTCTCATACTGGTCACTGAAAGTTCCAACATGGCAAAGAACTCTCTGAGGATCTTAAAAGATGGATTGTTGCGCTACATGAAGATTGCCAACACCCTGAAACTGAGCTGCAGCACAGTGGCCTCAGATTTGTATCATCCTAGCCACTTCATATCTAACTGCAAAGCTCTCCCTTCCCTTGGCTGCACCTATAAATATATTATAAAGAGTTATCATGGCATAGGACACCCCGGTGGTGTTCAGCAGCTCACAGGGAAGCAGTCTGACATTTTGCTACAGTTGCACAGGTACTTCCAAAGCATTCCTCAAAAACACCCATAACAAAACATCCAAGTCCAGAACCAAGAATACAAATACCACACAAATGACTCCCTCTCTCCTTCTCTCTCTCTCTCTCTCTCTCTCTCTCTCTCTCTCTCTCTCTCTCTCTCTCTCTCTCACACACACACACACACACACACACACACACACACACACACACACACACACACACACACACACACAGTAAAACATACTGACAAGTATAATGATTAATGAACCTAATTAAAAGTAATTACCTTGGTGATTAGCCTTAGCAAGTTAGAAAGCCTGTTGGCACAACGGAGACATGGTTCCCACTAAATAACCATAGTCACTCATTCAAACACACACACACAGACTTCGGGCCAGTGCCAGATTTGTGGTGGTGGAAGCCTACCACCTTGACAACACAAACAAACAGTAAATTGTTTCTACAGAAAACAAGTGGCTAAGACATGAGACAGAAAGACAGGATACAAGAAGCAAAGATAAGCAAAGACACACTTAGAGATACGATTCTATTAAAAAAGGTCTCAGAAAATGCTGCTCGTTTGAGCTCAAGTGCTGACACTTAGCCAAAAGTACAGGCTACTCTGCTTGGACATAATTATACACTAAATGATCCACTGTTATGACTCTTGTCAGAAGATTTCAATTTTCTTGCAGCACTGTACTAAAAAAACAAAAATGTAATCTAATCCTGGCCACCCAGCATATACTGAGTACAAGCTGAGAGCAGACTGAAAATCAGAGTATTACTGAACTCTGTTAAATGGGTATATGGACAATATATGGACTAATGCATATGTCCTGCCAAAGTCAAATAGCCCCCGAGTGAAATCAGGTTATTTAATCATCTATGCCAGTAAAGGGTTAGCTGTGCCCCCCTGAATCACACCTCATTTGATCACCTCTTTATAAAGGAAAATCGGGGGTTAAGTGAGATGCTCATTCCACATACCTTAATGGTGAAATAGGTGATTTGCCAGTGCTTTCCAAAATGACATACAAGTATATATTTTTAAAAAAACTCTTCTATGATTGAGAAGACAACTTGGTTAGAGAGGCTGGAGACAGTACAATCACCTCCAAACAGAATGGAGACAAAGTGGGGTGCTGTGCTGTTACATCACACAGTTACTTTAAGAAAGAAAAATCCTTTCCGTTCTCACTTTTTAGCATTAAAAGTCAAGGATAGCATTGGTTGAGGCAAGCCAGGAAGTTAAGCTCAGGCGCAATCCCAGTAGATCAGCTCGATGCCAGAAGCTGATGGGTCAGGTGATACCATGCTATACATGCACTTGACCTTTAATATAGAGCACCCTATTTAAGCTGCTTTAGCCTGCACATACCTGCACACTGCAGGCTGCTTTTCAACCCACATCCACCCCATCTGCTCCTGTAATGTTATTTCTGAATAAGTGTCAAATCTGTTTTCATTGATGCTTGTTCTCTTCTGTTCTCCACTGCATATGGAAAACCTATACCGACCACACCACACTGACTGAAATGAAGATTATCTGAAGTTATTGTATTCCAGGTGTTTGGTCATAAACAAAAATGCTGGATTATCACAATTTTGACCTGAAGATGGTGCTAGAGGACATTTTGCGCATGAGAACTTGAAAGAGTGTAAGATTTTACAGCTATCCATACACTCACCTGGTCTTAGAATAATTTAAGGAATCATTAAATTTAGCTGAGATTATTAATAAATACATGTAAAACAAACACACACACACACTTTCATTTTCAAAAAATGAGAAAAATTGAAAAAATAGATAGCAATCAAGACGTTCTTTGAAATTATAACTTGATAATAACAGAGTAAACTAAACCGCACCACAGAACAGAAAAATCAAAGCAAGCGGACACGATTTCACTTATATCAGTGCTAATGTTTGTATAAAAATATGTAAAGATATAGAAAATCAGTTCATGTTCTAGAAAACTATAAAACAAAAAAATAAGCCTTGCAAGTCAACAACTTTCATGCACCAACACACAATGCAAAGCTGAGTGCACTGATGACAAATCTCTCTACAAGCATTTGTAGGAAGCAAAATTTCCTGTTGATCAAGGTGTGAATATACCTACAGGAAGGAAGCAGCTGAGTGACCACTGTGTTCTGAGCAAAAAACACTTCCTGTGACAAACGCACAAATATAAACATGCAGTAGATAATGGATTAACCTTACATACACAAATTATGTGATAGTTCAACACACAACTGAACTTCACTGAAATCTAAAAATGCATCTTCACATTGCAGCTGGGTGGTCTGAAAGGCTTTTGAAAGACAGAGGTCTAAAAAAATAAGAGGACAACCTGATTAAATCACAATGTGTCAGTGCGTAATATTATTTATTGGAGTACATATCAGTTTTTGTACTTGTATCTGTGTTATACAGTGTATTTATGTAGATAATTATCCAATATGTTTTAATCCAAAAATATACCAGTAAAGTTTATACTGAATTATATGAGAGAGGGAGGGAAAATAATTTACTTTTTTTTCTTCTTCTTCGCTTCACCTGATTGCCGGCTGTGTTACCAGATACAGCTGTTGTAGCAATCAAACACACCCAAGTGGCCAGTGCTCTCAGGCTGTTCATTTCCTTTGACATAATACAGGCAATCTGGAAAAGACAAAATCCAAATGCAGCACTGATCCCAAACAGGAAAAAAGCAGGAAGTGAGTTGAAAATATGTGTGAAGGTAAACTACCAGCTGTTATTCACCATTCAAACATTTGGCATGAATATCTGTGTTGTTGTATTGTTTAATTCCATTTTGAATAACCAGATGTTTGTTCTTCTCTGTTATGTTTTCTGTGTCACCGCACTATTACTTTGTCTCTCATCCCATCAATTTCCAATACCTTAGGCATGACTCGCTCAGCAAAACCATATGAAAGATGCATGCTGCTTTCATCCTTGCAGCAAACATCTGTTTAAGGTCAAAAAATTCCCGTATTTGTTGAAAAAAATCTTGCTAATGTCAGGAAATTAAAAGGCCCAAACATCATCATGTGCATCTCTTGATGACAGGCTGTGTTACACAATAATACAAACCCCCCCCGTCCTCTGCTTGGTAGACAGTGCAAATGAGCTAATTTCAGTGATGAGTCACTGCTGTATGAATCATGCTCAGGATTGCTAATAATAATAATCTGTTTTGCCTTAGGTGTGCACATCCAGACCTGAACACAGCTAAACTGTAAAGTGGCATTTGCAATCATCCTCCCCCTCCTTGCCTTTGCCACTGACCCAAACATCATATTTACTGCTTTGTCTACTTTGAATAAAAGCCACAGCAGCAACAGCTAATGAGACTTACTCTTATACTTGACTGATTTATTGTAGTTGGTACAGTGTGACGATTCACACCCAGCCACCTTCTAAATCCTGCTCTGAAGGTCTAGGGCCTGAATGATATTATGTTTTATTTTGTTGGTGTAGTGGCTTATCATATAGGGTGTGTGTTATCACCATTGTTATTTTCTGTTTATATAAATGACATGCAGCCCCAGGATGGGAATGCGAAGATGTTTAAATATGCTGATGATATTTCTGTTGTTGGTGTCTTCTCTAAGAATTTTAATCCAGATTATTTTGCTCAGGTGCACAGGTTGGCGGAGTGGTTTAAGTCTTGTTATTTGTTGATTAATGCTGACAAGACAAAAGAGCTTGTCTTGAATTAAACAGCCCCTGTTACAGGTCTTTCACTTTCTGGTCAGTCTGTGGAAGTTTTTAACTGTTTTAGGTACCTGGGAACATACACTGATGACAAGATGAGCTTTATGGAGAATGTTGATTCCATCTGTAAGAAAGCCAGTCAGAGATTATTTCTTATTAGGAGGTTAAATCAATCAATCAATCAATCAATCAATCAATCAATCAATCAATCAATCAATCAATCAATCAATCAATCAATCAATCAATCAATCAATCAAATATACTTTATTGTCCCCACAGGGAAATTTGTCTCGCACATCGTACAAAAACAAGCTGCTACCACAATAATACAGTATAACAATAAAACTCATTTTAAAAGTGCATAAATAAAAAAAAAATCAATAAAAACAGTCAACCACTAAAACAATAGACCACATATTGCACATGTTGCATTCCCACATACATTCCTACAATGAGTGAGCCAACAAATCAGTTAGCTAGATCATCAGAGTATGACAAAAGCTATATGCCTACTTTATTTAATAATCTAATTTAATAAAATGATGTAGGAACAAATGAGTTTTTAAATCTATTAAGTCTACAAACCGGGGTTCTAGATGGTAACAGTTCATATTGCGGGTTGAGGATGTGAGCGGGGTCGGACAATACCCTCCAAGCAAGTCTAAGCACAGACTCTTCATAAATGGACTGCAAGGAGGAGTTATCATTTTTACCTATCACTTTCATTGCAGTTTGTACCATGAGTTTGGTTTTTAATTGCCGTACCACGCTGACCTGATGATGCTTTCCAATACGGCCTGATAGAATAAAAACATACGTTTCTGATTCACCCCAAAGACTCTTAGTCTGCGTAAGAAATATAATCTCTGTTGCAGACGACAGCACAACTTGTTAACATGAGTTTCCCACTTGAATAGGTTATCTTGGTAAACACCTAGATATCTATAAGAACAGACCTGGTTTATTTTCTGGTCATGAATAAGAAGCGGGAGGTTATTATTTAAGGACTTGGGGTCAATCAGCATCTCTTCTGTTTTCCTGGCATTGATAATGAGGTGGTGGTCATCACACCATTGAACAAGGGACTTAACCACATTAAAATATGGTAAGGGGTCCATATCTGCATACAAATAGGAAGAAATTAGACAGGATTGTTAGTACTGGAGGAAAAATCATTGGCCGACAACAAAGCTCTTTGGATATGCTGTATCGGTGTGCTGTTTTAAGGAAAGCCCAGTCTATTGTTGCTAACAGAGAGCACCCTCTTCATTTTGATTTTGAATTGATGCCCTCTGGATGACGTTATAGGATGCCCCTAGCCAGTAAAAAGGTGTATAAAAGATTATTTGTGCCAAATGCAATTAGTATACTGAATAATAATATGATGTAATGTCTTTTAATAGTTTTATTGGAGTTTTTATGTATTTATATGATTGTATTATGTATGAATGTGTGCTGATGACTATCATCAGTGGTGAACCAAAGACAATTTTCCACTAATGTGGACAATAAAGTTATTCTTGCTTCTTGATAATCCATTTGTGCTTCCAGGAACTAAGACTGTTCATAAAGAAAGTGGGCTGAAACATCAACAGCTAATGTCATGTTTTTCATATATAAGTGATCTTTTGCAAAAGAGCCCTTGGTCTCTGTGAGATTTACAGAACGAGAAGTTCAACAATGAATAAATGTGTCACAGAGAATTATGACCAACCTGATTCCAGCAGAAGAATGAATCCAGACGTCTACATATCAGGGATAGTCTTACAGTCAAGATGTTTACTGTGGTTTTTCTGTTACGAGATCAAAGACACAAACAAAATTGTTTTAAAAAAAATTCTGCCTTCTCTTTGTTTCTCTCCAAGTTCACTAATGTAAGCCAAAAAAAAAAAAAAGACTGTGATTGAATTTAAAGGCCCTAGTTTATGTTCAAGATGGTAAAATCAGATTATTTATACCAAACACATTTTTTTTTTCACTGTGTTTCACTTTATGCAAAATTCTGTCAAACAAATTTGATCAATTAAACAGCAGCATGTGCTCACAGGGAAGGTTTCCACTTAGGGTGTGGGTGTGAGTGTGTGCATTATAACCTGAAAGTTATATTCCTATATAGGTTTTAAGCCAATAAATACTTGCTGCTTTTACTGACTTTCAGTTGGAAGTATAGTATTTTTAAGCAGGTAATGACAGACTAATCATATTACATAAGGAAGTTGAACCTGATAGTTCTGGGGAAAAAACTTAAAAATTGCCACTCAGAACTGAGTTGACGACTTGAACTTTTAACATTAAGTTGAAAATTTATCAGCGCTGCGTTTTTCAGCCAGAAGTTCCTTTGCTCTTTACTGGTTTTAATGTTCTTTAGGAAATGGTTTTGGTGACACTGCAACAAAGTTACCATTTATGTTATTAACTTTGAACCTGCATTCGAAGCTGTCATGCTAAATTTTAAAAAGGGAACAACTTCTAACATATTTCTACTCAGTGAGGAGTGTGTGTGTGTGTGTGTGTGTGTGTGTGTGTGTGTGTGTGTGTGTGTGTGTGTGTGTGTGTGTGTGTGTGTGTGTGTGTGTGTGTGTGTCAGAGCACTGCTCCTTTTCAAACAAAACTCAAGTCTTCATGGATTCATGTATTAAAAAAAGATTTCCAAACAATTTTAATTACAAACCCTTTCAAGTGGCATCAGGGATTTCTTGTGTGGTTTTTGTGAAGTATGCAAGCCCAAGTTCAGGGAAGCTTCTTTGAATATGTGAAACATCAAGGAGGGTCAGTGAGAGATTAATGAACCTGAACTAAGTACTGAAAGATAAGTAATATATAGTTTTGCTGAAAGTGGGCCACAATGTTTAAGTGCATCCAGGGACCACATTTCCTATAACACTGTGGGATAGTGACATTAATGAGTAATGGTTTTGTTGTATTCCGGGTCCCAGCTCTCTCTACTAAAGGCTTCGACACAATTTTTTTTTCTTTCCTTGGAGATGACTGAGGCTGAACATGAAAGACTGATGTTCAAGCTCTCCTTCATTCCTCATGAGGTTTGCTTCTACCTTCAGTCATTATTTAGTTTCCTCAGCTTTGCCCTTCTCTCCCTTGATCATCACTTTCCATCCAAAGATTTACTACCAAGTGTCCCCCCCCCCCCCCCCCCCCCCCCCCCCCCGCCCCACTCACACTCACATGTCCTGCTATGCTCTCCTTCCCCATTTCACTTGCATTACTTTTCTTTCCTAGAAGTCCCGTCAAAAGTTTTTGCTCTAGTTATGATATGTGCATATCAGTAGTCATTGCCCCTGCTTCCCATTCAGTGCTTTACAATGTAACACAAGCATCGTTATTATTTTAGAAATGTGGACAATGTGACCAACTTTCAGAAAATTTCCTTTACCTTGGTTCTGTTTTTATAGCTGCTTTAAGTTGTGCTGTAAAAAAAAAAAAAATAGTACATTAATAAGATCTTTCCTTACAAAATATCTAATATTCTATCCAAGGGATTTTTAATAAAATGTTCAAAAACCACTTATAAAAGAATATTAGAAACATCCTTTTAATAGGATTGAAAGCTCCCTGATTCACGATAACTGCCAAGGTAGTAACAGGAAAAAATTATGAAGACAGAATGTCATCCACTTCAGCCTGCAAATACATATGGAGTTTTAGACTTGGTTTTTTAAAGTGTTGCTGATGTAAAGTCTCCAGGGCAGCCTAGTTTAGCTGTTGACGGGTGATATTTTACTTTAGAGGAAAGTTCTACAGAAACCAGAATGTTCCAAAATGAAATATCACTTCACCATCTATCCAACACAGCCGGCCCCATCTCTGTGGATTAATCTTCATCAGTCAAAATGGAGCCTCTACATCTATAGCTAGCTCCCTGTAGATTGCTTAGGCCTGTATTTCATGCACACACACACACACCTGTGTCTCTTTACAATTTCCAAACTCAGAACTTAATCACTACCAGCCCAATCTATAACTCACATGAGCCTCTCATCTGCTTTTAGAAGAATACATTTAGAGGCAATACATTTTATATACATTTTATATACTGTAGATAGCTCAGTTTGAACATGCTGTGTCATAACCTTACTGTAAAGGTATGTTTTCACAAAATGCAGAAGATAAATAAATGAACTAAGAAAGTAAATATGACTCTCTCAGCTGCAGTGAATCACATAATGCACATGCTACTGTTATGAAAGAGGGATATGACAGCAGGGATGCAGAAGATCTAAAATAATGCAGGGCACTGTAGTAAATGGGTCATGTTTTACATATATTTTAAATACTTTCAGATAATTTCAGTCACTTTGTGTTAATAGGTTCCCAGACTTGAAAGCAAAGCTAAGATTTTATCCACAAAAAAATCTCAATACAGCCAAGAATTAAAGTGAAATTGTTTAAATATGTAGTGGAAATGAAACCAGCATTGGGCAGGTCATAATCTGCAGTCATTCCATGTGACCCTTGATGTTTTCCACAAACATGAAAAGACAGCCTAACGCTTCCACTTAGGATCAATGAGTTCAGACTGCTCCAGTGAGTACAATCAGAAACAGAGCAAAATGAGCTCAACAAGAGGAAACTTGTTTGTAATCCATCAGACAAAGAAGCAGACCCACAGAGGCCAACATGGTGAGTGGGAAAACTGAGCTATAAAGTTGTGAGGTGCTGTGAGAAACTTAAATGAGAGGCTATAAAGCTGTTTAGCCCAACCTGTTTGAATGCAAATGACACTTCAACACAGGACTGTGGCTAAATGCATCTTGGGAAAGTAGCAGAGGCAGGATCACAACAGAGTTTTGGTCTTGGAAACAGTGGTGGCAAAAACATGAAGGGTGATCCATTACTGAGATAATATATATGTTTTCTAGACATGCAGCTGAAGCATAAATCAACAGTCAAGTTCTGTTTTTCCCTTCTAACATTTTCAAAAAGAAGTTTACTGCCCTGGGACCAGCCAGCTTTCAGCAGCAATCTTTTCATTGGAATAAAAGATTTAACCACAGTGCTGTCAAATATTGTTCTATTACATTTGTCACTCTTTTGTTATCATGCTCTTTATTGGCAAAAGTGATGCATTACATTAACTGCTCAGCAGTGGGCATGACATTATTAAGATAAGTGAAGTCCTTTCAGTTTGGTCCATTACAGCTATTAATGTATCTAGATAAACTAATTTAATACCATTAAACCTATAAAATGAGAGCTATTGTGATAACGATAAATATATAAACACAGCTAAAATTAACAGGCCAAGTGTTTTTCCATATGGTTACAATTTCGTCAGGTATTAGAGGGCCGTGTAACACAGCTAAAAGTTTCACATGAAACATTATATGCAAGCATATGTGAATCAAATCTGTAATAGTAGCCAAGCTGATGTACATTCGTGTTTCCAAAAAATTCAACAGCTTACCAGAAAGGAAAAAAAAAGTTTTAATCCATGAAAGTGAAACTTTGCTGTCTGAGTAGATGAAGACATGGAAAATCCAAACTGCATACAGGAATTCCTCATTTTAACCAAAACTTCAATCAGTCACTGACACAGATTTTTGGTGGATTTTCATGTCATGTAAAAAAAAAAAAAAATGTTATCATAGATCCATTCTTACTGTTACTGTTACAGGGACCTAGAATGAAGGAAACAAATAAACATGGCCAAAAACACATTTTTTAAATAATTAATTGTCTGTGAATGTACACACGTTCGTGTACACCCCCCCCCCCCCCCCCCACCCCCACCCAAAAAAAAAAAAAAATACAGAGGATTGTGGGAAACTGTCTTAGCTCCGGTTGTTAAAGTTAATTTCATTCCTCATAAACACTTTAATATGTGTGTTTGTGCCAGTGAAAATAATAGCTGTTTCCCTGAGTGAAAAAAAGTATGAACAGTGCTTAATGATACAGTGGACACACAAAGGAAACAGAACTGCACATATTAATTGTTGGGGGCCAATCTGTGTTGGTTTAGTAGTCTGTCCTTCCACACCCTAAAGTCGAAAATGAAGTCTGGGGTCATGCAGGTGTCTGTCCCACTGTGGAATGGGAAAGAAGCTCACTCTTCAAAGGAGTCTGGATAATCTCATCAAACTCATGTGTTGGCTCACCGTCCAGTTAAAGGAACTGTGGACGCTCTGCTCTTCAAAGGAAGCGTGCTTCAAACTGGGTTCATCCCTCACCCTGTTGTTTCAATTCAATTCTATTTTATTTATATAGCGCCAAATCACAACAAACAGTCACCTCAAGGCACTTTATATTGTAAGGTAAAGACCCTACAATAATTAGAGAGAAAATCCAAAAGTCAAAATGACCGAGCAAGCACTTGGTGACAGTGGGAAGGAAGAACCAGGGTCAGGGAGGGGCAGCCATCTGCAGCGACCGGTTGGGGCTGAGGGGAGAGAGACAGGACAAAAGACAAGAGACAAGATTCATTACAAAAGAATGTTCAGGTAAAAGTTTCACTTTGAATTGACCGGCAAATATTTGTCTTTGCCAAAAGCTAAGCGTCCCAGGAGAACTGTCCTCTGAGAGAACAGGAAAGTCCAATAAGTCTTTAGTAAAAGTTCATCTTTCCTACGTCAATTCTGGAGGATTCTCACTTTTGTTTTTGTCATTATATTTAAAACTTACACCTTGATATCCTGCAGCAACTTTATACAACAGGACAGATTTTGCTATAGTCTAAATGTCTAGGATACGTCTGAACACGTCCGAGACAAAAGAATATAAATATTATTTTACCATTTTAGTACTTGAATTCAATTGTTATTACAGGAGACAGTGGAGGCTCCCTCTGAGTTACAGTCATAACAGGAAGCCAATGTACGTCATAATTATCAATGACAAACTCAGTTTAGAGAGATAGGACCAGCAGCAGCAGCAGCAATACTGCTGTTGTGGATCAAGGTTATTGTAGTTAACTAAAAATATACTGGAAATGTTCTTAGCTTTAGTCTTTGTTTAGACTTGGGTTCATATGTTTGAGAGTGAGGTGTCTGGTGTGTTTGTGTTATAATACCTGAACTTCTGAAAAGGTGATGACAAACGCCTGCTGTTGTAGTAAGAAAACTAACAAAGACTGAAACTAATCAAAATCAAAGTGAAACTGATACCAGAGTATAACTGATGTGGAGGTTAATGACTCTATAAAGGAATAAAATAAGAAGCCATTGGTGGACACACACAAGAATGTAAGGCAGTGTGTCCTGGGCCTTACCCACATGCAAAAAGTTTCTCACAAAAACACACACAATCTAATTGTTACGCCTGTACAACCCAGGTAGCTGATGATTGAAGTGAAGCAGGCATGGTTACTGTAGTATACAGGGTGGTTCAGAGGGTAGAGCAGGTCCTCTACTAATTGGAAGGTTAGTGGTTTGACCCTGGCTGCTCAAAATATTAAACCCAATGTTTTTGTGAGAGTGTGTGAATGTAAAATAGAAAGCACTTTAGAAAAAAGTGCTTGTATGCGTGAATGCAAACACACTCAAGGTGAGAAGTGCTATTTAAAAATTAGACTGTTTATAATCAACATTCAGACAATTGCTCAAAAGCACTTTAACCCATTAGATCTGTATACAGGTCAAGATATGTCAACAGGAGTGGAAATGCCATTTATAATATTGTTCCTTTTTCAGCAATAGCTGAACATGTTTATAGAAGTATATAAAAGATGGATATAGCCAGTATCCGTTTGGTTTGTGGACTCCCATTTCAGACCTTTGAGTTTGTTATTTTGGTTAAACATCTTTTTTTTTTTTTTAAATAGGACACGACCATATTTGGATATGTCAGTTAACATTCCCCCATTCCCCCAGTGACAGTTTTCCATAAGTCACTGTGATATTAAATGAAAGGCTAATTTTGGCTAGATAAAAACAAACAAAAACTGAACTTCATTTTTCAGCCTCAGATGCTTAATGTCCTTAAAGCAAAACTCAAATATGAGGCGAGAAAAAATTGCAAAGAAAAAGAGACATGAAGATGAAGAACTGGGTGCAGGAAAAAAAAAAATCATAGAAAAAGAGAAGTAGTGCCAGTGATCGCCAGTAAAGTTGCTTAGGAGCTACTCCTGGTGTGCTGACTCTGCTTCTACTTGTGTGGTCTCACTTCATGCTTTCAAATATGAAGTGAGCCCAGAGTTTGAACATTTAAGCATCCACAGCGACGAACCTCACAAGATTCCTGCTGGTTTGCCTTTGTTGATTTCTGCACATCAGTAAATTCTCAAACTTCCTCCAACACTAAGGCCACTTTAAACCCTTTTACACACTGACTGACGTCAAAACTGGCGTTTTTGAAATTTTACAGTGAGCTGTGCGCACGCTAGAACTTCTCATCTGTACGTCAAAAGCACGAGCCAACATTCACTCAGGCCTGTTTGTTTTGTGGTTGCAGTAATTGACAGAGTGTGAAGTCGTTTAGTGGGTTCAGTTGCAGGTTTGAGTTTTATTAGATGGTCTGTTTGCTGAAGCGACAAGCCGCCATTGTTACTCCACATTTCCAGAGATGTTATAGCCCAATTACCCTCCAATCACACGCATGGCCAGAACCAGTAACCAGGTAGAATAATGGGCAGACACTTGGTCTGTTAGCCTCCAGTGACCTACACATGTTTTCCTGCTATAATGAAGACTTTTGAGAGCACACACACTCCCACAACACAACACAGTCAGGTGTTATACTTCGCTTGCAATCTGTAAATAAAGTTGTGTAAAGAGCCCAGTCAACCTTAGGTTAAAAACTTTTAATTGTGTTAAATAGCATACAGGTTCATAGCATGCACAATAGAAAGACATTTAAATAAAATATAAATATACATTTAAATAAGGCTCTTTCTGTCAGAGAGCCAGCACACATTTCTACCACATAATAATGAGAAACTTCACAAAGCAAGTATTTATTTTTATTTGAAGAATCCTTACAATTGAAAGCAAGCTTCAAGAACCTTTTCAGGTTTATAATGATTATGTGCTAGTTGGACTGCAACTTTACAGATACTACAGCCTTTTCTGTTGACTGAACCGCTTTTGTTTCTTAATGCACCTTAACTGTGGAGATTAGAGCATGTGCAGACTTCTGTCAACAAGCGCCCAAATTCAGAGGAGCACCCACAGCCCCTGGCAAAACTTATGGAATCACTACACAATAATAAATCACAGATATGACACAAAACTATTTTATTCACTAGCTGAACAGTCTGGCTTCAGTTACACAAATGTAATTTCTTTTCAAATTCACGTGGAGCAAAAAAAAAATTGGAATCACTGTTGAGGAAAGAAATATGAAATCATCAATAAAAACATCACAATGTAGTACTTTGCTGCACCTCCTCAGGCTTTTATAATGACCTAAACTGTGATTTCAATAATGAAAAACAATCATCTCCTTCGGGCCCGTTCCAGCTCCTCAACAAACAGTTGAGCTCAGCTTTTTTTTCCACCATAAATTTTCAGTCAGATTGAAATCTGGACTTTTTGCTTGTTTTATCAGAGTTAATCGGCCGTTTCTGAAGAGAAGCTCTGTGGTAAGATGCGATGTCATCCTGAAAAATGACTCCACCAAACACCAAACCTACTTTCTACTGACAAGTGTCCAAAATCTGCACATATACCTGTCCATTTATTGTTGAAGTAATGATTCCCTTTCCCTTCCCTTCCCTTTTGCCTGGCACGCAACCCCATATAAGAAATGGGAAAATTAGCTTGTTTTCGTCAAACAGTGACCTTTACAGTATATGTTTCATTGTAAAGACACCAGACTAGCATCTCCATGCCCAACTGCCCAACTTCATGATTCATCACGTTCATCCAGTCATCCAGTCCAAGATTGCATCTCTTTAGCTCACTGTAACCCTGCTTCCTTCTGTTAGTGCCGGGTTTCCTGGATGTAGATCCCACTTCTTATAGTTCTGCCGCAAACGCTGACTTCTGTTTCGGCCCATTTGTTTTCAATTAATTTTTTCTACACTTTTTCATTTTCAGTACTGCTTTGAATTTTCTGTCGTGACACTTTGACGCCTCTCGTCTACTCGTATGTTTTCCATTTAGAACCGTCCCATTTTGGTTGTACTTGCTCCGAATTTTAGACACGGCCGACTGGGAACAAACAACATCTTTTCCCACATTTAGTGTTGGATTTTCTTTTTGCAGTTAGTCATGTGGCCCTTTCCATTGCTTCAACCGACAGCTCTCTTGTTGGGGACATGCTTCCTTTCAATCAGCCAACAGCTTCTTTTCCTCTACTTGATCTGGAAAAATGCCATCAATTAAAATAATTTAATGTATTTGAGGCATATTTTATCAATCATCATATCATTTAATTAACAGCATTATCTATAGCCCAATTCAATTTAGATGTGTCATGGTGCTACAGTATGCATGCTGGCTCAATACAACATAGAGTGGGACCTTAATTTTTGCACTTATATCTGTTTATACTGTGGCTGCATGTCAAAATGATTACTATGAGAAGGGTATATTTCTGTATCACAATCACAATATTAACAGATGCTTGAATCCCCATCAAATGACTTAGCCATCAGGTGTTTTACATAAACATCAAAAAACAGAGTTTTAGATGAAAATTAAATGGTGCTGAGAACATGGACTAGCTACAGAAGGCGGCGATCATAAGAACGTCATAAGAAGATAAAAATATAAAATATGACGTGCAATAACAAAATACACTTTGTGCAAAACTGAAAAGCACTGGATGGATTAACTGCATTTAGTCAGTCATTGCACATTTGTCTGTCATTATGGAGTCCATACTTGTTAAAATGCATGGATAAGTTAGTCAACAAAGTAGTTTCCTCTTCTAAAAGTTATTGTTAAATGGAAATTTGTATGTTTATACAATTTTACCACTTTTACAATCATGATTACACTGGCTTAACCTTAAATACATTTTAAAACTGTTGCTGTGACAGTAATTCACACCTTAGATAAGCAGAAGCCCAAACAAATGACACCACCACAAGAACAGAAAAACTTTCACAGTAAAACAGGAGATTTTGAGAGATTAAAAAACCCTCTTTCCTCCTCCTGTCAACATTTTCTTTTAGATTAACAGTGCAGTAGAAGAAATATTTTTTAGAGAAATCATAAGTTTAGTTTAACAGGTATTAAACTTTCAGACTAAGAAGATAAACTTTGATGGATTAAAATAGATAATTTGTTGTAAAACTGGGGGAAATTTCAGAAATCCTAAAAAAATATGGATTTGGATCTTTAGGAATTCCAAATACAGCCTTCATAAGATGCTCATAGTACCTCTTTAATTAAAAACAACCTCTCACTGCATTTCTCTTCCTTTGCCCTCATTTCATTTCTCCTTTGAAAAGCCATCCACACAAAAAGATCACAGACTTTAATGGTGTTACTGTCGGATCCCATTTAATTGTAAATACTATTGGAATAAGCGCGCTGTTGTCTTTATGTATGCATACACCCTTCTGACACCAATTTATCCTGTAAGCAGCAGGATGCTTGTGAAGACTGCATTTTATTGTAGTTGTATTTTATTGTGTGGTCATTTTGTGCAGTTCAGATTTCTGTGTTGGAAAAGAACAGACACATTCGCTATAGCCTGTGACAAAATAAGCTATGTAAATAAAATTTCACTGCTTCAACTTTACTGTTAAAATATGAAAACATTTGATACTTTTGATCAATAGATCTAATTCCTATCCACACTCAGGCTGGCATCTTTAGTCCGTTTTTCCTGAACTTCACTTCTTTCAAAGCATCTTACCAAGAAAAAATTATAGCATCTATTATTTTTAAGCACATTAACAAAAACAATGTTGATCTTGAAGTGATGAGGCCTTAGAGATTATAACTGGTGTCTCTTGATAATAAAAACCACAATAGGACAATAAATTAAGACAGGAGGCCAGTGTTAACAGATCCCAAACAAACCGAGCCAAGCTGATTTTGTGAGATAACTTTGACTAAAATGTTAACATTTGTTGTGTCAGTTCAAAAGACAGATTTGGTTCTGTTTTGTGTTGTTTTTAATTTTGCTGATAAATACTTTACCCCACTATATAATGCTTATATTTCAGCTTATACAGAATTTGTAGTTTTTCAGACATTACTCGACATCTGCAGTCATGGTTATAGACTAGAATCTCAGGGGGCAATTAAGCCTGGGGCAGAGGGAGGGAGGCTGAGATCTTGTCGTTACTGCAACGCCAGAGGATGAATGTGAGTGTGAAATTCACTTTTCAAGACCTAGTATGTTTGTACAGTCTCAATCCCTCCTGTCTAGCGATATGTACTCTGCTCCATGAATTAAACCCTCTATTCTCTTTTCCACCCTCTAATTTAGAAGAAGAATCTTTTTTTGAGATTACATAACCATAAATCATATTTTAACAACAAAGCTTATCTTAAAACGAGTGTTTACATTGCAGAAAACACAAGAGCAGCCAGCCAGTACGCTTGACCCCTTTCTATTGTTCCCCCCATTATCACTGGGGAGCTTCGGCACACAGAAAATCTCTGGGAAAATGAATGTAGTGGATGGTTTAAGTGCGAGTCAGGATCCCAGAGAGAGGTCGAGTTATGTAATTTTGACTTGAATAGGTCCTTTTAACCAGTACTTGAAAAGATAAAAAGCTCTTTGAAGGTGTTTATGGGATTGTCACGCAGACAAACGGAGAGCATAATGCTGGGTCATTATGAGCAGTCACAATAAATGCACAAATTAACTGGTCATTAAAATAATTCCTATTCGTATCCTGACTTTTATGGCAGCACAACCACGGTCGTCAGACAGTATCGTGAATTACACAGTGTGTCGATGCATTCAGGTTAATGGGAAGGATCGCATGTCTGAAAGGGGCTTTAGTCTAAGTATTTAGTGCACTGAGGTGCATGAAGTTCATAGAAGTAAATATCAGAGACATTCTAAGAGGTGTTATGGCATGTAACCAAAATTGTGAAAAAGAATCCACTGTAGTGTTTAATGGAAAGTTCAACCCACTGGAATAAAAATAAAGCCATGTGCCTTTAATCTGCTGAACCATCAACAGTCGTCTTATGGTAGCTTCTGGTTTGAGCTTATGCATTTTAGCTGGGTGAGTGAAATTTCCATTAATGAAAGACTTGGCACGAATGGAGTCAAACCGAGAAAGATCCGATACAGCAAGCGTCTAAACCCGTGCACTTCACCAGTCGCTCTTTCCTTTTGTGAAGATACTGCAAAACCATTTATGAGCTGAAGCCACACGTGGAAATATAACAACAAACAAGATCAGAGGCACAGGTCATTAAATGTAAAATGAGACATAAATGAATCCAGTGATCTGCATCATATGAAATGCTTCCTAAAAATGAAACAGAAACTCTGTGTGTGTGTGTGTGTGTACGTGTGTGTGTGTACAAATGTGTAAGAGCTATTTGCAAACAAAAATTAACATTTAGATATGAGGAAACACAAACTATCATGAATGAGTCGATGAGCCTGAAAAGCATAAAACCAGCTGTTAGTAAAGATCAGCCCACACGTACATTTGAGAAGCTTTGCAGGTTTCCTCAGTGAAGACAGAGTTGATGAAATCAAAGCACTGTCTGCCATTTCAGTGACACTACAAATATGACAGAACAAAGGTGTGGACGGCAGAGTCCTCATCAGTGATTGAGATTTTTAAAAAGCATCCTCAGAGTGTAGTTGAAAAATGGTCTCTGGTCTCCTTCTTACCACTGTCAGCATCACGATCAGCAGCAGGCTGCTCAGTTCAGTAGGAGTCTCTTTCCAGACGAGTGAAAACTTCTGTCTTTATTCGGGTGACAGGCATAAACACAGCGGTTACACACTAACTTCATAATACCTGAAAAGGCCCCATACACTTTCACATGCAGGAGTTTTTCAGCTCGAGTTGTGCTTCCCTCCAACACAACTGTCAAATATTCTGAGCAATTTTTCAGAGTCTTTATACACAAATTTTCTTTAGACACTAAAATTCATTTTGTTAAATGGACAAAAGACACACTGCTTTGATCTACCATGGTTTTACAAAAACTATCAGGCTGGTATATTAATGCCTGTCTATTGATCTATTGATCTTGTCCTGAACTTGTTTTGTCTTTTTATTTTTCCACTTTCATTTTCTCGCTCGTATTCTCTCCATGATTTCTCTTTGTCACTCCTCCCACGCCCTTAGATCCCGCGGTGTCCTGTTGCGTTCGCCGGAGCTCTTGCTACGGGTCTTCCTGGCGCTCTCCTGTGCTTGGCGGTACTTTTCTATTATGCTCTTGTGTTTCCTCTTCAGCTTGTCATTGCACCACATCCTCTCGCAGTACTCCTCCACGTGCGGCAGGTTTGATGGCCCAATGAGCTGCATGATATCCTTGAACCATGTCCGCGACTGGCCAATCTGGCTTGATGAGCCGCCCCTGCTGTATGCACTGCAAGGCATCCAGGCCCTGTAACTTCCTGTAGACCGGTCTTTGTTTGAGTCAGAGATGCCTGTGTTGCCACGCGCCATGAGCTCATCCACGGTCTCCCCCTGGAGGACTTCGAGGGTGAGGCGGGCCAGGATCTGTGTGAAGCCATGCTCTCGAGTGCGGCAGATGTAGACGCCTTCATCTTGGCGGAAAAGGCGACGAAACAGGAGACCCTGATCTGTAGACATCACGCGATCGTCTAGCTTCACCTAAGTGTGGAAAATAGAGAACATGTGTCTGATATTTGATACGACATATAAGTGTCTATTTTATAATGACTAAGGAACACATTTTGACTAATTTTGCATGGACTGATGTAAAAAAAACTAAAACTGCTGATCAAGAAAGCAGGGAAAAAGTAACTGACACTTAATGTATAATTTCAATCAGATTAGAGCACCTTTATCTTTATAATATATTGTTACATATACATATACACATATACTTATTGGATGGTTAATCAACTTTTTATCAAGTTGTTAAACAATCCATTTTTTAAATTCTGCAAATTCTGCAGTTGAATTGTGGCCCTAAAGGAAGATAAATTTCTAGTCCTGACCAGGCTTTGACCTTAAATAGTACATGCTTCTTGGGACTAAATACCACAGAGCCATTGTTAGCAGCACTGACTTGTTTAAAGAACTAAACACTGAAGATTGCTCAATAATGTGCAAACACAGTACAAATAAATCAGGGCAAAAAGCATTTAGTTTTCACTTCACAGTATGAAAAAAGGGAGAACGGGGCCTGTTTCTTATTGTTGTCTGAGCTCTAACTGCAACATCGAAAATCTACCATCAAATCCGGTCACTGTTTTTAGTTTTTTTTTTCTTCCTTTTTCTTTCCTCACATTCTCTAATCTTTCCTTACAAACGCCACCCAGAGTCTCTCTGCCAACCTTATTATGCCAACCTTCTACATTTTTCTCCATCTACCTCCCAGCTCCCTCGTCAGATCCTATCCTTCAACTATTCCTTGATGCCAACAAAAACACGGCAGCCCTGTCAGATAGAGTGGCAGCCAAATGTTTATTTGCAGGGAAACAGAGAGAGGTGGTAATGCCTTAATACTTGCACGGTTGACCATGACACTCAGTTTAACTTGGACGAACATAGCTTCAAACACTTGAATGATTACTGTGGGTCTGGGCACACAGAGTAACATCATAATTTCTGCCAAAGAAAGACATGTGTTTAAGTCACAATGACTAGTATACACTGAGTGACACTTTCAGTGGCATGTGGTCAAGGTTTGCAAAGAATTGACTGCTTATGGAGGAGAAAGGATGATTGTGTATTTTGCTTTGAAATACAACTGCTTAATTTCAACCATATGCCAAATGATTGTCAAATGTGTCAACCACGTGCCAAACTCACACTCAAGTCTAACTTTTAAAGGCAATTACTCAGCGCATTCTTTGCCAGAAGTTTTATTCCACCCCTCGACTGTTTGCCAAAACTTTCTCACCTCCCTCCTTATTTTGGATGTATTGACATAGACAGACCTTTTATTATGTTGATTATGAGCCGATTGCTGTTCACTAGTCATCTTACCTCTTCCTTGTGGTCATCACGTTGGACTAGCCAGGTGACAGTTGCTTGTGGGGAGCGAGGAACACACTCTAGGAAGGTGCTGTTGTTCTCTGTCCCATATACCATCCTGTCTTCTGTTACATCAACGTCTTCTTTTTTTAAACAAAGTGACAAAAAGTTTATGAAAGAATGAAAATGAAGACATCCATCCATCCATCCATCCATCCATCCATCCATCCATCCATCCATCCATCCATCCATCCATCCATCCATCAGTATGTCCTGTGAGGCATCCAAGAGGCATTATAGTCATCCAAAGTGAGAACAGAGAAACAGTTTCTCTACTCTGATCCCATTCTGAATGAGCTCGTCACCTTCATCTCTAAGGGTGAGCTCAGACATCACTGCATCCAACTCTGTCCTTTATAAAGCACTGTTGAACTTAAAGATACCTTCTACTGTACAGCATGAACTGTATATGCAGTGTATAGTCACAGACTATAGACTATACATGCTGAATAAATAAAATGATAGTTTGATTAAATTAGATGAGCATTTGTCATGTGACAGATGATTGGCTCTATATACAAAACAGTGAGATAAACAGTGAGGAGATGGAATCCTAAGACCTCTACCCTTTGAATACTTACATAAACAACCTCACGCTTTGGCACAAAGAAGCCTTCTAAAACCTAAGTTCAGCAAGAGGCTGTTAGGGAGGCATCTTTCATCCCCTCAGATCCACACACATCGTGCACTTAGGTAAGAAAACACATCCACACACGCGTTCTATCCTGCTTCTAATGATCTACTTTCTTTTTCTTGTCTGTCTTCACAGTTTTTCTTACCCTGATCTCCAATATCAACTCTGGCATTTTATGCTATTGACGCAAATCCCAAAGCATACAGTGTAAGAAGTAGTGTGAAATGAGTACTAGATTGTTAATATGTTAACATGTATTTTTTTTTTAATTTATTCTAATATACTGTAAAACATCTGTCTCATATAACTTGCATTGCAGTTTTGTAATTATTTGCAAAACTTTGAGAGTCCAGTCAGTCTAAGTTGGACTGCAATTGTTTGGAGACAGGTTAGCCCCCACCAGGCAACCTGTGCAATCTCCCTGCAATCAAAAGTGGTTCCCTCAATTGGCCAAACTACTTGCAATCAGTCTCTGACTGGAAGAAAAACTGTGCAGTTACCAGGCAAGCACTGATTTTACGTAGTTGCACAGAGATTGCTTTTCTATTTTTATTCTAGTGTGACTAACCCATTATTGTTAGTTATATGAGATAGATGTTTTACATCTTAAAATACATCTTAACATGCGTATTTACACACAAAGCACATAAAGTGCATGCCGAAAACAATTTGCAAAGTTTTGCAAATAATTGCAGTCTAATTTATAGATGCAAACAGCAAGTTGCAATCAGTCCGGATCACTTTGCATCTCTTTGCAATAGGGGATTTGATTCAACTGGCTGTATTCTGGTTATATTCCTATATAAACGCAAGGTTTCTGTCATTTTGCAGTTAAATTGCTGTGCTGCAGCAACTACGTCACCATTTGAGGAGGAATTCCTAAATTTCAGTTTTAAATAAATAGTGTTAATTTCTGTATAATGTAAATTTCTGTGAGGGTAACAGATTTATCACAGTTAATCAGATTGCATGTAATTGCCAATTTGACCCCATTCAAACTAACCAGGCTGATAACAGACTGACTCTGTTTTATTGCCATTTTATCTTGATGAATCAAAGTCACTTCAAACATGGCGACTGATTGAGAGTAGTCACTAGTTCCCTTTTTTGAAGTGATCGTTTCAAAGGCAACAAGATCAAGTTTATTGCACATGGAATAATTTTAATTTTGGTTGTGCTTCAGTCTCCAGCCATTGTTTTCCTGACCTCCTGCTGTGATCACCACGGCTTTCATTCTGAGGAAGATATCTCATAAACATCCTCTGACCCACACGAGGACATCTATTCATTCCTTCAAATGCAGGTTTTAAAACAACAGGCCTTGGATTTATACAAGACTGAAGTCTCGCTGGTCTTCTTGCTGCCTACTGCTAAATCGCTTAAGTCACTGGTTTTTCAGCTGATTACCATTTTGATGTTGAGGAATTCTTACATCCAAAGTTTGCATTTATCGTTTTTGTCCAACAAAAGTTTGAAATGCAGCCAAACCTTACACTTCTTCTAAGATGTGGTTATAGCTAGCATAGTTTAAAACCCACTCCATCTCAGGTTTCAGCTCTCCCATCATGGACTGGTGGTTAACCAGTCCATGATGTCATGTTGGTTTCTTTTTTAATCTTGACAGCTAGCCCTACTCGAACGTGAAAATATCCATTTAGTAAGCCTGTGTTTATCCTGTGACTGTAATGCACACTAGCTTACAAAAACAAAGACTACTTGATTCAGTGAAGCGCAGTCAATGAATGTCTATGACACATGATTCAATTGTTTGACTTTCAGCGAAAAGCTTTACAGTGGATACTTCAAGAAGTCACAGTGGCCTGTCCCACATAATCAGCATAGAAGAAACAAAACAGTTATAGCTGAAACAGTTTCGCCAAGCTTACCACTCAGATTCTGATCCACACACTGCAGCGCAGGATTTCCATGCCTGATGTCCTGTCTGCGATAGCGACGCTTGCTGTTGGGAATGTATCGCGTACAGGATGATCCATCCCAGGCACAGTAAGGGTCTCTGGCAAGACAACACTCAGCACAGGCTTTCCCATAGGTCTCACAGCGATGAAGCTTCACCTGTGCCACACCTACTGGAGAGCCTGCATACAAGGCTTGCTGTTTGAAATGATGAGGAGAATAAAGACGTAAGGTGTAATGAAGACAACACTGCATTTAAATTGTCAGAAGCCGGCACTGAAGGTGGTAATTACAGTTAGATGGACTCACCCTTTTTACAGATATATCCAGTGATGTAATTGGAATAGGCTCCTGCAATATTAAAAAGAATTAGCTTCTGTTTTGAACAGCTTTTTGGATACTATCATCTGCAAATAAGTCTTTAAAGATAAAGTGTATGAGATGTTACTGTAATGCTAAAACCCTGCTGGAGTGAGGATGAACCATATATTTTCACAGAGGGTATCATTAACATCCTCAATAGAATAAAACTTACTTTAAAGATTTGTAGCTCCTCTAATGTGACTTCCTCTGTCTCTAGACTGTTTCCACTGTTCAGTGCAATGACCTTCAGCACTGTACCAACATCTGAAAGAAAAGCAGAGAAACTGAAGGCTCACAGAACAAGCATGGTGTTGTCTGTTCCAATAATTCATTGTCTCTGCTTGGGTGGATGACTGAAAGTTATGGAATCTAATGCACCTACCTGTGCCAATAAACATGACATCATACTGCCCGTCCTCTGCCTCAACACGATCCACCACTATTTGTTTCAGCTTATAAGGAATGTTCGCTTTTACAAGCACGGGGCGGCGAAGGACTGGATACACCGGCCGCCACATCAGCGGATGGCTGCGAGCAAACTGCAGGACTGAATCAGGGAAGTCCTTTGTGCTGCCAAACTCTCGCCCAGGTTGGTTGGTGATTTTACTGGGGCACTGGAGAGACACGAGGGAGATGAGGAAGGGGAGAAAGATGAAAGCTGATATTCTATATAAAGAGCCAATCCTTGGTTGGCTAATTGATGGTACACTGGAAGTGAAAAATGTGAAGGAGACATGGACAAGCAAACAGAATCAAGACAGAAGGAAGAAATCTAAATTCTTGCCTTTTCCACGTTGACTCTAAATTCCTACCATTTTCTACCATACAGGGGGTGCACTTTCGGTAAGAACTGTGGGCTAATTATCATGCAGAAAACTTCTCAGAAAGCCCTCATTAACAGTTTTATTGTGCCTGAAAAATGTTGGATGAAAGTTCAGAACCACTGTTGTAACTTTATGTGCTTGGAAGCAGTTTGTTTGCCAAGCAATCCACCACCCCACCCCCACCCCCACTCCCATTTCTAACAGTGAGAAATCTGATGTGCTTGGAGATTCTGCGAAAAATTAAGAGCGTGAAAATGGTTCAGATGAAAGCATTTATACGATCTATATGGCCTCTGAATTTGTTTATTTGATTTAGATCTGCAGTTCTCTGTGAAGCAGCTCAGGTTTCGGTCACGCACAGTGACTGCTCCATTAATCTTCACTGCAACTGTTTTACACTAGAACTATGGGTGAGAAACTGTCACTTGCCAAATACTTGACCCCACCATCTCTGCTGGTGGTCAAAACCACTGAAAAGCAACGTTTTTTTTTTTTCCTGCTCTTCCAAGGCTGATTTACCGTCTTCAGACTGTCACTTCATTTATTTTCCTCTTAAGCTTTGATGGCATTCTTGTCACAGTTAAAAGACGATGCAACCTGCTGTGGCTCTTATTAAGTTCAAGTACTTCAACAATAAGCAAGGAGGACTTGACCTCTTCTTTGCAGAGGTCATTCCTTTCACAATAAAGAAAAGAGGTTCACAAGACTGCAGTCTGGAATTAATATACAAATGGTCACCAAAGACAACAAAAGAGCACTCAGGGGCTGATTTCAATAGCGTTACTTTACTGAAGTGCTGCAAGCACTTGTTATAGTTGTTATAGTTTTATATATTTTTCATTGTTCAGTTTCACAGTTTCACTATTATTATAATTGGAGATATTTGTCACAGGTTGATTTTAACAAGTTCCAAATAGGTATTATAACACAAAAATGTGTAGAGAGCTCAGTCTTAATGAGCCTCCCAAAGACTATGATGAAGGACATTTCTGATGCATTTTTTAAATTTTATTTTTGTCAATTTTGTCAGCGCACAACATCATTTCAGTTCTTTTTTTTAAAAAAAAATCTATTTGTTATATTTATTTCACATAACTCTATTTCCCCATTTATTATTATTTTTAGTTAACTATAACAAATAGCCTTTAATACAAAATAGTTCTGTAATTATATGAAGCTTGACTACTTCATGCAGAAGACAAATTCGAGAACTTAAAAAAAGCTGAATTGTGATTTCATGGAAATGGGGTTTAAGATGATACAGATGTGGTTGAGAGAAGGACCACCAGGGACAGAAGGTAACATTGCAGCAGTGACAGTTTTGCCAAAAATCATAAATTGAGGTTGAGAAATTGAAGTAACTTAAATAGAGATGAATGAACTTCCATATGAAGGATCCATGAGAGAACAGTTTACTATTTGATCACCTTATAATAGAAGGTACTGCATTTTAAAATTGTCTTTCCAGACTGCACTTCCATATGGAAGGAATATAAATACTGCTGCTTATCACAACAGTAACTGATCCACACAACAGCTCTGCAATGGCCTAGATCCAGTTTCAGGGAGGGATTTGAACTGTGTAGGGAGGTTAGCCTCAAATATGGACAAACTATTGATGCATAATTTTCTGAGTATGCTTTCCAAATCACACATGTTATAATTTATTCCAGAAGATGTGGAATGTATAAGCTAAGTCCTTCTAGGATAATAATGATAACTCACTAACTTCAAATGTGTATCATACAGTTTAAAATATGAATGTATTTGCAGTATGATTTTGTTGTGAATTGTCCAAGCTTACCTTCCTAGCACAATTTCAGGTAAAACAAAATTAGCTGTTAACATTTGTACACAGTTAAACTGACCCCACCCTCATAACTGTAAATATCATTTCTGAACAGAAATAAGTGTATTTTAAATGCATCTATTATGGGTTTGCTCAGCGTACACACTGCACACTCATACTTGTGCAGCAAAGGGAATGTCACTGATATGTCACCACTCATATGTTTGCACTTCACATTAAACCTAAACTGAAAAAGCTCCCAAGTTAATACTCGACCTATCTAAACTTTGCAGCAGCAGCAGCTGGACTGCCTTCTGTGTCCATTTAAAGCCGAGCAATAAATAATGAAAAGGAAATGATGCATGTTTGGCAGGCACCTATTAATTTATGCTATTACTGTATATGTTCATGTGTCAAGCATATATTGTGTAAGCATTCTGTGCAGCCAAAAAAAGATTAAGTTCAAATTCTGAAAAATCACCTGCAGTTTCACTTTTTTGCACTCTAGAGTAAAAATGGGTGAATTTTATATATATATATATATATATATATATATATATATATATATATATATATATATATATATATACGCACACACAATACCACCCATACCACCCGTAAGACAAATAAGAAGATGTAAGACATTTTTATGATTATGCAAAACTATCAACTTTAATGATAAACATAAATAATTGGACAAAAGTTTATTTGTTTAAAGAATACACCAGCTATGTTCTGCAGTACTACTGGGCACCTAATAAACTGTGACAATCCCTAAACAAATGAGTCTGGGTGAACATAAATCAATTTAACATATTTGTCTTTATTTGAAAATATGATACTTTAAATACTAGACAGGTAAGGTCGGGAGATGTGGGCAGACAGGTAAAGTAGGAGCTGATTTAAAGCATTCAAAATGCTTTAAATCCAGGAGAAACCCCCACCTGACTTCACTGGTCTATAATCAAGGAGAAAGATAAAGTTCAAGATAAAATTTGAGACTTTAACGATGAAAATGTATGTCAGTATGGATGGCAAAAACATGTAGGCTAATAAAAGGATAATAAATGTATTAAATTCCATGTCTGTGCATAGGTAGGATTACCTCTACAGCTGTAGTAAAAGCTCGGCTGGAATCAGTTCTGGTGAAGTTTAAACGCAGGAACATCTCAATCCAAGCTAAATATCCTGAGCAGTTAAATCAACTAAATCTGAAATTAACTTCCATTTTCCATTCTTTCATGTTTTGACAGGTGACTTAAGAGACAATGATGGGTAGGGTCGGGCTTAAATCTGCTACGATGCAAAATCCAGGGAAATAAAAAGGACTTTAGCGTTCTGTCGGTGCAAGTGAGACAGAACAATGTAGGTTATTGTAGCTGAGTTTAAGAGGACAGAGTGAATATTTTAACTCCAGCCAACTATCAAGCCAGGAAAAAAACCAACCCACTCTTCCCACCATCTGTGCCTGCTCTGGTCTGCCCTGAGTCATCACCTTTTTTCTTCTCTTCCTCTGTTTCCTCTTTCCTTCTCTTACTCGCAGATTAAGGCCAAGACATTCCTGTTAATCAAAGAGCCAGTGTAGAGAAACCGCAGAGGTGTCTACTCTGTTCTCACATAATTCATTTTCCTCCTGCTCCCATACGCTCCCGTTCGCTGTGGTAATGATGCTGCCTACACATGTGTGTTTGTGTGTATAACAACACTGAGTTTACAGTGATGTGGTTGGGAGAACCTGACAGAGCTCTGCTGAGTGTCAGGATGTTAACCAGCAGAAGGCTCTGCACTGCACACAGTCACCACAGCTGCACTGTTGCATGCAGTAGTTTAATTTACTGACACGGAAACTTTCATCTTTAATGTTGTCATAGCTTTTCTTTCCGCTTTGTTTTAGTGCATATAACTGTTTTTATATGTACACCCCACTGCAGCCCATTACTTTAGCAAAATAAGCCATGAAAAAAATTGAAGTGTCAAACCGCATTATAGATATGTTTAAGTTACTGGACAGGTCTGTAAATGTTATGAGGAAACAGTATCAGTTAAGACCAACAGTCAAGATCTGCTTTTACTAATTTTTAGTAAAGACACAATGGAGTTTCTCTTTATTGGAGTAATGAATAAATTAAATTCATCTTTTAAATCCTTTCTTTAAAAAGGATTTTTAATGATAAGGATGAACACTGAATCAACACACTTCTTCTCTGCATCTCAGTTAAAACCATCATGCACTCAATCAAAGCTTTAGCAAAAGAGAAAACACCTTGAAACAGAGACTTAACTTAAACTGAGGTGTCTAAATTCAAAAAGTCTTTGCAGGGGGGGGGGGGTCTCTAATAATAGCTTTGCATCTTATGGAGTACAGAATATAAAAAGATTCTGAATTTTATTAGAAGCTGGAATCAAAGGAGACAGGAATATAAAACTGTGTGTCAAAACCAGAAGAGTATTTCACCATAATGTTGCCATCAACAGCATGTATTATGGTCTTGGGAAGCATAACACAGTTACTGGTATGGTTAAGGCTGGGCAACTACAATGCTTATGTAGTTGCCCAGCCTTAACCATACCAAAGACAACAAAAGGGTACTTAGGGGCGAAGTAACTTTAACTTCAAGATTAAAAATGGACCACAATCACTCACCACGCCTGGTCTTGGATAAGGAACCCTGCCTTCATAAGCACCCCACTGGTAGTCAGGACCCTCTTTATGAGCAAAAGGTCCGTTGAAAACTTCTCTGATATCAGCCATGCGGTAAACACACACAGCAAAGCCCTGGAATACATTACTGTAAAGAAGAGAAGGGAAGAATCTAACATGTCCAAAAATCACGTCACAACAAAAATACGTTAGTGTTGCACAGACACACACTTGAGAACCTATCATTTATGAACTGAGCTTCATGCGTGTTTACCTGATGGTGCTAAAGATTGCATAGACGTCTGGGTTCCTTTCATCCTTGGTCCTCAGCATGAAAACATCCTCTGTTTCACCAAAACACAATGTCAACGTGTGCGTGCGAGAATAAATGTGTGTATATAACAGTGTGTGCAGGTGTGATACACTGTTACACCACGTAACCACGTGCAGGATTGACTGAAAATTCGAGTGTAAAGAGTTTGTGTGCTTTAACGAATCTCACCAAGTTGGTTGAAGTGAGTGTCGATTCCGTGAGGTCCTGGTACAGAACAGACAAGTCTGGCTTTGATAAAGGTGCTCCACTTATTGACCAGCACTCTCTGACCGCCAACATCATTCTGGCACAAAATGCAGAAAAATCAATCTATAAAGCACAGCTGCATATTTATTTCCAAACACACATCACTCATTATTTTGGCTCTTTACCACACGCTGCTGGATGTGAAATGAAAGTGCTGACTTTCAGCTTTAGCTTCGATTTAGGCAAGAGAGCTTCACACGGCTCTTCAGTTTGTGTTTGTGTGCGTGTGCGCGCGCGTGTGTGTCTGTGTGTGTGTGTCTGTGGGTGGGTATAATGGTGATCAGCTTTGGTAACTGGCCTTTTGGCAAGAAGCTCTACAGGGGAAAGAATGGCATTTGTCTCGGAAAGAAACGGAGCGCTGAGAAGGAATTACTTTTACATGTATGAAGGAGAAATAAGACAGAACACATGAGGATGTCAAACAAGGTTAAAATGTGAACGTTTAAGCGCGCTTTTGCCTGGGCAAACATTACTGATACAGTCTATCAAAGTTCATGGAAACCCCAGCAGCTGTGTCCATAAATTTGCGCTTGTATGTATTTGTGTGTATTCTTTTCTGCACGCCTGTATTTGCATGCACTGTACAGCACAGACATGGGTTTATAAGGCAAATCACTGCGTGAAAGAATGTTACCGAGCGTGCAGAGCAGATGGAGATCATTGTTGGGAAATTTGACAGCTGCGTGCATTTTGGAAAGAAAAATAATTCATATACTTCAACATTTCATGATGCACCTTAGGGAAAGTAAATATTTGACTGCCCCAAAAGAAATTGGCCTTTTCCATAATGTGGTTTACAGTTGACATAATAGGAGGATAAACCCATAAAGCCATTACCTTCTGCCCTGGAAAGTTAATTCTGCAGACGTTTGTACGTGACCTTTGCCTGAATCAAGCTGCTTCCTATACAGTATCTAATCCAGTGTTTCTGTGGCTCATCACTGACTCAGAATGTGAGACCCATATTGGATGCTCTGGCGCTCCTTTGCAACCTGAAATATCCCTACAGATGTCTCATTCCTGGGACAGGATATTTGCATGGCCTTGAGGAAGCGCTTGTGTAGCTCACCTGACCATCTGGCTTCTCTCATCCTCGCCTATCAACAAACCATCTTTCTGTGTTTCTGCATATGTATATAATAGGTTTGGGGGGGGGGGCTCCTGAATTAATGAAACATTCGTTCCTTGTTCTTTCTGTTTGAGCTTACAACACAGTAGTTACAAAAAGCTGCTGTACTTACAACTTAATTTCTCAGTATTAATAGAAATTATATCATTTATATCAAATATAAAAAAGTATCTTACCGCACACACTCGTCCAACTCGTGTGTGTATGGCCCCCTCCCTGTCTCCTGCCTCTGTGGCCTTCTCAGTGAAGAAGAAATACACTTTATCATTGTCTCTGTCATCATTATCCGGGATGAGGTGGGCTGCAATGAATTTGGGATCTGCGAGGTTGATGGAAAGATGGAGAAGCGTTCCATGTAGGAGTGCAAACAAACTGGCCATTCACTTTAGATTGAAGTGTTGGTCTTTATTTCAGCATCTCTACAGTAATGGATTATGTGCCTGTAAAATGTAACATATCTCTGACAGACTTGTTGCTTGTTTTGTGCTTCTGCTGCTGTTTACCAAACATGATCTTATTTCTGTAGAACAGTGAAACATTACCATGAAGGAGCTTCTGGTCGGTCTCTGTCCTCATGGTGGAGCGACCACCCATACTTCTGAATATCACAGAGTCTCTTCCCAGGAAATCCGCTGTCAGTCCTGTATACAGCTCCCCACCTACAGAGAGACAGGACATGTTTAAAGGAAAGGGGGCAGATGATGAGAACAGCAGAGTTTAGAGAAAAAGGCTGTAAGAATGTAAAGCGGGTAATCTGTAAATAAAAAGGAACTGCTGAGAAAAATGATGGGTGGTAGAGGCTAAGTTTGAGGTTTACTGTAGGTAAACAGGGGACAAAGATGCAGGGCAGGAAAGAAGAAATGGAACGACCCCGTTACAGAACACACAGGGAGAGTAATTTGAAACCCAAACAGCCTCCTCTGAGGACTAACTTTAAGTTTCAGCGACTCAGAAAATTTTTGTAAATGAAAATAAAATACAAAATCCTTCCTCCAGCACATTTTTCACATTATGTTGGGGGAAACCTTCAGCTATCGGGGTTATCAGTCGCAAGACAAGACAGCGATCCCAAAGGGCTTTAAAACAACTCACTGCATCTAATGCATAATGAAGAATTATAAGAGTTTTTCATAGTAATCCGGGTTGTTTTCAAAAACACAACTGTTTTTCATTTTTCCCAGCTGGTGTAGAAACTGAATCAGGCCAGAAAGACAAAAAAAAACTAATTCTTCTTATTTCATTTGGCTCTAATAATGGTATTAGAAACACACAGACACTTCTGTACTGTACAGCGAGACACACATGCAGTCAAACTGATGTGCTATGACATAATCGTGCATACAAATATAAACACAGGGACACCATAATGAGTGCTGAAAGGTTGTGGGGAGTCGAGCTTTGTGTGCTTGGGAAAAGATCCTGAAACTGAAGAGGAGACATTACTGAGCTATAACTGATGAAGAGGATTTTCAACAAGTTTTTGTTGGTTCATTCTTAGCATCTTCTTAGCCTGTTCCTCTTTTTGTAATGTGTGGGTCAAAGCTCTATTTGTGTATTTGTTGTTTCTTTCTTTCATTATTTGGTTTTCACTTCCAGGATATTTACTTTAGAGAAGTAAGAAGGAAAAAATATGCAGCTAAAAACCTTTATGGTTTTAACCACTAATGATCACTGAGGTCAGCGGTCAGGTGGAAATTCAAATGCAGTCCTGTAACAAGAGTCTGAATTCAGTCTGTCATTGAACACATCCTTACTGACGCAGAGGGAGGCTGGAAATCTGCTGACTACACTTTTTACACTTTAAACTGGTGACGAATCCTAAACCTTCAACAAATCAAAATCCTCTCCAGCATGCACGATCTCATTTCTGTGATGAGCGTTTCATGAATACTTTTGTGTTTATTTTTCTGTATATAATCTCACTGCAGATGTCCAAACTACTATTTGGCTCTAATTTGCCGTTTTCCTGCCAATTATAGCACACTGAGGGATGAATTCTGATGCTGAAAGCACCCAGCTGTGGAGCCAGAAAGGGATGTATACACACACACACACACACCCATACAGTATAGATATATTTCCACCCTTAGTGGCTCCTGGGATTGTGTATCATTGGCATAAATCAGCATTATTTCACAAGCCCCAGTAAATACCTTGTGACATTTAGAGAGAAACACCCAGAATTTTTCAACCTTGTCGGGGGGTTAAATAGTCAGATGCAGCAAATTACTAAATAAATTAACAGCTGTGCCACAGAGGCTTATGAAATTGATATTTTGTTGTGCAACCCTTTGCACAGAAAACGATGAGCGCTGGAAACCCCCCCTCTTGGGTCTTTAACCTAGTCTCTCTTTTTTGGCATGTTTACCTTTACTTTGACAGTAAAGAGGCAGACAGTAAACACAAAAAGGTAAAGGGGTATGACACGTACCAGAGCACGCTGCTTAAATGTTTGGAATATGTCAGTATTATTGATTTTAAACTGGTGTCCACGCTATAATGGCTTCATAAACCACTCAGGAAACTGTTTAAAAATTTGGGCCAAACAATATGGCACATACCACTGAAGGTGCTAGCGAAGGGGAAGCTGGGGTCATGTGGAACCCTTCCTCTTCCATTTTCCACGTTCAGAGGGTCCATGCTGAACATGTGCTGGGGAAGAGAAAGACTCAGTTAGAATATAATTCATTAAGTATAGCATGTGGCCTATAAGACATCATGTATCAATGTATTCATGTTTATGTTCTCTTCAGAAAAATGAGAACTAGTTTTGCTTCATGTGGTTCTGACTACAGTTTGAACTCTTTAATTATATTTCTGAGGAAAAGTTCAACAGATATGGCTGCACAGCAGACCAAAGGGGATCTTGTATAAAAAGCTTAGTTTCTAATATCTGAGAGGCCATTGTTCTTTCTCCCTGTTCCATTGTCTACCCAAATAGAGTCTGGTTTCAGTTTCGCCAGGCGCTACATTTATTTGTCCTTTCAGCGAACTCACAGCGTCTGTCTGAGACGGACGGCGCTGTCTGAGATAAGAGGAAATGCAGTATCAGAGCAGTTTCCAGGGTTCAGAGAAATTTCCCACCCTGTTCCCACTGCAGATTATTCCTTAAAGCCAGCAGGGTAATAAAGGAAGAAAAAAGTCCATAAAACAGTTGTTAAATAGATTTAAAATACAAACTTTGTCAACAATATAAAAATGTTAAACTTCTGAGATCATAAAACTCAGTCTCTGTGGTAAAAAACCCAAAATATCCAGCCATATTCATGACATTAAAAAATAAACAATCTTTTCCAGTCTGTGGCAACATGATTGAATAATATGGTGTTTGGTTCAGTTTAATTTTGCCTATTTCATTTATTTTCATAACACCAGCATATCCTGCTGCAAAGCAACAGCTGTTTTGCACAGCAACAATAGACTGAACCAAGGTAAAGAGCCTACAGCACCATTAGCTACTTCACTAACTCTAAACAGAGTCTGTGCTCAAAGAAACATCTCGTAATGTTAGGAATTTTATAGGCAATATAAATCTGACATCACTGGATGTTGAGACAATGGCTGTATCTTGTGAGGAAAGCAATTTGTCACCTGACCTCCACTGTTTACCTGCTTACCTTTTTTTTGTTTGGCTAAAAAAGTATGTTCAGTCAGCCAAAATCAACAGCTAGCTCCAAAAAGAGAGGAGCGAGATCGCTAACAGGCTTCCTATAGGGCTGTGCACTATGATGTAACATCCTGAGGGATCGAGGGGAGCACATATGGCGCAAATGACCTGTGGTTCGATGGCAACGGGCTGCTTCATTAAGACAACATGCCAGCTCATGACATTTTTTGGCCACAGTAACAAAGTTGTCACTTACTCTTCCTGCACTTTTGTCAAAATTAGTATTTAAAACAAGTAAAGTCCCCTTTTTTCTGCTTGGCGGTATAATTTGGTCATACTGAATAGAAATGGAGACATGATTTTGCACGGTAGTTCTGCAGTGTGTCCAGGTAAAGAATATATTTTAGGTTTGCACGCAGGGTTCGCAGTCCAGTCTTTACCTGCCAAGTTAACATGATATGAATTCACATTCCCCATCAAAGGCCATTTCACATGAAACTGCAGTCCAATTTTGTTTTTGACTGGAGTAAGGAAATAATTAAAAAAAACAAAAAACAGAAGGGCTCTTTGTCATTTACCCATTTGTAAAGTTCACCTGACAAATACTGGCCATATCCTTGGATTGTGTGATGTGTCAGGTCAAAAACGGGTCACTGTGGACAAGAGGCCTTTTGTTTTTAGTCTTTGTATTTCCACTTCAGTGACACCAATGTACCAGTCTGTCTTTGCCAGAGACGCCTTTGTGTGATCAATTCCAAATGCAGCCAACTTCCAGGAAAAAAGGGGGAATAGAAGGTGACAAGAACAGCAGTAAGCCCTCTGGTTTAATGCAAATACATGTTACTGATTTAAGTGTCCTTACAGTGAACTCTGTCTCAGTCTTTGTTCCTGTAATAAACAATGGAGTATTGTTACAAGGTGGGCGAGTCTTTGACTGCGCAGAGATCACAGGGGAGATGATGACATTGAAGTCGCCTTGATAAAAATACTGTAAGAAACACACTGGACAATAAATACACCCACACACAGTGTGCACCAGTCTGACGCATGCAATGATACGTGCTGACTATCATGGGCACGGCAAATTGCTTCACACTGCAAAATTTTTTCATTTAACCCACGTGCAGCTTTCTGAATGTTCACGAAGAGGTTTGAATCACTTTTGCAGGCGTTAAAGTGCACATAAAGCCCATGCTCACACTTCATCAAATTTTAGATTATAAAGGGAAGTTAAAACTAATCTGACTCATATTTTGCCTTGTAAAAAACAAAAAACAAAAAAAACCCTCCATTTCTTCCAGTACGACAGCAGTGGGATTTGTAAAGGATTCATTTGTCATTCTGACCAGTTTTCATGCACACTGTGACTATTTTCATTCAGTTTTTTATTCAATAACTTTCTAGCAAAAGAGCAGAGCCTTCTGAATGTATTATTTTATTTGTTCATTATGTCATTCAGTTAACACGTTCCTCCACCACTTTGCCTCTTTCTTACATTTCTTCTTATTTCCAGCTGCTTTCTGCTCTCTCTCTCCTTGTGCATGCACAGGTCGTTCAGCTCATTCATTAGTCATCCTTATTCTTACAGCACCTCTCCACTCACACGTGTGCACGTACGTGTGTGCGCGTGCGTGTGTGCTGGCTGTGTTTTGGATTTCTGTGCACATTCTTTTTTCCACTGTGCACTTGTGCAGCTAATATGAGTCGGTGCAGCTTTCGGGGTGTTTGCGTGTGTGCGTGTGAGAGTCTGTGTTATCTCATTGTGATCCAGAGGAATGGTGCAGCTGCCTGTTCAGCTGATTGGACTGTCAGAGTCACTTTGCCCATACTTTGCCAAAACAAATACACAGAAGTGCTGTGATACAGAGAGAGAGAGAAACATCCAGGCCACTCTACACGCAGCTGTGCCAAGCAAAATACATCGGACCCCCACAACAAAACCAGTGAGACAAGTGACTGCTAACACAGGCACACACTTCCACTTGTGTAATTTAACATGCGGAAACCCTCATTTATTTGGTTTATTCATTAACCTCTGTCCCGTGGATTATTTAACCCTGCACACTGCCTAAATTAAAACTAATACTCAATACGATGTTCACTCTCAATCAAGACTACAAGAGAAACTGCACACGGTGGCGTGGTGGTTAGCACTGCTGCCTCACAGCTAAAATGACATCTAGAAGGTCTGGGTTTGATTCCACCTTGGCTCGGACCTCTTGCTCTCTGGAGTTTGAATGTTCTCCCCGTGTCTGTGTGGGTTTCCTCCCACAGTCCAATGGCATGCATTTACTGGGGTTAGGTTAATTGGTCATTCTAAATTGCTCATAGATGTGAATGGTTGCCCGTGTCTCTGTGTTGGCTGTCCAGGGTGTATCCTGCCTCTCATCCTGTGTCAGCTGGGATAGGCTCCTGCGACACAAGTTAAAATGTCTGACTTATTTCCAGCTGCTTTTTGCTCTGAGTTGGTCAACTTTTTTTGTAATTCATCCATCTGGAAGGGCTGTGGCTGCACTGGTTAACTGGTGTCCCAGTTAACTTCTAGATTTATTACATAAAACTGATGCATCTGCACTGTTGCATGCCATTAAGCTTTTACATTTTAGACTGAACACCTTCACCTCCCATATTTTTGTAATCCTTTCTTTGTGAGGTCAAACACACAAATGCGTGTGTTTTCTCCACCAATTAACGACCGGTTAAAAAAATGAACAGAGTCTCTTTGGTGCTGTTCATTCTGGTCGTAATCCATTAAGAATAAAATAATAGACTGCAGTACAGGAGCAAAATTAATTAGACTTCCAGCTTGAATTATATCCTCTGTCCCGTTAAAATAAAGAAAGAAAACATTCACGTTTTGTCCCCTTTTGAAAATGTTTAGAGGAAGTGCAGGCTGATGCCACATTAAAGCATAAAATCATCTGTCCTGGCCATTGAATTCTCTAATTTATTTGACTTGTCTAAACTTTATTATTTATCACCAGATAAATTTTTGCAATGGCATTTAAACGTGCAGCTGTATAAAACACTTAATGTCTAAAACTGTTTGGTCTCACTTCAAACATCTTGAAGGCAACTTGGACAACTAGCAGACCTCATGTGACACGATGTTGTACTTGGCTTTGTCCTCTCTGTCCACTCAAATAACGACTGGGCTTCCTCTCTCACCATTCAACTCTCGCTCCAGGGAAAGCGTGCATGGGAATCACACGCTCTCATTTCATCTTTTGTTGCCTTTCATTCCTCTCTGTTTTCTCATTTATTTTCTCTGGTTTTATTTGTTTTGAAAAATTCTGAATATCCGTCAGCCAAAGAGAAACAGTCTGAGAATGGACAGAGATAAGGAGACGAGGGAAAATAAGATAAAGCCGAAAAAATGGAGACAAAGCTAGACAGAACAAGGGCTATAGCATACAATTATAGCAAATATTACAGCAGAAGTTGATGTGAAACACCAATTAAAAACAGGGCAAAATGAGCAGAAAAGGCACAGGCAGTAAATTTAGCCTAAAGGGCTCTAGTTAGGATCCAAAGGCAACATGAGATGAGTAGAATACTGTAGGTGATTTACAAGCAATCAATTTTTCATTATGCTTTCAACCTTTTTGGTCCACTTGCTGCACTACTGGGCAAATTCCTTACTAAGCAAGTTTATTTTCTAAGTACCATAAAGCACAACTATTAAGTAAAAGTCAGCTTTTACTGAAAAACGGAGCTTCTGAATCAGTGCAGTCAGTGCATGTCTGTTTACCTGCAGATGTATATTTACCATTATGTTGTAAAGTGCATATCTCTCATTGTGTTTGCTTGTGTTTCTGTGTCCATCTCCACATATTTATATGTTCAAGTTGGTGTTATTTGTTTTGATGGCTTCTATGTGTGTGTATGTGTGCGTCTATGTGTGTGTGTGGTCTTGTATCTTTATGTCGTCACTGTAACATGTTGGTTTATTTTCACGTCTATGACGCTGCCCAGGCAGCTGTGTCACTCACCGGGGGTGGGGTTCAGTTTATGTTAGTGTTTAAATGTGGGTGAGAGAGAAGGGGGAGGAGGAGAAGACACATAAACCTAAGACGCAGATTAGAGGCTCATTTTATGGGAATTAAGACAATATTAACTGGTGATAATTGACTGAAACACGGGCCTTTTTTTTTTTTTGGAAGAAAGGAACAAGGAGCATGAGTTCTTCTCGAATGTCCAGATGAAATTCGATCTCATTGCACAAGAGTATGAAAATGCTTTTAGTGGCTTTGAAATGTTGTCTAAGAAATGCCTGATGTCCACAACCTCCCAGAAATATGAACATTACTGACACTGCCTTCAATCATGAGGTTACACCAGTGGGTTTAGTGGACCAGACTGTTTCCAGATACATTTCTTTGTTTTCATCTTTGAATAAAAGTATGAAATACAGTTGGGATTAACACCAAAAGTATTGGACAGCATGTCCAATACTAATACATTCTGTCAAAACACTGAGCATTACAGAGCATTTCTTCACTTCAAGCCAACTGTTGTAAAATTATTTACACAGTTCTCACAATATGTCGAAATGTTTGTGTAAAACGTTATTGACATTCAGGCAACAACACGACACCAAGAGATATAAAGAGAGGGGGAGAGAGGGGTGGCACTGCAGCAATAGAAAGAGTATGTGTAGGCCCCTAACAGAGATGAAACACCTATGAGGTCAAAGGCCATCCCACCCAGAGTCCAGGAACAGGGAGCTTGCAGCCTCAGTTCTTGGGAGAGGTCAGACACACAAATGGGTGCATTTTCTCCACAATTGGTTAAATAAATGGACCGGCTCTCTTTGGTGCTGTCCATTCAGGCAGACTCTCTACCTGAAAGGACACACTTATGATCTGAGTGGTGGTGGGAGACAGGCACTCTCACACACACACACACACACACACACACACACACACACACACACACACACACACACACACACACACACACACGCACACACACACACACACCCGAGCTGGAGAGCACCTGGTGTCATGATGTATTTTGGGGGAGAAGTGATTTGTTTTTTGACATGCATACAACCGATGCAGGCTGTTCCACTCATCAAATACACACCCGGGGAGACACAGATACGTGTGCAAACCCAACTATGCTATCACACAGTGCATCCCGTGGGGCAAATAAACCAGAAGAAGCAAAGATTGCAAAGACAGGTGCACCGCCTTAATCATAAACTGGTCAGCAACAGATGGTTTTACACACTTGAACACTAAAATGACACCTACAGTTTCTGCACACTTGGATAAAATCCTTTCTTATGTCAAAATGCAATCCATGAAAGAAAAACTGTTTAACGATACTTTGCATGTTTTGTAACAGGCTTTCCGAATCAGTGCAACACAGAAAGAAAAACTATAATGGCTTATTGAGAAGCGCTGAGCTCAAGTGTGTTGTGTAGATGCACCTGGGCAGAAACTCCTGCACTTCCCAGCAGGTCTGCAGTTTAAAACATGTGGCCTACATTTCTGCTCTCTTCTAAATGCATTGCCACCCTTTAAAAGATTCTGCTGAATTGTTTCTACCTCCACTATTTGCTTTCCTAGTTTTCAGCCATGCAGACCACAGCATACTGTTTCTGAGCTAAATTATTTAACATGAACAGAGAAACATGTATTGTGTTTTTTTTCTTTTTATAATGTGCCATAAAACCCAGAGTTCAAAAACCGCACTAGGGCTGACAGAGTAGGGGGTAGAAAAAAAAATGACACCACTAAAGGATAAGACACGCTGTGTCGAGCATCTAAATCCTCAACAGAAAAAGAAAAAATGCTCTTCCTGTTCTTTATATGCACACACAAGCCACACAAATCAGCACACATTCTAAAAGGTTGGCACTCTCCCATCCCACTGTCTCATTTCCCTAACAGAGCTCTTTGCCAACATCCAGACTCTCCCTCTCCTAAAGATTGACCCTCTCCTGCTGGGCCCTACAGGGCAGCACACTGGGCAGCGATCTGTTCAAGTGCCGTTAAACAGAGAGCTACGAGTCTGCCTTAATAGCTCCATTCATACATTCTTGTCCTTTAAGCGGCTCCAAGTCTGAGAGTCTGCAGAGGTTTCCACTCAGCTGAGCAGCTGAGAGCCAGCCTGTGCATTTGAAAAGACGTATAGAGGGTCTGATGCTGCGGCTGAGTAGCCTACAGAAGAACGCAGGGCAGAGCTGCCTGTTGAGACTTAACATTGAACCCCAGGGATCAGTACACAGACCCCAGCCAGTCTGAACTGTGTTTTTCTGAAAAGCCACATTGGCATCAACCCCATTCGCTCCATTAGACAGATTTCCTCCACAGCTTAGAGGCCACCCAGTCATTCCTTGTATCATCTCATATATAAAAATATATACACTATTTCTTTTTTATGGTGTCATGCTTTTCTACTACATTGAGAGAATGCAGTTCTGAGAAGTAGTAAGACCACCATGTAACCTTTCACTATCATTTCAATTGTAAACTTTTATTAACTGACCACTGGCTGAGTTATACTGTAGTCAGTATTCATTTATTTAGTATTAACCTCTCCAATTAACACTTTAAGAGTCACTGGACAATATATTTGATAAGCCTACGGAAACATGAACAGAAAAGTAACAGCAGTGTTTTGAAACCTTTAGAAATCTCTCAGTGTTTGGCTTGATGGTTTGACTGTATATCACTGAGTGTCCTCCAGCAGTAACCTCCCATCATAGACAGTAATTTCCAGGAAAACTCAAGCCAGTGCTCTCCTTTTAGAGTTTGGCTTAGGCCTTGATTATACTTTCCGTGCCTGTAAGGCAGCTGAGGTCCGTGATATAAATTTCGTCATCACACGGTGTGCATGATGGTCGATTTGGATGTCCACATGACTGCCAAATTTTTTTGTGGCCACACGGACTTGTCCGTGGAGGCTTTACACTTCACTGGACCAACTGCATATGTACCCCAGGCAGAGGACTTCTAGTGCAGTTTAAAGAAGTATACAGTAACAGGAATGACTACTCGGGTGTGGTGTCTCCAGTTGTCCATGTCTGTTTCTCCTACATGATCCAAACTTTAGGTCTCAGTCACACAGGCCTATAGACTGGTAGGCAACCACCAGTCTATAAGCCACCAGTTGACGAGAGGCTGCATAGGTTGTTGGCTTTTGCTCTGAAAGCAGTTGCTGAAGTCCCAGCAAAGCAGGCCCAGATACCACTCAGTCAGGCCCATATCCAGGACCAATCAAAAGTCCAAACCTTTTACTGGTACTGTATATTTATAGTTGCTAAAGTTGCAGTTCAAACTGAGTGACCCTGCTAATAACTACACAGTGCATAAAAAAAGTGCACATAATTTACAGTTCCCAAAAATGCAGAGTGAGTGCAGTTCAGCCGTAAAATAAAATATGTGACAGCTGTAAACCACAGAGTTTTCATCAAAAGCATCAGCTGATATATGTGTTTGCATGTCTGTGTTTTGGGGTTTTGTGGCTGTATTAAGGTAATTGATAGTCAGTGTGATGGATACAGTGACATAATCAGCTTCCTAAAACATTCTGCAGATGTCTACAGTTCTACCAAACAGGAGCACCCCACCACCACCATCCACAGCCCGACTTCACCCCTTCTTACCTCTCCTCTGTGCCCCACATAGATGAACGCACACATGGGCTGGAAGGCGCCAGTGCCACAAGCCAGGAGGTGTGTACGATTGTAGGGCTGCAGGAGGCGAACAAAGTTGGCACACTCTGTCTGCAAAACACAAACACACGCATTCAGATTAAAACTCTGCATCTCAAAGACGTTAACAAAGTGCAGACAAGTTTATCTGCAGGGTACTGAAGAGAACCAACAAGTTTATTGATACCAAATGTTGTCACGAGGGCCGAGAAAGAGCTTCATTAGATGAAACGTGATAGCCTCCACACAGGACTGGTACCTGTGATTTTTGGATGTCAGCCAAAGCGAAGATAAAGAACAAGATCCATCGCATTCAGGTCAAAGGAATTTATGAAACCCTAGAAAAACCTGGGAGCCAATGCTAAAATGCGGCAGATAATTCTGGGGGTATGGCATAAAATGTTTGGTTTTTAAAGGATAAATCTGAATTCAAGTTTTGACACGAGTAATGAGAAAGAGGAGAAACAATAAATGTAGAAGAAGAGAAAGAGATCAAATTGGGAAGGAAGGCTAGAAGCTGCTCCTGCTGAATCAGGCACTCTGTAACTGAATCAAGTAAAGAGAAGAAACTTAAGTGGACACATGTTAAAAGGTCCTAAAAACAGACATCAGTGACACAGAACAAGAACAAAATAAGTAGTGATGAAGGAAATGAGTACTGAGACCTTTTTTTATGATACACAGAGCTGCAGAGGAAGCAGAGGGCACGACTACTTCCTTTTTCCTGTGAGCAAAAACAGCAACTGACAGCTGACTGGGTTCAGCTGAGGAAAGAAAGGATCGGGCAGCGGTCACTCCCAGGTCAAAGTCATCTGCACAATCAGTGACTAGAGTGTGTGTGTGTCTGTGTGTGTGTGTGTCTGCATATGTGGATGTATGAGTGTGTTTGTGTGTGACACTGAATGGGATAGATTTAGATGCAAGAGTGTTGGTGAAGGTTTCTGTGTGTCGTCTATCTGCGTGCCCCATCTTGATCTCTACATGTGTGCATTTGCTCGTCTTTGAGTGCGTTTGTGTAGTGAATCTGCCATGCTGTGCCATGCCGTCCTTCTTAGTGTTGCAGTCAGGCCTTCAACTGTTGATCATTTCCTGCAGTGCTTCTCTGCAGCCCTGATGTAAACCATGTCGCTGCACTAAGAGCAACAGTTTACATTATTATATTACCCTTCTCCACTGCTTAATTTCTATACCAAACAAAACCAAGCCAGTGAAAAACAGAAAACACATTTATATTAAAAATGTTTTCAATAAATCTAAATGGACTACTGGTTTTTCGATGTACAAGCGTCTAGATTTCAAACATTCTGCTTCCAGTGTTTCCACATTAGAAACAGAATGTTTTGCTATAAAGGTTTCCTGACACTGGGTCCCCGCAGTTATTTATCCTAAATTAGTGTTGGTTAGTGTTGGTTTACTTGTGATGAACAAGCTTATAATTTATCTCCAGCCTGCTGGAATCATCTTCTGAAGGGATAAAATTGAACTGTAAATTTCATTTTGTGTTTGTAAGAAGACGCACAAACTCTAGCACAGCCTACTGGAAATCTCCTCCTGTGTTTCTGTTCTTGTACTCAGAGTCATCATGAAGATCCGTGCGGCCTTGAGAAATAGAGCAAAGTGAAATGTTGAAAAGAGGAAATATGTCTCTGCTCTCCCACTCTGGGATTTTTGGTTTTACAGTTCTGTGTGGGCTTACTGGGATTAAGTGGCAATAAAGGGAGTGGTGTTAAACAGAAAATGAAGATGTTTGATTGTTAAATCTGGGTTTGTCTCACTGGGAGTAGTTGTAACTGGCCACGACTGAAACTGATTGCATAAAAAGTCAGGGTTAGGGTAAGATGGTGAAAACAAAAGCATGTAATGTGCGTGTATTCGCACTGTAATTATCAAGAGAAGATCGCTGCCCTCCAATTCTAATTCCAAACTTACATACTTAAGAATCTGAACACCCACAAAAGCCACACTTGTGTAACCTGTGGTTTTAAAAGCAGAATGAACAGCATTGACCTATTAATCCTTTGCTCTGAGACAAAAGTATCATTAACATAAGCAAACAAGAACACTGCCAAGAACTCTGGCAGCTTCTCCAGATCATTGCAATTTGCAGCATTAAAACTGATTTCCCACTGAATATGGTTAATTTGGATCATACAACAGTAAGGCAGTGTACTTCCATTAATAGTTCAAGATTTAATAGTTCAGCAAAGTCACTTCCCATATGTCCAACAACCTTTTCAGTGCGCTACTGGATAGAGAAAGTCCAGTGGTTTTCTTAGTTTTATTTGACATCTACCTTCCTACTTGTACTATGGAGAACAAAGTATTTGAAGTAAAAAACTGAGCTGAAGAAACAAAGAAGGTGACTGCAGTGAATGGAGACCAGTGTTGTTTAAACTAACTGAAAGACAGTATTATAATCAGAAACATACGTATCTCCTGGGCTTACTGTAGCACGTACTTTGCTATTATGCTTAATGCTGCTCTGTGTGGTCGGAGTCTGTGTCATCACCAACATTCATTTTTTGCCAAATAATAGCTCATTTTGGAAGAACAGATCACGTTTGAGGAGGAATGCCGAAAGTTTGAGCCACCAGTGAGATGTTGATTGGAGTAATTTCATTTTGTGGTCACAGGTCCATTAATTATCAATGTCCTTGGAACACAAAGGTACAGCTGACATGGCGCAAACCACAGTGAAAGCTCCAGCAGCCAAATATGTTTTATGATGACTGACCCAGGCAGGGAGAGGCAGGTTTGGACATGGATAGCAGTTTCCAGTATAAACAGCCAATGTTCAACAGAAAGAAATCTGTTATTCTGTAATACTAACAGGAAGTGAGAAGCAGCACACACAGACACATACACACAAATATGCACATGTATAACGCTACAGTGCACAGGACCTCCTACATAAACACAATCACCGACACACACAAACACTGCGAAGGCAGTTCAAAGCTGGACAGCTGAATGAACCGGTCTGTTCAATTCTTTGGTCTCAGAAGCTTTTTGATCCTCAAAGAAACAAGTTTTTTTCTTTTGATTGATTGATTTCCAGAGAGCACTGAACACATTCATTCAAGTCACGGAAGTCTAAGTGGAGTTTTTTCAATATCAATTAACAACCCCACCCACCATATAACTATTTAAATGTCCGTTTTAGCACAGAAAAAACACAGAAACCTGTGTGGGTTTCTGGCAAACTTACAAGCATCCATGAATAATTACATTAAGAAAAATATTATTATATTAACAAAAAACAGTGAAAATCAATCAAGAGGAGCTTCTGTAATGTCCCAAATCTGGAGCCAAAATGTTTTACTGGTAGCCTGCATCATAGTTGGAAAGCCTGTACTGTATTCTTTTATGAAGCAGATATTTATCATACATTTATGTTCAAAAAACACAATTTTTGCATACTGTTCATGCAAAATACTAGACTGAAAACATGGTTCCTGCTTGAAAAACTGATGTAATTAGATCTGACTCTGAGAAAGGTTGGAATACTGACACTATCAGGGCTGCCATTAAAGGAAAAAGCACAGTAGTGAGTGCACATTTCTGGAGCGTGTAGAAAGACTTGCAGCTTCAAACATGCAAACTCAAATGTCAAATTTGGATTCTTGCTACCTCTGGCTCTTGATCGTAGTGATCTGTTGCCTAGAAACTTTTGTTTGCGCACTGTGTCAGCAGCATTGTGACAATTTCTGGCAGCAAGAATCGATTTGATCATCAACCCAGCAGCAAGTAGAGGAAAATCTAAAACAAGACACTGCATGTTTAGCAGAAACTGCTGTCTGCTTCCCCTCCCTTCTGCCTGGTATTTATTTGTGTGTGCTGTGATTAATGATGGTGAAGGCCATGAGGCTGTGATTCTGGGAGGAAACACTATCAGTAAAAACATGTTTTAGGTGGTAGGCACGTGTCAGTAGAACACTGTGGAGACAGACTTTCATTAAGGAGATAAGAAAAACGCATTTATTTTTTTTAAATTAATGTCTTGATGTCAAGACATACATACTGAAGATATTCATGTTGCTGCAATGCACTGAGAAGGAAAATTGCATTTCTTTGCTGTTTAACTTCCAAAGCATGATTATTGCAAAGATTAAACTACATTTCCCTCAATCTGATTGGAACTGTCTCCCCAAATCACCAAACACTCACACACAAAAGTCCAAAGACCTTTCACCTTTCAACCTTTACCACTTTCTGACAATAACCATATGCAGCCATGTGTGTGTCTGTACTGAATGTATATGCCTTTTGCTTTGTAGATTATGTAGGACGCATCCATCTAATTTGACACCAAAACCCCGAGAAACACAGTAAATAAGATATGTGATGGAATGCATAAAGGTGGCCGTGCAGTTTAACAAAACTGTCAAATATCTCAATTTATTTCACATATACAGAAACACACACTCTATATGACTCCTTTGGTACCAGTAAGGTAAAGTTTCACACAGCTGGTTTTAAGACCTGTGTAATAATGCATTGTGACATCACTTCTCCACTATAGAGAGTACAGTAGCGCACACACATCCAGCACTGTGTGAGCAGCCTGTAGAGGAAACACCTAATAAAAGTGATATAAGACACCCAAGACACACCTGCCACTTCAAACACAGAGAACATGTACCCACACACACACACACACACACACACACACACACACAATGTCTAACAAGTTCCAGATTGAGGGGGCTGTCAAACTCTTTGCCATAAGCACAAAAAGGTACAAAAACTGCAGCTCTTTTTATAACTCTTACACTGTGTGTGTGTGTGTGTGTGTGTGTGTGTGTGTGTGTGTGTGTGTGTGTGTGTGTGTGTGTGTGTGTGTGTGTGTGTGTGTGTTAACCAGCAGTACCAGTTGCTTCTCCAATTGGAACCCAATTCAGCCACATCTCATTAAATCAACCACATTCTACAAAGCTTTCCCTTCCTTCCTTCCTTCCTTCCTTCCTTTGGTCCTTTCTTTCTTCCTTCCTTCCAAAGAAAGGCTCTGAGTGGACTTAAGGCTGCATACAGTTCATGCAATGACATCTGTATGTTAAAGTTCTTATGTATATAAAGTGTATATAAAATGCTTGCATAAATCTTTTGTTTATTCAAATTGAAATACAGTGTTTATTTTTAGCTGTCATTATTTTTCTCTTGCATTTAAAAATGATTAGTAGCAGCTCATGTGTCCCGCTGCTAGTCAGATTTTTAAATCCAATCAAATGTGCCAGGGTCAGCTCTGACAGCAGTTTAAGCCTTCTGTCATCATTAGTTATGGCTTCTTTCATTTAATTTCAAATAAGGAGTCTGTCGTTCTCTAAAACCTGCACTGGATTATTGAGAAATTCAGCTTTTAGATGTCATGGAAATGGAACCAACCAAGCCAGACCCAGTATTTCCCAGACACCACCCTCTGCCATCTGATAGAAAATACAGAAAACCCAAAATAAATCCTTAGAGAATATTTTTGCATTTTTCTGCATATTATCTGTCCACTTTGAGGTCCCAGTCCTCTATATTAAAATTAACTTTTTTCTACTGGCACACGTGTGTGTGTGTGTGTGTGTGTGTGGGTGTGTGTGGGTGTGTGTGGGGGGGGGGGGGCTGAAGCATACATAATTGCCCATATTTTGGCATATTTTGAGATACCTACCTACCTTCCACTCTGCTAACAGGGTAGATTCATTTAGATAGATATCTCAATTTTGGCCAAAATATGACTTAGGCAATTATGCTATTAGGGTAACGATATGAAGGGATGTAACAACCCTTTGAAATTCTAAGCCCAGCGCATGATGACCTCAGCATGGCACAGCGCCGAGCGATCAAACGCTGGCTAGAACCCTGATCAGACATTTCATTTTATGCTGCTGCTCGTGTTCTCACCAAGACTAGAAAAATAGAGCACATCTTCCCGGTTTTAAAGTCCTTACACTGGCTACCTGTAGCTCAGAGATTAGACTTTAAAATACTTCTATTAGTTTTTAAATCGCTGAACGGTTTAGCACCACAATACATTAAAGACTTACTATCGTCGTATCAACCCTCCAGAACACTCAGGTCTTCTGGTTCCAGTCTACTTTGTATCCCCAGAACAGAACCAAACATGGAGAAGCAGCTTTCAGTTTTTATGCACCTTTAATCTGGAACAAACTCCCAGAAAACTGCAAAATAACTGAAACACTAAATTCCTTTAAATCAAGGCTGAAAACCCACCTGTTTAGAGCTACATTTGATTAGTAGTCTGCAAACAAATCTGGGTAAAAGCTGCTCTAAACAAAATATCTTATTACACATTGATCATCTCCCTATGATTACCATGTGTATCTGCTTGATGGTTTAATGATTTTGTGTGATGATTCTGATGTTCGGATGATTGACTGTGTATTTGATTGATTTTTTTAATGCTTTTAATGATTTTACTGCACATTTGTTTGATGTTCTTATGATGTAAAGCACTTTGAATTGCTTTTGTAACAGTCGTAATTGTGTGGTGTCTTTTTTCGACAGTCTAAGCGTTTGTTAGTGATGCCACAAGTGTACGCCACCGCTCCTCTGTAGAGAGCGTGGGAGAAACGTTTTGGCAGACGGACGCGTGCCTCGAGGCGGACCTCTATTTTCCTATCTCCCCAACTTTTAGTAATGTTACGGGTTGTATGAACTCTGCTTACTTCATGTATGATAATGCAGCAGCCGTTCAACCGGGCTTTATAAGGTTGGTGAAGCATATGTTTACTACAGGACAACACTGTGGAATTCCCAGTACCAGTGTGGTTGTGCGTTTTTGACTGTCTGCTAAGTACGTTTGTCGCCTCCTCTTCACCACCGAACACAACACAAACGTTACATCTTGCCGCTGAATGTGCTATACAAATAAATTTTTACTTACTTACTCAGTGTGATGTTACAGCATTACATTTATTCAGGATAATTTTCAAAATAAATGATTTCATAACAAAATAGTTTAATTGAAATAGTTACTAAGGCTAATAAACTAATGTTAATAAAATACTGTTGTGTTTTTTTAAAACCCTCCCAAATAATGAGAGTGTTACATTTCTAAGACTATAGCTTTGGATGAACAATGTCCTACCAATGTCCTCTTCTTTGTCACTCCCCATAAATCACTATTTGCTAATATTTTCCTTCCCTCTCCTCCTACCTTCCTCAGTTTTTGTCCTTCATTAGGCGCTATAGTCCAACTTCTCCTCCCTCCTTCACAGAAGTCTTCATTAAGGACTCTAATGAACAACAGAAATCTTTTTCTGAAACCTCCCTCTGATGTAGGCTTCAATATTGAGAAACTTGCTTGGTTTCTAAGTCATTAAAACACTTACTTTTAATAGTTTACTTTTTTAAGGCTGTGATGGTGCAAAGTATGACTTGCTGTAGGGCAGGAAACTGCAGAGTCAGCATAACACAAAATGGCACTAAACTGTTGAAGTCTCCCATTTACAGCACACTTAGTAGCACTAGACGAACGTTCTGCTCCTCCCATCATAACATCATAACATGGGGACTGCTGTTAATGAAAGGCCTTATAAATATTTTGCATCTTAGTTCTCAAACCCAATAAAATCTTGTTTTAAACTACAAACAGAACAAAATAGAAACACAAGCGAATACAGGATTTATCATGTGAGCATTCACGATCCTTTTGAGCCTAAAGACCGACTTGGAAAGAAGGTGCTTCGGAGAGAGCCATCTCGCTGTCCTAATGGAGGCATTTTATTGAATTAAGAGTTGCTGAGCTCCATAAGTCAACTCAGGCACATTTATGGAGAAGTTCTGATGAGATTTTTGGCAGTAACACACAGAGTATCTGGATAAGATTCTAAAGATGGACATCAAAACTTTATAGGGAATAAGGAGCAGATTGGGACATACATGCACCGGTCAGCTGATCCCTGCAGAATGGAAACTTGAGAGCAATTAAAGGAAAGGTGAGGCAGGACTGGGCATGAAAGTGTCATGAACACTAGACTAGCTCTTTGGGTATATTTGGACCATGCTGATGGATGTAGCCAAACTGACAACATCCATTTGAAGTCTCAATGTTTCCATCCGGTGGAGACACCCTCAAATGTCCATTAGAAGAAAGAAAATGGAAACAAAGGAAATGGAAACACTAGATGTAGCCGTGCCTCTTAAAGCAGTCTGTTTCACCACTTTAAATTTCCATAAAATATTTGACATAAATGAGTTTTCTATTAATGGATCATTCACAATTATCAACATTTTCCAAATCATAATTAATTTAAAATGAATTAGCCCTCACTACAACGTAATGAAAATCAAAATAGTCATGGTAAAGCAAACATCAGTCTGTTAAACCTCTACCTGTGGGTCCTTCCCTGTCTGAATGCAGTCTTCTCTGTTTCCTGGTAATGGAGGCCAGAAAATCTGTGAGAAAATAGAGAAACAGAAAAAAAATGACTTCGATGATTAATGACCTTATAACTATCAAATACTGTAATACAAACAACCACATTACTCAGTCATATTGTCAAATGCAATTATTTGTTGGAGCAACTTTTGTGGGACGGAACATAAATATCAGCCTCTGTGTCATTAAATTCAAATTATCTTCCTCAAAAATTCAACTTTGTAGCAAATACAGGCAAATTGAGCAGAATAGATCATCAACACATGACGAGACAAAGTTTTTCCAGTGAGCAGCCAAGGATGTTAGGCGTTAACTTTTGGATTGTTAAGCTGAAACCTTGTTTGGGACAAGACCCAAAATATAACACCAGAAGCCTATGCCACACATTGGATCATAAATATCACAAGAGATTAATTAAAAACATAAAAAACTGAGCTATATAAAGATTTTTTTTTTTCATGATGAGTTTCTGGTATGACAGTGAAAGAAGGTCCTTTTGAGGCTTTTGTTGTGAGTGTATGTATTATATATTATTTCCCGTGCTATGAACGGCACGTCTTTTACATGCACAGTACATATGCTGTATTGACATACTACACAGATGTTTGAAAGACTTTTAATATCTTCTTTTTCTGTGCCAAGACAGGAAATGAGACTTCTGGCTATAGATAAGCAGGAGGGAAAGCACTCAGTCACCTTAAGACTGTCATTTCAACACCATCTGGAGCTTAAAAAAAAAAAAGAAACTATAATAAAACTCAACTTCTCACAGTATAGATCCATGATTGTCTGATTAGGAAACTCCCAAAGTCTTCCTCTCATTCTGCCAATTGGATATTCGGATGAGGTGAATCTCAGATTAGCATGAAGTAAAATTTGGACCTAAAACAATGGGGCTACTTTCCACACTGCCACTGAAGAGAAAAGCCCGAGTTGGTTTCAGCTGAGTTTCAGTGTCGTGTGTAATACTGTAGTCTTGTGTGTTACCAGAGTTTTCTCTGAGACAATAAGTCTTTGTCTGCTCTGGTAGGAAACTGCCTTAGAGGGACAATAGCAACCAGAGGGGAAAACAAATGGTCCTGACTTGCTTCACCATGTCTGATTGCGTTCAGTGTGTGAGCAGCATGTGCAGATGCACTGGGTGCCCCTGTGATAGTCACTGTTATTAAAGGGTATTGTGTTGATGTTGGTTTATCATATTGAAAACTGAATTGATATACATTAGTTAGCATCGTGTAATGTGAATGTGGTTTGGTTAATAAAGACTTTTAGTCTCCGACTTCCCCTGGCACTGTTCCTAAATGATGTGCTTCATTTAGTTCAAACAAATCCAGCCAGTGTGTACACTGCAGCTGAACATAGATGGAAAATGTTTGAGCAGACAACCATGTGAGTGGTGACAAGCTTCATCCAATTCTCTTCCAGCTTCTTAATCAAAAATTTACCTGAGAAAAATCTTAGCATAAAATGGAAACTATTGCTTCTTAATTTTTCATTCACAGCTCCACAAGCTGGCTCGCAATGATGGAAATCTATTGGTAACAGTGTATTCTGTGGATCAGGCTAAAACTAGGCTTGGTAGTGGTCTGTTTTGCAATATATACACTTTTCAAGAGGTTCCACCTCTTAAAGTGGTCCTTAATTTTGAGCCTTATAAATGTCACAATATAAATACGCACAGGCGCAATAATTTTTACTGTCATGTACCGTATGCAGCTGTTGCATACAGATGTAAGCAGGGTTACTTGCATTTATGCACTAAATCCGACAGCTCTGTGTATAAACACCAGGCCAAATAAAGATGCAAAAGGATACTTGATTTAAATACTGGACTGAAACATTATGAAAACATTACAACTACCTCAGTATTTGAAAAAAAATTCTCAGAGAGAAGGTTTAAATGTCAACAAAACTTACACTTTTATCAACACATCACTTCTTACACAGCAGTCCTTTCAGGCCAAAGAGATTACTCTTACGCTAAGTAAGCTGGGCAAGATGCCACCGCCAGAATCACCAAGGAAGGACTGCACACAACATACACTATAGTGTGTAACCAAACACTCAGCAAAGTAAACCAGTTGTCTAAATGTGCTGAAAAACAATGTCTTTGACAGCCAGCCACATTTTCAAGCCAGAAAAGCAAGAGTGAACATTTCATATGCATTATTCAACGACGGGATATCAAATACCAATCAAATGTGTTTACGTCTGCACATGGAGAAAGTGGAATATTTATTCAATCACATGAAACATTTAGATGCACTAAATCATTATTTGTTTTAGTTTTCCCTCCGTAATTATCATTAAGGAAATTTTTCCACTTTCCTGATTTGATTGAGATGGTACTGGAGCCAGTTCTGTTCTGGGCTGACACACGCAGCACGGACCGAGCTAATGCCATCTGACTTTTATTCAACTAAAGCCTTGAGTTTGGAATTACATTTACCTGCATTACTGCACTGTTAGTCATCTTTATAGTGGGCACCAAACGGGGGATATATGACAAATAGGTACTGTAGGCTTTTATAGGCAGAGCTTAAGCTGAAAAGCTACACTGTACATTATTATGCATTACTATGCGAAGGTCTTTCTTGTAATTTTTTTTAAAGTAGTCTTCAGGAACAGTTCTCCAGCTTTCTGAAGGAGATTCAATGCTCTTTGGATGTTGGCTGCCTTTAGTTCTGTTCTCCATTAAGATGGTCCCACACTGCTTCGGTAATGTTGAGGTCCGGACTCTTGGGAGGCCAATCCATGAATGATAGAGTTCCATTGTGTGATTTTCTCTCCAGGTATGCTTTTACTGCATTGGCAGTGCATTGGGGATCATTGTCATGCTGAAAAATGAAGCCTTTGCCAATCAGATCCTTTCCAGATGGTATTGCACAACGGCTAAAAAAAAATTTCATCTCTTGTGAAAAGATCCCCAACACCACTGGCTGAAATGCAGCCCCAAACCAGTACAGAGTCCCCACCGTGTTTTATAGATGGCTATCAACGTTCACTGTTGTACCTCTCTACTGACTTCCAATTGATGATGACATACTAAAACTAAAATGTTCAAGCTTGGATTCATCGCTCCGTCAGACTTGTTGCCACTGATTTTCAGTCCAGTTCTTGTGTAATTTGGCATAGCTCAGCCTTTTCCTTCCTTAAGAATGACTTCTTAACAGCCACCCTTCCACCGAGACTTCATCAGGCTTCACCAAACAGTGCATGGATCAACTAAAAAAACAGATGCATCTCCCATATTCTGTGTCAGGGCTTTGCTGGATTTTCCCCCAATTTCTTAAGGATAAAACTTTCAGATACTGTACGTCTGTTGTTCATCGTCAGATGTTTCCTGCTGCAGGAAACATCTGACGGGTGAAATGAGAAAGTGGTGTGGATTAAACTAACTAGCTAAACTAAGAAAGATGTGATTTTAAAGGATGATGTAAAATCATGCTGTAAAAAGGGATGCGCTGTGGGGCATACTGTGTTTCAGCACTCAAGCTTCCTCACAGCCACACTCCCTGATGTGAAGACAGATATTAATTGAATTCAAACTTTTCTTTTTCTTCCAGTGCTTTGGCAGATGTGTTTAATCTTGTAAAATTTTCTTTTACCGAACTCACACCGGCTGGCTCCGTTAGAAACATGGTTATTGAAACCTCAAACAGCTCACAGCACACTGTGTCAGCACACACCGTGTGTGATCATGAGCCAACGCAGAGAGCTGTGAGCGCGAGGTGGAAAATTAAGAGGTAGATACAGTGGGTGACATCTGGCTTCCTGTGTACTTAAATTCCCCATTCACCCATTCACTTTATGTCATCAGGCTCTTTGACCCACGTACACGCACTGCTGTTCTTAGCTAAGTGCTGTAGCACGCCGGGGATTTTGGTTTTAAAGAGTTATTTTTGTTCAGTACATGCTAGAAACCAGTTTAATGGAACACAGAGTACACTGGGCATCCTACTGGAAGATAAAATATTGATACATATTTGCAGCACAAAGCTTTGCCTCCAGAGAAACACAGGTAGATGAAATGAAATCGTGTTTGAACTCAAACTCACTCATTTCCCTGATGAAAAAGTCTTCTAATAAAAAGACACTGAAACCTTAGAAGATCCAGCTGAAAGGTATAATAACTCCCCACATCCACAAATCACAGCAAAACTCAGCTGGATCTACTGTTCCACAGCATAAGTACTCTATCTATATAAATACAGATTACATTTTAATATGAAATGCAGCTTTTTCAGTGATTGTTAACATCTTCAGTCTTTTTGTGGTAAACTCTGCATCACAGCGTCGTACAGTCAGTGGTTGTTCTCAAAGTCATGAAGCAAATATCTAATATAACAGAAAACAATGTTTAAATTTGAATTATGATAGCGGCAATATAACATCTCTTCTATTTATTTAGGTCAGACTCTCAGTGTGTGAGAACAGTGGAAACCGGCAGTGAAGGGCTCCTTATCTGGCTTCTGTATCATAATTCACCTTTCAGGGCTCTCTGTTGTTACTCTCACAACATTACAACAACATTTAACAAACCTTAATGACAAACCGATGCTGAACTGAAAAGCATAGCAGACAGAAATGCAATGTTTGATTTACGAGTCGCTGCACTATTACAAGTGTTACTCGTTGGGAAGGGTAGAAATCAAGTGTTGTTGAGAGGGAACCTGTTTATAATACAAGCAGTGCAAAAAGATATGATTTATGCAGGGCTGAGTATGGAGTCACACTTTTCTCCCCAGAAAATAAATGTGTCCTACTTTTTATAAATGTTATTTAAGACTGTAATCAGTGCTTGATCGTGTGATGCTGCAGTAATATTAAATAAAATGGCTGTTTAGGTCTGAGCAGCCGTACTTGTAGCTGATTTATAACAGTGAGTACTTAAGCAGATGTTCTACAAAGAAGGGGTTCTGATAAAACACTAAATCCTGCATCTGTCTCTTCAAGTCATAAATCATCTTTCTGCAGATTGAAACCAGTTGGAGAATGTCCACAATCTAAATCAAAATGAAATGATGAATGTAGACCGTACAGTAACGAATCTTTTATTATGCATCAATCATTAAAGAGCAGCTCTATGTGGTTAGAAAAAAAAACCTCAAACACATCATTTTTACCTCTTTAGATTCGCTGCTAACAGGTCCCAGCGTGAGAGAGTACAGGACGTCTTTGCCTCCCAGGAATAAACGGTCACGGTACTCATCCAAGAAGATGGAGTTAAGAGAGAGGTGACCATGATGACAGCTGAAGATAGATGACCTGTTGGTGGACAGCAGGTCTGCAAAGAGAGAAAAGCATTAGTGACGGCAGAAACCATACGCTGGAGGGATGCAGCACCAAAACCCCAATAAATAAAGGCTATAACATTTTTATATGTGCCATTGTCACAGCTCTGCCATCACACATACTGCAATAATGCACATTTTACATTATGTTTGCTGAATTTCTTGTAGATATTCAGTACATTTGTGCGCTTCGTTAATTTTACTAAAATAAAATGATTTCAAAATCCTGATGTAACATCGCCTGTTGTTGAACTGCATGTGTCTCCATAAACACTCTTGTAGCCGTCAAAACACTGAGGCACTAAAACAATAAGAGGAAATGTTAAACGTTAACGTGACGCAGTAATGCAGTAATTCATGACACTTAAAGTAAAAATATCGAGGTAGCTAATACATAGTGATCTGGCAGCAGCTTCAAAGCCAAGAGGTTGATGCAATAGCTCTGCAGGAGTGATAAGGACTGAGGTGAACTCAAGTTCAGCTAGACACAGGGTGTCGTCTCTTTACAGACACACAAACACACACATGCACACACACTGCATATTTATGTATGTAGACACCACATAAACCCAATCATATAACACCAACTGCCTGGCAGTCTGACAACTCTGACATTTTCCACTCTCTCACCCAAACACGTCTTATTTTTCCCACTTCTTCTTTCTGTTCTGGTTCATCTTTATCGCCTGCCTCCTGACTTTCTCTATCTAGGTAACAAGACGTGGAGAGAAATGTGTGTGTGTGTGAGAACACGTCGCTGGTATGTCAGACTTTCAGTGGAGGAGTCGGCTCGGGCTGAAGCGACTTTCCGTTTGTCTCTCATCACTCGTCTGTCACGTTAGTTATTTCTCGCCTCATTTTCACTCAGCACAATACACACTGACTAACACGCACAAACACAGACAGTGAGAAGGGAGCCCGAGTCACTCGCCACTCAGCAAGAGCACTGAGTGAGTGAGGCAGAAGGGTCTTAAGTACCACTGATACCTTGTCCATCACTGGGGCCCTGCACACACACTGGAGCTGTTTTTATAAATCTGCATTTTTTCACATACATGAGTATGAATAGTTTGGAGAAGAGCTGCAAGTATTCTAGATTTTCTCAAGTATTATTTTATCATTAATCCAGCATTTATTTGTTTTAGATCACGCTCTCTTAGTGTGATCTAAAACAGTGCAGATGATGCCTTCCAAAGGGATTTTCACTGATATGAAATAAAGAGAAATACAGTAAGTATTTGTTTTTCTGAAGATGAGACTGCAGAGTGTTTGGCAGTTTTGTCCAGTAAACAGTTTAAATGAAGAACAGTAAACAAAAATTTGTGCAAACACTGTAATCATCCTTTCTTTTCTACGAACAGTCAGCCACAAGCACCCACAAACAACACAGATGTGAACACCCTCACACTAGATCACCCTCAGTGAGTAAAAACAATCCTTTTTAAGATTTTGAAACTCCATCATATTTACTGCAGATTCATTTTATTCTGTAATTGGGCCGTTGCAGCATCCAAACTCTGAAACGCTGTCCTCCTCTGCGGCTTACTCAATCAACATCTACGCCTGTTTAAATGTGATTGCAAAAAGATATGAAGTAGTTTTGGATATAAAAATTTAGAGCTGCTGGCAAAAGAATAATGACAAAAATCATAAGCAAGGTAGGGAGAGAGGAAGATAGACAAAGTTACAGAAAGAAATACATAATTGGAGAGAGAAGGAAGGCAGGCACTGAGGATTTCAGCAACTGAGAGTCTGAAAATAATTACAAGGCAGACAGACGGGCAAGGAAGAGACAGACAAAGAGAGAAATGATACTGGATGGATTTGATTGAAACTGGCAGGAGTGAAAAAATATGTTGGAGAGACAGAAAGGAACCTGCAGTAGCTGAAGCCTCCTCCATCCTCTGCACTTTTACATCTGCCACACAGAGATCCTCCTCATCGCTGCTTTTCTTACTTGGTATGGAGCAGCTTTCAGCAACCAATGGAGCCAAACTATGGAAGGTGATCCAAGTGTTTCCAGGGGCAGCTTTATCCCTAAGCTGTTAACGTCCAGAGCCAAATGGCTGCTCCACCTGGACAAACCTCAAAGAATTTATAGAACGTTTTGCATTATAAAATCATGTCTTCTTGAATCAGAGATTACTTTTATTTATAGTCTTGCTTGTCTGTATTATACAGTATCAATCTACACTCACCCACTCATTTGAATGGGTGAGAAACTTTTGTCTGTTACTGGAAATGACCTGCGCATGATTAAACTCTCTTCATAGACAAAAAATAACATTAATCAGTCTTACATTGTTTCAGAGTCCAACATGTTTTGGCCATTAACTAAAAACTCTTCTTGTTATTTGATTCTCAACATTGAGTGTGTGATTTTGAGCCATTTGCTTTCTACAGCAGAATTTGATTAATTTTGTTTCCTACGTGTACACAAACCCACTCAGACTGGAAGCAGTCTTACTCTCTCCCTTCGTATCTCATAAATTACTCAATTGTATATTCCTCAAACCAAAGCAAAAATGTTGTGACATAAATACTAGCGCACACATACACAGAGACACCAGCACGCACACCCAAACAGAGAGGAAAGGTGAGCTAACGGCTTCCATCTGTAGCTTGTTATCACTCCAGCAGCTCATCGCCTCAGTGTGGAAATCACACCGGTGTCTCGCCTCTCACCAACCCCTCTCTCCTGCTCTCTATCCAGCCTCACCCCTCTTCTATCTGTTTAACCTCCTTTGACTCTCCATCATGCTCCGTCTCTTCCGTCTATCCGCCTTTAACTTACTTGCGTGAAGTCACTTTTGAATAATAGCATCTGAAGTTTCATCTCTTGTTTCTTCCTGTCTTCCTGTCCCTTTTGCTACTTGATCTTTATTCCCTGTCTCTCTATTTATCCATCTTGTGTGCAGACTATATACATCCACAAATTCTTGACAACATTCATAGTGAAACATCTGTCTTCAATGTGTATTATTTCCCTAAAAGCAGTCAGCCAGTGGTGCACTGACAAACAGCAGATGTGCCAAGCCGAAGCGACACGCGACTGAGCATCTGGTTTCACTGTGTCAAACCTCAGCTCTCGCATCTCACAGTCTCACCCTACAAAGATGTTTGCAATAATTTATTATTGATTTGTTTACGCTTCGTTATTCGGCACAGTCAGATTAAGGCATGCCCTGGTGTTTGTCAAATCGAAGAGTCAGACATGTGGACTTTACAGTCAAATTCACTGCTGCTGTTTTGCATATTATTCTTTGATCTGGGAGCTTATGTGGTGATGAAAGGAGCCTGAAAAAGAGAAGAAGTGGGGTAAAACCGAGGGCACCATTCCTGCCTGAATACATTTTAATTTGGCTCAAAACTAGGAGCTATGAAAGCAAACCTTTCTGCAACTGTTTTTTCCATCATGCTATATGGCCTTTCTGTGTGGAGTCTGCATCACCTGCGTGGGCATCTTTCTGGTGTTCCAGTTTCTTCTGACTGTCCAGAGGCATGCAGGTTTGGCTATCTGGGGGCTCTAAATTGCATGTAGAAGTGAATTTTGTGTGTCTACACTGGATCCTACTTCATGTCCCATACAGTACATGCTGGAAAATAAATGGATGTGCTACCACTAGACCACTAATAATGCTGCCAACATGCAGACTCCCTCAGAGCAGCGGTCTGATTTGTGGTCAGAATGAGGTTGAAAGGCTGAAACACAAAAAGTAACTGGACCTAGACAAACAAATGAAATGAATGAAGCTTTAAAAAATTTTAAAAAAAAAGGTTAGGAAGATTAATGGCATTACTTAGTAAGCAAAAGATTCTAACAATGAAATAGGAAGCAATGGGTTTTTTGGGGTTTGTTTTTTTTGGTGACGGTTTCCTAGTAATAAACTGCCTAAAGATCCAGTTTAAAATTGGTTCTATGCCAGGTTGTCTGCTATGTGTAGACACAGCACTGGTCCATCTCTTGAGTTAGGTGCCTTTTTTATGCTTGAATGAGTCATAGGTCAGTTTTAAGTGGCTTAACAAACAAACCTTGCTCTGAAAATGGGCCGTTACGAGGACTGCACTGAAAATGAGTGAAAAAGCAGCCGATGTCCAAAGAAAAACTTTAAAAGTCCTCCATAAAACCTGGAGAACTATTGCTCAAGACCACTTTAAGAAAAGTCTGGATCATTGGAAGCAAAATACTGTATGAACAAATGAGGGATGATTCAAGACTTTTGCACAGTAGTGTGTGTTGGTCAAAATGACTGTAAATTAAAAATGTGGCCAAATAACGTATCAACAGCGGAAAGAAGCTTTCCTGTCTACAGTAGATATGCAGCACTATTTACATGCAGATCCTATTGATTTTTTACAGCATTTATTTTGCAGTAAAGAAGAATTTCTCAGTCCAAAGGTTCAAAAAACATAAAATAATAATCTGCCTGGTCTTACGAATACCTGTATAAACAAAAGCCTTATTGTGTTACTATCAATCAAAAAAACAAAACTGTGGTGAAACATTATTAACACAATCCCAGAAGTACAGTAAGCTGAAAGGCCACTGCGTTACTGCCAGCAACACAGAGTGTCTGTGTATCTTTCATCAGCACTCAGTCAAAAATCTACTGCTGTCGTTTTTGTGTGCATTTAGTGATACGAATAAATGTAAGAGGTCGATTTAAATTGAGAATTTTACTAATGGATCTGGAAAAAAAAGGAAAAGTGGGTTTGAAATATGAAGAAAAAGGTCTTGTGAGAGAGCGAGAAAGCACCAGAGTGAAAAATCTAATCTCATGTTGACATCTCTAATGTACAAATTGGGCACAGGCACAGTACAAGGTATGTTAGTGTATACTGAAGACACACACACACACACGTACATACAAGCACATGCATGCATGCATGATAGCATCAGTGTTATTGTTGGCTCAGCAGGAGAAAAGAGTACATCTGATGCCAATTAGACCCCCTGAGCTAGTGAGACACACGCATGCGTGCCATAATGAATCAATAAGGTCAAACCATCCCTGTTCAAACCACATCTGTGCACATCTGAGCTGACTAAGCTCACAGTCAGACACTTTCTCCAAATATTGCTCTTTGATGTTTTATTTTCGTGAGCTCTGATACAAAAAAACACACACTCGCAAACAGAGACGTATTAGACTCATTACACTGCTGACAGACTTCCCAGGGTATCATTAGATCTCGGCTGTATATTATTGCAGAGTGCCAAGTATTTCTGGAATCTGCTGCATGCACAAAAAGTCATCTCACAATGCTTCTCCTTCTCACACCTCACCCACTCCTCCTGGGCTTCAGCCTCCTCTCAAGGATATCGTATTCCCTCTCATCCTTTACCTTTTGCCTCCTCGTTTCTGTGAGAGAGCTGGAAAATTCCTCAGATTTATGGACCTCTTCCTGACCCACATCCTCACTTTTTTTTATTTGCTTATTGACAGCATGTGCAAAGAAAATTATGCACAAACTTTATTCTTCCAGAGCTTCTGCACTTACTGACACCTTATCACTGACTTCAGTCTTCTCTAAGCTGATCTGTTTAGATTACTGGATGGTTGAATAAGATAAACTATTCAGTCTCTCTACTTTTAAGATTAGGCTTAAAACTTTCCTTTTTGATCAAGCTGATAGTGTTTCTTCCTCACTCACCACTTTTCACTCTCTATGTGTTCAATCAGTAGTTATTATTAAAATCTGGCTCCCTTCCACAGTGTGTCTTTTGCTCTCTTTTTTCCCCTCACCCCAGATGGCTGCCACTACCTGAGCCTGCTTCTGCTGGAGGATTCTTCCTATTAAAAGAGAGTTTTTCCTTCCCGCTGTTGCCAAATGCTTGATCACTGGGGGTCACCTGATAATTGGGGTTTTCTCTCTAGTATTTTAGGGTCTTTACCTTACAACATAAAGCTCCTTGAGGCAACTGTTGTTATTGTGATTTGGATATAAATTAAATTGAATTGAACTGAGATATGTTGTTCCATAATGTATGAAGTTCACTTTTTTCCTACCACTTTCAGTTCAAAAGTGCCTTTTATTTAGTGATATTTCTCAACATTTCTTTCAATAATTGGTTCAAAAAGTTGTCCAGCTGTTTATAGACTGTATATAAAAGATGAACATAGCCAATAAGACTGGAATCGCCTTATAAAAAGACTATGTCTCTTGATTTGCTCCACATTTCAGACCCAGAATCAATGTCCATCTTTTCTATAAAAGAGCTTTTTTTAAAAGTTCTTTTAATAGGAAAAAAGGCAGAAGTGAAGTCGTACTGTAGGCCTGGTGTAGAGGGACATTTAAATTCCTGCCTGCACCTTCAAACTCAAGACATGAAGGTTCATATCCATCCTTTATCATCAGACAAAGTGTCCCCTCCACTAAAGAAGTGAAAACACCACCAGTATATTAATAAAATGTCATCCTTATCCTCCTTACCTCGAGCCTCATCTCCTGAACTGATGTCAGGGCTCCAACACACAAAAATGTGCATAAGCATGCTTATTTATTCCAGATGTTGTCACCATTACTGTCAGCTGATCAGAGATGCAACCTCCTACAACTGTTAACTTACAGGCTAACATTATGCTAACTAATGTTACGTTCCAAAAAAATCACTTTGCCTCTGATAAACAGTTTGATTTCATTCTCAACAATGTGACATCCACTTCAAAAACAGTTTCACTAACACCAGCTAACAGAGGCTAACGGCAGCAGCTTACCTACAGAGAGGTTCAGGATATCATCAACAGTATCACTGCCAAGATACAGTGATACTGAGACTAAAACCTCACAGAAAGGGTTTCATTCAGATTCTCTTTTTAAATGGCAACTGTGAAATATGTCTCCAAGTCAACTTTTATTAATTGCATATCTGTAGCCAACAAATGGTTACTTTGCTAAATGAAAGCATTTCTTTTCTGGTTTCTCTCATGTAAGATAAACAGATGAAAGTATTCATTTGCAGCTATTAACTGCCACATATCTGTGCTTGCATTGTTTAAACTCTCAGGGGGCAGTAGTGGCAGAAATACTTCAGGCCAGATAACCCATCGCAGGGTAAATCCTCGGATTTCCTGCCAACCTGTTACTGCTCCTCACTGCAGATCTCATTTTACCCTCACAGCTCACGTTTGAATACAGCCAGTCCCTTAAGACAGAAACTGAGATGAGTGTTAATCTTTTTCTTTTTTCCTGAATTTCTCTCCATTTCATTTTTGTCTTTCTTGCTTTACATGTATTTGCTTTCCTCTTGCTGTCTCACACACACACACACACACACACACACACACACACACACACACACACACACACACACACACACACACACACAAATAGTCAAAGCATCTTCTCCCTAAATCGTCTCAGGATGCCTGTCACTATCCCTGTTATTTGATATTCTCTCTTGGGCCAATCAAAACACAGCGTAGGGTGTTACCTCATCACCCTCAGTCCTCTTCAGGTCTCCCCCCTTTTCCTATATTTCATCATCTCTCCCTCCTCCTCTCTTTCGCTCCTTATCTTTCAACCTTTCTGACAGTCGGTTGCTTTCTCATTATCCATCTTTTTATTTTGTCCTCTTTCATCTTTTTTCCCTCCCATTTTTAATCCACTCTAACTCCATTAATCAACTTTACCATTTACCATACTTACTCTTACTCATGCCTTTCATCCAGACTGATCCCTAATAAACTCCACTTCTCTTGGCCTCTGCTTTCCTCCATTGTTTTCATCTCCCTTGTTTCTAACCGTCCTTAGTCTGACTCTCTCCCCAACTGTTCACTCTGAGAAACACACACACACACACACACACACACACACACAAAGAATGCTGCATCGTCACAGATATTCTCCGTGATCTCAGCTTTTCCCTCAGTGCTTCCAAATCTGTCTGAAATTCTGTCATGTCACTTGTTTTAGCACAAACAAGTGACATGTTTTGGCCTCACCCAAACTTTACTAACTGAATGCAACAAAATGAAGACAAATATGCATTTCTAACATTATTTTTGAAAAATAAAATCTTCTGATGAAATGATTTTGGGACTACTGAAGCTGCTGCTGTAATCTGCTGCACTAATAAAGATGAATGATGCTCCTGCGTGGCAGTTTGGGTAATATTTGGTCACATCATTTATAAAACAAAGAAAATATTTCAAATTAAAATGTAAAAAAAACCCCAAACAACATAAACAAGAAACAGATTGATTTGTTCTGTTGCAGCAAAAATGAATCAGGATTCAATTAAAGACAAAATGCTTAAAGTCAGACAGCTGGTTACAATACATATTTGGCTGTCACAGTAGCAAACACAAAGATGCATTCACGCATACGGCTCTCCTCTGGTATAAGTTAATGGCCATGTTTGCATGTTTGCAGTTGCTGTTTAATAGATCCATCAGTCCACAGAAGAGTCCATTGTACTGTGCTCTTCTTGTCAGCAGCTCTTGTGGAACTAATTGACTGCTACAAGCTTGAGTTTGTTTATTTCTGTGGCAGGGGTGAAGCATCCCCCTATGTGTAACTTGTAATGTCCGTTGTCCTGCATCAGAGAGGGCTCTGACCTGTTTTCCTGTCATTTTGCTTTGTCTCGGAGCCAAAACACTAAATGGTAGGACGCTATAATGGCGTGAGTGGGCAAGAGGAACCTGCTTTGTCTTTCAGATGGTTTATGTGTAGTTTTTGTTTGCTTAGTTTCTGCAGGAAGGCTCAGCTGTACTATATTTGTACTTGAAATGCCTGCTACTCCCTTTATGTCCACAGGGAAAGAATACATGAGCAATGATAAATTCGTTTATCTATTGCAGCCCAAAAAAAAAAAAAAAGAGTGACTGAATGATGTTTGCTCCTCAAGCTGGAACAGCAAGCCTTTGTATGAAAAACACTGGCAAGGCATCTGTCATTTCATCACCACAGCCCAACATGTTCTTGGTGGATGATGACATATTGGAGGAGGCCAAGTTCAACATTAGTCCAAATGAGTACAAAGTTTTCAGTGTGATTTGTTTAAAGTTTTAAAGCACTGGGTGGACTTGTACTACAGATGCTTGAGCAAAATATGTAGACTTTCAGTTTAAACCTGTATTTGTTTGATGGCCATTTAAAGAAAGCAAAGCAAACACAATTAGTTTGTCATTGAGGCACACAACCAGAGGGGTCGCCCCTTCCTGGTCATTAGAATGATTGCAGTGTCTGTTTGTGGCCTGTGGTAAGTCCACTACCAGATGAAAATTTGTTGTGTTGTGCAGTGTTTTGTGTTCGTGCCCTGGTCCTACAGTGTCTGACAGTGTACACATTTTTTTTTTTGTTAGAACCTTTTCCCTATGTTGACACCATACTCGAAAACTAGGATGATCACAGACACACCACGACAACCCCAAAGGTAGTTTTAGTTGGCTTACATGAAACACCTAACCTAACCTAACCTAACCTAACCTAACCTAGATAAACTGCGCAGAGAAGACTGTAAAGCATAAATGTTTGTACAAAAAAAAAAAAAAAAAGACACCATAAGTCATAAAAAATATCAAATTATGTTAAAGAAACACTTGTGCAACATTTTAATTTCTGGAACCCAAATAGGAGAGAAAAAACGACATGGATCATGGTAACATGGATCAGAAATGGCAGCAATTTAGTAGCTGCAGACAGCAGAACAAATATTAAGCTTTGTTTTTCAGTTAGCACACTTAAGCTTTGTAATATGTGTATTTTTGATATGCAGTCCAGCTTTACTTTAAAGTGTAGAAGAAAATAACAAGACTGCTGTTGGTATTCCTCAAACCACCAGTGCTCACAGAGGGAAACAATAGAGAAAAGAAAAATGGAAAAATATGGCAAAAAAAAAAATGGCACAAAACATCCCAGTTAGGCTGCTACAAACACTTTTCTGGCCAAGAATAGTAAATCTATTCTATCAGAGTGCTGTTTGCTTCCTGGGTGATGCCCTTAAAGGCTAGAGAAACAGTACACTCACTACTCTCCCCACAGGCTAAAGAAAATGGTGCAAATACATTACTTAGTATTGCACACCTGTGGCGGCATTTGCGTGTCTCTACACCCTGAAGAATTTAATGCCAAAATAAAGCTCTACCTTGAGAGCCTGGATGTGGATGTTTTATGCAACTTAATAATCTTTCCATTTTTCTTTTTACTTGAAAGTATATTTAACATCATCTTCAGCTCCACTGACACTGAAGTTAAGAAGCTCTCAGCAGTGCTAAGTGCTGCTTTGGCAAACACGTGTGAAAATCTAAGAGTCTTGATAAAACGCTCTCAGAAAACTTCCTTACTCCTGGGACTGATTGTTATCAGGAAACGAGGCCCGAACTAGAACCAGAATAGAGCAGACCTCTTGAGGAAACCACGGAGGGGAACGGTTGTGTGTCTTTAGGGTGTGGCAGAGTGTGGAAAGACTAGATAAATAGTTTGTCAGGACTCGAGCCCCCCCTTGGTGTGTCTGCTGCTGTGATTTGGAATGCTCAAGACAACATGACCGCAATTGCTGAGGACACTGGGGTTGGTTTTGGCTAGCCTCTTAACACACACACACACGCGCACACACACACATACACACATACACACATACACACAAGCATCTACTCTTTATTTAACATGTTAGTCAAACAATTGTGGGTAGCCAGAGAGGTTTCACAAAAGACAGGGACACAGGATACTCCCACTATATGCACAAGACTCACCAGCACACACACACACACACACACACACACACACACACACACACACACACACCTCCTGTAACTCCTCTGTGTGTAAGTGGCATACTTAGTAATCTACATGACAGATAGTCAAAGCCACATTGTTGGGACTTGAACCCTCAACCTTTGCTTCTGAAAGGGACCAGTGTCTTTCAGTCTTCAGGTTAGCTCCTGTCTTCCCTTTATCCTTCTATCTGTCATGCTTACACCGCTCTCATTTTTCTCCCTCAACCCTTTCAACCTCCTGTCGTTTCCTTTCCGTTTCATCCTCTTAGTCCCTCTCTGTCTTTTTTCCGCCATTTATCTCTCACTACCACCATGACCTCTTTTTTATCTGTACCTCCTCCTTTACCCCCCCATTCCCCCTCTTTCTCTCTTTCTTTTACAGTCACTCTATCATGGATCCCTCATTGGTTTTCTCTCCACATTCACAGATCTTTCATTCATCACCTCCTTCTTTTCTCTGTGTCCTTTCCCCCTCTCCGATCTTTGAATTTCACTGATGTTTCTTTGCTTTCATGAACGTCCCCCTCTTCAGTTCATCTTTCAGCTCAGTGATTACTGCCAGCATCGGGGACACGTGTTAATTCAGAGTTCTGCTTTAGACAGTTGAGCTTGTAAGGCCGAAGCGCACTTTATCTGAACATGTTTTACACCAGCATTAAGCCGTTTAAACCCAACACTGCTTTATCAGTCCAACCTTGAACTGTAAGTGATATGTTGGGCTGTTATATTTATCTCCTAAGGATAATGAGTAGGTGTTTATCCACAGGCAGGCCTGCCTTACAACTTGCCATGAGTAAATCTCAAAATGTGCTACAGCTATGTAAACCCACAAGGACTTTATTAGTTGCTATCACATATCATCAGGTTTTCCAGACATGTGATGGTTGAGCATTTACAGGATAAGGCTGGCTTATTTCACATCATCTACCCCATACATTTTCCTTATTGTCAGCAAATTCAATGAAATGACAAATGAACAAATTCCTTTTAATCTCCTCACACTGTCCAGCACCAGAGTACTAAAATAAAAGCTCTACTTTATGTTAACAAAGACACTTAAACTTCCACCCTGCCCAGAGGTTTCTGATGTGCTCAGCCGTGTAATGGGCCTTATATAATTTCATAAAGAGAAAAAACAACCCCTTGATATCTCATACTGATGCGTGTTTTGCACATTGTAAAATTTTATGCATATTTTTGTAACATGCAGGGTTGTTCATTGGAGTTCAACAGAAGTCCCTCAGCGTCAGAAATAGATTCCATGAGGGAATCTATTTCCATATCCATAGAGGGAAAATTGCTTTGGTGGTGATGTCACTGCTGCAGAAAAAACACAGCCATGGAAATGCCAGAGAAGCTTTTCACAGATGGAAGAAATGTGCCTATTAAGGCGAGGTTAATGTTCTGAAATGAAATATTTTAACCCAAATAACTTTTTTCCTAAAAACGTTACAGAGGAGTTTTGGTGCTTGCAGTAAACCCACAAAAAGAGTGACAAACTATGGAAAGTTCAAAGCCAAAATAAAACGAATGTGTTAAAATAGGAGTTCTAAACAAGTGTCTTAACTCCAGTCTTCTGGTTGGAGGTTGTGTGACTGTTTCATTTGTCACCCCATGTGCCTCCTAATATGGATGCTACTTGGTTGTTTGCTCTTTGTCAGGAAAATATGTGGTGGAGTCGTAGACTTTTCACTAAAATGATGCCAAAAGGTTCTCAGTGCATTGGAAATGTGACGAGAACGAGTTTCTGACTAAATGTCAGCATGTGACAAGTTAGCAGTGTGAATGTGTTGGACAAACATTCAGCAGTGGAGTTTATCTCATCTACTGTAGTTGCATTAGAGCTGTAATTCATTCCTAAAACAGAAACTGATCATAGACTGATTTTTATGTGTGATTTGTCACACAGCCTCCTCCTGCTGCTGTCTTTGTCTTCTTTTCTTATGTTGCTGTTTTGTTTTCCTTCTTACTTCTCTCAAACATCGACATCCTCACCCTGGCATCTGCGCTGATCTCAACACACGTCTCACACATTCGCTGTCACTTCTCACTTCCCTTGTCACTAATTTCTCCATCTGTGCCTCATCAGTGATTTTTGCCTGCTCACCATCTGACACATATCACATGAGGCCACACATGTGACACCCTGAGACACCCTGAGAAATGTGGACATCAGATGCAAGTGCTCTCTGATTAAGACACTTTCATGTCTTTAACTTTGAACACACACACACACACACACACACACACACACACACACATTAGTGCTTTGCAACATAGTCACACCCGTCACTATGGGTGGGCCCTAGGGGGCCGTGCCCGCCCACTGATACGCTTGGGCCCGCCCACCCAAGCCAGATCACAGTCACAGATCTCAAATAAATAAATACATAAATAAATAAAAGAAAAGAAATAAAATCAAAGAAATAAATAGATAAATAAATAAAATAAGCAAATAAAATAAGCAAAAATAAGCTAATAATAGTGGTGCCCCCTGTTGCATTTCATAAGCCCCCCTTAAGACTGAGATCTGGCGACGGGACTGAACATAGTGTATTTATCTCACACACACTCCCATCATGCCTTTGGTGTTAGAAACGTGTAATGTGTTTCTTCTGTCAGCACGTCTACATACCAGACAGGAAAACACTCATTATGTCTCTGCAGCCTCAAAACCAATTACGGGTGATTTTCCTGGATGGGACAAAGTACTATTGTTTGTCTTTTATTACAGAATATTTTATACAAAGAACCTGTGAGTTTAAAAAAAAATACACATTTTCAGCATGACTAGATTTACAATAATTACATATTATGGAGAAATGGCGTGCAGTTTTGAACTACAGCACCATGTGCAGCCAGTGCGTTGAATATGTTGTGTTAGTTTGGATTCATGCATTTGTGTTTAAACGTTAATCCACATCCTTCAACCAATCACAATTCCCATTTTCTTAAGCGTGAAGCTTGGAGATAACTTCCACATCACTCCTGTGATTTAAGCTGTAAGTACATTGTTTTAGCTGATACGCTTCTATCGTGACTGATACATGTGGAACCAAAGCTTATAGCAGCAAAATGTTTTAAAACAATATTTGCTTTTTGATTGGTGGAGGTTGTTCGTGGGATAACACGAGCAGCCCACTCTGACCCATTTGAACAAACATGCACAACAGTTACATGCTGTTTTGATAGGATGTTTAATGTGCTTCGTGTTTTTCCTGGTAATTGCAGGGTTAGACACAGTTTACTGCTTATACACTCACTGGACAGTTCATTAGGCACATGTAGCTGATTATGGTGGTTATACCTCCTTTTGTCTTCAGAACTGCCTTAACTCTTCACGGTATAGATTTAACAAAGAGATTTGGGTCTATATTGACGGGATAGCATCACATAGTTGCTGCACATTTGTTGGCCACTAAAGGTGCTCTGTTGGATTGAGATCTGGTTACTCTGGAGGCCATTTGAGTGCAATGAACTCACTGTCATGTTGAAGAGACCGGGTTGAGATGATCTGAGCTCTGTGACATGTTATCCTGTTCGGAGCAACCATCAGGAGATCAGCGCACTGTAGTCATAAAGGGATGAGCAGCAACAATACTCAGGTAGGCTGTGGCAACCCTTTGTGACATATAATAGAAAACGTCCACCAGACCATATTTGTACATTTATACATGCTGTAGTCTTGTATTATTTTTAGTATTCTTCTTCTTCTTCTTTTTTTTTTTGCTAGTATTTAGTCATTTACTAACAATCAGCTTTGCTGTTGATCTCAGTCACTGTAAGAATTGCCTCCTTCCCCGTTCAAAGGTTTGCAGATGTGGTTAAAAGCGGGGTGATGTGGTTTACACATGATAACATACCTGATCTACTGCATCTGAGATTTCATAGCATTTGTTAGCACAAGGCCAGTAATGATACTGTCTGAACCTAAATGTTCTGTAATAGCAATGAAAGGGAGAAGTTCTCATTTGATTGCTTTAAAGCATGAAACTCAGGTAATATAACTGGTGTAATACTGCCACCATAAAAAACTAATCAAAGCACATAAACATGGACATGAGAAGATCCAGTGGATAATCCTTGGACACAAACTCTCATACATGACTTTGAAAACAACACTAAGCAGCACGTCCATCTTCACCCAAAAGCTTAGAGAGCTTTTTAAATGGTCCTAAATACATCTTTTTCTAACTAAGGTGTATTTTACAGCTGAAATCTATAAAGGATCACAACTTTGACTTGGATCAGGACTTTATTTGCAGTCTGTTTCTTGCCATTCCTACAGTACTTTCCCTCCTTTTATTAAGCTATCTGGACTATTGTTCATGTACTGTAAACTTTGAAAACTGGCTATTGAGCCTGCAGGCTAAAAGGCTCCCTTGACTATACGTGAGCATTTTACACAGACATTTTAGATTTAAACACATGTCAGCTATTACTAAAACACAAAAAACTCAAGCTAGCTAAAGCTCATATATATTCAAATTTTTTTAAAAAGTTCATTGGCTTGGGTACTAAACCCTCCGGTCTCCTTTGTTTAGTTCTTTTTTTTTCCTTCGCTGGGATTTCGATCAGGTCAGAGGACTGGGAGCGCTGGGAGCACTTCAGCTGAACTTGACAAAGAGAAGAAGGCTGCAATAAATGAGCAGGGTGGGAGAAACTGATGTTGAAAGGAGAAAAAAAAGACCTGAAAGACGAAAGGATGAGAGACACATTCCACCTCTCCGGACCATCTCCATCTGACTCGATGACAGATTACACAACCCCACCTAAGAACAACTAACACCAGGCTGCATGTATGCATCCAGGCAAAGACAACTAGGAAAACAAACTCATTAATTCACAGGCTGTAAGCAAAAACAAACAGGACCCTTCACACGGAGGGCTAATGCAATCTGATCAGAATAGGACGCCGATGTGAACGTTTGTGTTTTCAAGTGCACCCCCTGCCTTAAGCCAGACAAAGTGAATATTGTGTTAGACACGGTGTGTGTGTCTAAAGTCAGTGTGTGGCAGTGCGTGAGCACACAAGACCCAGAGAATTCAAACGAATAAAAGAAGTAGGCTGGCTGAAGGGAGAGGAGAACAAAATGAAAGACATACAGAGACAGAAAGAGAAAGAAGCATGATGGGAGATTTGTAAAGATCCTTTGCTGGGAGGGCAGGGAGTCCAGCCAACACATCACACATTACAGACTTCAACGCTTCAGTGTCGGCTCACAGACACACACATGAGCACGCACATTTTTGCTTTCACATTTCAGAGCCAAAGTTGCAAAACATGTTATTCAAAAATATAAACTAAGAAATTCTCTCTGTATATTTTTGTCTAATGAAAAGAGTCATGAATGGAGAAATGATTTACAGGCAAAATGAAAGCATTTAAGTTCAAACTGAGCACAGTTTACAACAGTCATTATAAATACTGTTGGCACCACAGCCATGCGATATGCAGAAAAGACTTTTTATGATTAACTTAACTGAATTGTCTAGACTTATTTCGATAATGCACCAAAACTGTGGAGTTTGACAGAAACATGAGGGGGAGGAATCCAAGTACTTTAACAAGTCCTATGAGGTAAAAATGGCCTTCTTCCTGCTTGAACCTCTACCAACTAAGTGATTGAAATGAGATAATGACAGCTTTTCCTGTTGCTAAATTACCTCTGGATCCTCCTGGGAATACAAACACCCTCTGGGCTTTTGCGGGGTTGCAATGGCATATGCAGCTGATAGAGCAAGAGAGAGCTGTATAGAGGGGAACGAAAGATTTGAGGCTGGGGAGAGATTAAAGTCTGTAAAAATGAGACACGTGTAGAGGTTATGAGAGATTTGCTTGTAAAGGATAGTCATGGAGAGGAGAGACTTGAATCAGTGGGGAAATTATGTAAAATAGGGTAAATTGATGGGTCAAATTTGAGGTCATCATGAAAGGAAGCAAAGAACTGGATGCTCTCTAATGAGAATCTTGGAAGCGGGGCCCTTCCCACACTCCTCGTGATGCTCATAAAATGAAAATTGAGTGTCTTTCGATGGCAAGTTATGAAGAAAAATGGTTTTGTGTGGATCTGCTTATTGCTCCACCAAAGTGAAAATATGGGATCTGAAAAAGAGGCTTTGTATGAGCAAATGCAGTGAGTCACAATCATGAGCGGTTCTTTTTCCACTTCTGGTGTTTGCCCAGAGCCTGACTTTATTAATTCCATAACAGAAGTATCTCCTCCCTGCCTCTCCTCCTAAAATGTGAAACAAATTCAGATCGTCAAAGTTTCTGCTCCTCGTGCCTGTTGCCCTTTAACCTCAATATTAAAAACCCCTTCCATTTGTACTCCCTAGGTCTCCTTCTCTCTTTCTTCCCAGTGAGCTGTATTTATTTTCATTCCAGGCAACAGGAAGACCAGTAAGCTCAGATGGTGACTTTTCTCCTGAAAAAAAAAGTGAACAGAAGGAAATCCTGTGTGATATCTTTCGCTGATGATGATTACAGAATTGCTCAGGCCTGAGTGAAACGAAACAATGACAATAGTTTGGCAAAAACCCAGTCAAGCATCACTTAACCACTCACACACTTTACTGCCTCATTATCATTAAACTTGAGTGAGTCACGAACAACAACCGGGCTCAGATTAGAGCCAGGAAAGGAGGAGAGCACGCATGGGAACGGGCCAAGAGATACGGCAGAGTTCTGGTAAGAAAGAAAGAAAAAAATCTATCATCAAGCAAGCAATCGATACGTTCATACTTTGGAGAGTTCCGATTACAGCAGCGGAACAATTTAAACACAGTGACGCACAAAATCCACCTGTGAGGACAATGGCAGTAACAAAGAACAGGTCTAATTACATTCTCCGGGGCTGATAACAATTTAGCGGCAAAAATGATCATTATGAAACATCCTCCCTACAGCTACCTAATAAACTTTTATAATCATCAGCAAGAATGAGATCGCCGCGGTGCGTCTGACCGCAGAAAGATGAGCCTCAGCCAAAATCTCCTCTGGCTGCGCAGCCGGCTTGCACTGCAAAGCCGTTTCAACCTGCAAACCAGCAAATGAATGCATGTGCGCTTCCTAAAGCGCATTAACTCCGCGGAACAGTAGCCAAAACACAAATTCAACGCTTCCAGCTCGGACCACCGCGAAGAGAAAAGTATGAGAAAAGTAGTTTGAGCAATAAATGCGCAAAATACGAGAATCTGTTTTTGACAGAAGTGAATGAAAGTCTAATAAATATTTCACGGGCACAAAATAGTGATGGAGATAGATAGATAGATGGATAGATAGATAGATAGATTACCTTTGTGGGACAGTCTCAGCCGTGGCACATTTAATTTGGTCGCAGAGACGGTGGCGACAAGTAGTGCGACAATAATCATGATGAAGCAAGGTGAAAATATCTTCATCATCCCGAGGAGATGTCCCCCAGTCTTAATCTGAAGCCGTATTAAAAGAGGCCAGCTGTCAAACACAAGATTCCCGCAGAATTTAGGAGGGGGAAATCCGACTGATCCTCCTTATCACGAAGCAGGCATTTGACTTTTAACTGTAATTCCCCCGGCGCGTAAATGGCTCTCTGACCGGAACCACCTGAGTGACTGGCGCTCTGTCTGGGCTGGTGAGGAGATTTACTGACTCTGCTCTAAAGGCTCCAACAGTTCACTTCCAACAGCTGCCCAACAGAAGTCTGCTTCAGCCAGAGAGAGAGAGAAATACCACGCCTTAACAGAAGGGAGAGCGGGAGAGCTGTAGTAGCGAGAAGTGACCTGCCCCTTCTTTACGCGTAACAGAGCACTCTCCAAACAGGCGCACCTGGAAGATGACATCCAGCTCGATTTAATCAGCATCCACTCCTGAAGTGACTCTAACAGCATAAAACACAGCTGAGTGAAACTTGTAAAAGAGACTCCAGTTAAACCCCACTTTAATTCCACCCACATTTTGTTAATATTACTAAATCGTAACATGCAGCAAAAACTGAGTGCTCACAAGCGGGAGTGGATGGTGTTGATGTGCTCAAGGTGAGCTCTTGATGAACTGCAGATTCCTTTCACAGAATTAAAGTGTTTCCAATTTCTAAAAGTAGCAAAAACTGTTTCTGTGTGTTGTGTGAGCCGCGGGTTTCACTTGTTGGTGGAATTAGAGAGAAAGACCTCCCACTGTCTGATTCTTTAAGGGACCGAAGACATCAAAAGACCCACAAATTTATGAACTATGAATGAATGAAAAAGCGTCACGCATCCTTCTCTCCACATTTCTTTCCTCTACAAAGCTTCCACACAAGTAACCTGTTTTAACCTCTTATGCGCCATTGTGATGATTTTAATTAAGTTGTGGGGTCCAAATACCCCACTACCACTACCACCACCCCCACCCCATGTCCATCTATTCACAAGCAAACTTTCAAGTGAACACAGAGGTCATGGCAGAGTGAGAAAGAACCATTCAAGGTGTCTGTGTTGCGGCAACCCCGGGTCTTTGGGTAACGCTTGTTTGTAGCGTGGAATGAGACTCCCACACACTGTGTGCTCATAACACTGACACCCCCCCCCACCTCCTCCACGCACACACAGACAGCTCTTGTCACATTGTTGCAGAGCCCACAAATATTCCAGCATATGTCTTTCAAACGGATCTTTTCTTATTTTTTAGTATTTTGGAGACTTTTAAACTAGATAAGTTAACAAGCAACACAACACCTTGTTTTGTTTTGTTTTGTTTTTGGGGTATTTTATTAAACATCCATGCACACTTTTGCAATAAGCTATATGCAAACATAACCACAATTATGCAATATGAATTTCATGTGTTTTCTCAAGAATCTGAGAGAAATCTAACCATGAACTGGACACTATCTGAAACTGCGGTCTCTCTCTGGTGACGTAATATAAACATTAATCTATCACTGGGAAACTTATCAAAATACTTTGCAAAATTTTTGTAGATAAACGAGACCGTGAGACTGACAAAGGGTAGCTTCCATTTCATTCTAGTGGTATCGTGCCTTTGTGGAACTGAGGTCATTTTCTGAGTAAATGCTGATGCTCACTGATGGAAAAAAGATGTTCCCGCTGCTCCTTCTCTTCGGGCACTTTTTGGTATCTTTTAGTACACAAACATGTTTGGAGAGATTTTCCACTTGACATTCTTTGGTGTTCTGTTGCCAGAAACAGAAACATTATCTGTGTGTTCTCATGTTTGTACCATAAAACAATATAGCAGATGTATTTAAATTAAAGAGAGAAGACATCAGGTATCATGGTATCCACACAGAAATGTAACTTGCATAATGTAATCTATGTTGAAGTCAGCAGAAGCTGCCAGAGATGATGTTCTGTTTGTTTACCATTGTCATTAATATGACATCAGTCTGAGGCTGTGTGCTCTGTTTTAATGACTGAAAGATGGATCAAATCAGATTGCATGAAAAGATAGTTCAGAAATCCTTATGTATACAGTTTATTCACATTAAGCCAAAGAAGCGATTATCAGTTGAGCCTCCAAGCTCAAACATTTGAGACAAACCAAAATGGTCTGTGTTGCATTTATTCTGATTTCATGAACTGCATTTCATGAGTTACTCATCAACCGGACCAGATACTGATATTTTTTCCAGCTCTTTCTAATAAAGTGCATCAGTCAAAACTATAAGTGCACAATCTTCACTGACTTGTTTTTGCTTAAAACCAAGATTTAACTTTACACACAGGTTTTTGCTACAACAACAATGCAAACTGGCTGTGCAATTACGAATTATTCAAATGGCAAATTGACATTGATTATGCTGATAAGATTAAATAGCTGCTGAAGAGAAGAAACATGTAGCTTTTATTACAAGTGCAACAAAAACAAACAAACCAACTGATTTTACAAATTGGTGACTGATTGTGATTGAAGTCATTCTGATTGGCACTTTTGTTGAAGTACTCTGAGTCCTCGGTGGCTCGTGATTGGACAAAAGGTCCAACTGCAGCTTCTTTCAGAAGGACAAACAGACGTGGGAAAGTAACACAAGAGGCCACAAGCGGGGTGAGTGCTTAAGAGCTGAATTAATTAATTTGTAAAAGCAGCAGCAGCTCTCTTTCCAGCCGTGTGAATGAATGTTCCCTGTATTTGTCAAAGGAAGTGATAAGTGGGAATGACCTGAGAGCAGAAAAGGCAGAGAGGAATACAAGGAGGTGAAATTATTAAACTAAATAAATTTCCTCTGCTCTGTTTTACTCATCTTTTCTCTAACTCTGCCTGCAAATTCCTCAGTGTCATTAACAATCACAGACAACACTCTTATGGTTTTCAAACATGTTGCCTTCTCATAATAGATCTTCTTGGTTCTCAGTCTCACCAAAACCCTTTAACAACGTAATTCATTCTGAAAGGTTCACCATTCACTCTCTTTAAGAACTGTACGGTATGAGTGATGGACTTTCTTCACACTTCACAGAATCCTCGCAGGACTAAATTAGGCTCTTTAAGCTGTCAGTACAGATGAAACCCAAGCACATTTACTACATTTACTATCATCTTGACATTGCATCACACTGACAAATCAAACTGCTGCTCCTTCAGTGGTGATTAGGAATGACAGAGCAGAAGTTCAAGAATTCCCAATGTGGGAGGTTGGGCAGGGAGACTGAATGGAGAAGTTTGAGGCACAAACCAAAGAGACAGCTGGTGTGTTTGTGTACACGCCACAGGGTTCATAAATGTTTCATCTTCTGTCGCAAAAAGGCTACAAATACAGAAAATAGAGCTCACATGTGCAGAGACAGAGTGAAGAACCAAATGATTTAGGAAAGGCACAGTGAGTGGAGATGTTAAGAAAGCAGAGATCAGTGGTGACACGCTGAGAGAGCGCATGTTAAACTTGATGACCAGTCGACTGTATTCTGTGTCAAACATGTACCAGGGAATGAGGCGCTCAGAGGTGCTGCGCAGTCCAAGGACGGTGAACACAGCAATGCCAGAAGTATGCTACAGTGAAATGAGATGGTATTTAAAGTTTCACACCACATTCAACCATCAGTCACAGCTGCAGCCGGGCTTTGTTTCTGAACTGTGGGAGGAAACCCGAGCACCTGAGGAACATACACACAGATAAAAAGCTGATTTTGCTGTGAGGTGAAGTTTCAGCATTGTGCTGCTACATTTTGTTTAAAAAAAAAATACTATATACTGTACACTATATATGAAGGTTAAAACACATGTAAGACTGTAGTGCTTCTGTTGTGATCCAGTGCAGTTTGTGAGTTTCGGTAACTTTTAGAAGCCAACAGGATGTACAGCGCTGTGCAAAAGTCTTGAGCCACTACTTATATTTCGCTTTCAAGCAGCCAGACTTTTTGTTTTTTTTAAAAAGTGGTCTCGAGCAGCAGTTCTCCAGGCTTTCTGAAGGTCTCTCAAAGTTTTAATTTGGACATTCAGTCCAGTTCAGTACCTGAACATTTTCAGAGGAATATTTTTTTTGTTTCTTAACATTCACCCATGAATGTTCAAGCATAAAAAAGGGACCTAACTAAAGGGGTCAACCTGTGTTGTGTGTACACATAACAGGCAACTTAGCAAAGCACCAATTTTAAATTGTATCTTTAGACATTTTGACAGGCATAAAATAGTATTTTGCATCAATAAGGTGATTCTAAAAGAGCTGTTACTGTAACTGTGCTCGATCACAGCATGTGCAGTGTGTCCTTAAAAAATTGAGAAAACTGGAGAAGTGGAGGGCAGAAGAAGTGGTAAGCCTAAAAAAAGATCCTTAAGAAACAGAAAAAGTGCAACAAAGACCTGATACAGGACCTGAGAGTTGCATCTATCAGTTGATCCATCTACTGTTCAATCAGGCCTGATCAGAAATAGTCTCAGTGGAAGGGAAACATGGCAAATTACATAAGAACAGGACTGAAAATCAGTGGCAGCAGTGTGGGATCGTCTCAGCAGAGAATGGAACAAAAGGCAGCCAACATCCAAAGAAGAGCTTTGAATGTCCTTCAGGAAGCCTGCAGAACTGAAGGACTGCTTGAAGAAGTGACGAGAAAGCTTCCTGAGAGAGTTCAGGCTGTGCTGAAGAATAAAGGTGCTCATACCAAATGTGGACTTTCAGTCTTATTAGAATTGTACAATCTTGGATTTTGTTTTATATACTGTATTTCCATGTATGTTTGCATATTTCCCATTCTCCCAGCAAAATATATAGAACTGAGGGGTGGCTCGAGACTTTTGCACAGTACTGTAATATATGACAAGACAGAGATTGCTATGACTCTTTGCAGGAGGCAGCAGGTACCACTCAGTGTGCATCAAGTTCAAGAAAATTTTGAATATAAAAGAGTGAGCAGTTTATTCTGGTACTTTACTTAAAATGGAAATGACTGAACGTTGGTTAACCTAAATTGAAGAGCTGCTCATTTATGTGTAAATAGTAATTGTGGGAAAACTGAAATGAGAGACGAATGAGAGTGAGTCAGTTTGACCAAATTTGGAAGTTTTTATTCTAGCAAGCTACAGCATGCTAGTCATTTTTTTAATGTTTCCACAGGAGAATAAATAAGGAAAGATTAGCACAAGGCCAACATTGATAAGTAAATGTTGCTTTTAGCACCCTTCCCTTTAGACAGAGAAAGATTAACCTGCATAACTGTAAGCCGAGGCCTTTCCAGCTCTGCTGTTCGAAAAAGACGGCTGATTTGGAACAAGATACATGTAGGCTGAAGAAGAAGGGCAAGAATTAACAGCAATCAAACAATGAGGGCTTTCCATCGACCGAGAGAAAGAAATCCATTGAGAAAAATACTTGCAACAGCTGCAGCATCTGTGAGAGGGGGAGTGTAGTCGCCCGCTTTCCACACAGCCTTGAAATGTTTGGCCACTTTCTCCAAAGTGCACCTCTGTCATTTTTTTGTGGGTTTCTTTGGCTATGGCTGCATTTGTTTATGTGTATGTTTTTAAGCTGTTTTGTGTGTTTATTAATTTCCTTTTTAAAAAGTAATATTTCTATCCAATACCAAATATATGTGGCTTTGCCCAACCATTAAAATCACAGGCATATATATCTATATAATACTGGGTGTTGTCTCATTACCATGCAGGGTTTGTCTGGGAGCTCAGGTCCTGGTATTCACGTGCATGTTGC